>NC_137470.1:57068441-58268441 GCF_964235325.1 Thermobia domestica | reverse complement strand
ACTATGCCCTCATAAAGTGTATGCGGAAAGTAATGAGACTTCCCACCGCGTGGTCAGCGAATCGCTAGAAGCAAGCAACCCGGAGGGCTTGTGATGGATGAACCAAAAAATTAACGAACTGAAGCACAATTCTAACACACAGTATGTGTGAAGAAAATAATTAGACTCGCCGCTACGTGGCGCACCAGTCGCTCGAAGGAAGCTACCCGTAAGGATTGTGGTGGATGATCCAATCAATTAACGAACTGATGCACTATGCTCACACACAGTATATGTCAAGAAAATAATGAGACTCGCCGCAGCGTGGCGCTCAATTCGCTAGAGGCAAGCTACCCGGAGGGACTTTGGTGGATGATCCAAACAATTAACGCACTGAAGAACTATGCCCTTAAAAAGTGTATGCATAAAGTAACGAGACTTCCCACCGCGTGGCGCTCCACTCGATAGAAGATAGCTACCCGGAGGGATTTTGGTGGATGATCAAAACAATTAACGAACTGAAGAACTATGCACTCATAAAGTGTATGCACAAAGTAATAAAACTTCTCACCGCGTGGCGCTCACCTCGATAGAAGCCAGATACCCGGAGGGATTTTGGTTTATGATCCAAACAATAAACGCACTGTAGAACTATGCCCTCATAAAGTGTGTGCAGTAAGTAAAGAGACTTAACACCGAGTGGTGCTCCACTTGTTAGAAGCCAGCTACCCGGAGGGATTTTGGTGGATGTTCCAAACAATTAACGCACTGAAGAACTATGCACTCATAATGTGTATGCGTAAAGTACTGAGATTTCCCACAGCGTGGGGCTCCACTCGCTAGAATCGGGCCACCTGGAGGTATTTTGGTGGATGATCCAAACAATTAACGCACTGAAGAACTATGCACTCATAAAGTGTATGCAGAAAGTAATGAGAATTCCCAGCGCGTAACGCTCCGCTCGATAGAAGCAGCTACCCGTAGGGAATTTTGGTGGATGATTAATACAATTAACGCACTGAAGAACTATGCTCACACACAGTATGTCTCTAGAATTTAATGAGACTCGCCGCTGCGTGGCGCTTCTTTCGCTAGAAGCAACCTACGAGGTGGGGTTTTAGTGGATGATTGAAACAATTATCGCACTGAAGCACTATGCCCTCATAAAGTGTACGCAGAAATAATGAGCCTTCCCACCGCGTGGCGCTCACCTCGATAGAAGCCAGATACCCGGAGGGAGTTTGGTTTATGATCCAAACATTTTTTTTATTTATTTATTTTATTTTTTTTAAGCCTCCACTTTCCCCTGCCTTTGCCATTTCATATGGTTTTATTAATTGGCAGACGCTAATGCCTCTTACTCGTAATTCTCTCTCTACTACCTTTTTTTCCGTATGATTTCTCTCCTCTTTTTATGATTGGCCTCAGTTAGGGTGAGGCGATTCTTACCTTTTATTGGTATGATACCTAAAACATAATTTAAATCATGCCCTATTCTTTATTTTTCTTTCCTTTTTGTTGTTGTTTTATTTCCTTTTTTAAAAAAATTGAAAAGATACACAAAGATACACACACACACACACACATACTACATACATATACATGAGCAGGAAACACCTTGCATAAAATGTTAAGGTAAGCTGAAAAGAGAAAAGAAATAATTAGTAAACAATTTAAACAAGTATTACCAGGATCTTTTTTTTTTCTTTAAATAGTTATCTCCCCTGTATGAATTTATTTCTTGATGTTATTCATACCTGTCTTTCCCACTAAAAAGAAAATTCTTTGAAAGGAAATCGGACTTCCAGATTTCCAATTTTTCGTTAGTTGTTAGTTCTGGAAATCAACATCAGAACTGTTTTGGTCTGTCTGAATTTCTCTCACCAGCTTTGTAAAGTCTTCTTATTTTCTTTCTTCTTCTAAAATACTTGTTATATTTTAAAATCCTGCCAGCACTAGCAAAACACTAAACAAGGCACTATACACTAACACAAATAAGGAACGTGAAGGTTTAAGTTCTGGAATTGTCATCAGAACTTAGTTTTTTTTTTCTGTTTGATTAGTTTACTTTCTTCTAATTCTTTATATTTACAATATAGGTTGTGGGTCTTGTTAATTTCTTCTTCTTTCATCGTTTCTTTCCTTCCACAAGTTTCTTGATACATGTCTTGCAACAAATTGTAATTTTCCTAATTTCATTTTATCGTTTATTAAAGTTTGTATATTATCCCTTTTTAATTGGTCTCTTATTTCTCTTATTTTGTTATTTGTTATGCAATTATTGCAATTCCAGAAGACATGTTCTGGTGTTTGTACTACATTACACGTACATTTATCGTCATTAATTATATTAAGTCTTCTCAGATGAGATTTATACGGTCCATGTCGCGAGATGTATTCTATTAATTCACTGCTTATTGTTCCCATTTCTTCTCTTATTTTTAAGTTTGGGATAATGGTTCTTGTTCTTTGTCCCTTTATCGAATCCCTCCATTCATCTTCCCACTTCCGTTTAATCAGTTTGTTAATATCGTCTTCGGTGCTTGGCAATTCTCCCGTAATTTCCAATATCTTCGTTCTCTCATTATTCTTTAGCCACGTCTTAATACATCTTCTTAATATCTGAAGGTGTATGGGTTCTTCATGGGCCAAAAGTTGTATTGTTTCTGCAGAGATAGTTTTTATGATGCCATGGGTTCTAATTAGCATTAATCGCTGCACTCTTATTAATTTTTGCCTTAAGTTTTTGTTTAGAAACAGTCTATGACCCCAGATTCCGGCACAATATTGTGCAATAGCCATTAGAATAGCTTTGTTATACAATTTAAAAATTTTTCTGTCAATTTTAAAATCTTTCATAGCCACAGTTAAGAGTTTGTTGGCTATTTTTTTCATCTTCTCTGCTGTTTCAGTTATATGTTTTTCGTAGTTTAGTCGTTTGTCTAGCCATACACCTAAATATTTGAATTCATTCACAATTCCTATTTTAGTGTTCCTAATTTTGATTATGGGTTCTCTCTGTAGAATTTGGCCAAATATTGTAATTTTCGTTTTATTAACCGATAGAGTTAATTTATTTTCTATACACCATCTTTCTAGATTTTCTAATATTATATTTCCTTTTTGCTCTATTTGTCTTCTTGAGGATGCTGTCATCAGAATTGCTAAATCGTCCGCATATCCAACTACACCTAATGTTTCTTTTAGATTGTTTAGTTTTCTTAAACATGGTTGGAAAGTAATGTCCCACATTGTAGGTCCGCATATTGAACCCTGTGGGCATCCTTTGGTGCTTATTGTTGTTATATCTTTTCCTGGAGATTTTAATGTAATCGTTCTGTCAGTACAGTAATCCAGCATGATGTTGTAAAGAGCTTTGCTAATTTTTAGTTTTTTGAGTTCTTTAAATAGTGCGGGCCACCATATATTGTCAAAAGCACCACTAATGTCGGCATAAATAACACCTTGGTACATTTCCAGTTTACCTTCTTCTATGAGGTCAATTAGTCTTTTTACAGCTGTTTCGGTGCTTTTTCCTTTTCTGAAACCATATTGCAATTTGTAATTATTTAAAATTCTGTTTTTGTTTATTCTTTGCACAATGGTTCGTTCGAAAAGTTTACTTATTACATTTAATAAGCAGATAGGTCGATAAGATTTTGGATCGTCATTTTTCTTGTCATCTGACTTTTTGAATATGATTAAATTTGCTTGTTTCCACCTTTTTGGAATTCGTCCGTTTTTAAAACACAAGTTGAAGAGTTTTGCTAGGTATGGTGCCCATGTGTCAGCATTATGTTTAAAAATTTCCGATTTTATTCCATCCGGTCCAGGAGCTTTTTTGCTTTTAAGTCGTTTTATGTGATTTATTATTTCTTGGTTTTCTATTGCTTCTATTCTGTCTTCTAAAGGTGGTAATTGCATTTCTCTTCTTATGAAACTTTGTGAGTTATTATCTTCTTCAGGTATATCCTGTGGTAATAGAGATTTTATTAGATAGTCTATTGTTTCTTCCCAATTATTTGTATATGTACCATTTGTTCTTTTTAGAGTTGAGAGGGTGGTAGGTATTTTAACTTTATTACTTATAATTTTGTAGGGTTCACCCCAGGGATCCAGATTTAAATTAGTTTCAATGTATGTTTTCCAGCTATTTTTCTTTGATTCTATTATTTTGTATTCATATTTTTGTTTAACTCTCTATATTTGTTTAATCTATTTTGTCTTAGATTATTTTCTGGTTTATGTTGATAAAGTTTCCTAGCTTTACGTGTTTTTCTTTTCAGGTCTTGTAATTCATTGGTCCAGAAGGTATTTGTTTTCGTGTGTAATCCTTTAGTTGTCTTTTTTGTTTTTGTCGAGCTTTTAATTGCTAATTTTATTGTATCTTCTATTTTCTGGGCTAATTCATCTAAGTTGCTCTCTTCTTCTATCTGTGGTAGATTTATCGTTTGCCAGAACTTTGTCTAATTTATCTTCTCTGGGTTATATATTAACGTTTCGTCTGAAGATTGAAAATAATTTGTTTCTTCTTGTTTGGTTGGTTTTACGATATCAAATATTATTATATTATGATCGCTTATTGTTGCTGAATCGAGTACTTTCCAATTTTTTTTATTTTATTACTCAATCTTGTAGAACCTATTGTCTGATCAATGTTTTATTCCCCCTGACTGTTCTTAAATGTTGGTGGATTCCCTTCCTCATTTATTATTATTAGGTTATTATTCATGACCAATTCTTCAACCCTTTCCCCTCTATTGTCCGTTTTATTGCCGTGCCATAGTGTTGATTTGGCATTTGAATCCATGCATATTAAGATGTTCTCTTCTTTGTACATTTGACAAAATCTTTCTATATTATCCAAAAAAGGTTGTATGTCCATGCAAAATTGACAATAATAGTTGATTAATTTAATGTTCCCTAGATTCGTTCTCAATTCCACACATACAGTCCAATTATTTCCAAATTGTGTTATATTTAATGTTTTGATGTTTTTATTTCTGTTAATGATTGCAGCTTTTGGTTTCTCACCTACGTTTTGAGGAATCTGGATCTCTCCTTTGTGATTTTTCGCAATAATTGTTTCACAGTCTCTCATGTTAATCAACTTGTCATTTCTTGTGTAAGGCTCTTGTACAACTATTATGTCTGCTTCTACTTTATTTGCTAGTTCTTTAATTTCATCCATAGCCGTCTTTGCTCCCATAGCGTTGATTTGAATGATTGCTAATTTTTCTTCATTTAAGAAATTTGTCATAAAATGCTTTTGAGTTTGTCATAATTTATCTTAAAATTGTTTTTTTTTCTGTATTTAAAAGTCGATTTTTGCGATTGTGCGCTCGTATAGCATTTTATATGTTGCACACTCTTGTTCGGTTTTAGCATTGCACTTTTTCTTTCTCTTGGTGCATGGGATACAAACCTTGGCTTTATCTTTATTCACACATCCCGACTTATCGTGTCCCCCCTGTCCACAGAAAAAAACAAACTTTCTCTTCTTTGCAGTGTTTACTGATGTGACCATAATCAAGACAAATATTGCATTTTGAGACAGTAATAAAGTCTTTTATTCCATGAGCTTCGAACAGTAGATATACTCGTCCTTCTTTCAAAAGTTTTCTTCTGATTTGGGAAGTTGCTTCAATAACTAGATGACATTTATTTTGTTTTTTTGGTCCGGTTCTAAATCTAGGTTTAATTTCTTTGATTGCTTCTGTCATTTCTTGCTCTTCAAAGTTTTGCTCCACTAAAGTTTCGACGATCTCTTCATCTTTGAAATCAGCTGGAATGTTGTATATAATCAGTAATGGTTTCTTCTTCTTCGGTTTTTCTACTACAACGGTTTCGTTTAGTTTCTTGTTATTTACTAAGCTTCTCATGTCTTTTTCAGTGGCTGTTTCTACAATGATTGCATTTTTCATTGTTTTAACCGATGAAATTTTGATCTTCTCTTTAGCTGGATTGACAGCTTGAAACATTTTTCTCTTTACCTTCTTTATTTTCTCATTCCCATTCGCTTTTAGAAAGATGGTTGGCTTTTGTTTCGTTCGTGCTTGTTCAATTTCCTGAGTTCTTTTACTTGTTTGTACTTGTTCCTGTGATCCTGTAAGGATTGCGGAATGCAGTGGCCTCTCTTCTGTGGCTTTTCCCTAGTCGTTTTGTAATTTGGTGATTTCGATCTTTAATTTTTCATTTTCCTCTCTGAGCTTATTTATTTCGGTTCTTAGGTATTGCTTGACACCTTCTGTTTTTGATTGTTTCATTAACCATTTGGCTAAATGCTTCTTGATGCTTTTAGCTATTGTTGAACTGGCTTTGCTTTTTCTGACTGCTTGGTCAACAAAATTCATGGCCGTTTCGTAGTCCTTACTAATTTCAACATCGTTGTCTTCTTCTTGATCCTTTTCTCCTTCGACCTCGTCTCCAGAGATATTTCCCTCTTGCTCATTTAAACTCTTGATGACATTGAGTTTGGTTGGTGAAACTTCTTTTTTCCCTTTGCCGCTCCTTTCCTTCTCAGCTGGTGAATCTACCTTTCGTTTTTCACTAAATGTCTTTCCTTTATCTTCTGGATCCTCTCTTTGAGTTGTGTTTGATCTGGTTCTGTTCACTTGTGCGTTAGAGTTGGCTTTTTGTCTTTGTTCCTGTTCGTACTTATCTAGCATATCCTCATAAGAACTGCCAGAAAAGTTTGGCCTCCTATCCATTGGAATTTTGGCTTGTATCTTTGTTTCCCTATGATTATATTTAGTTTAGTTAGTGTGGAAAATAACACCTTACTATTATGCAACCCGTGTGTCCCTAAGAACGTAGTAGCCGCATCTCCTGTATGTGTACTAGTTTCCGGCCAATTTTCCCCCCGATAAAAGCAAAAGGGGTTATATGTTTAAAGGTATTACACACTATTGCACCACACTGCACCAAAACTAAAACTTGAACTCACACAAACACTCACTGTTGTTACTCAGGATCCACTGATTACACCCCGTGCTTTTGCATGTATACAAAAGCACGTGTTTTTACTCACTCATTGACAAGCTACTATGTAGTATTATATACTGCACACGTAGTATTTTCTTCCATTTACACTTCAAACACAAACTAAAAAAGAAGAAAAAAAATGTTTTCTTGAAGAAAGATGATTCTGCGTTTATCGAACGATAAAAGTCTTTGCTCTCCTTTTCAGCATGATTGCAGTTTTTACTTTCTAGAGGAAGGAATTTCCTGACGACTTATCGACAGAAAATGTCTTCAATATTGACTGTAACTTTTAGAAACTGTTATTGTTTTTGTTAATATTTTAAAAACAATGTTTTTTTTTCTAGATTTCACTACACGTAAATGGTCACTTGATGTTCACGAGCTTGTGTGTCAGCGGATAATATCCTGCTTCCCCTACAACCTCTTTTTTCGATATATTCTTCCAGAGCAACATAGCACACGTCACTCGCGCTTGGTTACACGTTATACGTTCCCAAACAATTAACGCACTGTAGAACTATGCCCTCATAAAGTGTGTGCAGGAAGTAAAGAGACTTAACACCGAGTGGTGCTCCACTTGTTAGAAGCCAGCTACCCGGAGGGATTTTGGTGGATGTTCCAAACAATTAACGCACTGAAGAAGTATGCCCTCATAATGTGTATGCAGAAAGTAATGAGACTTCCCACCGCGTGGTCAGCGACTTGCTAGAAGCAAGCAACCCGGAGGGCTTGTGATGGATGAACCAAAAAATTAACAAACTGAAGCACTATGCTCACACACAGTATATGTCAAGAAAGTAATGAGACTCGCCGCTACGTGGCGCAAAACTCGCTCGAAGGAAGCTACCCGTAAGGATTGTGGTGGATGATCCAATCAATTAACGTACTGAAGCACTATGCTCACACACAGTATGTATCAACAAAGTATTGAGACTCGCCGCTGCGTGGCGCTCCATTCGCTAGAAGCAAGCTACCCGGAGGGATTTTTGTGGATGATCCAAACAATTAACGCACTGAAGTACTATGCCCTCACAAAGTGTATGCAGAATGTAATGAGACTTCCCACCGCGTGGCTCTCCACTCGATAGAAGCCAGATACCCGGAGGGATTTTTCTGGATGATCCAAACAATTAACGCACTGAAGCACTATAACCTCATAAAGTGTATGTAGAAAGTAATGAGACTTGCCACCGCGTGGCGCCGCACTCAATAGAAGCCTGATACCCGGAGGGATTTTGGTGGATGATCCAAACAATTAACGCACTGAAGAACTATGCTTACACACAGTATGTGTCGAGAAAGTACTGAGACTTGCCGCTGTGTGGCGCTCCACTCGCTAGAAGCAAGCTACTCGGAGGGATATTGGTGGATCAACCAAACTATTAATGAACTGAAGCACTATGCTCACACAGGGTATTTGTCAAGAAAGTATTGAGACTCGCCGGTGCGTGGCGCTCCACTCGCTAGAAACAAGCTACCCGGAGGGATTCTGGTGGATTATTAAAACAATTAACGAACTGAAGAACTATGCCCTCTTAAAGTGTATGCAGAAAGAAATGAGATTTTCCACCGCGTGGCGCTCCACTCGCTAGATGCAAGCAAACCGGAGGGCTTGTGATGGATGAACCAAAAAATTAACGAACTGAAGCACTATAACCTCATAAAGTGTATGTAGAAAGTAATGAGACTTGCCACCGTGTGGCGCCGCACTCAATAGAAGCCTGATACCTGAGGGATTTTGGTGGATGATCCAAACAATTAACGCACTGAAGAACTATGCTTACACACAGTATGTGTCAAGAAAGTAGTGAGACTCGCCGGCGCGTGGCGCTCCACTCGCTAGAAGCAAGCTACTCGGAGGGATATTGGTGGATCAACCAAACTATTAATGAACTGAAGCACTATGCTCACACAGGGTATTTGTCAAGAAAGTATTGAGACTCGCCGCTACGTGGCGCTCCATTCGCTAGAAGCATGCTACCCGGAGAGATTTTTGTGGATTATCCAAACAATTAACGCACAGAAGAACTATGCCACTCTAAATTGTATGCAGAAAGTAATGAGACTTCACACCGCGTGGCGTTCCACTCGATAGAAGCCAGCTAAGCGGAGGGATTTTGGTGGATGATCCAAACAATTAACGCGCTGTAGAACTATGCCTTCATAAAATGTATGCAGCAAGTAATGAGATTTCCCATCGCGTGGCGCTCGATTCGCTAGAAGCAAGCTACACGGAGGGATGTAATGGATGAACCGAAAAATATACGAACTGAAGCACTATGCTCACACACAGTATGTGTGAAGAAAGTAATGAGACTCGCGAATGCGTGGCGCACCATTCGCTAGAAGCAAGCTACCCGGAGAGATTTTTCTGGATGTTAGAGACAATTATCGCACTGAAGCACTATGCCCTCATAAAGAGTATGCAGAAAGTAATGGGACTTCCTACTGCGTGGCCCTCCACTCGATAGAAGCCAGCTAAGCGGAGGGATTTTGGTGGATGATACAAACAATTAAAGAACTGAAACACTATTCCCTCATAAATTGTATGGAGAAAGTAACCAGACTTCCCACCGCCTGGCGATCCATTTGCTATAAGCAAGCTACCCGGAGGCATTGTGATGGATGAACAGAAAAAACAAGACCTGAAGCACTATGCTCACACACAGTATGTGTCAAGAAAGTAATGAGACTCGCCGCTACGTGGCGCACCACTCGCTTGAAGGAAGCTACCCGTAGGGATTGTGGTGGGTAATAAAATCAATTAACGAACTGAACCACTATGCTCTCATAAAATATATGCAGAAAGTAATGAGACTTGCCACCGCGTGGCGCTCCACTCGCTAGAAGCAAGCTACGCGGAGGGATTGTGTTGGATGAACCGAAAAATAAACGAACTGAAACACTATGCTCACTCACAGTATGTGTCAAGAAAGTAATGAGACTCGACGCTGCGTGGCGCTCCATTCGCTAGAAGCAAGCAACCCGGAGTAATTTTTGTGGATGATCCAAAAAATTAACGCACTGAAGAACTGTGCCCTCATAAAGTGTATGCATAAAGTAATGAGACTTCCCACCGCGTGGCGCTCCACTCGATAGAAGCCAGCTATCCGGAGGTATTTTGGTGGATGATCAAGACAATTAACGCACTGAAGAACTATGCCCTCATAAATTGTATGCATAAAGAAATGATATTTAACATCGTCTGGCGGTCCACTCGCTAGAAGCAAGCTACCCGGAGGAATTGTGGAGGATGATCAAAACAATTAACGAACTGGAGCACGATGCTCACAAGAAGTATGTGCCAAGAAAGTAACGAGAATCGCCGCTGCGTGGCGCTTCATTCGTTGGAAGCAAGCTACCCGGAGTGATTTTGGTGGATGATAGAAACAATTTTTGCACTCAAGCACTATGGCCTCATAAAGTGTATGCAGAAAGTAATGACACATACTACCGTGTGGCGCTCTACTCGCTAGAAACAAGCTACCCGGAATGATTTTGGTTAATAATTAAAACAATTAACGAACTGAAGAAATATGCACTCATAAAGTGTATGCAGAAATTAATGAGACTTCCCACCGCGTAGTGCACCATTCGATAGAAGCCAGCTATCCGGAGGAATTTTGATGGATGATTCTAACAATTAACGCAATGAAGAACACTGCCCTCATAAACTGTATGCAGAAAGAAATGAGAATTCCCACCGCGTGGCGCTCCACTCGCTTGAAGCAAGCTACCAGGAGGGATTGTGGTAGATGATCGAAACAATTAACGAACTGAAGAACTATGCCCACATAAATTGTATCCATAAATAACGAGATTTCTCACCGCGTGGCGCTCCGCTCGCTAGAAGCAAGCTACCCGGTGGGATTGTGATGGATGAACCGAAAAATAAACGAACTGAAACACTGTGCTCACAAACTGAATGTGTCAAGAAAGTAATGAAACTCTCCGCTGCGTGGCGCTCCATTCGCTAGAAGCAAGCTACGCGGACGGATTTTTGTGGATGATCCAAACAATTTACGCACTGAAGAACTATGCCCTAATAAAGTGTATGCAGAATGTAATGAGAGTTCCCACCACGTGGTGCTCCACTCAATAGAAGCCTGATACCCGGAGGGATTTTGGTGGATGATCCAAAAAAAGAACGCACTCAGGATCTATGCTCTCATGAAATGTACGCAGAATGTAATGAGACTACTCACAGCGTGGCGCTCCACTTGTTAGAAGAAGCTACCCGGAGGGATTTTTGTGGATGATCAAAACAATTAACGAACTGAAGAACTATGCACTCATAAAATGTATGCAGAAAGTAATGAGACTTCCCATCTCGTGGCGCTCACCTCGATAAAAGCCAGCTACCCGGGGGATTTTGGTGGATGATTCAAACATTTAACGCACTGAAGATCTACGCCCTCATAAAGTGTATGCATAAAGCAATGATAATTCCCACAGCGAGTTGCTCCACTCGCTAGAAGCAAGCTACCCGGAAGGACATTGGTGGATGAACCAAAATATTAATGAACTGAAGCACTATGCTCACACACAGTATTTGTCAAGAAAGTATTGAAACTCGCCGCTGCGTGGCGCTCCATTCGCTAGAAGCAAGCTACCCGGATGGGTTTTTGTGGATGATCCAAACAATTAACGCACTGAAAACTATGCCCTCACAAAGTGTATGCAGAAAGTGATGAAAATTCCCACCGCATGGCGCTCCACTCGTTAGAAGAAGCTACCCGGAGGGATTTTTGTCTATGATCCAAACAATTAACAGACTGGAGAACTATGGACTCATAAAATGTATGCAGAAACTAACGAGACCTCCTACCGCGTGGCGCTCACCTCGATAAAAGCCAGCTACCCGAGGGATTTTGGTGATGATTCAAACATTTAACGCACTGAAGATCTATGTACTTATAAAATGAATGCATAAAGTAATGAGACTTCTCACCGTGTTGCGCGACACTCGATAGAAGACAGCTATCCGGAGGGATATTGGTGGATGATCAAAACAATTAACGAAGTGTAGAACTATGCACTCATAAAGGGTACGCAGAAAGTAGTGATACTTCCAACCGCGTGGCGCTCACCTCGATAAGAGCCAGCTACCCGGGGGATTTTGGTGGATGATTCAAACATTTAACGCACTGAAGATCTATGCCCTCATAAAGTGTATGCAGAAAGCAATGAAAATTCCCACTGCGTGTTGCTCCACTCGCTAGAAGCAAGCTACCCGGAAGGACATTAGTGGATGAACCAAAATATTAATGAACTGAAGCACTATGCTCACACACAGTATGTGTCAACAAAGTATTGAGACTCGCCACTGCGTGGCGCTCAACTCGCTAGATGCAAGCAAACCGGAGGGCTTGTGATGGATGAACCAGAAAATTAACGAACTGAAGCACTATTCCCTCATAAAGTGTATGCAGAAAGTAATGAGACTTCACACCGCGCAGCTGTCCACTCGCGATAAGGCAGCTACCCGTATCGGTTGTGATAGATCAACCGAAAAATAAACGAACTGAAGAACTTTTCTCACACATAGTATGTGTCAAGAAAGTAAAGAGACTCGCCGCTGCGTGACGCTCCATTTCCTAGAAACAAGCTACCCGGAGGGATTCTGGTGGATTATTAAAACAATTAACGAACTGAAGAACTATGCACTCATAAAGTGTATGCAGAATGTAATGAGACTTCCCAACGCGTGGCGCTCCACTCGATAGAAGCCAGATACCCGGACGGATTTTGGTGGATGATCTAAACAATTAACGCCTTTAGAACTATTCCTTCATAAAATGTTTGCAGAAAGTAATGAGATTTGCTACCGCGTGTCCCTCCACTCGATAGAAGCCAGCTACCCGGAGGGATTGTGGTGGATGATCCAAATAATTTACGAACTGAAGGAGTATTCCCTCATAAAATGTATGCAGAAAGTAATGAGACTTCACACCGCGCAGCTGTCCACTCGCGATAAGGCAGCTACCCGTATCGGTTGTGATAGATCAACCGAAAAATAAACGAACTGAAGAACTTTTCTCACACATAGTATGTGTCAAGAAAGTAAAGAGACTCGCCGCTGCGTGACGCTCCATTCCCTAGAAACAAGCTACCCGGAGGGATTATTATGGATGATCCAAACAATTAACGCACTGAAGTATTAAGCCCTCATTAAGAGTATGCAGAAAGTAATGAGATTTTCCACCGCGTGGCGCTCCACTCGCTAGATGCAAGCAAACCGGAGGGCTTGTGATGGATGAACCAAAAAATTAACGAACTGAAGCACTATAACCTCATAAAGTGTATGTAGAAAGTAATGAGACTTCCCAATGCGTGGCGCCGCACTCAATAGAAGCCTGATACCCGGAGGGATTTTGGTGGATGATCCAAACAATTAACGCACTGAAGAACTATGCTTACACACAGTATGTGTCAAGAAAGTATTGAGACTCGCCGGTGCGTGGCGCTCCACTCGCTAGAAGCAAGCTACTCGGAGGGATATTTTTGGATCAACCAAACTATTAATGAACTGAAGCACTATGCTCACACAGGGTATTTGTCAAGAAAGTATTCAGACTCGCCGCTGCGTGGCGTTCCATTCGCTAGAAGCAAGCTACCCGGAGGGATTCTGGTGGATTATTAAAACAATTAACGAACTGAAGAACTATGCCCTCAATAAGTGTATGCAGAAAGAAATGAGATTTTCCACCGCGTGGCGCTCCACTCACTAGATGCAAGCAAACCGGAGGGCTTGTGATGGATGAACCACAAAATTAACGAACTGAAGCACTATTCCCTCATAAAGTGTATGCAGAAAGTAATGAGACTTCACACCGCGCAGCTGTCCACTCGCGATAAGGCAGCTACCCGTATCGGTTGTGATAGATCAACCGAAAAATAAACGAACTGAAGAACCTTTCTCACACATAGTATGTGTCAAGAAAGTAAAGAGACTCGCCGCTGCGTGACGCTCCATTTCCTAGAAACAAGCTACCCGAGGGATTCTGGTGGATTATTAAAACAATTAACGAACTGAAGAACTATGCTCTCATAAAGTGTATGCAGAAAGAAATGAGATTTTCCACCGCGTGGCGCTCCACTCGCTAGAGGCAAGCAAACCGGAGGGCTTGTGATGGATGAACCAAAAAATTAACGAACTGAAGCACTATAACCTCTTAAGTGTATGTAGAAAGTAATGAGACTTCCCAATGCGTGGCGCCGCACTCAATAGAAGCCTGATACCCGGAGGGATTTTGGTGGATGATCCAAACAATTAACGCACTGAAGAACTATGCTTACACACAGTAT
This sequence comes from Thermobia domestica, assembly GCF_964235325.1. Taxonomy (NCBI): domain Eukaryota; kingdom Metazoa; phylum Arthropoda; class Insecta; order Zygentoma; family Lepismatidae; genus Thermobia; species Thermobia domestica. The sequence goes on along the minus strand of NC_137470.1, from coordinate 58,254,170 downwards.
GTGTCAAGAAAGTATTGAGACTCGCCGGTGCGTGGCGCTCCACTCGCTAGAAACAAGCTACTCGGAGGGATATTGGTGGATCAACCAAACTATTAATGAACTGAAGCACTATGCTCACACAGGGTATTTGTCAAGAAAGTATTGAGACTCGCCGCTGCGTGGCGCTCCATTCGCTAGAAGCAAACTACCCGGAGAGATTTTTGTGGATTATCCAAACAATTAACGCACAGAAGAACTATGCCCCTATAATTGTATGCAGAAAGTAATGAGACTTCACACCGCGTGGCGTTCCACTCGATAGAAGCCAGATACCCGGAGGGATTTTGGTGGATGATCCAAACAATTAACGCGCTGTAGAACTATGCCTTCATAAAATGTATGCAGCAAGTAATGAGATTTCCCATCGCGTGGCGCCCCACTCCCTAGAAGGCAGGTACTCGGAGGGATTTTGTTATATGATCCTAACAATTAACGGACTGAAGAACTATGCCCTCGAAAAGTGTATGGAGAAAGTATTGAGATTTGCCACCGCGTGGCGCTCAACTCGCTTGAAGCCAACTACCCGGAGGGATTTTTAGTGGATGATCCAGTCAATTAACTCACTGAAGAACTATGCCCTCATAAATTGTATGCATAAAGTAATGAGATTTCCCATGGCGTGGCGCTCCACTCGCTAGATGCAAGCTACCAGGAGGGATTTTGGTAGATGATCATAAGAATTAACGAACTGAAGAACTATGCTCTCATAAAATGTATGGAGAAAGTAATGAGACTTGCCACCGCGTGGCGCTCCACTCAATAGAAGCCTGATACGCGGAGGGATTTTGGTGGATGATCCAAACAATTAACGCACAGAAGAACTATGCTCTCATAAAATGTATGCAGAAAGTAATGAGACTTGCCACGGCGTGGCGCTGCACTCGCTAGAAGCCAGCTACACGGAGGGATTTTAGTTGGATGATCCAGATAATTAACTCACTGAGGAACTATGCAATCATAAATTGTATGCATAAATAATGAGATTTCTCACCGCGTGGCGCTCCACTCGCCATGAGCAAGCTTCCCGGAGGGATTGTGATGGATGAACCGAAAAATAAACGAACTGAAGCACGATGCTCACAAGGAGTATGTGCCAAGAAAGTAACGAGAATCGCCGCTGCGTTGCGCGTCATTCGCTGGAAGCAAGCTAAACGGAGTGATTTTGGTGGATGATAGAAACAATTTTCGCGCTCAAGCACTATGGTCTCATAAAGTGTATGCAGAAAGTAATGACACATTCTACCGTGTGGCGCTCCACTCGCTACAAACAAGCTACCCGGAATGATTGTGGTGGACGATTAAAACAATTAAAGAACTGATGAACATTGCACTCATAAAGTGTATGCAGAAAGTAATGAGACTTCCCACCGCGTGGCGCTCCACTCGATAGATGCCAGCTATTCGGAGGAATTTTGGTGGATGATTCTAACAATTAACGCAGTGAAGAACTATGCCCTCATAAAGTGTATGCAAAAAGAAATGCGAATTCCCACCGCGTGGCGCTCCAGTCGGTAGAAGCAAGCTACCCGGAGGGATATTGGTGGATGATCTAAACAATTAACGAATTGAAGCACTATGCTCACACAGATTATGTGTCAAGAAAGTAATGAGACTCGCCGCTGCGTGGCGCTCCATTCCCTAGAAGGAAGCTACCCGTAGGGATTGTGGTGGATTATTTAATCAATAAACAAACTGTTAAGCACTATGCTCACACACAGTGTATAAATCCTCCACTACCCCTGCCGTTGCCTATAATCAGGTCTTAATGGCAGACGCATCTGCCCCTAACTTTGTTAAATCTCTTTCTTATTTTTGTCATCTCTCTCTCTTTTCGTTCTTGTATATCCCTAACGGCGGGAGGGGGGCTATTTTTAGCCTGTTTCCTAATATTTAAAACAGGCTTATTATTTATTATATTTTTTTTATTTTCTTCTTTTTTTCTGAAATGAAATATTTTTATTATTATACCATATAAACATGAAAACACATATTACAATGAACATGCAAGACAAACACAAGACAACACATAGTACATATAGCTTGACGACACTCGCTGGTAGCCAAATAACTCAAGGTTGAATCCCATTCAATTCATAACATGGTTTTACCTGTATAAGCGAGTGAGCTCTATGGTGGCTTCTCATTTAATAAAATCTTGGTTATTTTTGTAAACAATTAAAATTTTGTTTCACCTGTTAAAATGATAGAATTTTCACCTGTTTTACTATCTAAAATTTTGTGACTATTATTGGTCATGAAGTAAAATTTTGGTTTTCATCTGTTAAAATATTATCTACCTGTATGACTATTTGTAAAATTTGTAACTATTATTAATTTTAAAATAAAACTCTTGGTATCCACCTGTTAGTTGATAAAAGTTTTCCACCTGTATGAGCTACCCTCCTTCATATTAACACCAACACACAAAAATTATACAAAATTGATTCTACGGTCCTCCGTACATTCCATGATCTATTCCCGGTCCTCCGAGTCCGATTGAATTATATTATAAAATTGCATGATATCAACTAATTAACACGACACAATATAACACTACACAACACCCTACTCTACAGCACACAAAAACTCACACAAACCACATTAAAATAGTATAGTTCCATTATATGATGATTTCTTTATTAATATTATATTATAAATGGCTTAACCATTCCATTTATAGGGACTAATTTTGTTAAGTTTCCTAAGTTTCTTCCTCATCTGTTTTGTCTTCGTCTGGCTAAATCCAATCCAATTTGTACTCGATTGATCTCTAAAATCTTTGAACATAGTCTATTGAAATTCTGTCTATGATCTTCATTAGTGATTAATTCTAGGACACCATGTGATACACTTATACGTTGCAATTCACTTCTTATCTGTTGATCTTCTTCAGGCAGGTGTATCATGTCACAATCAAACACCAGATGATCTGGTGTCTGAATCTGTCCACAGTCGCAAGCGTTGGTATCTAACAGTCCAATTTTATTAAATGTTGACCGGAACGGTCCATGACCACTTAGAAATTGTATGACGTGTTTGTTTAGTTCCAGATTTCCTAATTGCAGCCGTTGTCTGATGTTTGGAAAAATTTCGAAAACTCTTCTTGCCTTATTGCTTGAATCCCAGTTCTCTTGCCATTTGTCAATTACATAAAAATTAATGTCGTTATTTAAAATTCTTCCTTGAAAAATTTGCTCTAATTTCTCGGGATTCTGCCTTTGCTGCCAATATTTTCCGGCTGATCTTAGGATAGTGAGGTGAAGTGGTTCAATGCCAAGGACGACTTGTAACGCTTCAACCGGTGTAGTGGCCATGGCCCCTGACATCCTGATTAATATCGATCTTTGAGCACTATCGATTTTTCTTCTTATTCTTACGTTCTCGTTTATCCTATGGCTCCAGGCGCTTGCTCCATAGGATACAATGGCCTCAAAGATCGATTTGTAATATAGCTGGAAGTGTTTTGCTGGTAGCTTGTATTCTTTAGCCATGGTGTAAAATATTTTGTTTGCTAAACCGATAATCTTTTCTTTTTGTTTAGTCGCATGAAGATCAAAGTTTAGATGTTCGTCGAGCCATACTCCTAAATATTTAAAATGTTCAACTCTCTTTAATGGGTTGTCTCCTATTCTAATTACTGGATTTCTATTTAGCCTTCCTTTCACCATGATGTATTTCGTTTTGTGCTCGGAAATGTCCAGTTTTGCTCTTTTTGTCCACTCTGAGAGTACCCGCATAGCTGTATTAGCTTTTTGTTCTAAGTTATTCCTAGTTTTGGCATTTATTATTATGGCTAAGTCATCAGCGTATGCGACCACCCCGGAAATAGCCTTTTCTTTATCCAATTTAATTAGACCTGGTTGCAGCGTTATGTCCCACAGTAAAGGCCCCAAAACCGATCCTTGTGGGCAACCTTTTGTGATCTCTTTTTTAATTTTAAATGTACCACCATCGTACTCGACCCTTCTATCCGAACAGTAACTCTTTATTAACTGCAGAATTGCTTTATTGCCATTTAAATTTTCTAATTCTGAAAACATCTTCGGCCACCAGAGATTGTCAAACGCGCCTGTTATATCCACGAATATTATTATGGTATATTTTTCTCCGATGTCGTTCCAAGTCTCTATGTGGTCCATAAGAGAATTGATTGCCTCAGATGTACCCTTATTTTTCCTAAAACCAAATTGCAATCTGCAGTTTGTTAGATCACCTCTACAAGAAATTATCCTATTTTCAATTATTTTCTCAAATAGTTTTCCTAGAATATTTAATAAACAGATTGGCCGATATGATTTCGGTGAACTAGGGGAATCCAATTTACTTTTCTCCAAGATTACAAGATTGGCTTGTTTCCATATTGTAGGGAAGACTCCGATTTCGAGACATTTATTGAATAATTTTGTCAAGTAGGGTGTCCAGAATTGATTGTTTAATTTGAAAATTTCTCCCTTTATTCTATCAGGTCCGGGTGCTTTGTTATTTTTGAGAGTTTGGAAAATTTCACCGACTTCTTCGTTATTAGTTAAAATTTCTTTGCTATCCGCAGTGTCTGTATTATTAAACTCCATGTATTTTTGTCGTAATCTCGTATTTTCCTGATTGTCCGTATTTGGATTATCATTGGGGAGCAAGTTGTTTATAATGTGTTCTATAGTTTCCTCAATACCCATCGTATATTCTCCATCTTGTTTTTCCATGGATAAGAGCATTAATGACGGCCTGATTTTTTCTGTTACTATTTTGTAAGGCATTCCTCATGGGTCAACCTCGAGTTTTTCTTTTACAAAGGTGTCTCAAACTTTCTTCTTCCTTTCCTTAAGTTTTTCCTTATATAGTGTTAATATCCTATAGTATTCTTCTAGTCTTCTTGCTTTTAAGTGTGGATCGTGGGTACGCTGGTATTGCCGTCTCTTTGCCCTGGATTGCCTTTTGAGGATTTGTAGCTCATTGTTCCAAAAGTAGTGTCTTCCAACCTGTTTAATTTTGGACTGATTACCGGGGATGAGCTTCTTGATGGTCTCGATGATGGCTTCTTCTATTTGTTGAACCGTATTGTTCAGTCCTTCCTCAGCTATGCAGGTCAGATTCGGTAACTTAATTAGGCTATTAAATCTCTCCCATGATAATCTTTTAACATTGTAGGTTAGTTTATTCTCCTTTTCAACACCGTTTAAATTTATAGAATGGTTTATGTTGAATTTTATTATCTGGTGATCGCTGGAAGATTCATTATCCACCACACACCAATTGTCTATTGCATTGATGAAGTTGTTGGACACCAAGGTAACATCTATATTAGATTCATTACCGTCTCTATTTCTGTAAGTTGGGGGATTCCCTTCCTTGTTTATAACGTGTAAGTTTAATTCACCTATTGCATGTTCTAGCCTTTCTCCCCTTTCGTCAAGGGTTCTCGAATTCCATGAAGGTGACTTGGCATTTCCATCATCACAGATCAAAATCTTTCTGTTCGGATATGTATTGCTGATTGTTGTAATTTCTTCCAAAAATCTGTCTATAGGAAGCGAGTACTGAAAATATGAGTTAACTAAGATAAAATCCAAATTCTCATGCTTTACATGCAGGCAATTCGTCCAAATATTACTAAAATGTCTTAAATATAAAACTTGAATGTTATTGTTTAAAATCAAGGTAGAAGCAAATGCATTTGAACCACTAAAAACGTGCCTAATATTGTGTCGGGGAACTTGTAATCTCTCCTCATTTATGTATGGCTCCTGTATACAGACAATGTCAGCATTCCAGGAGACACTTGTTTGTATTATTTCATGCATGGCTAAGAGACTCGCCGCTGCGTGGCGCTCCATTCGCTAGAAGAAGCTACCCGGAGGGATTTTTGTGGATGATCCAAACAATTAACGAACTGAAGAATTATGCACTCATAAAATGTATGCAGAAAGTAATGAGACTTCCCACCGCGTGGTGGTCACCACGATAGAAGCCAGCTACCCGAGGGATTTTGGTGGATGATTCAAACATTTAACGCACTGAAAATCTATGTCCTTATAAAGTGAATGCATAAAGTAATAAGACTTCCACCGCGTGGCGATCCACTCGATAGAAGCCAGCTACCCGGAGGGATATTGGGGGATAAACAAAATTATTAATGAACTGAAGCACTATGCTCACACACAGTATCTGTCAAGCAAGTAATGAAACTCGCCGCTGCGTGGCGCTCCATTCGCTTGAAGCAAGCTACCCGGAAAGATTTTTCTGGATGATCCAAACAATTAACGCACTGAAGAATTATGCCCTCATTAAGTGTATGCAGGAAGTAATGAGACTTCCCACCGCGTGGCTCTCCTCTCGCTAGAAGGCAGCAACCAGGAGGTATTTTGGTATATGATCCAAACAATTAACGCACAGGAGAACTATGCCCTCATAAATTGTGTGCAGAAAGTAATGAGATTTGCCACCGCGTGTCGCTCCACTCGCTAGAAGCCAGCTACCCGGAGGGATCTTTGATGAATGATCCAGACATTTAACCCACTGAAGAACTATGCTCTCATAAATTGTATGCATAAATAAATGAGATTTCCCACCGCGTGGCGCTCCACTCGCTAGAAGCAAGCTACCAGGAGGGATTGTGGTGGATGTTTAAAGGTTGTAACGAACTGAAGAACTATGCACTTATAAAGTGTATGCAGAAAGTAATAAGAATTCCTACCGCGTGGCGCTCCTTTCCCTAAATGTTAGCTACCCGGAGTGATTTTGGTGGATAATAGAAACAATTATCGCACTGAAGCACTATGCCGTCATAAGTTGTATGCAGGAAGTAGTGAGATATGCTACCGCGTGGCGCTCCACTCGCTAGAAAGAAGCTACCCGAAGGGATTGTGGTGGATGATTGAAAGTATTATCGAACTGAAGAACTATGTACTCATAAAGTGTATGCAGAAAGTAATGAGAATTCCTACCGCGTGGCGCTCCATTCAATAGAAGGAAGCTATCCGGAGGGATTTTCGTTGATGAGCCAAACAATTAACGCACTTAAGAACTATGCCCTCTTAAAGTGTATGCAGAATGTAATGACACTTCCCACCGTGTGGCGCTCCACACGATAGAAGCCAGCTACCCGGAGGGATATTGGAGGATAAACAAAATTATTAATGAACTGAAGCACTATGCTCACACACAGTATCTGTCAAGAAAGTAATGAAACTCGCAGCTGCGTGACGCTCCATTCGCTAGAAGCCAGCTACCTGGAGGGATTTTAGGAGGATGATCCAGATAATTAACGCACAGAAGAATTATGCCCCTCTAAAGTGTATGCAGAAAGTAATGATACTTCACACCGCGTGGCGTTCCACTTGATATAAGCCAGATACTTGGATTCATTTTGGTGGATGATCCAAACAATTAACGCACTGTAGAACTATGAATTCATAAAATGTATGCAGCAAGTAATGAAACTTTCCACCGCGTGGCGCTCCACTCGCTAGAAGCCAGCTACCCGGAGGGATTTTTAGTGGATGATCCAGACAATTAACTCACTGAAGAACTATGCCCTCATAAATTGTATGCATAAAGTAATGAGATTTTCCATCGCTTGGCGCTCCACTCGCTACAAGCAAGCTACCCGGAGGGATTGTGGTGGATATTTAAAAGTTGTAACGAACTGAAGAACTATGCACTCATAAAGTGTATGCAGAAAGTAATAAGAATTCCTACCGCGTGGCGCTCCTTTCCCTAGATGTTAGCTACCCGGAGTGATTTTGGTGGATAATAGAAACAATTATCGCACTGAAGCACTATGCCTTCATATGTTGTATGCAGGAAGTAGTGAGAAATGCTACCGCGTGGCGCTCCACTCGCTAGAAAGAAGCTACCCGAAGGGATTGTGGTGGATGTTTGAAAGTATTATCGAACTGAAGAACTATGTACTCATAAAGTGTATGCAGAAAGTAATGAGAATTCCTACCGCGTGGCGCTCCATTCCCTAGAAGGAAGCTACCCGGAAGGATTTTCGTTGATGAGCCAAACAATTAACGCACTTAAGAACTATGCCCTAATAAAGTGTATGCAGAATGTAATGACACTTCTCACCGTGTGGCGCTCCACACGATAGAAGCCAGCTACCCGGAGGGATATTGGTGGATAAACAAAATTATTAATGAACTGAAGCACTATGCTCACACAAAGTATGTGTCAAGAAAGTATTGAGACTCGCCGCTGCGTGGCGCTCCATTCTCAAGAAGCAAGCTACCCGGATAGATTTTTGTGGATTATCCAAACAATTAACGCACAGAAGAACTATGCCCCTCTAAAGTGTATGCTGAAAGTATTGAGACTTCACACCGCGTGGCGTTCCACTCCCTAGAAGGCAGCTACTCGGAGGGATTTTGTTACATGATCCTAACAATTAACGGACTGGAGAACTATGCTCTCATAAAATGTATGCAGAAAGTAATGAGACTTGCCACCGCGTGGCGCCCCACTCAATAGAAGCCTGATACACGGAGGGATTTTGGTGGTTGATCCAAACAATTAACGCACTGAAGAACTATGCTCTCATAAAATGTATGCAGAAAGTAATGAGACTCGCCGCTGCGTGGCGCTCCATTCGCTTGAAGCAAGCTACCCGGAAAGATTTTTCTGGATGATCCAAACAATTAACGCACTGAAGAATTATGCCCTCATTAAGTGTATGCAGGAAGTAATGAGACTTCCCACCGCGTGGCTCTCCTCTCGCTAGAAGGCAGCAACCAGGAGGTATTTTGGTATATGATCCAAACAATTAACGCACAGGAGAACTATGCCCTCATAAATTGTGTGCAGAAAGTAATGAGATTTGCCACCGCGTGTCGCTCCACTCGCTAGAAGCCAGCTACCCGGAGGGATCTTTGATGAATGATCCAGACATTTAACCCACTGAAGAACTATGCTCTCATAAATTGTATGCATAAATAAATGAGATTTCCCACCGCGTGGCGCTCCACTCGCTAGAAGCAAGCTACCAGGAGGGATTGTGGTGGATGTTTAAAAGTTGTAACGAACTGAAGAACTATGCACTCATAAAGTGTATGCAGAAAGTAATAAGAATTCCTACCGCGTGGCGCTCCTTTCCCTAGATGTTAGCTACCCGGAGTGATTTTGGTGGATAATAGAAACAATTATCGCACTGAAGCACTATGCCCTCATAAGTTGTATGCAGGAAGTAGTGAGATATGCTACCGCGTGGCGCTCCACTCGCTAGAAAGAAGCTACCCGAAGGGATTGTGGTGGATGATTGAAAGTATTATCGAACTGAAGAACTATGTACTCATAAAGTGTATGCAGAAAGTAATGAGAATTCCTACCGCGTGGCGCTCCATTCAATAGAAGGAAGCTACAAGGAGGGATTTTCGTTGATGAGCCAAACAATTAACGCACTTAAGAACTATGCCCTCTTAAAGTGTATGCAGAATGTAATGACACTTCTCACCGTGTGGCGCTCCACACGATAGAAGCCAGCTACCCGGAGGGATATTGGGGGATAAACAAAATTATTAATGAACTGAAGCACTAGGCTCACACACAGTATCTGACAAGAAAGTAATGAAACTCGCCGCTGCGTGACGCTCCATTCGCTAGAAGCCAGCAAACGGAGGGATCTTTGGTGAATGATCCAGAAAATAAACGCACTGAAGAACTAAGGTCTTGTAAATTGTATGCATAAAGAAATGAGATTTTCCACCGCGTGGCGCTCCACTCGCTGGAAGCAAGCTACCCGGAGGGATATTGGTGGATGATATAAACAATTAACGAATTGAAGCACTATGCTCACACAGATTATGTGTCAAGAAAGTAATGAGACTCGCCGCTGTGTGTCGCTCCATTCGCTTGAAGCAAGCTACCCGGAAAGATTTTTGTGGATGATCCAAACAATTAACGCACTGAAGAATTATGCCCTCATTAAGTGTATGCAGGAAGTAATCTGACTTCCTACCGCGTGGCGCTCCTCACGCTAGAAGGCAGCAACCAGGAGGTATTCTGGTATATGATCCAAACAATTAACGCACAGGAGAACTATGCCCTCATAAATTGTGTGCAGAAAGTAATGAGATTTGCCACCGCGTGTCGCTCCACTCGCTAGAAGCCAGCTACCCGGAGGGATATTTGATGAATGATCCAGACAATTAACCCACTGAAGAACAATGCTCTCATAAATTGTATGCATAAAGAAATGAGATTTCCCACCGCGTGGCGCTCCACTCGCTAGAAGCAAGCTACCAGTAGGGATATTATTGGATGATACAGAAAGTAATGATACTTCACACCGCGTGGCGTTCCACTCGATATAAGCCAGATACTCGGATTCATTTTGGTGGATGATCCAAACAATTAACGCACTATAGAACTATGCTTCATAACATGTATGCAGCAAGTAGTGAAACTTCCCAACGCGTGGCGCTCCACTCGCTAGAAGCCAGCTACCAGGAGGGATTTTTAGTGGATGATCCAGACAATTAACTCACTGAAGAACTATGCCCTCATAAATTGTATGCATAAAGTAATGAGATTTCCCATCGCTTGGCGCTCCACTCGCTAGAAGCAAGCTACCCGGAGGGATTGTGGTGGATGATTAAAAGTTGTAACGAACTGAAGAAATATGCACTCATAAAGTGTATGCAGAAAGTAATAAGAATTCCTACCACGTGGCGCACCATTCCCTAGATGTTAGCTACCCGGAGTGATTTTGGTGGATAATAGAAACAATTATCGCACTGAAGCACTATGCCCTCATAAGGTGTATGCAGGAAGTACTGAGATATGCTACCGCGTGGCGCTCCATTCCCTAGAAGGAAGCTACCCGGAGGGATTTTCGTTGATGAGCCAAACAATTAACGCACTTAAGAACTATGCCCTCATAAAGTGTATGCAGAATGTAATGACACTTCTCACCGTGTGGCGCTCCACACGATAGACGCCAGCTACCCGGAGGGATATTGGTGGATCAACAAAATTATTAATGAACTGAAGCACTATGCTCACACACAGTATGTGTCAAGAAAGTATTGAGACTCGCCGCTGCGTGGCGCTACATTCGCCAGAAGCAAGCTACCCGGATAGATTTTTGTGGATTATCCAAACAATTAACGCACAGAAGAACTATGCCCCTCTAAAGTGTATGCAGAAAGTAATGAGACTTCACATCGCGTGGCGTTCCACTCGATAGAAGCCAGATACCCGGAGCGATTTTGGTGGATGATACAAACAATTAACGCACTGTAGAACTATGCCTTCATAAAATGTATGCAGCTAGTAATGAGATTTCCCATCGCGTGGCGCTCCACTCCCTAGAAGGCAGCTACTCGGAGGGATTTTGTTACATGATCCTAACAATTAACGGACTGGAGAACTATGCCCTCGAAAAGTGTATGGTGAAAGTATTGAGATTTGCCACCGCGTGGCGCTCCACTCGCTTGAAGCCAACTACCCGGAGGAATTTTTAGTGGATGATCCAGTCAATTAACTCACTGAAGAACTATGCCCTCCTAAATTGTATGCATAAAGTAATGAGATTTCCCATGGCGTGGCGCTCCACTCGCTAGAAGCAAGCTACCAGGAGGGCTCTTGGTAGATGATAAAAACAATTAACGAACTGAAGATCAATGCTCTCATAAAATTTATGCAGAAAGTAATGAGACTTGCCACCGCGTGGCGCCCCACTCAATAGAAGCCTGATACCCGGAGGGATTTTGGTGGATGATCCAAACAATTAACGCACTGAAGAACTATGCTCTCACAAAATGTATGCAGAGAGTAATGAGAGTTGCCACCGCGTGGCGCCCCACTCGCTAGAAGCCAGCTACCCGGAGGGATTTTAGGTGGATGATCCATATAATTAACTCACTGAGGAACTATGCCCTCATAAATTGTATGCATAAATAATGAGATTTCTTACCGCGTGGCGCTCCACTCGCCGTGAGCAAGCTTCCCGGAGGGATTGTGATGGATGAACCGAAAAATAAACGAACTTAAACACTATGCTCACACACAGTATGTGTCAAGAGTGTAATGGGACTCGCCGCTGCGTGGTGCTCCATTCGCTAGAAGCAAGCTACCCGGAGGGATTTTTGTTGATGATCCAAACAATTGACGCACTGAAGAACTGTGCCCTCATAAATTGTATGCATAAAGTAATGAGAGTTCCCACCACGTGGTGCTCCACTCAATGGAAGCCTGATACCCCGAGGGATTTTGGTTTATAATCCAAACAATTAACGCACTGAAGAACTATGCTCTCATAAAATGTATGCAGAAAATAATGAGACTTGATACAGCGTGGCGCCCCACAAACTAGAAGCCAGCTACCCTGAAAGATTTTAGGTGTATGATCCAGATAATTAACGCATTGAAGAACTATGCCCTCACAAATTGTATGCATAAATAATGAGATTTGTCACCGCGTGGCGCTCCACTCCCTAGAAGCAAGCTACGCGGAGGGATTGTGATGGATGAACCGAAAAATAAAAGAACTGAAACACTATGCTCAAACACAGTATGTGTCAAGAAAGTAATGAGACTCGACGCTGCGTGGCGAGCCATTCGCAAGAAGCAAGCTACCCGGAGGGATTTTTGTGGATGATAGAAAAAGTTAACCCACTGAAGAACTGTGCCCTCGTAAAGTGTTTGCAGACATAATGAGACTTCCCACCGCGTGGCGCTCAACTCCCTTGAAGACAGGTACCCGGAGGGATTTTGGTGGATGATCAAGACAATTAACGCACTGAAGAACTATGCCCTCATAAATTGTATGCATAAAGTAATGAGATTTAACATCGCCTGGCACTCCACTCGCTAGAAGCAAGCTACCAGGAGGGATTGTGGAGGATGATCAAATCAATTAACGAACTGAAGCACGATGCTAACAAGTGGTATGTTCCAAGAAAGTAACGAGGATCGCCGCTGCGTGGCGCGTCATTCGCTGGAAGCAAGCTAAACGGAGTGATTTTGGTGGATGATAGAAACAATTATCGCACTCAAGCACTATGGCCTCATAAAGTGTATGCAGAAAGTAATGACACATTCTTCCGTGTAGCGCTCCACTCGCTAAAACAAGCTACCCGGAATGATTGTGGTGGATGATTAAAACAATTAACGAACTGAAGAACTCTGCACTCATAAAGTGTATGAAGAAAGTAACGAGACTTCCCACCGCGTGGCGCTCCACTCGATAGAAGCAAGCTATTCGGAGGGATATTGGTGGATGATCTAAACAATTAACGAATTGAAGCACTATGCTCACACAGATTATGTGTCAAGAAAGGAATGAGACTCGCCGCTGCGTGGCGCTCCATTCCCTAGAAGGTAGCTACCCGTAGGGATTTTTGTGGATGATCCAAACAATTAACGCAGTGGAGAACTATGCCCTCATATATTATGTGCAGAAAGTAATGAGATTTGCCACCGCGTGTCGCTCCACTCGCTAGAAGCCAGCTACCCGGAGGGATTGTGGTGGAGGTTGCAATTAATAAACAAACTGAAGCACTATGCTCACACAAAGAGTATGTCAAGAAAATAATGAGGCTCGCCACTGCGTGGCGCTCCATTCGCTAGAAGAAGCTACCCGGAGGGATTTTGGTGGATGATACAAACAATAAACGAATTGAATTTTCTGATGCTTCTATATAAGCGTTTCCTGTTACTTTTGCTTTGATCCTTTAGTGTTCTCAGTTGCGTATCAATGCCAGTTTCCACCCATTTGTGCTGGCTTGAGGTCCAGGGCCCACTCAGAGCACTTAGTGCAGGCCCTGGTCCGTTTTATCCTTCGGCCGGCACGCCCGGGATGGGCCGTCCTATTGGCGAGAGTTGCTCTATTATTTATCTCTGAGACACTATCCTCGCTTCACCTCTACTCATGCACTCACGCAACAGTCACTCTTGCACCGGAGTTCCTTTCCAAACCGAGAGGCTGGAGGTGCAGCACGCATTCTGGTCCTCGGCGAAAGCACGGTGATCCAGTGCTTGGATTCCAGGAGTCTTTTCTCCGGTCCGAGGACGTCTTCACACATTCTACCACTTGCACTCATCCTTCTATTCTTCTTCTGTAAGTTTTTCGTCTTATTTCGGAGTATTCATTTGTCAAATTTTCCAATTTCTTGTAGTCTTCCTCTACTTCTATTATTTCTTTCAGTGATTTTTCTCTTATTTGAGTTCTTAGTTCTAAAATTTCTTCTAATAATGGACACCACATGACATTGTGCTCAGGAGTTCCTTCTTCTCCTCATTCACACGTTGGGCTGGGTCTTAACTTGATTCTGTGGAGGTGTTGTTCGTATGGTCCATGGCCTGATAGATAATGAACCAATCCATATGTTGGATTTAAGTGGTTTATTTTTAGTCTATCGACGATGCTAGGAAAAATTCTATGTAATCGTTGCGCTCCACTGTATTCCTGCCATTCTTTATCCCATAGTTGTATTATCTTGTCGTTAATTTCTTTCTCATCTTTTAGATCCCTGTTAAAAATTTCTCTAATTTTCCTTTTCTCTTCTTTCCTTAACCAGTAATTAATTGCCCTTTGCAATAACACATAGTTCATTGGTTGGATACCAAGGATTATACAGAGTGCGCTATGCAAAGTAAGGTTAAAAGCTCCAGACATTCTGATTAATAGGTTTCTTTGTGGTCTATTGATTTGATTTCTGTAAGTCTTATTTCTTAATAGTTTATCAATCCAAACGCTGGATGCGTATGCCATGGTAGCTGACAAAATAGTTTCTTGGTATAGTCTTAGTATTTTTAATGGTAGCCTGTATCTGTTTCTTGCAATAGTGGTCAGTTTATTCGCTACACTGTTTCTCCTTTTTACTATATATTTCAAATGTTCATCAAATTTTAGTCTATCGTCTAACATTATGCCAAGGTATTTTATGTTTTGCGCTCGTTCTACTCCTACTCCATTTAATTTTATAGTCGGTTTTCCATGTAGTTTTGTGCCGAAAATTAGATATTTGGTTTCCTTTGATGATTTACTTAATTTACTCTCCATACTCCATTCTCCGAGTGTTTCTGTTATCCAAACAATTAACGCACTGAAGAACTATGCCCTCATAAAGTCTGTGCAAAAAGTAATGAGACTCCCCACCGCGTGGCGTTCCGCTCGATAGAAGCCAGCTACCCGGAGGGATTTTTGTGGATGATCAAAAAAATTAACACACTGAAGAACTATGCCCTCATAAATTGTATGCAGAAAGTAATGAGACTTCTCCCCGCGTGGCACTCCACTCGCTAGAAGCTCGCTACCCGGAAGGATTTAGGTGAATGATACAAAATATTAACGGATTGAAGTTCTATGTCCTCATAAAGTGTATGCATTAAGTAAAGAGACTTCCCGACGCGTGGCGCTCCACTCGTTAGAAGCCAGCTACCCGGCGGGATTTTTGTGGATGCTCCAAAGAATTAACGCACTGAAGAACTATGACCTCATAAAGTGTATGCAGAAAGTAATGAGACTTCCCACCGCATGTCGAGGCACTCGCTAGAAGCAAGCAAACCGGAGGGCTTGTGAAGGATGAACCAAAAATTTAACGAACTGTAGCACTATGCTCACACACAGCATGTGTCAAGAAAGAAATGAGACTCGCCGCTACGTGGCGCACCACTTGCTCGAAGGAAGCTACCCGTAGGGATTGTGGTGGATGATCCAATCAATTAACGAACTGAAGCACTATGCTCACACACACTATATGTCAATTAAATAATGAGAATCGCCACTGTGTGGCGCTCCATTCGCTAGAGGCAAGCTACCCGGAGGGATTTTGGTGGATGATCCAAACAATTAACGCACTAAAGAACTATGCCCTTATAAAGTGTATGCATAAAGTAATGACACTTCCCACCGTGTGGCGCCTCACACGAAAGAAGGCAGGTACCCGGAGGGATTTTTGTGGATGATCCAAACAAATAACGCACAGAAGAACTATGACCTCATAAGGTGCATGCAGAAAGTAACGAGACTTCCCACCGCATGGCGCTCCACTCGCTGGAAGGCAGCTACCCGGAGGGATTTTGTTAGATGATCCAAACAATAAACGAACTGGAAAACTATGCCCTAGAAAAGTGTATGCAGATAGTATTTAGAATTGCCACCGCGTGGCGCTCCACTCTCTAGAAGCCAGCTACCCGGAGGGATTTTTAGTGGATGATCCAGACAATTAATTCACTGAAGAACTATGCCCTCGTAAATTGTATGCAGAAAGTAATGAGACTTCCCAGCGCGTGGCGCTCCACTCGTTAGAAGCAAACTACCAGGAGGGATGTTGGTGGATGATCCAAACAATTATCGAACTCAAGGACTATGATCACACACAATATGTGTCAAGAAAGTAATGACACTCGCCGTTGCGTGGCGCTCAATTCGCTAGAAGCAAGCTACCCGGAGGGATTTTTTTGGATGATTCAAATAATTAACGCACAGAAGAACTATGCTCCTATAAAGTGTATGCAGAAAATAATGAGACTTCACACTGCGTGGCGTTCCACTCGATAGAAGCCCGATACCCGGAGGTATTTTGGTGGATGATCCAAACAAATAACGCACTTTAGAACTATGCCTTCATAAAATGAATGCTTAAAGTAATGAGACTACCCACCGCGTGGCCCTCCACTCGCTAGAATGCAGTTACCCGGAGGGATTTTTTTAGATGATCGAAACAATTAACGCACTGGAGAACAATGCCCTCGAAAAGTGTATGCAAAAAGTATTGAGACTAGCCACCGCGTGGCGCTCCACTCGTTAGAAGCCAGCTACCCGGACGGATCTTGGTGGATGTTCCAAAGAAGTAACGCACTGAAGAACTCATAATGCGTATGCATAAAGTAATGAGATTTCTCATTGCGTGGCGCTCCATTCACTAGAAACATGCTGCTAGACTTTATAAGAACTATGCCCTTATAAAGTGTATGCATAAAGTAATGACACTTCCCACCGTATGGCGCCTCACACGAAAGAAGCCAGCTACCCGGAGGTTTTTTGGTAAATGATAAAAATATTAACAGACTGAAGTTCTATGTCCTCATAAAGTGTATGCAGTAAGTAACGAGACTTCCCAACGCGAGGTGCTCCACTCGCTAGAAGCCAGCGACCCGGAGGGATTTTAGTGGATGATCCAAACAATTAACGCACTGATGAGCTATGCCCTCATAAAGTGTATGCAGAAAATAATGAGACTCGGCGTTGCGTGCCGCTCCATTCGCTAGAAGCAACCTACACGGAGGGATTTTGGTGGATGATACAAACAATTAAAGAACTGCAGCACTATTCCCTCATAAAGTGTATGCAGAAAGAAATGAGACTTCCCACCAAGTGGAGCTCCATTCGCTAGAAGCAAACTACACGCAGGGATTGTGATGGATGAACCGAAAAAAAAGAACTGAAGCACTATGCTCACACACACTATGTGTCAAGAAAGTAGTAAGACTCGCCAATGCGTGGCGCACCATTCGCTAAGAGCAAGCTACCCGGAGAGATTTTTCTGGATTTTAGAGACAATTATCGCAATGAAGCACTATGCCCTCATAAAGAGTATGCAGAAAGTAATGGGACTTCCTACTGCGTGGCCCTCCACTCGATAGAAGCCAGCTACCCGGAGTAATTTTGGTGGATGAACCGAAAAATAAACGAACTGAAACACTATGCTCACAAACAGTATGTGTCAAGAAAGTAATGAAACTCGCCGCTGCGTGGCGCTCCATTCGCTAGAAGCAAGCTACCCGGACGGATTTTTGTGGATGATACAAACAATTTACGCACTGAAGAACTATGCCCTAATAAAGTGTATGCAGAAAGTAATGAGAGTTCCCACCACGTGGTGCTCCACTCAATAGAAGCCTTATACCCGGAGGGATTTTGGTGGATGATCCAAACAATTAACGCACTCAAGATCTATGCTCTCATAAAATGTATGCAGAATGTAATAAGACTACTCACAGCGTGGCGCTCCACTCGTTGGAAGAAGCTACCCGGAGGGATTTTTGTGGATGATCAAAACAATTAAAGAACTGAAACACTATTCCCTCATAAAGTGTATAGAGAAAGTAACCAGACTTCCCACCGCGTGGCGATCCATTCGCTATAAGCAAGCTACCCGGAGCGATTGTGATGAATGAACAGAAAAAAAAGAACTGAAGCACTATGCTTACACACAGTATGTGCCAAGAAAGTAATGAGACTCGCCGCTACGTGGCGCACCACTCGCTTGAAGAAACCTACCCGTAGGGATTGTGGTGGGTGATAAAATCAACTAACGAACTGAACCACTATGCTCACACACAGTATATGTCAAGAAAATAATAAGACTCGCCGCTGCATGGCGCTCCACTCGCTTTAGCAAGCTACCAGGAGGGATTGTGGTAGATGATCGAAACAATTAACGAACTGAAGAACAATGCCCACATAAATTGTATGCATAAATAACGAGATTTCTCACCGCGTGGCGCTCCACTCGCTAGAAGCAAGCTACCCGGAGGGATTGTGATGGATGAACCGAAAAATAAACGAACTGAAACACTATGCTCACAAACAGTAATTGTCAAGAAAGTAATGAAACTCGCCGCTGCGTGGCGCTCCATTCGCTAGAAGCAAGCTACCCGGACGGATTTTTGTGGATGATCCAAACAATTTACGCACTGAAGAACTATGCCCTAATAAAGTGTATGCAGAAAGTAATGTGAGTTCCCACCACGTGGTGCTCCACTCAATAGAAGCCTTATACCCGGAGGGATTTTGGTGGATGATCCAAACAATTAACGCACTCAAGATCTATGCTCTCATAAAATGTATGCAGAATGTAATAAGACTACTCACAGCGTGGCGCTCCACTCGTTGGAAGAAGCTACCCGGAGGGATTTTTGTGGATGATCAAAACAATTAACGAACAGAAGAACTATGCACTCATAAAATGTATGCAGAAAGTAATGAGACTTCCTACCGCGTGGCGCTCACCTCGATAAAAGCCAGCTACCCGGGGGATTTTGGTGGATGATTCAAACATTTAACGCACTGAAGATCTATGCCCTCATAAAGTGTATCAGAAAGCAATGATAATTCTCACCGCGTGTTGCTCCACTCGCTAGAAGCAAGCTACCCGGAAGGACATTGGTGGATGAACCAAAATATTAATGAACTGAAGCACTATGCTCACACACAGTATGTGTCAAGAAAGTATTGAGATTCGCCGCTGCGTGGCGCTCCATTCGCTAGAAGCAAGCTACCCGGAGGGGTTTTTGTGGATGATCCAAAAAATTAACGCACTGAAAAACTATGCCCTCATAAAGTGTATGGAGAAAGTAATGAGACTTCCCACCGCGTGGCGCTCCACTCGTTAGAAGAAGCCACCCGGAGGGATTTTTGTGGATGATCCAAACAACTAACAAACTGGGGAACTATGGACTCGTAAAATGTATGCAGAAACTAATGAGACTTTCTACCGCGTGGCGCTCACCTCGATAAAAGCCAGCTTCCCAAGGGATTTTGGTTGATGATTCAAACATTTAACGCACTGAGGATCTATGTCCTTATAAAATGAATGCATAAAGTAATGAGACTTCCCACCGCGTGGCGCGACACTCGATAGAAGACAGCTACCCGGAGGGATATTGGAGGATGATCAAACAATTAACGAAGGTGTAGAACTATGCACTCATAAAGGGTACGCAGAAAGTAATGAGAGTTCCTACCGCGTGGCGCTCACCTCGATAAAAGCCAGCTACCCGGGGGATTTTGGTGGATGATTAAAACATTTAACGCACTGAAGATCTATGCCCTCATAAAGTGAATGCAGAAAGCAATGATAATTCCCACCGCGTGTTGCTCCACTCGCTAGAAGCAAGCTACCCGGAAGGACATTGGTGGATGAACCAAAATATTAATGAACTGAAGCACTATGCTGACACACAGTATGTATCAACAAAGTATTGAGACTCGCCGCTGCGTGGCGCTCCATTCGCTAGAAGCAAGCTACCCGGAGGGATTTTTGTGGATGATCCAAACAATTAACGCACTGAAGTACTATGCCCTCACAGAGTGTATGCAGAATGTAATGAGACTTCCCACCGCGTGGCTCTCCACTCGATAGAAGCCAGATACCCGGAGGGATTTTTCTGGATGATCCAAACAATTAACGCACTGAAGCACTATAACCTCATAAAGTGTATGTAGAAAGTAATGAGACTTGCCACCGCGTGGCGCCGCACTCAATAGAAGCCTGATACCCGGAGGGATTTTGGTGGATGATCCAAACAATTAACGCAATGAAGAACTATGCTTACACACAGTATGTGTCGAGAAAGTATTGAGACTCGCCGCTGCGTGGCGCTCCACTCGCTAGAAGCAAGCTACTCGGAGGAATATTGGTGGATCAACCAAACTATTAATGAACTGAAGCACTATGCTCACACAGGGTATTTGTCAAGAAAGTATTGAGACTCGCCGGTGCGTGGCGCTCCACTCGCTAGAAACAAGCTACCCGGAGGGATTCTGGTGGATTATTAAAACAATTAACGAACTGAAGAACTATGCCCTCTTAAAGTGTATGCAGAAAGAAATGAGATTTTCCACCGCGTGGCGCTCCACTCGCTAGATGCAAGCAAACCGGAGGGCTTGTGATGGATGAACCAAAAAATTAACGAACTGAAGCACTATAACCTCATAAAGTGTATGTAGAAAGTAATGAGACTTGCTACCGCGTGGCGCCGCACTCAATAGCAGCCTGATACCTGAGGGATTTTGGTGGATGATCCAAACAATTAACGCACTGAAGAACTATGCTTACACACAGTATGTGTCAAGAAAGTATTGAGACTCGCCGGCGCGTGGCGCTCCACTCGCTAGAAGCAAGCTACTCGGAGGGATATTGGTGGATCAACCAAACTATTAATGAACTGAAGCACTATGCTCACACAGGGTATTTGTCAAGAAAGTATTGAGACTCGCCGCTGCGTGGCGCTCCATTCGCTAGAAGCAAGCTACCCGGAGAGATTTTTGTGGATTATCCAAACAATTAAAGCACAGAAGAACTATGCCACTCTAAATTGTATGCAGAAAGTAATGAGACTTCACACCGCGTGGCGTTCCACTCGATAGAAGCCAGATACCCGGAGGGATTTTGGTGGATGATCCAAACAATTAACGCGCTGTAGAACTATGCCTTCATAAAATGTATGCAGCAAGTAATGAGATTTCCCATCGCGTGGCGCTCGATTCGCTAGAAGCAAGCTACACGGAGGGATGTAATGGATGAACCGAAAAATAAACGAACTGAAGCACTATGCTCACACACAGTATGTGTGAAGAAAGTAATGAGACTCGCCAATGCGTGGCGCACCATTCGCTAGAAGCAAGCTACCCGGAGAGATTTTTCTGGATGTTAGAGACAATTATCGCACTGAAGCACTATGCCCTCATAAAGAGTATGCAGAAAGTAATGGGACTTCCTACTGCGTGGCCCTCCACTCTATAGAAGCCAGCTAAGCGGAGGGATTTTGGTGGATGATACAAACAATTAAAGAACTGAAACACTATTCCCTCATAAATTGTATGGAGAAAGTAACCAGACTTCCCACCGCCTGGCGATCCATTTGCTATAAGCAAGCTACCCGGAGGGATTGTGATGGATGAACAGAAAAAACAAGACCTGAAGCACTATGCTCACACACAGTATGTGTCCAGAAAGTAATGAGACTCGCCGCTACGTGGCGCACCACTCGCTTGAAGGAAGCTACCCGTAGGGATTGTGGTGGGTAATAAAATCAATTAACGAACTGAACCACTATGCTCTCATAAAATATATGCAGAAAGTAATGAGACTTGCCACCGCGTGGCGCTCCACTCGCTAGAAGCAAGCTACGCGGAGGGATTGTGTTGGATGAACCGAAAAATAAACGAACTGAAACACTATGCTCACTCACAGTATGTGTCAAGAAAGTAATGAGACTCGACGCTGCGTGGCGCTCCATTCGCTAGAAGCAAGCAACCCGGAGTAATTTTTGTGGATGATCCAAAAAATTAACGCACTGAAGAACTGTGCCCTCATAAAGTGTATGCATAAAGTAATGAGACTTCCCACCGCGTGGCGCTCCACTCGATAGAAGCCAGCTATCCGGAGGTATTTTGGTGGATGATCAAGACAATTAACGCACTGAAGAACTATGCCCTCATAAATTGTATGCATAAAGAAATGATATTTAACATCGTCTGGCGGTCTACTCGCTAGAAGCAAGCTACCCGGAGGAATTGTGGATGACGATCAAAACAATTAACGAACTGGAGCACGATGCTCACAAGAAGTATGTGCCAAGAAAGTAACGAGAATCGCCGCTGCGTGGCGCTTCATTTGTTGGAAGCAAGCTACCCGGAGTGATTTTGGTGGATGATAGAAACAATTTTCGCACTCAAGCACTATGGCCTCAGAAAGTGTATGCAGAAAGTAATGACACATACTACCGTGTGGCGCTCTACTCGCTAGAAACAAGCTACCCGGAATGATTTTGGTTAATAATTAAAACAATTAACGAACTGAAGAAATATGCACTCATAAAGTGTATGCAGAAATTAATGAGACTTCCCACCGCGTAGTGCACCATTCGATAGAAGCCAGCTTTCCGGAGGAATTTTGATGGATGATTCTAACAATTAACGCAAAGAAGAACACTGCCCTCATAAATTGTATGCAGAAAGAAATGAGAATTCCCACCGCGTGGCGCTCCACTCGCATGAATCAAGCTACCAGGAGGGATTGTGGTAGATGATCGAAACAATTAACGAACTGAAGAACTATGCCCACATAAATTGTATGCATAAATAACGAGATTTCTCACCGCGTGGCGCTCCACTCGCTAGAAGCAAGCTACCCGGAGGGATTGTGATGGATGAACCGAAAAATAAACGAACTGAAACACTATGCTCACAAACAGAATGTGTCAAGAAAGTAATGAAACTCTCCGCTGCGTGGCGCTCCATTCGCTAGAAGCAAGCTACGCGGACGGATTTTTGTGGATGATCCAAACAATTTACGCACTGAAGAACTATGCCCTAATAAAGTGTATGCAGAAAGTAATGAGAGTTCCCACCACGTGATGCTCCACTCAATAGAAGCCTGATACCCGGAGGGATTTTGGTGGATGATCCAAAAAATAAACGCACTCAGGATCTATGCTCTCATGAAATGTACGCAGAATGTAATGAGACTACTCACAGCGTGGCGCTCCACTAGTTAGAAGAAGCTACCCGGAGGGACTTTTGTGGATGATCAAAACAATTAACGAACTGAAGAACTATGCACTCATAAAATGTATGCAGAAAGTAATGAGACTTCCCATCGCGTGGCGCTCACCTCGATAAAAGCCAGCTACCCGGGGGATTTTGGTGGATGATTCAAACATTTAACGCACTGAAGATCTACGCCCTCATAAAGTGTATGCATAAAGCAATGATAATTCCCACCGCGAGTTGCTCCACTCGCTAGAAGCAAGCTACCCGGAAGGACATTGGTGGATGAACCAAAATATTAATGAACTGAAGCACTGTGCTCACACACAGTATTTGTCAAGAAAGTATTGAAACTCGCCGCTGCGTGGCGCTCCATTCGCTGGAAGCAAGCTACCCGGAGGGGTTTTTGTGGATGATCCAAACAATTAACGCACTGAAAACTATGCCCTCACAAAGTGTATGCAGAAAGTAATGAAAATTCCCACCGCGTGGCGCTCCACTCGTTAGAAGAAGCTACCCGGAGGGATTTTTGTCTATGATCCAAACAATTAACAGACTGGAGAACTATGGACTCATAAAATGTATGCAGAAACTAATGAGACCTCCTACCGCGTGGCGCTCACCTCGATAAAAGCCAGCTACCCGAGGGATTTTGGTTGATGATTCAAACATTTAACGCACTGAAGATCTATGTCCTTATAAAATGAATGCATAAAGTAATGAGACTTCTCACCGTGTGGCGCGACACTCGATAGAAGACAGCTATCCGGAGGGATATTGGTGGATGATCAAATCAATTAACGAAGTGTAGAACTATGCACTCATAAAGGGTAGGCAGAAAGTAGTGAGACTTCCAACCGCGTGGCGCTCACCTCGATAAGAGCCAGCTACCCGGGGGATTTTGGTGGATGATTCAAACATTTAACGCACTGAAGATCTATGGCCTCATAAAGTGTATGCAGAAAGCAATGAAAATTCCCACTGCGTGTTGCTCCACTCGCTAGAAGCAAGCTACCCGGAAGGACATTAGTGGATGAACCAAAATATTAATGAACTGAAGCACTATGCTCACACACAGTATGTGTCAACAGAGTATTGAGACTCGCCACTGCGTGGCGCTCAACTCGCTAGATGCAAGCAAACCGGAGGGCTTGTGATGGATGAACCAAAAAATTAACGAACTGAAGCACTATTCCCTCATAAAGTGTATGCAGAAAGTAATGAGACTTCACACCGCGCAGCTGTCCACTCGCGATAAGGCAGCTACCCGTATCGGTTGTGATAGATCAACCGAAAAATAAACGAACTGAAGAACTTTTCTCACACATAGTATGTGTCAAGAAAGTAAAGAGACTCGCCGCTGCGTGACGCTCCATTTCCTAGAAACAAGCTACCCGAAGGTATTCTGGTGGATTATTAAAACAATTAACGAACTGAAGAACTATGCACTCATAAAGTGTATGCAGAATGTAATGAGACTTCCCAACGCGTGGCGCTCCACTCGATAGAAGCCAGATACCCGGACGGATTTTGGTGGATGATCTAAACAATTAACGCCTTTAGAACTATTCCTTCATAAAATGTTTGCAGAAAGTAATGAGATTTCCTACCGCGTGTCCCTCCACTCGATAGAAGCCAGCTACCCGGAGGGATTGTGGTGGATGATCCAAATAATTTACGAACTGAAGGAGTATTCCCTCATAAAGTGTATGCAGAAAGTAATGAGACTTCACACCGCGCAACTGTCCACTCGCGATAAGGCACCTACCCGTATCGGTTGTGATAGATCAACCGAAAAATAAACGAACTGAAGAACTTTTCTCACACATAGTATGTGTCAAGAAAGTAAAGAGACTCGCCGCTGCGAGACGCTCCATTCCCTAGAAACAAGCTACCCGGAGGGATTATTATGGATGATCCAAACAATTAATGCACTGAAGTATTAAGCCCTCATTAAGAGTATGCAGAAAGTAATGAGATTTTCCACCGCGTGGCGCTCCACTCGCTAGATGCAAGCAAACCGGAGGGCTTCTGATGGATGAACCAAAAAATTAACGAACTGAAGCACTATAACCTCATAAAGTGTATGTAGAAAGTAATGAGACTTCCCAATGCGTGGCGCCGCACTCAATAGAAGCCTGATACCCGGAGGGATTTTGGTGGATGATCCAAACAATTAACGCACTGAAGAACTATGCTTACACACAGTATGTGTCAAGAAAGTATTGAGACTCGCCGGTGCGTGGCGCTCCACTCGCTAGAAGCAAGCTACTCGGAGGGATATTTTTGGATCAACCAACTATTAATGAACTGAAGCACTATGCTCACACATAGTATGTGTCAAGAAAGTAAAGAGACTCGCCGCTGCGTGACGCTCCATTTCCTAGAAACAAGCTACCCGAGGGATTCTCGTGGATTATTAAAACAATTAACGAACTGAAGAACTATGCCCTCATAAAGTGTATGCAGAAAGAAATGAGATTTTCCACCGCCTGGCGCTCCACTCGCTAGAGGCAAGCATACCGGAGGGCTTGTGATGGATGAACCAAAAGATTAACGAACTGAAGCACTATAACCTCTTAAGTGTATATAGAAAGTAATGAGACTTCCCAATGCGTGGCGCCGCACTCAATAGAAGCCTGATACCCGGAGGGATTTTGGTGGATGATCCAAACAATTAACGCACTGAAGAACTATGCTTACACACAGTATGTGTCAAGAAAGTATTGAGACTCGCCGGTGCGTGGCGCTACACTCGCTAGAAACAAGCTACTCGGAAGGATATTGGTGGATCAACCAAACTATTAATGAACTGAAGCACTATGCTCACACAGGGTATTTGTCAAGAAAGTATTGAGACTCGCCGCTGCGTGGCGCTCCATTCGCTAGAAGCAAGCTACCCGGAGAGATTTTTGTGGATTATCCAAACAATTAACGGACAGAAGAACTATGCCCCAATAATTGTATGCAGAAAGTAATGAGACTTCACACCGCGTGGCGTTCCACTCGATAGAAGCCAGATACCCGGAGGGATTTTGGTGGATGATCCAAACAATTAACGCGCTGTAGAACTATGCCTTCATAAAATGTATGCAGCAAGTAATGAGATTTCCCATCGCATGGCGCCCCACTCCCTAGAAGGCAGGTACTCGGAGGGATTTTGTTATATGATCCTAACAATTAACGGACTGAAGAACTATGCCCTCGAAAAGTGTATGGAGAAAGTATTGAGATTTTCCACCGCGTGGCGCTCAACTCGCTTGAAGCCAACTACCCGGAGGGATTTTTAGTGGATGATCCAGTCAATTAACTCACTGAAGAATTATGCCCTCATAAATTGTATGCATAAAGTAATGAGATTTCCCATGGCGTGGCGCTCCACTCGCTAGATGCAAGCTACCAGGAGGGATTTTGGTAGATGATCATAAGAATTAACGAACTGAAGCACTATGCTCACACACAGTATCTGTCAAGAAAGTAATGAAACTCGCCGCTGCGTGACGCTCCATTCGCTAGAAGCCAGCTACCCGGAGGGATTTTAGGAGGATGATCCAGATAATTAACGCACAGAAGAATTATGCCCCTCTAAAGTGTATGCAGAAAGTAATGATACTTCACACCGCGTGGCGTTCCACTTGATATAAGCCAGATACTTGGATTCATTTTGGTGGATGATCCAAACAATTAACGCACTGTAGAACTATGAATTCATAAAATGTATGCAGCAAGTAATGAAACTTTCCACCGCGTGGCGCTCCACTCGCTAGAAGCCAGCTACCCGGAGGGATTTTTAGTGGATGATCCAGACAATTAACTCACTGAAGAACTATGCCCTCATAAATTGTATGCATAAAGTAATGAGATTTTCCATCGCTTGGCGCTCCACTCGCTACAAGCAAGCTACCCGGAGGGATTGTGGTGGATATTTAAATGTTGTAACGAACTGAAGAACTATGTACTCATAAAGTGTATGCAGAAAGTAATAAGAATTCCTACCGCGTGGCGCTCCTTTCCCTAGATGTTAGCTACCCGGAGTGATTTTGGTGGATAATAGAAACAATTATCGCACTGAAGCACTATGCCCTCATAAGTTGTATGCAGGAAGTAGTGAGATATGCTACAGCGTGGCGCTCCACTCGCTAGAAAGAAGCTACCCGAAGGGATTGTGGTGGATGATTGAAAGTATTATCGAACTGAAGAACTATGTACTCATAAAGTGTATGCAGAAAGTAATGAGAATTCCTACCGCGTGGCGCTCCATTTCCTAGAAGGAAGCTACCCGGAAGGATTTTCGTTGATGAGCCAAACAATTAACGCACTTAAGAACTATGCCCTCATAAAGTGTATGCAGAATGTAATGACACTTCTCACCGTGTGGCGCTCCACACGATAGAAGCCAGCTACCCGGAGGGATATTGGTGGATAAACAAAATTATTAATGAACTGAAGGAATATGCTCACACAAAGTATGTGTCAAGAAAGTATTGAGACTCGCCGCTGCGTGGCGCTCCATTCTCAAGAAGCAAGCTACCCGGATAGATTTTTGTGGATTATCCAAACAATTAACGCACAGAAGAACTATGCCCCTCTAAAGTGTATGCTGAAAGTATTGAGACTTCACACCGCGTGGCGTTCCACTCCCTAGAAGGCAGCTACTCGGAGGGATTTTGTTACATGATCCTAACAATTAACGGACTGGAGAACTATGCTCTCATAAAATGTATGCAGAAAGTAATGAGACTTGCCACCGCGTGGCGCCCAACTCAATAGAAGTCTGATACACGGAGGGCTTTTGGTGGTTGATCCAAACAATTAACGCACTGAAGAACTATGCTCTCATAAAATGTATGCAGAAAGTAATGAGACTCGCCGCTGCGTGGCGCTCCATTCGCTTGAAGCAAGCTACCCGGAAAGATTTTTCTGGATGATCCAAACAATTAACGCACTGAAGAATTATGCCCTCATTAAGTGTATGCAGGAAGTAATGAGACTTCCCACCGCGTGGCTCTCCTCTCGCTAGAAGGCAGCAACCAGGAGGTATTTTGGTATATGATCCAAACAATTAACGCACAGGAGAACTATGCCCTCATAAATTGTGTGCAGAAAGTAATGAGATTTGCCACCGCGTGTCGCTCCACTCGCTAGAAGCCAGCTACCCGGAGGGATCTTTGATGAATGATCCAGACATTTAAACCACTGAAGAACTATGCTCTCATAAATTGTATGCATAAATAAATGAGATTTCCCACCGCGTGGCGCTCCACTCGCTAGAAGCAAGCTACCAGGAGGGATTGTGGTGGATGTTTAAAAGTTGTAACGAACTGAAGAACTATGCACTCATAAAGTGTATGCAGAAAGTAATAAGAATTCCTACCGCGTGGCGCTCCTTTCCCTAGATGTTAGCTACCCGGAGTGATTTTGGTGGATAATAGAAACAATTATCGCACTGAAGCACTATGCCCTCATAAGTTGTATGCAGGAAGTAGTGAGATATGCTACCGCGTGGCGCTCCACTCGCTAGAAAGAAGCTACCCGAAGGGATTGTGGTGGATGATTGAAAGTATTATCGAACTGAAGAACTATGTACTCATAAAGTGTATGCAGAAAGTAATGAGAATTCCTACCGCGTGGCGCTCCATTCAATAGAAGGAAGCTACCCGGAGGGATTTTCGTTGATGAGCCAAACAATTAACGCACTTAAGAACTATGCCCTCTTAAAGTGTATGCAGAATGTAATGACACTTCTCACCGTGTGGCGCTCCACACGATAGAAGCCAGCTACCCGGAGGGATATTGGGGGATAAACAAAATTATTAATGAACTGAAGCACTATGCTCACACACAGTATCTGTCAAGAAAGTAATGAAACTCGCCGCTGCGTGACGCTCCATTCGCTAGAAGCCAGCTACCCGGAGGGATTTTAGGAGGATGATCCAGATAATTAACGCACAGAAGAATTATGCCCCTCTAAAGTGTATGCAGAAAGTAATGATACTTTACACCGCTTGGCGTTCCACTTGATATAAGCCAGATACTTGGATTCATTTTGGTGGATGATCCAAACAATTAACGCACTGTAGAACTATGAATTCATAAAATGTATGCAGCAAGTAATGAAACTTTCCACCGCGTGGCGCTCCACTCGCTAGAAGCCAGCTACCCGGAGGGATTTTTAGTGGATAATCCAGACAATTAACTCACTGAAGAACTATGCCCTCATAAATTGTATGCATAAAGTAATGAGATTTTCCATCGCTTGGCGCTCCACTCGCTACAAGCAAGCTACCCGGAGGGATTGTGGTGGATATTTAAAAGTTGTAACGAATTGAAGAACTATGCACTCATAAAGTGTATGCAGAAAGTAATAAGAATTCATACCGCGTGGCGCTCCTTTCCCTAGATGTTAGCTACCCGGAGTGATTTTGGTGGATAATAGAAACAATTATCGCACTGAAGCACTATGCCCTCATAAGTTGTATGCAGGAAGTAGTGAGATATGCTACCGCGTGGCGCTCCACTCGCTAGAAAGAAGCTACCCGAAGGGATTGTGGTGGATGATTGAAAGTATTATCGAACTGAAGAATTATGTACTCATAAAGTGTATGCAGAAAGTAATGAGAATTCCTACCGCGTGGCGCTCCATTTCCTAGAAGGAAGCTACCCGGAAGGATTTTCGTTGATGAGCTAAACAATTAACGCACTTAAGAACTATGCCCTCATAAAGTGTATGCAGAATGTAATGACACTTCTCACCGTGTGGCGCTCCACACGATAGAAGCCAGCTACCCGGAGGGATATTGGTGGATAAACAAAATTCTTAATGAACTGAAGCACTATGCTCACACAAAGTATGTGTCAAGAAAGTATTGAGACTCGCCGCTGCGTGGCGCTCCATTCTCAAGTAGCAAGCTACCCGGATAGATTTTTGTGGATTATCCAAACAATTAACGCACAGAAGAACTATGCCCCTCTAAAGTGTATGCTGAAAGTATTGAGACTTCACACCGCGTGGCGTTCCACTCCCTAGAAGGCAGCTACTGGGAGGGATTTTGTTACATGATCCTAACAATTAACGGACTGGAGAACTATGCTCTCATAAAATGTATGCAGAAAGTAATGAGACTTGCCACCGCGTGGCGCCCCACTCAATAGAAGCCTGATACACGGAGGGCTTTTGGTGGTTGATCCAAACAATTAACGCACTGAAGAACTATGCTCTCATAAAATGTATGCAGAAAGTAATGAGAGTTGCCACCGCGTGGCGCCCCACTCGCTAGAAGCCAGCTACCCGGAGGGATTTTTGTGGATGATCCAAACAATTGACGCACTGAAGAACTATGCCCTCATAAAGTGTATGCAGAAAGTAATGATTGTTCCCACCACGTGGTGCTCCACTCAATAGAAGCCTGATACCCCGAGGAATTTTGGTTGATGATGCAAACAATTAGCGCACTGAAGAACTATGCTCTAATAAAATGTATGCAGAAAGTAATGAGACTTGATACAGCGTGGCGCCCCACAAGCTATAAGCCAGCTACCCTGAAAGATTTTAGGTGGATGATCCAGATAATTAACGCACTGAAGAACTATGCCCTCACAAATTGTATGCATAAATAATGAGATTTGTCACCGCGTGGCGCTCCACTCCCTAGAAGCACGCTACGCGGAGGGATTGTGATGGATAAACCGAAAAATAAAAGAACTGAAACACTATGCTCAAACACAGTATATGTCAAGAAAGTAATGAGACTCAACGCTGCGTGGCGAGCCATTCGCTAGAAGCAAGCTACCCGGAGGGATTTTTGTGGATGATCGAAAAAGTTAACGCACTGAAGAACTGTGCCCTCGTAAAGTGTATGCAAACATAATGAGACTTCCCACCACGTGGCGCTCAACTCGCTAGAAGGCAGGTACCCGGAGGGATTTTGTTGGATGATCAAGACAATTAACGCACTGAAGAACTATGCCCTCTTAAATTGTATGCATAAAGTAATGAGATTTAACATTGCCTGGCACTCCACTGAATAGAAGCAAGCTACCAGGAGGGATTGTGGAGGATGATCAAAACAATTAACGAACTGAAGCACGAGGCTAACAAGGAGTATGTGCCAAGAAAGTAACGAGAATCGCCGCTGCGTGGCGAGCCACTCGCTAGAAGCAAGCTACCCGGAGGGTCATTGGTGGATGATCTAAACAATTAACGAATTGAAGCACTATGCTCACACAGATTATGTGTCAAGAAAGTAATGAGACTCGCCGCTGCGTGGCGCTCCATTCCCTAGAAGGTAGCTACCCGTAGGGATTTTTGTGGATGATCCAAACAATTAACGCAATTAAGAAGTATGCCTTCATAAAGTTTATGCAGAAAGTAATGAGACTTCCCACAGCGTGGAGCCCCACTCGTTAGAAGCAAGCAACCCGGATGGCTTTGATGGATGAAACAAACAATTAACGAATTGAAGCACTATGCTCACACACAGTATGTGTCATGAAAGTAATGGGACTCGCCGCTACGTGGCGCAGCACTCGCTCGAAGGAAGCTACCCGTAGGGATTGTGGTTTAGGATCCAATCAATAAACAAACTGAAGCACTATGCTCACACACAGTGTATGTCAAGAAAATAATGAGACTCGCCGCTGCGTGGCGCTCCATTCGCTAGAAGAAGCTACCCGGAGGGATTTTTGTGGATGTTCCAAACAATTAACCCACTGAAGAATTATGCCCTCATAAATTGTAAGCAGAACGTAATGATACTTCCCACCGCGTGGCGCTCCTCTCGCTAGAAGGCAGCAACCAGGAGGTATTTTGGTATATGACCCAAATAATTAACGCACTGGAGAACTATGCCCTCATAAATTATGTGCAGAAAGTAATGAGATTTGTTACCGCGTTTCGCTCTACTCGCTAGAAGCCAGCTACCCGGAGGGATATTGGTGGATGATACAAACAATTAACGAATTGAAGCACTATGCTCACACAGATTATGTGTCAAGAAAGTAATGAGAGTCGCCGCTGCGTGGCGCTCCATTCGCTAGAAGAAGCTACCCGGAGGGATTTTTGTGGATGTTCCAAACAATTAACCCACTGAAGAATTATGCCCTCATAAATTGTAAGCAGAAAGTAATGATACTTCCCACCGCGTGGCGCTCCTCTCGCTAGAAGGCAGCAACCAGGAGGTATTTTGGTATATGATCCAAACAATTAACGCACTGGAGAACTATGCCCTCATAAATTATGTGCAGAAAGTAATGAGATTTGCCACCGCGTTTCGCTCTGCTCGCTAGAAGCCAGCTACCCGGAGGGAACTTGGTGAATGATCCAGACAATTAACCCACTGAAGAACTATGCTCTCATAAATTGTATTGATAAAGAAATGAGATTTCCCACCACGTGGCGCTCCACTCGCTAGAAGCAAGCTACCAGGAGGGATATTATTGGATGAGACAAACAATTAACGAATTGAAGCACTATGCTCACACACAGTATGTGTCAAGAAAGTAATAAAACTCGCCGCTGCGTGGCGCTCCATTCGCTGGAAGCAAGCTACCCGGAGGGATTTTAGGAGGATGATCCAGATAATTAACGCACAGAAGAATATTGCCCCTCTAAAGTGTATGCTGAAAGTAATGATACTTCACACCGCGTGGCGTTCCACTCGATATAAGCCAGATACTCGGATTCATTTTGGTGGATGATCCAAACAATTAACGCACTGTAGAACTATGCCTTCATAAAATATATGCAGCAAGTAATGAAACTTCCCACCGCGTGGCGCTCCACTCGCTAGAAGCCAGCTACCCGGAGGGATTTTTAGTGGATGATCCAGACAATTAACTCACTGAAGAACTATGCCCTCATAAATTGTATGCATAAAGTAATGAGATTTCCCATCGCTTGGCGCTGCACTCGCTAGATGCAAGCTACCCGGAGGGATTGTGGTGGATGATTAAAAGTTGTAACGAACTGAAGAACTATGCACTCATAAAGTGTATGCAGAAAGTAATAAGAATTCCTACCGCGTGGCGCTCCATTCCCTAGAAGGAAGCTACCCGGAGTGATTTTGGTGGATAATAGAAACAATTATCGCACTGAAGCACTATGCCCTCATAAGGTGTATGCAGAAAGTAGTGAGACATGCTACAGCGTGGCGCTCCACTCGCTAGAAAGAAGTTACCCGGAGGGATTGTGGTGGATGATTGAAAGTATTAACGAACTGAAGAACTATGCTCTCAAAAAATGTATGCAGAAAGTAATGAGACTTGCCACCGCGTGGCGCCCCACTCAATAGAAGCCTGATACCCGGAGGGATTTTGGTGGATGATCCAAACAATTAACGCACTGAAGAACTATGCTCTCATAAAATGTATGCAGAAAGTAATGAGAGTTGCCACCGCGTGGCGCCCCACTCGCTAGAAGCCAGCTACCCGGAGGGATTTTTGGTGGATGATCTATATAGTTAACTCACTGAGGAACTATGCCCTCATAAATTGTATGCATAAATAATGAGATTTCTCACCGCGTGGCGCTCCACCCGCCATGAGCAAGCTTCCCGGAGGGATTGTGATGGATGAACCGAAAAATAAACGAAGTTAAACACTATGCTCACACACAGTATGTGTCAAGAAAGTAATGAGACTTGCCGCTGCGTGGTGCTCCATTCGCTAGAAGCAAGCTTCTCGGAGGGATTTTTGTGGATGAGCCAAACAATTGACGCACTGAGGAAGTATGCCCTCATAAAGTGTATGCAGAAAGTAATGAAAGTTCCCACCACGTGGTTCTCCACTCAATAGAAGCCTGATACCCCGAGGGATTTTGGTTGATGATCCAAACAATTAACGCACTGAAGAACTATGCTCTCATAAAATGTAAGCAGAAAGTAATGAGACTTGATACAGCGTGGGCCCGACAAGCTATAAGCCAGCTACCATGAAAGATTTTAGGTGGATGATCCAGATAATTAACGCACTGAAGAACTATGCCCTCACAAATTGTATGCATAAATAATGAGATTTGTCACCGCGTGGCGCTCCACTCCCTTGAAGCAAGCTACGCGGAGGGATTGTGATGGATGAACCGAAAAATAAAAGAACTGAAACACTATGCTCAAACACAGTATGTGTCAAGAAAGTAAAGAGACTCGACGCTGCGTGGCGAGCCATTCGCTAGAAGCAAGCTACCCGGAGGGATTTTTGTGGATGATCGAAAAAGTTAACGCAGTGAAGAACTGTGCCCTCGTAAAGTGTATGCAGACATAATGAGACTTCCCACCGCGTGGCGCTCCACTCCCTAGAAGCAAGCTACCCGTAAAAAATTGTGGTGGATAATCCAATGAATTAACGCACTGAAGAACTATGTCCTCATAAAGTGTATGCAGAAAGTAATGAGACTTCCCACCGCGTGGCGCTCCACTCGATAGAAGGCAGCTACCTGGAGGGATTTTGGTGGATGATCCAAACAATTAACGCACTGGAGATCTATGATCTCATAAAGTGTATGCAGAAACTAATGAGATTTGTCACCTCGTCGCGATTCACTCGCTAGAAGCAAGCTACCCGGAGGGATTGTGTTGGATGATCTAAAGAATTAACGAACTGAGGCACTATACTCACACACAGTATGTGTGAAGAAATTAATGAGACTCGCCGCTGCATGGCGCTGTATTCGCCAGAAGCAAGCTACTCGGAGAGATTTTTGGGGATGATTCAAACAATTGACGCACTGAAGAACTATGCCCCCTTAAAGAATATGCAGAAAGTAATGAAAATCCCCACCGCGTGGCGCTCCACTGGCTAGAAGGCAGCTACCAGGTGGGAGTTCGGTGGATAATCCAAACAATTAACGCACTGGAGAATTATGATCTCTTAAAGTGTATGCAGAAATGAATGAGACTTGCAACCAAGTGGGGCTCCACTCGCTAGAAGCAAGCTACAAGGAGTGATTCTGATGAATGAACCGAAAAATAAACGAACCGAAGCTCTATGTTCACAATAGTACGTGTGAAGAAATTAATGAGACTCGCCGCTGCGTGGGGCTCCATTCGCTAGAAGCAAGCTACCCGGAAAATATTGTGGGGGATAATCAAAAGAATTTTTTTTTTTTTTTTTTACATTCGCTCAGTCGCGTTACTCTTAGTCGGTTACCTAGAGCATTCGAAAACCGACGAGTTATCATCATTGCGAATGATTTCTATAGTAGTTTTGTTTTTTTTTTCTTTATTTCCATAAGTGAAAAAAATAGGAAAATTTGGGAGGGAAAGGATAGGGAAGGAAAAGAGACAAAAAAAAATGAAAATTTACAAAAACGAAAAACAAACAAAAAAAACAAAAAAAAACTAAGTATTTAACAAATAAGTTTGAATCTAGATTGCTTGTTTTTTGTGTATTTCTGTGTGTGTGTTTGGTATTTGTGTTCTCTGCGTATTTATGTTTTTACCTATTGGCTGCTTCTTCTTTTTACCTTAGGCTTCTTCTTGTTTCTTGCAGGTTTTCCCTGTATGATTAGGTTTTTTCACCCATATGTTTTATATATATTTAAATATATTTCTTTGGTATTCACCTATTTCTTTCACTGCACTAATGGTTTTCACCTGTGTTTCCACACTAACACTTGTGCACCAAAACTAATATTCTTAACACTACACTACACTGTATGCTTTTGCTGTCACTAACACTAATAATCACTGACACATTTTTCACCTATATGACTTTCTATTTATATATACTCGTATATATATATATTTAACTTCACCTTGCACCACACGAATTTCTGGCTTAACTTAAGCTTTTAGTTTTTCAGCCTGTATGTTTTTCCATTTATTGTCTACTTTCTCTCTTCCACATACTAAAAATTTATCTTTTCATTTAACTCTAATACTGTATTCATTATTTATTTATTTCTTTTAACCGCTCATTTTGCGTTCCTTGGTATCTTGGCTGGTACTTATAGACTGGGTCCGGGGTCCACTCGGAGCACTTAGTGTGGACCCCGGTCCGTTGTATACCAGTGCTATCCTCACCAACTTCACCTGGCGCCCGAAACGGTAAATGCGGTGTTTTCCATTTTGTCCTTTCTTGCCATTACCCTATTCCCTCCCGTGAACCCACCACCACTCTCCACTTCACGCACTCTTCTTCACACACTCTTGCACCAAAATTCCTCTTCCAGTCCCTTGGCTGGAGGTGCATACATTCATTCAATTTGTTCCCGGTGGGAGACACGGATTTCCTGTGTTTCCTCTCCTGGAGTCTTTTCTCCGGTCCAGGAACAAGTCTCACATTCGTTCATTTTCTTTCACCCATCACTTTAATTCTCTCCATTGTTTAAATTTCTTCTGTACATATTTCTTCTTATATCTGAGTATTCATTAGTTATTTTTTTTAATTTTTCACAATCTTCCTTACTAGTTAATATTTCTTGTAAAGTCTTGTTTCGAATATCCCTTCTTAGTATCACGTCATCTTCCATTGTTGGGCACCACATAATGTGGTGTTCTGGTGTGCCAATTTCTCCACATTCACAGCTTGGTGTTCGTTTGGATTTTATTTTATACAAGTAATCTTCATACGGTCTATGTCCTGTTAGGAAATGAATTATTCCATAAGTGGTATTTAAATGTTTTATTTGTAGTCTATCTTTTATGTTTGGAAATATCTGATGTACTCTGTGAGCTCCTTCATACCGTTGCCAATCTTCATTCCAAATTGCTATCATATGATCTTCAATTTCTTTTTCGGTATTTAGTTCTTTATCAAATGTATTCCTGATTTTGTCTAGATTTCCTTTTCTTAACCAATAGTTCGCTGCCCTCTGCAGAGCAACAATATTCAAGGGTTTTACTCCTAATATTATACTTAATGAGCTATGTGATGTTGATGAAAAAGCTCCACTTAATCTTATGAGTATGTTTCTTTGCGGTCTATTTAATCTATTCTTATATGTTTTATTTTCTAATGTTCTCCCAATCCAAACACTTGATGCATATGTTATTGCAGCTGATAAAATGGTTTCTTGGTACAAATTTATTATTTTCAATGGTAGTTTGTATTTGTTTCTAGCTATCGTAATTAATTTATTTGCTATGCTGTTCCCTCTAGTTGTTATATATTTAAAATGTGTATCAAAATTTAGTTTTTCATCTAATATTATTCCCAGATATCTTATCTTTTGTTCTCTTTTTATGTTTATATTATTTAGCTTTATTATTGGGTTTCGTTGTAACTTTGTTCCAAAAATTAGGTATTTAGTTCTGCTCGTTGATAGTTTTAGTTTACTATCTTTGCTCCACTTGTCTAATTGTTCTATTATTTTTGCAGTTTTAATTTCTAATTCTCTTCTGCTATTTCCACTTGCTGTTATTGCAATATCGTCGGCAAATGCAACAACTATGTCCACTTCCTGCATCTTGTTTAATACTTCCAAGCATGGTTGTAGCTCAATGTCCCATAAAGTTGGTCCCAGGATAGAACCTTGTGGGCAAGCTCCTTCAATATCTATAAAGAGTGCTAAGACATATTTTCGTTCGTACCTTTTTTCCTTTATATTGTCTACTAATCTATTTATGGCGTCTTCTGTTGATTTTCCAGTTCTAAAACCATATTGTAATTGATCATCCATTACGTCTCTATATTTTTGTAACCTGTTTAGGATTATTCTTTCAAAAATTTTGGAAATGTTTTTAAGCAAGCAAATGGGTCTATAAGATCCAACTTCTGAGGCGTCCTTTTCTGGTCCTTTAGATAGGATACTTAACTTTGAAACTTTCCAGGAATCTGGGAAAAGTTGCTTCTTAAGTAACCAGTTAAAAAGTCTAGCTAGATATGGTGTCCAAATATCTTTTGCCTTTTTGTATATTTCATTCTTTAGTTCATCTATTCCTGGTGCTTTTTTGTTTTTAAGTTTCTTCATTATCTTTTCCATCTCCTCATTTGTTACCAGATCTTCTTCGGGTACAGTATCAATGGTTTCCTCCATCATTTTGTTTCTTAACTCGATGTTACTTTCCGTATCTGTCTCCTTTATATCCTTTTTGAAGAACTTATTTGCTAATGCCGTTAATGTTTCATCTCTGTTCGTAGTTAGCATTCCATCAGGTTTTTTAACTGTGCTCAATATTAGAGGGTTGACTTTTTGTGTAATTAGTTTGTAGGGTGTTCCCCATGGATCTGATTCTATATTCTTTTTTAGGAATAAATCCCAACTTTTCTTTTTTGCCTCTAATAGTTCTTCTTTGTATTCCCTTTTAGCAATTCTGTATTTTTCCAATCTCCTTTCCTTCAGAATGGGATGAAGTGTTGATTGGTAGCTTTTTCTTGCTGATGTTGCTATTCGTTTCAACCTCTGGAGTTTGGGGTTCCAAAAGTCTTCGTATTTCTTAATTTCCTTATTTGTTGGGGTAGCATCTTTTAGTGCTTCTTTGGTTACTAACTCTATTTCCTGTATTATTTGCGTAATATTACTATCTTCTTCTATTTGTGGTAACTTTAAATTATCTTTAAACTTATTCCAGTTT
Source organism: Thermobia domestica (assembly GCF_964235325.1). Lineage (NCBI taxonomy): Eukaryota > Metazoa > Arthropoda > Insecta > Zygentoma > Lepismatidae > Thermobia > Thermobia domestica. The sequence continues at coordinate 58,215,404 of NC_137470.1, read as the reverse complement.
GTTTTCTTTATATTATATGTCTCTGCTACTTTGGTGGTTTGGTTTGCCTGAATCTCTATGGTTATAATTTCGTGATCACTTAGCGTGTTACTGTCTCCCAGCTGCCAATTTTTTACTCTGTTTGCTAACTCAGTGGTTGCACATGATACATCTATGTGTGATTTTCCTCTGTTTCCTATAAAGGTTGGTCTATTTCCCACGTTTAAGATTTGCAGTCCATTTTGAATAATTAAATCTTCTACTAAGTCACCCTTGTCATCATTTTCTTGTGCTCCCCACATTGTCGACTTTGCATTTGTGTCTGCCAAAAGCAGAATACTATTATTACCTCTTTGTCCTATTATGTTCTGTATTTTGTTTACAAAATCTTGAGTTGGTAGGCGGTATTGAAAGTACGCATTAATTATCCAAAATTTAATTTTTTTCCCACTTAATTTCCACTGTTGTTATCCAATTATCTGCATACTGAGTTAGCTTCAGTATTTCAATTTCCTTATTCATGATTACAGTCACAGCTTTTGGCTCTTCTCCTCCATAGATGATCCTACTTCCCACAGGAAAGGTTGTTAATTTGCTATTTAGAAGATATGGCTCCTGTATTGCCACAATATCTATTCTTTTTATTTCCGCTAATCTCCTTAATTCCATTGTAGCCACCTTGCTTCCCTGTGCGTTATTTTGCATTATTTTTAATGTGGGATAGTTTTCATCCATATCTCGTAAAAACGTAAACATCCGCACCTGATTTCGTAGGATCATAATATACTCTACCGTGTGCTCTAACTAGTTGTTTATAAACATTTTCTAAGGACCAGTATATTCCTCGTCTTTCAAAAACTTTATCCACCAGATCTAGAAGTTCAAATCCATTTGCTGGTAAATTATAGATTCTTAGTTCAATTCTATCTGTCTCTTCCAGAGTTGGATAAGTTATTGATCTACCATTTACATGCAAATCTCTTACTATTTGCCTCAGTGCTGTAGCCAATATTTGTTTTTCTTCTAGTTTTGCTAGCCTATATGTCTGATTTATTTCTTCATATAGCTCTTGATTTGTTCCCTGCATTTTACTTTTATTTTCGTCTTCTAGCTTTTCTACAGTGTCTTCGCTTCCACACGTTGTACTAGATATTGTGTTCTCTTGTATTTGCTCCTTTCTTTCTTCCTGTACTGGGAAGAGATATTTTTCTTCTCCATGTACAAAGGAAGTATAAATATTTGGTACCTCTTCCAAGCACTTATAATCTTCTTCTTTAAAAGTCTTTTTACTGTTCCTTTTCCTGTTTTCTAGCAGTGATGCTAGTTCACCCTTTTTTGTAATACTATCAATAATTTTTCTCCTATTTGGTTCAATTTGGATTTTGGAGTCTTCTATATTTTTCCTTGTTTCTCTGTTTATAAATCTCTGCATTTCAGTTTGTGTTATCGAGTTTATTTTGATGTTTTTCTCTATTTCTATATTTATAATTTCCGTTTGCGTCGCTTTATCGGATTTAAGTATTTGTTGTTTGTGTTTTCTTTCAATAAATTGTTCTAATCTTAATTTGTCCCTTCTTCTTTTACTTGGACTCTTTTTCTTTTCCTTTTTTGTAGTTTTTTCACTCTCCATAGTTGATTTTTGAGATTATTCTCTCTCGTGCTACCTTGTATGAAACACATTCTTCGGTCTGAGGGTTCTCACATTTTTTGTGACGTAATTTGCAAGGTACGGAGATTTTTTTCCCCTTCTCATCACACTCTTCACTTTTGTGTCTTAGATCGCCGCAGTATCGACATCTTGATTTCTCTTTATTATCACAATACTTAGTTACATGTCCGAATTCTTAGCAGATGAAGCATTGTGGTACTACCAGAAAGTCTTTGATGCGATGTCCTTCATAATCAATGTACACTTTTTCTTTCTCTACTAAGATTTTTCTTATTTTTGGTTCTACTTCTATGACGAGATGGCATCTTTTTTGTTGTTTTTTGCCAGCTCTAAACCTGGCTTTTATCTTTTTTGCCTCTTCCATGTCTTCTTGCTCGAAATTTTGCTCAATAAGAGCTTGTATAAGCTCCTCATCTTTTAAGTCAGAAGGTATACCATAAATTATCATCATTGGATTTCGTTTTTTGGTTTCTTCGCATTGGAAGTTTCTTTTAATTTCATCTTTAGCCATAATCTTTTTGATGTCGTCTTTTGTTGCTGTTTCTATTACTACTCTGTCCCTGGTTGTCCTTAGTCCTGTAATCTTTAGTTTTTCTTTTCGTGGGTCAATTGTACCTGCTAATCTCTCAGCTGTCTGTCTGGTTGTTTCTCCTTGGTTTGGTTTTATCAGTGCTGGTTTGGTTTTGGCTGTTACTTCTTGGATTGTTAGTTCCCTCTCTGTGGGCCTTCTTCTTTTGACTATCTCCGTCCAAGACGGCTTTTCATCCGTTTCCATTTTTTCAACGGTGATTTTTTCAATTTTCTCCCCTAATTTATTTATGTAATCCTTCATCATAGTATCTTGTTGGAACAGCTCCTGTTGTAGGTCTTGTATTTTCATTCTAAAACGGTGGCCGTCACTTTCTCTTGCTATTTCCGCTTTTCCGAATAACTGTTGTGTTTCAATTAATTCTTCTTTTGTTTTATTTTGTACCTTTTCTAGTTGTCTCATTTCGTCTTCTAGTTTCCTTATTTTTTTGGCTTTTTCTTGTACTTCTTGTTTCAGTTCTTTTTTGTCTTCATCTAGCTTTCTTATTTCCTCCTCCATATGTCTTATTTGATGATCTCTCGCCTGTTTTATATCATTGTTTTCTTCCTTAAGGTGATTTACTTCTTTTTCCATTCTATTTATGTCTTGTTTTTGTTTTCCAATGATTCTCAATTCCTCTTCTTTATTACCTTTTTTCCCTTTCATCATATCCATTTCCAGCTGTAATTTTTCTTGTAGTAGATCTTGATTTGATGCATTTAGTCTTTCATTTTCTTTTTCTAGTTGTTCTAATTTACCTTCTAGTACCGACCTATCTTTAACCCAAATCACTACTCTCTTTTTTAGTTTGTTAAGATTATTCCTACCGATCTTTTTCTAATCTAGTAGTTCTTCTAGGAATACCATTTCTTTCTCGTATAGTGTTATAGTTTCCATTTCCGTAGTTTCTCCTTCAGTTGTTCTTTTTGATGGTTTGTCCTGTGGAGAGGTATCTTCCCTTTCTCTATCCCGAGCTTCGCTCTCTTCCGGTTTCTGGACCCTTACTACTGGGTTTGTAGGTGATTGGTCCCTAGTTGGTGTACCTCTTGCACTACTTGGCGGTGACCTCGGAAACATTTTGTTCCCCTTATATTAACCTGTTTTTGATATTAAATTAGCCAGTTTTTACGCACTGAAGAAATAATCCCTCATAAAGTTTATGCAGAAAGTAATGGTACTTCCCACTGCGTGGCGCTCAACTCGTTAGAAGCCAGCTTCCCGGAGGAATTTTAGTATATGATCCAAACAATAAACGCACAGAAGAACTATGCCCTCATAAAGTGTATGCACAAAGTAATGAGACTTGCTACCCCGTGGCGCTCCACACGCTAGAAACAAGATACCCATAGGGATTGTGGTGGATGATCCAAACAATTAACGAACTGAAGCACTATGATCTCATAAAATGTATGCAGAAAGTAATGAGACTTTCCACCGCGTGGCGCTCCACTCGCTGGAAGGCAGCTACCAGGAGGGATTTTGGTGAATGATCCAAACAATTTACGAAGTGAAGAACTATGCCTTCATAAAGTGGATGCAGAAAGTAATCAGACTTAACACCGCGTGGCTCTCCTATCGCTAGAAGCAAGCTACCCAGAAAGATTCTGAAGGATGAACCGAAAAATAAACAAACCGAAGCACTATATTCACAAAAGTATGTGTGATGAATGTAATGAAATTCGCCGCTGCGTGGCGCTCCATTCGCTAGAAGCAAGCTACCCGGAGAGATTTTTGTGGATGATTCAAACAATTTACTTACTGAAGAACAATGCCCTCATAAAGTATATGCAAAATGTAATGAGACTTCCCACCGCGTGGCGCTGCACTCGATATGTGCCAGCTACCAGGAGAAATTTTGGTGGATGATCCAAATAATTAACGCAATGGAGATCTATGATCTCATAAAGTGTATGCAGAAACTAATGAGACTTGTCAAAGCGTGGCGCTCCACTCGCTAGACGCCAACTACCCGGAGGGATTTTTGGTTGATGATCCAGACAATTAACGCACTGAAGAACTATGCCCTCATAAATTGTATGGAGAAAGTAATGAGACTTCCCACCACGTCGCGATCCACTCGATAGAAGCAAGCTACCCGGAGGGATTGTGATGGATCATCCAAAGAATTAACGAACTGAAGCACTATACACACGCACAGTATGTGTGAAGAAATTAATGAGACTCGGCGCTGCGTGGCGCTCCATTCGCTAGAAGCAAGCTACCCGGAAAAAAGTGTGGTGGATAATCCAAAGAAATAACGCACTGAAGAACTATGCCCTCATAAAGTGTATGCAGAAAGTAATGAGACTTCCCACCGCGTGGCGCTCAACTCGATAGAAGCCAGATACCTGGAGGGATTTTGGTGGATGATCCAAACAATTAACTCACTGAAGAACTATGCCCTCATAAATTGTATGCATAAGGTAATGAGATTTCTCACCGCGTGCCGCTCCACTAGCTAGAAGACGGCTGACCGGTGGGATTGTGATGGAGGAACCGTAAAACAAACGAACAGAAGCACTATGCTCACACACTGCATGTGTCAAGAAAGTAATGAGACTCGCCACTACGTGGCGCTCCATTCGCTAGAAATAAGCTACCTGGAGTGATTTTGGTGGAACATAGAAACAATTATCGCAATGAAGCACTATGCGTTCATAAAGAGTATACAGAAAGTAATGAGACATGCTACCGCGTGGCGGTCCACTCGCTAGATGCAAGTTATCCGGAGGGGTTGTGGTGAATGATCGAAACAATTAACAACTGAAGCACTAGGCCCACATAAAATGTATGCAGAAAGTAATGAGATTTGTTACCCCGTGGCGCTCCACATGCTAGAAACAAGATACAAAAAGGGATTGTGGTGGTTGATCCAAACAATTAACGAACTGAAGCAATATGCTCACACACAGTATATGCCAAGAAAATAATGAGACTCGCCGCTGGGTGGCGCTCCACTCGCTAGAAGGCAGCTACCAGGAGGGATTGTGATGGATGAACCGAAAAATATACGAACTGAAGCACTATGGTCACACACAGTGTGTATTAAGAAAGTAATGAGACGCACCGCTGCGTGGAGGTCCAATCGCTAGAGGCAAGCTCCCCGGAGGGATTTTTGTGGATGATCCAAACAATTAACGCACTGAAGAACTATGTCCTCATAAAATGTATGCAGAAAGTAATGAGACTTCCACCGCGTGGCGCTAAACACGCTAGAAATCAGATCCCCGGAGGGAATGTGGTTCATTATCCAAACAATTAACACACTCAAGAACTATGCCGTCATTAAATGTATTCAGAACTAATGAGACTTCCCACCGCGTGGCGTTCCACTCGCTAGAAGCAAGCTACCCTAAAAAAATTGTGGTGGATAATCCAAACAATTAACGCACTGAAGAACTATGCCCTCATAAAGTGTATGCACAATGTAATGACACTTGCTACCCCGTGGCGCTCCACATGCTAGAAACAATATAACCAGAGGGTTTTTGATGGATGAACCGAAAAATATGCGAACTGAAGCACTATGCTCACACACAGTATGTGTCAAGAAAGTAATGAAACTCGCCGCTGCGTTGCGCTTCATTCGCTAGAAGCAAGCTACCCGGAGGGATTTTTGTGGATGATTCAAACAATTGACTTAATGAAGAACAATGCCCTCATAAAGTATACGCAGAAAGTAATGAATCTTCCCACCGCGTGGCGCTGCACTCGATATATGCCAGCTACCAGGAGGGATTTTGGTGGATGATCCAAATAATTAACGCACTGGAGAACTATGATCTCATAAAGTGTATGCAGAAACTAATGAGACTTGTCACCGCGTGGCGCTCCACTCGCTAGAAGCCAGCTACCCGGAGGGATTTTTGGTTGATATTCCAGACAATTAACGCACTGAAGAACTATGCCCTCATAAATTGTATGCTGAAAGTAATGAGACTTCCCACCGCGTCGCGATCTACTCGCTAGAAGCAGGTCAAACTCAGGGATGTGGTGGATGATCCAAAGAATTAACGAACTGAAGCACTATAGACACACACAGTATGTGTGAAGAAATTAATGAGACTCGGCGCTGCGTGGCGCTCCATTCGCTAGAAGCAAGCTACCCGGAAAAATTTGTGGTGGATAATCCAAAGAAATAACGCACTGAAGAACTATGCCCTCATAAAGTGTATGCAGAAAGTAATGGTACTTCCCACCGCCTGGCGGTCAACTCGATAAAGCCAGCTACAACGAAGAATTTTTGTGGATGATCCAAACAATTAACGCACTTAAGAACTATGCCCTCATAAAGTATATGCAGAAAGTAATGAGACTTCCCACCACGTGGCGCTGCACTCGATAGAAGCCAGATACCCGGAGGGATTTTGGTGGATGATAGAAACAATTAACGCACTGAAGAACTATGCTCTCATAAAATGTATGCAGATAGTAATGATACTTCTTTCCGCGCGGCGCTCCACTCGCTAGAAGGCAGCTACCAGTATGGATTGTGGTGAATGATCCAAACAATTAACGCACTGGAGAACTATGCCCTCATAAAGTGTATGGACAAATTAATGAGACTTGCCACCGCGTGACGCCCCACTCGCTAGAAGCCAGCTGATCGGTGGGATTGTGATGTAGGAAAACAAACGAACTGAAGCACTATGCTCACACACAATATGTGTCAAGAAAGTAATGAGACTCGAAAGTGCGTGGCGCTCCATTCGCTAGAAGAAAGCTACCTGGGGTGTTTTTGGCGGAAGATAGAAACAAATGTCGCAGTGAAGCACTATGCATTCATAGAGAGTATGCAGAAAGTAATGAGACATGCTAGCGCGTGGAGCTCCACTCGCTAGAAGCAAGTTATCCGGAGGGGTTGTGGTGAATGATCGAAACAATTAACGACTGAAGCACTATGCCCACATAAAGTGTATGCAGAAATTAATGAGATTTGCTACCCCGTGGCGCTCCACATGCTAGAAACAAGATACCCAAAGTGATTGTGGTGGATGATCCAAACAATTAACGAACTGAAGCAATATGCTCACACATAGTGTGTGTCAAAAAAGTAATGAGACGAACCGCTGCGTGGCGGTCCAATCGCTAGAGGCAAGCAACCCAGAGAAATTTTTGTGGATGATCCAAACAATTAACGCACTGAAGAGCTATGTCCTCATAAAGTGTATTGCAGAAAGTAATGTGACTTCCCACCATGTGGCGCTCCACTCGATGGAAGTCAGATACCCGGAGGGGTTTTAGTGGATGATCCAAACAAATAACGCACTGAAGAACTATGTCCTCATAAAATGTATGCAGTAAGTAATGAGACTTCCACCGCGTGGCGCTAAACACGCTAGAAACAAGATCCCCGAAGGGAATGTGGTTCATTATCCAAACAATTAACACACTCAAGAACTATGCCCTCAATAAATGTATTCAGAAAGTAACGAGACTTAACACCGCGTGGCGCTCCAATCGCTAGAACGAAGCTACCAAGAGGGATTGTGATGGATGAGGCGAAAAATAAACGAACTGAGTGAATATGCTCACACACAGTATGTGTCAAGAAAGTAATGAGAGTCTGCGCTACGTGGCGCTCCATTCGCTAGAATCAAGCTACCCGGAGGCATATTTGTTGATGATCCAAACCATTAACGCACTGAAGAACTATGCCCTCATAATGTGTATGCTGAAAGTAATGAGAATTCCCACCGCGTGGCGCTCCACTCGATAGAAGCCAGCTACCCGGAGGGATTTTGGTGGATGATCCAAACAATTAACGAACTGAAGAACTATGCCCTCATAAAGTGTATGGAGAAAGTAATGAGACTTGCCACTGCGTGGCGCTCCAAGCGCTAGAAGCTAGTTACCCGGAAGGATTTTTTTGGATGATCCACACAATTATCTAACTGAATAACTATGGCCTCATAAAGTGTATGCGTACAGTAATGAGATTTCCCACTGCGTGGCTCTCTACTCGCCAGAAGCAAGCTATCCGGAGGATTCTTGTGCATGATCCAAACAATTAACTCACTCAAGAACTATGCCCTCATTAAGTGTATGCAGAAAGTAATGAGAATTCCAACCGCGTGGCGCTCCACTCGCTAGAAGCAAGCTACCCGAAGGGATTCTGATGGATGAACCGAAAATAAACGAACTGGGGCACTATGCTCACACACAGTATGTGTCAAGAAAGTAATGAAACTCGCCGCTGCGTGGCGCTCCATTCGCTACAAGCAAGCTACCCGGAGTGATTTTTGTGGATGATCCAAACAATTAGCGCACTCAAGAACAATGCCCTCATAAAGTGTATGCATAAAGTAATGAGACTTCCCACCGCCTGTCGCTCCACTCGATAGAAGCTTGCTACCCGGAGGGATTTTGGTGGATGATCCATACAATTAACGCACTGAAGAACTATACCCTAATAAAGTTTATGCAGAAAGTAATGAGACTTTCCACCGCGAGGCGCTTCACTCGCTAGAAGGCAGGTACCCGGAGGGATTTCGGTGGATGATCCAAACAATTAACGCACTAGAGAACTATGCCCTCATAAAGTGAATGCAGAAAGTAATGAGACTTCGAACCGTGTGGTGCTTCACTCGCAAGAAGCAAGCTACACTGAGGGATATTGGTGGATGATACAAACAATTAACGAAATAAGCACTAATCCCTCATAAAGTGTATGCAGAAAGTAATGACACTTCACACCGCGTGGCGCTCCACTCTCTAGAAGGAAGGTACCCCGGGGAGAATGTGATGGATGAACCGCAAAATTAACGAACTGAAGCACTATGCTCACACACAGTATGTGTCAAAAAAGTAATGAGACTCCGCGCTGCGTGGCGCTCTATTCGCTAGAATCAAGCTACCCGGAGGGATATTTGTGGATGATCCAAACCATTAACGCACTGAAGAACTATGCTCTCATAAAGTGTATGCAGAAAGTAATGAGACTTCCCACCGCGTGGCGCTCCACTCGATAGAACCGAGCTACCCGGAGGGATTTTGGTGGATGATCGAAACAATTAACGCACTGAATAACTATGTCCTCATAAAGTGTATGCAGAAAGTAATGAGACTTCCCACTGCGAGGCGCTCCACTTGCTAGAAGGCAGCTACCCGGAAAGATTTTAGTGGATGATCCAAGCAATTAACGCACTGGAGATCTATGCCCTCATAAAGTGTATGGAGAAAGTAATGAGATTTGCCACTGCGTGGCGCTCCGCGCGCTAGAATCAAGCTACCCGGAATGATTTTTTTTGGATGATCCAGACAATTAATGCACTGAAGAACTATTCCCTCTTAAAGTGTATGCGTAAAGTAATTAGATTTCCCACCGCGTGGCGCTCCACTCGCAAGAGGCGAGCTATCCGGAGGGATTGTAGTGATTGAGGTGATTGAGGTGAGGCACATTTCTTTTCAGCATGGCACCTAATATTTAAAACCATGCCCTTATATTTCTCTCTCTTTTTTTGTTTGTTTGTTTTATTTTGCTTTATTTAACCTTTTACATGCAGAAAATAACCTGAAAGAAGAAAGAAAATAATTGATTAATACATAATATAAATGATTGGGAAGCAGCGCATTAACCACCCTGAAAAGTAAAAATTTAAAAAGAAAAAGATAAACAAAAGACAGTGTAAAAAACAACATCTTCTCATTTGGTGTTAACTGTCTTGTAGTTTCTTCTTTCTTCTATGATTCTCTAAGCTTTTATCACACTGTTTCTCATATGTGTTTATTACACTAACACGCACAACACTGACACACACGCAATGTTAATAGGGGTTATAGAAATAAAAACGACATAATAAATAAATAAATAAAAAGAAACGTAAGTTTGTACTATAGTTCTGGATGTTTGCCAGAACTTTAAGATTGTTTCTATTAGAATTTGATTTGTTTTTTATTTAATTGTATCTTTTTAAAGTGCTATTTGTTCTATTACCTTCTTCGTTTTGTTCGTTCATTCCATAGGTTTCTCACTATATGCTCTGTTATTTTTTGAAAGTTATCGAATTTTGTTTTATCCTGCCGTAAGCTAGTCCAATCTTCATCACTAAGTTCATCTCTGAGATTCCTTATTTCTTCACTAGTTACGTAATTTTCACAATTCCATATTACGTGTTCAGGTGTTTGGATTTCTCCACATGAACACATTTCGTCATTTTCAATATTTAATCTTTTCAAATGTGTTTTGAAGGGTCCATGTCCCGACAGCGCTTCCATAGTTTCCTTCCTTATTTCACCAATTTTTTTCCTTACTTTGATAGTTGGTATGTATTCTTTGAGCTTTTCTCCTTTTGTTGTGGTGTACCATTCCTCCTGCCATTTTCTTTCTATCAACATATTTAGTTCATCTTCGTTGTTCGGATTTGTACCTAGAATCTCTATTATTTTTATAGTTTCATTATTTGTCTTCCATCGTTTTACAGCTTCTCTTAGTATTTGGTAGTGGATTGGTTCTTCTAGTGCAAGCACCTGTAAGGATTCTATCGGTAGTGTTTTGATTATTCCTATTGTTCTAATTATAACTCCTCTCTGAACTCTGTTTATTTGTTCCCTTAATTTTTTATTTGCAAATATTCTGTGAGCCCAGATGCTGGCACAATATTTTACTGTTGGCATTATTACAGCATTGTTGTACGTTTGTAGGGTCTTTTTGGGTATCTTATAGTCTTTTCTTGCAATTGTGAGTATTTTATGTGCAACTTTCTTTCCTTTGTCAGTTACGTTTTCAACATGTTTAGCATAGTTCAGTTTATCGTCAATCCATACTCCCAAATACTTGAATTCTTTCACTCGTTCAATTTTTTGGTTGTTCATCTTTAATATTGGATCTCTTTGTATAGATTGCCCGAATATCGTATATTTAGTTTTATTTCCTGATAGTTTCAGTTTATTTATTTCGCACCATTTTTGAAGCGTGTGTAAGACTTGGTTCCCTTTCCTCTCAATTTCGTCTCTTGATCGTGCTGATACGACTATTGCAATATCGTCTGCATAGCCGACTACTCCTTCCGTGTCTTCCGTAATTTCCAGTGTTTTTAGGCATGGTTCGATAACGATGTCCCACATCGTTGGACCGCATATGGATCCCTGTGGACATCCCTTTGTTGTATATGTGGTAATGTTATTATTTGGTGCCTTGTAAGTGACGTGTCTTTCGTTGCAGTATTCTAACATTAGTTGGTATAGTGATTTAGGTACTTTCATTTTTTTAAATTGTTTGAAAAGTGATGGCCACCACAAATTGTCAAAAGCTCCACTGATATCAACATAGATTACTACCTGGTACTTGTCTATTTTTCCATTTTCTATTAATTCTAAAAGCCTCCTTATAGCTGTCTCCGTACTTTTCTTCTTCCTAAAGCCATGCTGTAGCTTATCTTTTTCTATGTTTCGATATTTGCTAAGTCTGTTAGTGATTACTCTTTCGAATATTTTTCCTATTATATTTAAGAGACAGATCGGTCTATACGCCTTAGGATCATCATTTCTTTTATCTTCGCTCTTTTTTATTATTACTAAGTTTGAGTGTTTCCATATTTTAGGAATTCTTTTCGTCTTGAGGCATAAATTGTAGAGTCTTGATAGATATGGTGACCATGTATCTGCATTTTCCATGAAAATTTCTGATTTTATCATGTCTGGACCTGCTGCTTTCTTCTTTTTTAACATTTTTATGTAATTACTTATTTCTTGATTGGTTGTTTCTTCCATAATTTCGTCGTTTATTGGTAAAATTTTCATTTCTTCCCGCATTTGTTTGTGCACCTCGTCATCGTCTTCTTTTTCGTCCTTGGGTAAAAGTTTTTCCATTAAAAAATTTATGGTGCTTTCCCATCCTTCAGTAAAACTTCCGTCATCTTTTCTTAAGGTTGAGAGAGTTGTTGGCTTCTTTATTTTCTGACTAATTATTTTATATGGTTCACCCCAAATGTCTAGGTTAGTATTTTCTTTAAGGTAGTTTTTCCAACTATTTACTTTCATTTCTTTTATTTTGTTTTCATATATTTCTTTTTGTTCCCTGTATTTTCTTAGTCGTATTTGTTTCAATTCTATTTCCCACGTCTCTTGGTATAATTTCCTAGCTCTTTTCGTTTTTAGTTTTAAGTCTTTTAGTTCATTATTCCAAAAGGAGTTGTTTTTATTTGATTTTCCGTTTAATGTTCGTATTTTAGTTGAACTTTTAATTGCTTTAATTATTTCAGTTTCCAATGTTTCAGCTATTTCATCAACATCGCTATCGTCTTCAATTTGTGGCAATTTAATTGTCTCCCAAAATTTAGTCCAATTTATTCGTTTTGTGTTATATATTACAGTTTTATCGTTTTCATTTAGATTGTTAGAATTTGTTTTGCTGCTTATTTCGAATAGTATTGCGTTATGATCACTTAGGGTAGCCGCGTCTAGTACCCTCCAATTTGTTATTCTGTCGCTGAGTTGCAATGTTGTTAGTGTTATGTCTATGTTTGATTCACCCCCTTGTCTACTCCTGTACGTGGGCGGATGACCTTCCTCATTTATTACTACCAGATCATTTTCTGCTATCATTTCTTCTACTTTCTGTCCTCTTTCGTCTGTATATCTACTCTGCCAAATTGGAGATTTAGCATTCGCGTCGGCGCATATAAGTATGTCTTTGTGTTTGTAAGTGTCACAGAATTTTGTCATGGTATTTAAAAAAGGTTCTATATCTAGACAATACTGACAGTAACAGTTTAATATCATAATATCTCCATTTTGTGATTTAAGTTCTATACAATTTGTGCATGGGTCACTAAACTGAGTTAGATTTAGAATTTTGTAGTTTTTGTTTCTGTTTACTATCACTGCCATAGGTTTCTCTCCAATGTGGTTTGAGTTTGGCTTCCCTCCTCGTGTGTTTTGTTTTTCACCTGTGTTGTTTATAGGTTTCTTTCCTGCGTACACTATTTCTGTTTTTCCCATTACCGTTAGTGTTTTTGTTTTTAGTATAGGGTTCTTGTATTAAAATTATGTCTATATCTTCCTTCTCAGCGAGTTCTTTTATCTCGTCCATTACTGTAATTGACCCACCTGCGTTTATCTGCATAATTTTTATTCTCTCATCCTTCCTCGGTTCATCCATGCTTGTGGTCAGGGGTTATATATTTTAACGTGGGTGTGTGGCCACTCCGCTCTGTGGTCAAATACAATACGTCCATACAGTTTGGCAAATTCCCTATACACTTTCTCTGGGTTTATAAGGTGCACTATGCATGTATTTCTATCTTCTAAATCAATGAAACCTTCCTCTATTGTTAAAACCTTTTCTATGCTACTTATTGGTGTTGATTCTTCCAACCAAATTTCGAATTTTGTTTTGGAGATCAGATTTCTTCTAGCTTCAGATCTTTCTTTATCCCTTAGTTTATTCGACTGGCTTTTCTTTTTCTTCTTTGTTTCTTTTTCCATATTCTTTTCCTGTTGATTATTGAAAAATCTTTCGGGACACTTATCCATTAAAATTCAATCCTAGAAATGGTCCGCTCGTAAAACATTTTATATGTAGCGCAGTCCTTCTCATTTTTTGCATCACACTTCTTTTTCCTTCTGCTACATGGTATGCATACCTTGCTCTTATTTTTATCTTCACAGGTAGCACGTTCGTGGCCTTTATTCCCGCAATGAGAGCATATCTTTTCTTTTTCCTTGCAGTGTTTGCTTACGTGTGAATAATCTAGGCATAAAGTACATTTTGGTATTGTGATGAAGTCCTTAACTCCATGAACTTCATACATAAGGTACACTCTACCTTCAGATATTAGTTTCCTTCTTATTCTGGCCGATGTCTCAATTACTAGATGGCATTTGTCTTTATTCTTCGGGCCGGTTCTAAATCTTGGTTTTATATCTTTCTTGGCTTGTTCTATTTCCTGTTCTTCGAAGTTTTGCTCAATTAATGTTTCAACTATCTCTTCGTTCTCGAAATCAGCTGGAACATCGTATATTATTAGCAAAGGTTTTCTCTTGTTTGGCTTTTCTACTTTCACATTTTCATGTAATTTCCGGTTGTTCATTATTTTTTCCATATCTGGGATTGATGCTGTTTCAACAATCAGAGTGTTTTTCGTTTCCTTCAAAGATGTGATTTTAATTTTGTCTTTTGATGGATTCACTGATTTAACAAAATTTTCTCTGACTTGTTTAATGTTCTCATTATTTTTAGCCTTGAGAAACAATGTTGGTTTTTGTTTGTTTCTAGTATTTTCTATTATTTGTGTACGTTTTGTTATTTGTTTCTGTACAGTTTGATCTTTACTTGCGATAGTTGAGTACAGGGATTTCTCTTCCGTTTTTGTTTCTTTTTGTTGTTTTGCTTTGTCTAATTCTGCTCTTAATTGTTTATTTTCTTCCTTCAGTTTCTTAACTTCTACTTTCAATTGACTGTTTACTTCTTCAGCTCTAGCCTGTTTGATAAGCCATCCTAACAGATGCTTGTTTATGCTGCGAGTTATAGCTGAACTAGCTTTACTCCTTTTTACGACTTGCTCTACAAAGCTTAATGCCACCTCGTATTCTTTTATTAAATCTTCCTCCATCTTTTTATTTTGTTCATCATCATCTCTACCATCTTCGTCATCGTTTTCGAAAATTGAACTGTTATTTCGGTCTTCTTCTATGTTTATAGTTGACCCTGCTGGGATACCTTGCTTCTTTTTCTTGTTATCCTTTGAATCCGGCGACTCTCTCAACCTTTTGTCACTTTGTGAAAATGTTTTCCCACTCTCTTCCCTTGTTTTCTCTTCTAAATTTACTCTGATCACATTTTGTGATCTCAAACTTGTAGTTTGCCTTTGTTCCTCATCCAATTTGTCAAGCATGTCTGTGTAATTACTACCTGAGTATCTTGGTTTTCGTTCCATTGCTCGATCCATCTTAGAGAACCTGCGGAGGGGGAATATCACCCCAGGAACGACCAAAATTATGTTTATGTAATGATTTCGATATTTCTCTATTTGTTCTATAGTTTAAAAAATTTCCCTTTGGGAGTGTGCACACAATTATTTTATATTTGTTGCCCACACGTCACAGCGTTAAAAGTTTATTAAATTTCACTGCCTCTTCAGAAGCTTGTGTGGTTTCGTTAAGACTATGTAGAGAAATGTATGTACTCACCATGTGTTTCAGCTCGTGGTGTTTCTTTCTTCTGTCAGTAAGCATTATAAGCACGTGTTTTAGTACTGTTACTAGAAAAAAAAACACTATTGTACTATTTATGCACTCTACTCACTATCACGCAACTCTTCTTTTTTCACTCAAACGTATTTACTAAGAGAAGCACGTGTTTCTACTATTTGTTTACTACGGCTACAATGAGGTGTAAATTTCTAGTACGCACTTTTACAACCGCGGGAAAAGGACTTTAGCCTTCCACACGGACACTCACACTTTCACAGTTCGTTCGCACTTTAACTTCCCCGTAAAGTTGCAACGTTGCGGTATTTACTTTTTTATCCTCAGGATTCCACGTCTTCGTATTAGCACTCAAAATTACACTGTAATTCTGTAAAAACCACTAGATATTTTAGTTAAAATCTCCGTTATTTTTTAAAATTTCCAAATTCTGTTTTCACACAGTTGTTTCAAAGAGTTTAACGCACACGCAGGTAAGCGGTATATCTCCTGCTCAACCTGCAAACCATTTTCCCGAATAGTTTCCGCGGAGCGACGCGACACACGTCTCTCACGCACTTCCGATACTTCACCCGTCCCTCCCACGAGTTTTACTTCCCACGATTATGCCGGTTAGGCTAAAGAAGACGGATGAGTAACGAATGAAATGGTGGAATGACGAAAGTGGGAGAACCCCGAGGATACCCACGCACAAGGTAGTTGTCCACCACAAGGTTTACTTGGCGGGGACTGGCATGTAACCCGGGATCCAAGCACCAGAGGTGAAAGCTCTACCACTGATCTACCGCTCTCCCCCTTTAGAAAAACGTATGATGGGTATGAAGAGGTATTAAAATCTAGACTTTGACTAGTAGTAGACCTAATTCAGTAGAAAATAGAGCTATTAATGCTATATATCAATTGTCAGACATCAGAATAAAATAATAAGGATGTTGCAGGGTTTAATGTGTTGAACGTGGGTTGACTTTGAGGAACTTGTAATAAAATGCTCCAGATATTTAAATCCGGGCTTTGACTACTAGTAGGCCTACCTTCTCAATAGAAAGTAGGCTATATTACTAACGTCATATAGGAGTTATTAGACATAAGAATAAAATATTAAGAATGTTGCAGAGTTCAAGTCTTAAGTCTATTATTATACTTGCAGACAAAGGCTCATCAAATGAATCTCTTTCTTATTGTATTTATTAAGAACAAAACAAGAACTTATTAACCAAAAGAAAAACCTTTGTGTCAGTAAATTAGAAATAGATTTCTTTGAGTGTTAGGCTGCAAACACGACGACAGCACTAAGAAGCAAGCCCTAATTACATCTGAGTATGATGAATTCGTAAAAAAAAAAAAAAAAAAAAAACAGAATCACGAATCCCGTTAGGTAACCAAATTCTATTATGTAAGTATGCATGCCTAATCATCAAAATATTTTAATGCAGTGATGAATTGTCCGACCTATAACAGGCACGTAGCCAGGATTTCGCGAAGGGGGGGTCCGTGACATGAAATGCTGTGGTCATCACACCAGGGGCTCGATCATTCTGAACAATTTACTGGAACATATATTGGTTTGTTTAGCCAGGATTTCATAACGGGGGGGGGAGGGGACATGAAATTCTGAAGACCCAGGAGCTCGATCAATCTAAACTACTATACTATCAACATATATTGATTTGTGAGGATATATTGGTAAGTATTTTAATAAACTATGAAGAAATCTCGAGTAAAAAAAAAAAAACGTATTGATAAAGATTATACAATATGTACATCCTTCGTCTGTTTATTCAAATATAACAATTTTCCTTTCAATATGACCTCAACTATTATAAAAAGTACATATTCACTATTATAAAAAGTACATACTCAATAATGTCTTGTAAAATATTTTGCAATATCTGCGTTCCTTTTTCTGTTGAATCAAAAGTTAACCGAACTTTTTTCCACATATATTTATGTTTTTATTATTCAACTACTGTCTGTTTCCAATGACAGGTTAAAGGAGCAGTAGAAAATTGTTTTTGAAATAACATATTCGATATTGGAAGGGTGCGATGACGAAAAATTATGATAAAAAATGTCCACGCTGTTACACAACAGCACTATGCTTTCGGAAGCTTGAAATCTCCCTGACTAGTAGCAGAAGTTCTGAGAATTCCGCAACTTTTCTAGAAATTTCGAATTCCTTGACTCATACAGGATATATCGCTCACCTCGCAACCATGTATTGCAAGTAATACAAATTTCCTCATAAGAAAGAGTAACCAAAAGCTTCCTGTAGTTTATTTTTAACGCTGATCATTCTTTGCCTCATTTCATTTTCTTTCATCCTTCCCTATTTTTTTTCCATTTCTGGTCTCGAAGGGGGGTTCCGGATCCCCCGGACCGCCCCCCTCCTTGGCTACGGGCCTGCCTATAAGAAAAATTGGTCCCAAAATTTCCAGGGCAAAAATTACGCCTTCTGTCGCCGATGCTTAACACATTAAACTTGCAACATTCCTATTTTATTCGGATATCTGATAACTGCTATACAACATTAGTAGCTCTGCTTTCTACTGAATTATTAGGCCTATTTGTAATTGTAGTCAATGTCTGGATTTTAATATCCAGGGTATTTTGTTACAAGTTCCTCAAGGTCTGTCCACGTTTAATACAACGCAACTCCCAAACGTTTTTTTTTTTTTACACCTGATATAAGATAGTAGCTCCGTTTTCAGCTTAAGAAGTAGCTAACGCCTAAATTTCAATATTCAGTGAATTTTATTAAATGTCCCTGAAGGGAGCTAATGTTTGCTATCGGTGAGGTTTTTTCCGCCCCTGTAATATAAGACTACCGGTGAGCTTATGTCCGACGGGCGGCGGTAATTTTGTTACTGGAAACTTCGTCACCGGAAAGTTCGTCACGGTAATTTCGTCACCGCTGATTTTGTCACCAAAATATTATCTCTTATCTCAAATATGATATCTAAAATACGTAACTATTTAATAATAATAATAATAATAATAATAATAATAATAATAATAATAATAATAATAATAATAAAAATAATAATAATAATAATAATAATATCAGCTCTTTGCAGAGGTAGGTTCAATAAAATAAGTTCACACATTTGAGCATTTATTATTATTATTAAAGTAAGTAATACAGTGAAATGCTTCAAAACGGACATCGGTGGAACCGATTATTTGTCCGTAAATGAGAGGTGTTCCTAAAACGAAGGGTTCTATTTCAAAACACCACACCACACATATTTATGGCATGGAAGAATAAGAAAGTTTGTCCTCTTATGAAGATGTCCACTATTGAGGGATGCCCGTTAAGAGAGGTTTCACTGTATTGGGAATTAACCTCCACTATTATACCCAGTAATTACATGTGAATTAATTACATACGTATTATTGTAATTATTTTGCAAAATTCTGCTATTATTTCAATTTATTCACCCCCAGCAAGTTTTAGTGGGTGATTTTTTTTTCAAAATATTAATTGGGAAAAAATCCTCGTCCGATGCTGAAATCACATTCGTTTAGTAATTAATACTGTGCATAGTTCCAATTTCATTATTTTAATATTCTAACCCTGTTGTTAACGTTAATTGTTGTAATATTTGATCTCTTAATCTCCGTTCCTGCCCCTTCCTGGCTACGTTATTCGCTCTGAACATCTTTCATAAGAAAATTATTCATTGATTTAGTTGTTTTCCAGAAATCCAGTTTTTCAATTTACAAATATTTTGTATCTTTCTGTTTTGTCTTCTTTAATATATCCTAATTTTAATAATCCCAGGGCTCAAAGTGGTCTGGTCTCTTGTAAATAGTTGAAAAGTGACAAAAAATGTCCAAAAGCACACGAAAAAGTTAACAAAATGCCATCATGCCCCTTTTTTCCTTTGTCAATTTCTCCATCACCTCTCTCTTTGTTTGTTGTTCTGTTTCTTCTTTACTTTTCTTTTTAAGCTTCCTCCTTTCTTAGGTTTTCAAAGTATGCTTTGTAGTTAGGGTAAGCAGATTTAGCTTCTGAGTAAGTGAAACCAGTTATGGCCTATTTCCGAATTTCTTCATCCCAGACATTATATTTAACTTCGCATTAAGAGTTCTCAAAAATGTGAAATAATCAAATTCATTACCTACTCTTAAGAAGCACATACAAGAAGCATAACACAAGACGAACATGATGAACCACACAAACACACAACACAACATTGAACGGAGCGTTAACTATTACGAGAGAAAACTAAAAGAATATTACCCCACCTTAAGAGCTAATGCATCCACCAACCGTCCACTGTGCTTTAGAAAGAATAAAATCTGAAGTGAGAATAAAGCTGGCTGTTTCACATGTGGCAGCAAGTACTGAAGCTTTCAGAAGAGTAATGAGTAACAAGTTTCTGCCTTTTTCCATTTGTTTATATATTTTTCTTAGAAAACTGACAATGCAAAACACAAATCACACGAAAAAGTCACATTACCTCTCAAAAAAGTAACTTTTAGTGACAAATTTGAAAAAAAGTAACCTTTAGTGATCAACTTGAAGAAAAGTAAATTTTAGTTTTAAAAAGTGACTCGATATGAACGCTGTTCTGCTCAATGAATTTACGTGAATAAAAATATACTTTACAAAAAATTAAGCTAGCGTCAAATGCGTTCCTGCATAACATAAGACTAAGTTTAAATATATATAATTCTTTCTTCGATCGATCTCTTCGTTTCTAAAAACGTTTTGACTACACCCTTCTAACGTCCGTCCGTTGATACACCACTTGCAGAAGAGGCTCGAAACCAGCCACAGAGCTTTGGGCTGCCATGAATATGTTAGAAGGGACCAAGTCATTAAAAATTCTCTTACAAATATTTAAATTGTGCATTTTGTATTGAGGTCTGGAGAAGACATGAAAAATTTAGGGAAGGCCAGGCCCTCTTTAGCCCCCCTCTGATTG
Source organism: Thermobia domestica (assembly GCF_964235325.1). Classification (NCBI taxonomy): domain Eukaryota; kingdom Metazoa; phylum Arthropoda; class Insecta; order Zygentoma; family Lepismatidae; genus Thermobia; species Thermobia domestica. The sequence continues at coordinate 58,195,108 of NC_137470.1, read as the reverse complement.
CTTGCCTGTTGCAGAGTAGCACTTACGAACTTATTCGGAAATAGACTTATTACTATATTGCAGGGGCGGATCCAGGACGGACTTCTGGGGGGGCGGTGGGTTGTAATACTGCTACTTAGAGCTACTTTTAAGAGCGTCAAAAAATAAACTATATATTTTATTTATATATAAATTTAAAAAGTTTCCTCTTCTATAGGGGCGATCGCCCTGATCGCCCCCCCCTGGATCCGCCCCTGCTATATTGTCACATTTTTCCTTATTGAGGAGGAGGTAGGTGAATGACCGCTCAAGACGTTGCCAATTTCAGTCATCTGCATCTGTCCATCAATCTCTTTTCTAGGAAATGACTGTGGAGTCGAGGAGGGTAGGTATGAGTAGGTCTGTTTTGTCAATTCTTTTGATCGAAACACCGCGTTCTGGGAGCCGTACATGAAGTGAAATAAATAAATAAGAATGTTGCCTTCTTTCCTAAACGCTAAACCTTTTTTAACTTGATGCAATAAAGAACCTATATGATACTGATTGATACAATTGGATTTGGAGGAGTATTCCTTTTCCATCCAGGGGTGTGTGTAAAGAAATTTGGAGGGATGTTGGCGGGGGGTAGATTACTCCCTGGTATCGTGTGCAAATGCACTTTTGTGAATGCCCAGTTGTTTTGAATAAATCACTTGGATTAGTTGAAGACAACCTACCAGTTTTTCCGCTTCCAATCTTCGTATTGTCCTCAATACCGAGACCACCGTATTTATTTGTTTCCGCTGGGATGTTTCCTTTTGGCAAGTACGGTACATCACTTTTTCTTGGAAATTTGTTACCAAAGATTTCTTGCAGACTGACACATGGTTGAGTGCAGGGGGAGGGATCAATTGTAGCCTTTCGCTGTTGTTCTATCAACACCACGAGGAAGATTAGGAGACTTCGGGAGGGCAGCTATGAGGCTGTGTTTTTGTCACCAGCTGCGCATTCAGAAAAGTTCGCTTTTTCCTAAAGAGACTCCTGCTTTTTGGAATTCGCCCCAGGCGAATTATTTAAACTTGTTCCTTGCATACCACGATTTGGAAGGGAGAGTTGATAGAGAGTTGAAAGTCTTTTCCAGGTTTCCAAAGTGAATCTTTTACCATTAACATATACATTTTTGAAATTAAGTTAGCAAGTTTTCCATCCTGACGTGGTTCTTGCGTGTAGTGGCGGATCGTGGACATAAGCTCACCTATATTGATGCAGAAGCGGACAAAAGCTAACCGGACATAAACTCACAGTAAATAACACAATTATGTTACAACAAACTATGTTATAACAATGATAAAAATTATGTTTGTAATAACCTAATAATAATCAGCGCCGTTGCTGCAGAGGGTCTGAACCTCTAAACCCTCTAAAAAATCTATCGTGGTGGCAAATCTCAGCATGTCATAGAAAACAGCATGCCAAACAAAGGCACTAGTGTTTTTTTAAATATTATTAATTTACAATAAAATGATAGAGAGTACACACTCCACAATACGGGCATACATTATTTTGTATTGTACAGAGTTCAAAATACATTATTGCCATTAAATATATTAAAATACTCAATTGCAGCAGCTTTTGTCGAAGTACTGCATAATCCATATTTTCTATTAAACCGTTTGAGACTTACGCTTTTTTAGGTAAATTTTAGACTTTCAGTCAAGCAGTTATTTCGTCGAGACTTTATCGCAGGATCATGGTAAATACCAGAGATGGGCATTTTTGCTAACCCTCACTCACCCTTAACCTCAATCAACTCCCTCACACTCACCCTCAACCACCGTCAGTCACTCTGGTCACCCTCAGCCACCTTCACCATCAATCGACTCCCTTACATTCACAGTTATCTACATGTACTTACTAAACAATAAGTAAGGGTAAATATCATTCTCATTCAAGTAAAGTAAAAAAAAGAAAAAAGATTTTACTACTTTTAGGATTTTTGGATATCATATGACCCGTTGCTGTTGACAAGTTTTAAAAACAGGAGACAAGATGAAAATAAATACCATAAGTGCTGTTCTTGCCTTCATTAATTAGTATGGTAGTGCAGTTGAAATTTTTCCTTTTTTTCTGGGAACAATACGTGGCTTCGCATTATATTGCACCAAGCCTTCGGGAGCAGGAAACTTCGGTGTACGGAAAACTCGGTGTGGGGAATGCTAGGTGTCAAGAAAGATTCGTTGTAGTAGACCGTAGGATTTATTAAAAACTCAACTTTGAGGATAAATGAGCGTATTAGTTTCAAGGATGTAATGAAGGGTATACGCGGTATACGGCGTATACCCACCTCTAATTTTTGGAAACTATCGCATAGCCACCTAAAATTTAGGAAGTACGCCGGTATACGCTACATTCGATCAATAGTATACTCACTTCATTGGAACAAACAACAACTGCTTTTCACGAAATTTTCAAAACAAAAATATCTCACTAAACAGCTGGTCGTCAGGCTGTTACCGCGAATGATGTCTAAATTCTTTTAAAATATTTGCGTTTTCGGGGTGTGGGAATCAAATTTTTTTCAGAATCTCTTCTATAATGGAAAGCAGCGCTCTGAACATGCAGTGATTTTTCCTCAAGATGTCACATGCGTTGTTCGTACCTTCCAAATTCCAAATTCAATTCAAAGTCTGTCGATTGGATACAATTTAAGCAAGGTAATATGGAATAGAAAAAGTTCCTTTCTTAACGCGGAAGGAGGTTCCGAAAAAATGTGGCCTTTCCTTTGAGAGTTAAGAGGAAATTAAATGAATGTATTTGCGCCAAGAAATCGTTGACCTCCACAAAAATAACAAAACATCTGACCTATCGTTGGTCTAGTTTGAAGCATTCACCGTCGTTCCGAATACCACCGAATACAACAGCGAACCTCGGATTAGTACTGTTCATTTGTAGCCGCAGTTGACATGAAAGAAAGGAGCGATTGATTTCGATAAATACTCAGCAGCTAGTACTAGTAGTAGTTTTTCCTCAACCTATTGAAGAAAAAAAAGGGACGGGGTAAAAGTAAACATATTTCTTCGTTATTACATTTTATTTCAGATAAAAAAAATTGAAGAAAATTTGTTAACAGGAAGAGGTAGAAAACAAAAGCCAGGAAAGACTTGTTGCGTATGAGCATGTCACACCAATCTTTAATCATTTCGATACAGCCGTCACTTCGAAAATACAGGTATTTGCTTAGTAGTGTTTAACCCTTTGGGAATTTATGGTACGAATCGGTACCATGGAATAGTGCTGTGTTTAAACGCTTAATAAGCTCATATAACACGTATTGAACCCGTTTTTTTAATTAGTCAAGTCAAGCATCGACCAAAGAGCACCCCAGATGCTTTTCGGAACCGGATGGTAAACTTGCCGGTGCCAAGTGGGGGCGGAGGGGTGAGGTAAATAAAAAAAAACCTTAGTTTTCAAGATAGCAAGATTAAAATTTTGCATCAAGTGTGTGTGCACCTTTGAATATTTCTCTATCTCTCTCTCTCTTTTTTTTGATGCCAATAAATATCATAACTGCTTTTCTCCTCTTTAAAAAAATGTTGTGGTAGTGGAGTTGATTTTTTTTTCTGGGAACAATAAGTGGCTTCGCACTATATTGCACCGGGAATCTGAGACTCCGCAATAGTGTTACCAATCGTGCCCCACACTTTCTAACTGGATCAGATTACCTTCTTTTCTTACTTTGAAGCAAGAAAACTAATATTTTTAAAAGTGTGACTTCCCTCAAGAGCAGCCTCTACTTTTTCAGCAGCGAGATTGTATGGGATTTCTCTCGTCCTGAACGCGAGAACACTCACCACTCATTCGCAAGGAATCAATACGAATATATGTGCCTGGGAACACTTAGCTGTTTCTTCAGGTATGTGGTAGTCTTTACTGGAAAAGAAACTGATATATCCTCAATAAAAGTATTGTGGTAAACAACACCAAACTCGAGTTGTGGCAAACGACACAGCGTTGGTTCAGAGTAGCTTTCGAAAAAAGACTTTAATAAAAGAAAGGGTGTGTGTGTGTGTTTTCTAGGATGTCGACTTGCCACTTTCTTTTTTATTCTAGCCCATTGTTTTATTAGAGAAAGTATTCTTTTTTAATGTTCGTGATTTAAATTTTTTGATTTTTAATTTCTCTTTCTGGCCTATTTTGGTATCCCTTGCTTTAAAAGTATTCTTATATATAATGTTATGTTGCTTTAATTTATATTTATAAACAGGAACTTACGCAGGGGTGGGTCCTGGGGGTCCGGAGCCCCCGAAATCTGACCTTTTTGTAAATTTAGTCTTATTTTAGGGGCAATTTTACAATTTTAAATATAATTTAGCCTGAAATTATGTTTGGACCCTCCCCGAGAAGCTCTGGAACCATCCCGAAATAAATTCCTGCGTACGTACCTGTTCATAAATATTAAAATTACATCATACAGTAGTAACATTTTGTGTAGTATACATTTAAAGATGTCAAGAAGAAATCACTAAAATTAACTTGCTAAAATTTTCGTTTATTTCAAAGAACAAATAGAATGTTTAATCATACAAGTTAATGGGCTGAGAAACCATGATGCTGTCGACATTCAACACACTTAAGTGCTACTCTTGTTTGTTTTGATTTATAAAACCTACAATTAAAATAATACATATTTCGCTAGAAATTTCTATGAACCCACGGGTTTATTAGTTGTTAGTATATAAATTTCCTACCTTGGAAACTCAACCGGTTTCCGTACTGTATGATGTTTATGTAAAACAAAAAAAAAGCAATGGAATTTGTTACTAAAACAACAAATACAAATGCCAGCCTCAAACACTACTCATGAAAATCTATGAAAAAGACATTTTTATTTCCAAAACCAGCCTCAAATGTCACACACTCTTCAAGTGAATAAATATCACACATTACAAATAGTACATCGACTCTCTCGCCCGACTCCCGACTCAATCGACTCCGTCACCCACCCTCACCCTGACCTTCAATCGAACACCCTCACTCTCAGCCACTCTCACCGTCAATCGTCTCCCTCATACAGTTACCTTCATGTATTTAATAAACAATAAGTAAGGTTAAATATGATTCTCATTCAAGTGATTGAAATTTATATATTATAATATAGATAGGAATACATTATATCTTCGGTATATTATATATATATATATATATATATATTAAATAGATAGTCATTTTATATTGCGCTCGCTCGGACTCACTTCGGTCAGTTGTGCTCGCACTCATTTCGGCTTGCTCTGACTTATTTTATTAGGATTCGGGCTCGCTCTTAATTATTGAACCCGAGCTCAGTTGAGCGCGAGTGGCTTGCTCGAAAGTTTGGTCACCTATGTGCTAAGCCAAATTTGTAAAAAAAAAAAAGTATTCTTGGATATCATATGACCCGTTGCTGTTGACAAGTTTTTAAAAAAGGAGACTAGATGCCAATAATGTGGGTGTGGAGAAGAATGGAAAGAATTAGCTGGGTCGAGCGGAAAACGAATGAGAGAGTGTTAGAAATGGTGGGTGAGAAAATGACACTTTTAGATATTATTAGGAAGAGGAAGAGAAACTGGTTGGGACATTGCCTAAGAAGAGATTGTATCATGAAGGACGTCCTAGAGGGTATGGTGGCGGGAAAGAGAGGGAGGGGGCGAAGGAGACTACAATTAATGGATGATATTAAAACAGAAAGATCATACGCGAAGACGAAAAGGTTAGCGGAGGACCGTGGAGCATGGAAGCTTCTCAGCTGCGGCAAGTGACCTGCCAATAAAGGCAGAATACCTGTGATGATGATGATGCCAATAAATACCATAAGTGCTGTTATTGCCTTCATTAATTAGTATGGTAGTACAGTTGGAATTTTTATTTTCTTCTGAGAACAATAAAGGTTTTCGCACTATATTGTACCAGGCCTTCCTTATATATATTTGGGAACCTGAGACACCGCAATATTGTTCCGAATTGTGCCCTGCACTTTCTAACTGGATCAGATTATCTTCTTTCTCGTACTTTGAGGCAAGAAAACTATTTTTTTTTACCAGTGTGACTTCCCTCAAGAGCAGCCTCTATTTTTAATTATGTGCTTGAGAACACATTGTCCTGCTAGAATACGTTAAATATAAACAATTCTTTATTAAATCCGAATATAAGAATAGAAAATTTGAAAGGGAGAGTTGATTATATTTTTATTTTATTTTATTTTATTTATTTAACAATCTAATTCCAACAGGGACGATCATCCCCAATTATAGGATCTTTTACAACAGTTGATTTACAATTTTATAGCCTGTATTTTGCTAAAAGAACAAATATTAAAGTTAATGAAAGCTCAAGTAAGATGTTTGTGACTATGAAATTTACGTCATAACACCACATTGAGTCTAGAAGTTATGTGTAATACATTTGAGAATGATAAGCATAATGTGGTTCTTCTTTTCGATTCATCCATACATTACTTTAAGTATATAAAAGTACACTATATAAAATGAGTTAATATAAATGACTCCGTTAAAAGAGAAGTTATCGTGAAATTTAGGATGTTTCGTGTTTATTTGGAGCTAAATATTTTTTCAGCAGCGAGATTGTATGAGACTTATCTCGTTCCGAAGGCAAGAACACTCACCACTTTTTTGCAAGGGATCAATACGAATATAAGTTCCCGGCAACATTTAGCTGTTTCGTCAGATATGTGCTAATCTGTACTGGAATAGGAACTGTTATATCCTGAATAAAAATATTGTGACAAACTACACCAAAATCGAGTTGTGGGAAACGACATACCGTTGTTTCAGAGTAGCTTTCGAAAAAAGACTTTATATAAATTTCCTACCTTGTAAATTCAAGAGGTTTCCTTACTCTATGATGTTTATGTTAAAAGAAAAAAAAGATGCAATGGAATTTGTTAGTTAGACACAAATACAAATGCCAGCCTCAAACATCACCCATGAAAATCTATGGAAAAAACATTTCCATTTCCAAAACCAGCCTCAAATGTCTCACACTCTTCAAGTGGATAATTATAACACATTACAAATAGTACATCTACTCTCTCGGCCGACTCCCGACTCAATCGACTCCCTCACCCTCAGCCACGCTCATGCACAATCCTTTACTCTCAAGAAGCGTTGGTAAGCCAAGCTCCTTAAATACGAAATTAGAATGAGTAGTTTAAGTTTCCACGGCTATGCCCTTTATTCTAAAGGAGACGGGTGACTATGCAAATGAATAAAGGTAAAATTAAGTCCTTGTGTTCGCTCACCGAGAATTGAACCCGTGACCCTGTGTATCACTGGCGCACACGCTAACCACTAGACTTGTGATGAGGAAAGTTAGAAAATAAGTAACAGTAGTTTAAATTTGTATTATTTAAAGTTGAACTAACCACTAATTATGTTTCTGTATGGGAGGGGCAAAACATGATGTGTACTGTACATTTAAGCAGGCAACCAAATCTCAAACTTCTCAATTAATTTTAAAATACTTTAAGTTCAGTGGTGAAAACGATATATATATATATATATATATATATATATATATATATATATATATATATATATATATACTGCTAAGCAGGCATGTAGAAGCTAATACGTCATTCTATTAAATTATAGATCATCCGTTACAACGAATGTTATGAGAACCTGTGACTATGACATGTCTTACAAGGAATGCTTTTCCAAGAATTACAGAATTTTCGTGACCTTTCCACCCCTCTCTAGCCTTTATAGTTTGCTTCTGACAAAAAGAATGTGTTTTCCGCATGAGTAAGTAACTATTCCAAGAAACAAAGTATGTGATTCTAACGACTGCGAAAATGTTAATAACCTCTTTTAAGTCAGACATAAATGCTATGTTTTTGTTTGGTTACATAAAATATGTTTTCTTTTCTAGCTATATGACCACTCGAAAAAAATACTAGAGAGGGGAAAAATTAAAATGTTCTTCAGGGAGGGAATTACATTTTTGTCACACGAAATATCCCTTTCACCATCCCCATTAATTCGTACACTGCACCAACTGATGTTTTGTGGCCTAATTACGTGAGTCTGTGCCAAACAGGTTGTTACTCTATTTGAAAAATGAAATGAAATCTTTGAGTTTTACGTCCCACGATTATGCTGGTTAGCCTAAAGGAGACGTTGATGATGAGAAATGAATGAAATGGTGGAATGAAGAAAGTGGGAGGAAACGAGAGAACCCCGAGGAAACCCACGCTCACGGTGATTGTCCGCCACAAAGTTAACTTGGCGGGGGCTGGGATCGAACCCGGGACCCCAAGCACCAGAAGTGAACGCTCTACCACTGAGCCAGCGCGGCCCTACTCTATTTGAATTTCGCAGGAAACTGCTATTTCTTCAATCATTTCCCAAATAAATAACTTTCAAGCAAACATCCTTCAGGAATTCACTCTGGTGATGGGCAGTTTCGCTTAGCCTCACTCACCCTCACCCTCAATCAATACCCTCAACATTACCCTCATTCACCTTCACCCTCAATCGACTTCCTCACCCTCACCCTCAGCCACCCTCAGTTGACTCCCTCAACCCTCAGCCACCCTCACCCTCAGTTGATTTCCTCATACTCGCCCTCAGCCACCCTCACCCTCAGTTGAATCCTTTACCCTCACCCTCAGCCACCCTCACCCTCAGTCGACTCCTACACCCTCACCCTCAACCACCCTCACCCTCAATTGACTCTCCCAACCTCACCCTCAGACACCCTCACCCTCAGTCGAGCACATCACCCTCACCCTCAGACACCTTCACCCTCAATGGCATCTGTCACACTCACCCTCAGACACCCTAACCCTCATCTACCGAAATGAGGGTGAGTGAGGGTGAGGGCGGCCCTCTTGAAGGCAAAAATGAGTGAGGGTGCCCATCTCTGCTATGCTCACACACAGTATGTGTCAAGAAAGTAATTAAACTCGCCGCTGCGTGGCGCTCCATTCGCTAGAAGCAAGCTACCCGGAGGGATTTTTGTGGCTGATCCAAACAATTAAAGCACTGAAGAACGATACCCTTATAAAGTCTATGCAGAACGTAATGAGACTTCCCATCGCGAGGCGCTCCACTCGCTAGAAGGCAGGTACACGGAGGGATTTTGGTGGATGATCCAAACAATTAACGCACTGGAGAACTATGCCCTCATAAAGTGAATGTAGAAAGTAATGCGACTTCGAACCGCGTGGTGCTCCACTCGCAAGAAGAATGCTACACGGAGGGATATTTGTGGATGATACAAACAATTAAGGAAATATGCACTAATCCTTCATAATGTGTATGCAGAAAGTAATGACACTTCACAACGCGTGGCGCTCCAATCTCTAGAAGCAAGGTACCACGGGGGGAATGTGATGGATGAACCAAAAATTAACGAACTGAAGCGCTATGCTCACACAAAGGAATGAGATTTCACAACGCGTGGCACTCCACTCTCAAGAAGCAAGCCGCCCGGATGGATTTTTGTGGATGTCCCAAACCACAAAAGCACTCAAGAACTATGCCCTCATAAAGTGTATGCAGAAAGTTTTGAGACTTCCACCGCGTAGCGCTCCACTCGCTAGAAGCCGATACCCGGAGCGATTTTGCTGGATGATCTAAACAATTAACGCACTGAAGAACTATGCCCTCATAAAGTGTATGCAGAAAGTAATGTGACTTCCCACCGCGTGGCGCTCCACTCGATAGAAGCAAGCTACCCGGAGGGATTTTGGTTGTTGATCCAAACAATTAACGAAGGGAAGAACTATGAACTCACAAAGCGTATCAGAAAGTAATGAGACTTCCCACCGCGTGGCGCTCCACTCGATAGAAGCCAGCTACATGGAGGGATTTTTGTTGATGATTGAAACAATTAACGCACTGAAAAACTATGCCCTCATAAAGTGTAAGCAGAAAGTAATGAGACTTCCCACCGCGTGGCGCACCATTCGCTAAAAGCAAGCTACCCGGAAGGACTTTGGTGGATGATCCATTATAATTAACGCACTAAAGAACTATACCATCATAAAGTGTACGCAGAAAGTAATGAGACTTCCCACCGCGTGTTCCTCCACTCGTTAGAATCCAGCTACCCGGAGGGATTTTGGTGGATGATCCAAACAATTAACGCACTGAAGAACTATCCCCTCATAAAGTGTATGCAGAAAGTTTTGAGACCTCCAACCGCGTGGCACTCCACACTCTAGAAGGCAGATACAGGGACGTATTTTGGTGGATGATCCAAACAATTAACGCACCGAAGAACAATGCCCTCATAAAGTCCATGAAGAAAGTAATCAGACTTGCCACCGCGTGGCGCAACACTTGCTAGAAGCCAGCTACCCGGAGGGATTTTTGATGGTTGATCCAAACAATTAACGCACTGAAGAACGATGCTCTCATAAATTGTATGCAGAAAGTAATGAGACTTCTCACCGCATGGCGCTCCACTCGCTGAAAGCAAGCTACCCGGAATGATTGTGGTGGATGATCCAAACAATTAACGAACTGAAGCGCTATGCTAACACACAGTATGTGTCAAGAAATTAATGAGATTCGCCGCTGCGTGGCGCTCCAATCACTAAAAGCAAGCTACCCGAAGAGATTGTGGTGGATGTTCCAAACCACTAATGCACTCAAGAACTATGCCCTCATGAAATGTATGCAGAAAGTTTTGAGACTTCCACCGCGTAGCGCTCCACTCGCTAGAAGCCCGATACCCGGAGCGATTTTACTCGATGATCCAAACCATTAACGCACTGAAGAACTATGTTCTCATAAAGTGTATGCAGAAATAATGAGACTTCACACCGCGTGTCACACCACTCGCTAGAAGCAAGCTGCCCGGAGTTATATTGGTGGATGATCCAAACAATTAACGCACTTAAAATCTATACTCTCATAAAGTTTATGCAGAAAGTTATGAGACTTTCCACAGCGTGGCGTTCCACTCGATAGAATCCAGCTACGGGGAGGGATTTTGGTTGATGATCCAAGCAATTAACGAACGGAAGAAATATGCCCTCATAAAGTGTATGCAGAAAGTAATGAGACTTCCCACCTCGTGGCGCTGCACTCGCTTGAAGCATGCAACCCGGAGCGATTTTGGTGGATGATCCAAACAATAAACGCACTGAAGAAGAAGGCCCTCATAAAGTACTAGCAGCGTTCACCCCGCTTCGCTGCGGTCACCCCGGAACGCAATAAACTTTGTTACTTAGATAATTTTTACTTTTTCGCTTTTAAATTGCAGTAAATGTTAACATTATAGCGCCTGTCATTTATGTTAACCCGCCGAGTGACACGGTCATGCAGATTGCAGTAAATGTTAACATTATATCGCCTGTCATTTATGTTAACCCGCCCCGCTTCGCTGCGGTCACCCCGGAACGCAATAAACTTTGTTACTTAGATAATTTTTACTTTTTCGCTTTCAAATTGCAGTAAATGTTAACATTATAGCGCCTGTCATTTATGTTAACCCGCCGAGTCACATGGTCATGCGGGTTGCATATAAATACGTTTATTTTTACCTATGATGAACTAATAACAAAGGATTTGTACGTATGGACACTTGAATGGTCAATTATCTCAAGACACTGGTAATTAAAAATTAAAGTGATATGATAAAAACCATCTAGGGTCCAAATCCTAACAACCCCCCAAAAATGAAAGAAATTGGTTCAGCCGTATTAGCGTGATGAGTTCACAAAGGATTTGTGCGTTCTCTTTTATATATATAGATATGCAGAAAGGAATGAGACTTCCCACCGAATAGCGCTATACTTGCTAGAAGGAAGCTACCCGGAGCAATATTGGTGGATGATACCAACAATTAACGAACTGAAACACTATGCTCACTCAGAGTTTGTGTCAAGAAAGTAATGAGACTCGCCGCTGAGTTGCGCTCCATTCACCAAAAGCAAGCTACCCGGAGGGATTGTGGTGGCTGGTCCAAACAATTAACGAACTGAAGCGCTATGCTCACACACAGTATGTGTCAAGAAAGTAATGAGACTTCCCACCGCGTGGCGGTCCACTCGCTGAAAGCAAGCTACCCGAAGAGATTGTGGTGGATGATCCAAACAATTAACGAACTTAAGAACTATACCCTCATAAAGTTCATGCAAAAAGTAATTTGACTTCAGACCGCGTGGCACTCCATTCGCTAGAGGCAAACTACCCGGAGGGATTTTGTTGGATGATTGAAACAATTAACGCACTGAAGAACTATGCCCTCATAATGCGTATGCATGAAGTAATTAGACTTCCCACCGAATGGAGCTCCACTCGCTAGAAGGAAGCTACTCGGAGGGATATTGGTAGATGATCCAAGCAATTAACGAACTGAAGCACTATGCTTACACACATTATGTGTCAAGAAAGTAATGAGACACGCCGCTGCGTGGCGCTCCATTCGCTAGAATCCTGCTACCCGGAGGGATACTGGTGGATGATCCAAACATATAACTCACTGAAGAACTATGCTCTCATAAAGTGTATGCAGAACGTAATGAGACTTCCCACCGCGTGGCGCTCCACTCGCTAGAATCCAGCTACCCGGAGGGATTCTGGTGGATGATCCAAACATATAACTCACTGAAGAACTATGCTCTCATAAAGTGTATGCAGAACATAATGAGACTTCCCACCGCGTGGCGCTCCACTCGCTAATACAAGCTAGCCTTAGGGATGTTGGTGGGTGATCCAAAATATTATGGCACTGAAGAACTATGCCCTGATAAAGTATATGCACAAAGTAATGAGACTTCCAACGCGTGGCGCTCCACTCACTAGAAGCGAGCTACCCGAAGGGATTTTTTTGATGATCCAAACAACTAACGCACTGAAGCACTATGCTCTCATAAAATGTATGCAGAAAGTAATGAGACTTCCCACCCCGTGGCGCTCCGCTCGCTAGAAGCCAGCTACCCGAAGGGATTTTTTTGATGATCCAAACAACTAACGCACTGAAGCACTATGCCCTCATAAAGTGTATGCACAAAGTAATGAGAATTCCAACGCGTGGCGCTCCACTCACTAGAAGCGAGCTACCCGGAGGGATTGTGGTGGATGACCCATCAATTAACGAACTGAAGCTCTATGCTCACACACAATATGTGTCAAGAAAGTAATGAGACTCGCCGCTGCGTGACGCTCCATTCGCTTGAAGCAAGTTACCCGGAGGGATTGTGGTGGATGATCCAAACAATTTACAAACTGAAGAACTATGCTTTAATAAAGTGTATGCAGAAAGTAGTGGGCTTCCCACCGAGTGGCACTCCACTCGCTAGGAGCTACCTACCCGGAGTGATTTTGGTGGATGATCGAAAGAATTAACGAAGTGAAGAACTATGCCCTCATAAAGTGTATGGAGAAAGTAATGAGACTTCCCACCGCGTGGCGCTCCACTCGGTGGAAGCAAGCTACCCGGAGGGATTATGGTAGATGATAAAAAATATTAACGAACTGAAGAACAATACCCTCATAAAGTGTATGCAGAAAGTAATGTGACTTAAGTAAGCGTGGCGCTCCATTCGCTAGAAGCAAACTACCCGGAGGGATTTTGTTGGATGATCTAAACAATTAACGAACAGTAGAACTATGCCCTCATAAAGTGAATGCCGAAAGTAATGAGACTTCCCACCGCGTAGCAGTCCACTGGATAGAAGAAAGCTACCCGGAGGGTTTTCGGTGGATGATCCAAACAATTAACGCTTTGAAGAACTATGCACTCATAAAGTGTATGCAAAATGTAATGAAAATTCCCACTGCGTGGCGCTCCCCTCGCTAAACCAAGCTAGCCGGAGGGATATTGGTTGATGATCGAAAATATTAACGAACTGAAGCACTATGCTAGCACATAGTTTGTGTCGAGAAAGTAATGAGACTCGCCGCTGTGTGTCGTTCCATTCGCTAGGAACAAACTACCATGAGGAATTTTGGTGGATGATCCAAACAATTAAGGCACTGAAGAACTATGTCCTCATGAAGTGTATGCAAAATGCAATGAGACTTCCCAACGCGTCGCGCTTCACTCGCTAGAAGCAGGCTTCCCGGAGCGATTGTGGTGGATGATCCAAACAATTTACGAACTTAAGAACTATGCCTTCATAAAGTGTATGCAGAAAGTAATGGGACTTCCCACCGCTTGGCGCTCCACTCGCTAAAAAGCAGCTACCAGGAGGGATTTTGGTGGATGATACAAACAATTAACGCACTGAAGAACTATGGCCTCATAAAGTGTATGTAGAAAGTAATGAGAATTGCCATAGCATTGCGCTCCACTCGCTAGAAGCCAGCTACCAGGAAGGATTTGTCTTGATGATTTAAACAATTAACCCACTGAAAAGCTATACTATCATAAAGTGTATTCAGAAAGTAATGAGACTTCCCACCGCGTGGCGCTCCACTCGATAGAAGCCAGCCACCTGGAGGGATTTTGTTTGATGATCCAAACAATTAACGAACGGAAGAACTATGCCTTCATAAAGTGTATGCAGGAAGTAATGAAACTTCCCACCGCGTGGTGCTTTACTCGCTAGAAGGAATCTACCCGGAAGGATTGTGGTGGTTGATCCAAACAATTAACGAATGGAAGCAGCATGCTCACACACAGTACGTGTGAATAACGTATGAAACTCGAAGCTGCGTGGCGCACCATTCGCTAGAAGCAAGCTACCCAGAGGGATTGTGGTGGATGATCCAAACAATTAACGAAAGGAAGCATTATGCTCACACAAAATATGTGTTAAGAAAGTATTGAGACTCCCCGCTGCGTGGCGCTCCATTCGCTGGAAGCAAGTTACCCGGAGGGATTTTTGTGGATGATCCGAACAATTAACGAACTGAAGCACTATGCTCGCACAGAGTTTGTGTCGAGAAAGTAATAAGACTCGCCGCTGTGTGGCGCTCCATTCGCTAGAACAAGCTACCAGGAGAGATTCTGGTGGATGATCCAAACAATTAACGTACTAAAGAACTATGCCCTCATAAAGTGTATGCAGAAGGTAATGAGACTTCCCACCGCGTAGCGCTCATCTCGCTTGGAGCAACCTACCCGGAGGGATTGTGGTGTATGATCCAAACAATTAACGAACGGAAGAACTATGCCATCATAAACTCTATGCAGAAGTTATGAGAAACGCCAATGTGTGTCGTTCCATTCGCTAGGAGCAAGCTACCAGGAGGGATTGTGGTGGATGATCCAAACAATTTACGAACTTAAGAACTATGCCTTCATAAAGTGTATGCAGAAAGTAATGGGACTTCCCACCGCGCGGCTCTCCACTCGCTAGAAAGCAGCTACCCAGAGGGATTTTGGTGGATGATACAAACAATTAACGCACTGAAGAACTATGGCCTTATAAAGTTAATGTAGATAGTAATGTGACTTGCCATCGCATGGCGCTCCACTCGCTAGAAGCCAGCTACCAGGAGGGATGTTTTTTCGATGATTTAAACAATTAACCCACTGAAAAGCTATACTATCATAAAGTGTATGCAGAAAGTAATGAGACTTCACACCGCGTGGCGCTCCACTAGCTATAAGGAAGCTACCCTGGGGAATATTGGTAGATGATCCAAACTATTAACGCACTGAAAACTATGGAATCATAATGTGTATGTAGATCGTAATGAGACTTGCCATCGCATGGCGCTCCTTCACTAAAAGCAAGCTACCCGGAGGGTTCTGGTGGATGATCCAAACAATTTACGAACTGAAGAACTATGCCTTCATAAAGTGTATGCAGAAAAAAATGAGAGTTCCCACGGCGTGGCTCTCCACTCGCTAGAAAGCAGCTGCCCGGAGGGTCTTCGGTGGATGATCCAAGCAATTAACTCACTGAAGAACTATGCTCTCATAAAATGTATGCATAAAGTAATGAGACTTCCCACCGCGCGGCGCTCCACTGGCAAAAACAAGCTAGCCGTAGGGATGTTGGTGGATGATCAAAACAATTAAGGCACTGAAGAAGTATGCCGACATAAAGCGCATGCAGAAAGTAAAGAGAATTCCCACCGCGTGGCGCTCAACTCAAAAGAAACCCGCTACCCGGAAAGATATTGGTGGATGTTCCAAACAGTTAAGGAACTGAAGAACTATGCCCTCAGAAAATGTATGCACGTAGTTATGAGTCACGCCACTGTGTGGCGCTCCATTCGCTAGAAGCTACCTACCTGGAGTGATTTCGATGGATGATCCAAACAATTAACGTACTGAAGAATTATGCCCTCATAAAATGTATGCAGAAATAAATGAGGGTTCCCACCGCGTGGCTCTCCACTCGCTAGAAAGCAGCTACCCGGAGGGATTTTGGTGGATGATACAAACAATTTTTTTTTTTTTTTTTTCATTCGCTCAGCCGCGTTACTGTCAGCCGGTGCCTTGAGCATTCAAAACCGGCGAAGTATCATCATTGCGAATGATTTCTCTTTTGGGTTTATTTATTTCATAATTTTGAAGAAGGAAAGGGGAGGAAAAAGGGACGTGAAACTAAAACAAAGGATTTGACAAAAAAAAAAAGATAAAACAAACAAACAAACAAAAAAAAAATAACTAAACTTAATATTTGCTTAACTCTACTCTCATTTCTAGTCTTGTGAGATTTTATGTGTTTTTTGTTTTATTGAGTTTGAGTTTGTTACGTGTGTGTAGTTTTGTATGTCGTATGTTTTGTGTTTTGGTGTTTACCTATTGGTCATCTTCTTCTTTCTTCTTTTCTTCAGGTTTTCACTCTGTATGTTTGGTTTCTCTGGTTTCTGCCTGCATTTCTCTCCTGTGTGTTCTATTTCACATTTGCACTATTTACACTGGCTTTTCACCTGTAAATTTTAACTCTTTTCACTATCCTGCATCAACACTACACTACACTCACTACGGATATTGACACTGACTGCTTTTGATGAAATCACTAACCTTCACCAACTAGTACTTACACTATGAAACACACACACACTACACTTACTTTTATCTAAATTTTCACATTTTCAAAAACTTTTAATTTTCTTATGCTTCTATATAAGCGTTTCCTGTTACTTTTGCTTTGATGCTTTAGTGTTCTCAGTTTCGTATCAATGCCAGTTTCTACCCATTTGTGCTGGCTTGAGGTCCAGGGCCCACTCAGAGCACTTAGTGCAGGCCCTGGTCCGTTTTATCCTTCGGCCGGCACGCCCGGGATGGGCCGTCCTATTTGCGAGAGTTTCTCTATGTTTTCTCTCTGAGACACTATCCTCGCTTCACCTCTACTCATGCACTCACGCAACATTCACTCTTGCACCGGAGTTCCTTTCCAAACCGAGAGGCTGGAGGTGCAGCACGCATTCTGGTCCTCGGCGAAAACACGGTAATCCAGTGCTTGGGTTCCAGGAGTCTTTTCTCCGGTCCGAGGACTTCTTCACACATTCTTCCACTTGCACTCATCCTTCTATTCTTCTTCTGTAAGTTTTTCGTCTTAGTTCGGAGTATTCATTTGTCAAATTTTCCAATTTTTTGCAGTCTTCCTCTACTTGTATTATTTCTTTCAGCGGTTTTTCTCTTATTTGAGTTCTTAATTCTAAAATTTCTTCTAATAATGGACACCACATGACATGGTGCTCAGGAGTTCCTTCTTCTCCGCATTCACACATTGGACTGGGTCTTAACTTGATTCTGTGGAGGTGTTGTTCGTATGGTCCATGGCCTGATAGATAATGAACCAATCCATATGTTGGATTTAAGTGATTTATTTTTAGTCTGTCGACGATGCTAGGAAAGATTCTATGTAATCGTTGCGCTCCACTGTATTCCTGCCATTCTTTATCCCATAGTTGTATTATGTTGTCATTAATTTCTTTCTCGTCTTTTAGATCCCTGTTAAAAATTTCTCTAATTTTCCTTTTCTCTTCTTTTCTTAACCAGTAATTAGTTGCCCTTTGCAGTAACACATAGTTCATTGGTTGGATACCAAGGATTATACAGAGTGCATACAAACAATTAAGGTACTGAAGAACTATGGCCTCATAAAGTGTATGTAGAAAGTAATGAGACTTGCCATCGCATGGCGCTCCAATCGCTAGAAGCCAGCTACCCGGAGGGATTTTTTTTCGATGATTTAAACAATTAACCCACTGAAAAGCTATACTATCATAAAGTGTATGCAGAAAGTAATGAGACTTCAGACCGCGTGGCGCTCCACTCGCTAGAAGGAAGCTACCCTGAAGGATATTGGTGGGTGATCCAAACAATTAACGGACTGAAGAACTATGGACTCTTAAAGTGTACGTAGAAAGTAATGAGAGTTGCCATCGTATGGCTCACCATTCCCTAAAAGCAAGGTACACGGAGGGATTCTGGTGGATGGTGCAAACAATTTACGAACTTAAGAACTATGCCCTCATAAAGTGTATGCAGAAAGAAATGAGAGTTCACACCGCGTGGCTCTCCACTCGGTAGAAAGCAGCTACCCTTAGGGTTTTCGGTGGATGATCATAACAATTAACTCACTGAAGAACTATGCTCTCATAAAGTGTATGGAGAACTTAATAAGACCTCGCACCGCGTGGCGCTCCACTCGCTAAAACAAGCTAGCCGTAGGGATGTTGGTGGATGATCCAAACAATTAAGGCACTGAAGAACTATGATTTCATAAAGTGTATTCAGAAAGTAAAGAGTCTTCCCACCGCGCGGCGCTCAACTCGAAAGAAACCAGCTACCCGGAGGGATATTGAAGGATGATCCAAACAATTAACTCACTGAAGAACTATGCTCTCATAAAGTGTATGCAGAAAGTAATGAGATTTCCCATTGCGTAGCACTCCATTCGCTAAAATCAAGCTAACTGGAGGGATATTGGTGGACGATCCAAACAATTAACGCTCTAAAGAACTATGCCGTCATAAAGTGTATGCAGAAAGTAATGAGACTTCCCACCGCGTGGCGCTGCACTCGAGAGAAGCCAGCTACCCGGAGGGATTTTGGTTGATGATGCAAGTAATTAATGCACTGAAGAACTATGCCCTCAGAAAATGTATGCAGAAAGTTTTGAGACACGCCACTGCGGTGCGTTCCATTCCCTAGGAGCAAGCTACACGGAGGGATTGTGTTTTATTATCCAAACAATTAACGAACTGAAGCGCTATGCTCACAGACGGTATGTGTGAAGAAAGTAATGAGACTCGCCGCTGCGTGGCGCTACATTCACAAAAAGCAAGCTACACGGAGGCATTGTGGTGGATGATCCAAACAATAAGCGAACTGAATGACTATACCCTCATAAAGTGTATGCAGAAAGTAATTTGACATCAGACCGCCTGACGCTCCATTCGCTAGAAGCAAACTACCTAGAGGGACTTTGTTGGATGATCCAAAGAATTAACGCACTGAAGAACTATGCCCACATAAAGTGTATGCAGAAAGTAATGAGACTTCCCACCGCGTGGCGCTCCACTCGATAGAAGCTAGCCACCTTGAGGGATTTTGTTGGATGATCCAAACTGTTAACGAATGGAAGAACTATGCCTTCATAAAGTATATGCAAAAAGTAATGTGACTTCAGACCGCGTGACGCTCCATTCGCTAGAAGCAAACTAACCTGAGGAACTTTGTTGGATGATCCAAAAAATTAACTCACTGCAGAACTTGCCCACATAAAGTGTATGCAGAAAGTAATGAGACTTCCCACCTCGTAGCACTCCACTCGCTAAAATCAAGCTAACTGGAGGGATATTGTTGGATGATCCAAACAATTAACGCACTGAAGAGCTATGCCCTCATAAAGTGTATTCAGAAAGTAAAGAGACTTCCCAACGCGTGGCGCTCCACTCGATAGAAGCCAGCCACCTGGAGGGATTTTGTTTGATGATCCAAACAATTAACGAACGGAAGAACTATGGCTTCATAAAGTATATGCAAAAAGTAATCTGACTTCAGACCGCGTGACGCTCCATTCGCTAGAAGCAAACTACCCTGAGGAACTTTGTTGGATGATCCAAAAAATTAACGCACTGCAGAACTTGCCCACATAAAGTGTATGCAGAAAGTAATGAGACTTCCCACCGCGTGGCGATCCACTCGCAAAAACAAGCTACCCTTAGGGATTGTGCTGGATGATCCAAAAAATTAACGCACTGAAGAACTATGCCTTCATAAAGTGTACTCAGAAAGTAATGAGACTTCCCCCCGCGTGGCGCTCCACTCGATAGAAGCCAGCCACCTGGAGGAATTTTGTTTGATGATCCAAACAATTAACGAACGGAAGAACTATGCCTTCACAAAGTGTATGCAGAAAATAATGTGACTTCAGACCGCTTGACGCTCCATTCGCTAGAAGCAAACTACCCTGAGGGACATTGTTGGATGATCCAAAAATTTAACGCACTGAAGAACTATGCAGACATAAATTGTATGCAGAAAGTAAAGAGACTTCTTACCCCATGGCGCTCCACTCGCAAGAAGCAAGCTAACAGAAGGTATTTTGGTGGATGATCGAAACAACTAACGCACTGAAAAACTATGTTCCCATTAAGTGTATGCAGAAAGTAATGAGACTTCCCACCGAGTGGTGTTCCACACGCTAGAAGCCACCTACCCGGAGGGATTTTTTTGGATGATCCAAACAATTAACGAAGTGAAGTACTATGCTCAGACAGTATGCGTCAAGAAAGTAATGAGACTCTCTGTTGCGTGGGGCTCCTTTCGCTAGAAGCAAGCTACCTTGAGGAATTTTGGTGGATGAAAGAAACAATTATCGCACTGAAGCTTTATGCCCTCACAGAGTGTATGCAGTAAGTAAAGAGACTTCCTTACGTGTGGCGCTCCACTCGATAGAAGCCAGCCACCTGGAGGGATTTGGTTTGATGATCCAAACAACTTACTCACTGAAGCACTATGCCCTCATAAAGTGTAAGCACAAAGTAATGAGACTTCCAACGCGTGGCGCTCCACTCACTAGAAGCAAGCTACCCGGAGGTATTGTGGTGGATGACCCATCAATTAACGAACTGAAGCTCTATGCTCACACACAATATGTGTCAAGAAAGTAATGAGACTCGCCGCTGCGTGACGCTCCATTCGCTTGAAGCAAGCTAATCTGAGGGATTGTGGTGGATGATCCAAACAATTTACGAACTGAAGAACTATGCTTTCATAAAATGTATGCAGAAAGTAATGGGACTTCCCACCGAGTGGCGCTCCAGTCGCTAGAAGCTACCTACCCGGAGTGATTTTGGTCGATGATCGAAACAATTAACGAAATGAAGAACCATGCCCTCATAAAATGTATGTACAAAGTAATGAGACTTCCCACCGCGTGGCGATCTACTCGCTAGAAGCCAGCTACTCGGAAGTATTAGGGTGGATGATAAAAACAATTAACGCACTGAAGAACTATACCCCCAAAAAGTGTATGCAGAAAGTAATGAGAGTTCCCAACGCGTGGCGCTTCACTCTCTAGCAGGAAGCTACCCGGAGGGATTCTGGTGGATGATCCATACAATTAACGCACTGAAGAACTATGCCCTGATAAAGTGTATGCAGAAAGTATTATGACTTCCCAAGGCGTGGCGCTCCACTCGTTAGAAGGCAGCTACCCGAAGGGATTTTCATGGATGATCCAAACAATTAACGCACTTAAGAACTATGTCCCAATAAAGTGTATGCAGAAAGTAATGAGACTTGCCGCCGCGTGGTGCTCCATTCGCTAGAAGCCACGTCGCCAGAGGGATTTTGGTGGAACATCCAAACAATTAACGCACTGAAGAATAATGTCCTCATAAAGTCTATGCAGAAAGTAATGAGTCATCCCACCGCGTGGCGCTCCACTCGCTAGAAGGCAGCAACACTGAGGGATTTTGCTGGATGATCTGAACATTTAACCCACTGAAGAACCATGCCCTCGTAAAGTGTATGCAGAAAATAATGAGACTTGCCATCGCGTGGACCTCCACTTGATAGAAGTCAGCTACCCATGCGGATTTTCGTGGATGATCCAAGCAGTTAAAGCACGGAAGAAGTACGCCTTCATAAATTTTATGCAGCAATTAATGAGACTTCACACCGCGTTGCGCTCCACTCGCTAGAAGGCAGCTACCCAGAGGAATTTTGAAGGATGATCCAAACAATTAACGAACTGAATCACTATGCTCACACACAGTTATTGTCTACAAGGTAATGAGACTCGCCGCTGCGTGGCGCTCCATTCGCTAAATGAAGCTACCCGGAGCGATTTTGGTAGATGATCCAAACAATTAACGCACTGAAGAACTACGCCTTCATAAATTGTATGCAGAAAGTTATGAGACTTCCCACCGAGTGGCGCTCCACTCGCTAGAAGCCAAGTCGCCAGAGGGATTTTGGTGGAACATCCAAACAATTAACGCACTGAAGAATTATGACCTCATGAAGTTTATGCAGAAAGTAATGAGTAATCACACCGCGTGGCCCTCCACTTGCTAGAAGTCAGCTACTCGGAGAATTTTTTTGGATGATCCAAAGAATTAACGCACTGAAGAGCTATGCACTCATAAAGTGTATGCAGAAAGTTACGAGACTTCTCACTGCACAAACGTACACAAATAATAGAAAATAGTAGAAACAAACAAAAACCAACATTGTTTCTCAAGGCTAAAAATAATGAGAACATTAAACAAGTCAGAGAAAATTTTGTTAAATCAGTGAATCCATCAAAAGACAAAATTAAAATCACATCTTTGAAGGAAACGAAAAACACTCTGATTGTTGAAACAGCATCGATCACAGATATGGAAAAAATAATGAACAATCGGAAATTACATGAAAATGTGAAAGTAGAAAAGCCAAATAAGAGAAAACCTTTGCTAATAATATACGATGTTCCAGCTGATTTTGAGAACGAAGAGATAGTTGAAACATTAATTGAGCAAAACTTCGAAGAACAGGAAATAGAACAAGCCAAGCAAGATATAAAACCAAGATTTAGAACCGGCCCAAAGAATAAAGACAAATGCCATCTAGTGATTGAGACATCGGCCACAATGAGAAGGAAACTAATATCTGAAGGTAGAGTGTACCTTATGTATGAAGTTCATGGAGTCAAGGACTTCATCACAATACCAAAATGTACTTTATGCCTAGATTATTCACACGTAAGCAAACACTGCAAGGAAAAAGAAAAGATATGCTCTCATTGCGGAAATAAAGGCCACGAACGTGCTACCTGTGAAGATAAAAATAAGAGCAAGGTATGCATACCATGTAGCAGAAGGAAAAAGAAGTGTGATGCAAAAAATGAGAAGGACTGCGCTACATATAAAATGTTTTACGAGCGGACCATTTCTAGGATAGAATTTTAATGGATAAGTATCCCGAAAGATTTTTCAATAATCAACAGGAATATAATATGGCAAAAGAAACAAAAAAGAAAAGGAAAAGCCAGTCGAATAAACTAAGGGATAAAGAACGATCTGAAGCTAGAAGAAATCTGATCTCCAAAACAAAATTCGAAATTTGGTTGGAAGAATCAACACCAATAAGTAGCATCGAAAAGGTTTTGACAATAGAGGAAGGTTACATTGATTTAGAAGATACAAATACATGCATAGTGCACCTTATAAACCCAGATTTAGTGACATTTCCAAAAGGATTTGCTGAGAAAGTGGCCAAAACACATGAAAATTTTGACTTAAACAAAATGAACTACATAGATATAAAAGAAGCGAACAACGCGGTCAGAGTGTATTACTTCACAAATAAATATCAAGTAAATTTTTTGCATATAAAATCGAGAAAGCAAGAAGCTATGGAAGATTTGGAAATTGTACTAAAATATATACAAACGGTTACATTAAGTAAAGATAAAATTAGGAAAGAAATCACAGCTCCAGCACTGTCAATGGGTCTGTGGGGTAAACAACCGCAAGAAGTCATAAAAAGAATATATAAAGTAATAAGAAATTCCAAGAAACTAACCTTAAAAATGAAAATACCAGATAAACAACTCTTCAATACAGCAAAATTAACGTTAGAATACCATGAGAAAGAAAGTAATGAAACGGTAGCTTATGGGGAAAGAAGGAAAAAACAGGATTTAGAGCATCCAGAAACCAAAATTAAGGAAGATAATATCAAAGAGATGGAGAAGAGAACAGAATGGAGAGAAACTGACAAAATGGATAGGCTACTAACAAGAGCAAGAAAAAGTGAAAATACAGCCTCACAGGACCCTAAAAATTTATACAATAACATAGAAACCCAAATGATCCTAGGAAGATTAGAGGAAACCAAGTTATTGACAACGGCTCTAAGACTCTTGGTTAGGCACCATATTGAGAAAGGAAAAACGATGTCCTTCCCACAACTCGAAGACGTAGACGAAATCGAACTTGAAACGAACGGGATAACCTCAGACCCAGAACAACTGCTTGAACACGTGAAATCAGTTTACAAAAGGAGAAAGAAGACCCTCGACTTGGAGAAAGTATATAGGGAATTTGCCAAACTGTATGGACGTATTGTATTTGACCACAGAGCGGAGTGGCCACACACCCACGTTAAAATATATAACCCCTGACCACAAGCATGGATGAACCAAGGAAGGAGGAAAGAATAAAAATTATGCAGATAAGCGCAGGTGGGTCAATTACAGTAATGGACGAGATAAAAGAACTCGCTGAGAAGGAAGATATAGACATAATTTTAATACAAGAACCCTATACTAAAAACAAAAACACTAACGGTAATGGGAAAAACAGAAATAGTGCACGCAGGAGAGAAACCTATAAACAACACAGGTGAAAAACAAAACACACGAGGAGGGAAGCCAAACTCAAACCACATTGGAGAGAAACCTATGGCAGTGATAGTAAACAGAAACAAAAACTACAAAATTCTAAATCTAACACAGTTTAGTGACCCATGGACAAATTGTATAGAACTTAAATCACAAAATGGAGATATTATGATATTAAACTGTTACTGTCAGTATTGTCTAGATATAGAACCTTTTTTAAATACCATGACAAAATTTTGTGACACTTACAAACACAAGGACATACTTATATGCGCCGACGCGAATGCTAAATCTCCAATTTGGCAGAGTAGATATACAGACGACAGAGGACAGAAAGTAGAAGAAATGATAGCAGAAAATGATCTGGTAGTAATAAATGAGGAAGGTAATCCGCCCACGTACAGGAGTAGACAAGGGGGTGAATCAAACATAGACATAACACTAACAACATTGCAGCTCAGCGACAGAATAACAAATTGGAGGGTACTAGACGCGGCTACCCTAAGTGATCATAACGCAATACTATTCGAGATAAGCAGCAAAACAAATTCTAACAATCTAAATGAAAACGATAAAACTGTAATATATAACACAAAAAGAATAAATTGGACTAAATTTTGGGAGACAATTAAATTGCCACAAATTGAAGACGATAGCGATGTTGATGAAATAGCTGAAACATTGGAAACTGAAATAATTAAAGCAATTAAAAGTTCAACTAAAATACGAACATTAAACGGAAAATCAAATAAAAACAACTCCTTTTGGAATAATGAACTAAAAGACTTAAAACTAAAAACGAGAAGAGCTAGGAAATTATATCAAGAGACGTGGGAAATAGAATTGAAACAAATACGACTAAGAAAATACAGGGAGCAAAAAGAAATATATGAAAACAAAATGAAATAAATGAAAGTAAATAGTTGGAAGAACTACCTTAAAGAAAATACTAACCTAGACATTTGGGGTGAACCATATAAAATAATTAGTCAGAAAATAAAGAAGCCAACAACTCTCTCAACCTTAAGAAAAGATGACGGAAGTTTTACTAAAGGATGGGAAAGCACCATAAATTTTTTAATGGAAAAACTTTTACCCAAGGACGAAAAAGAAGACGATGACGAGGTGCACAAACAAATGAGGAAAGAAATGAAAATTTTACCAATAAACGACGAAATTATGGAAGAAACAACCAATCAAGAAATAAGTAATTACATAAAAATGTTAAAAAAGAAGAAAGCAGCAGGTCCAGACATGATAAAATCAGAAATTTTCATGGAAAATGCAGATACATGGTCACCATATCTATCAAGACTCTACAATTTATGCCTCAAGACGAAAAGAATTCCTAAAATATGGAAACACTCAAACTTAGTAATAATAAAAAAGAGCGAAGATAAAAGAAATGACGACCCTAAGGCGTATAGACCTATCTGTCTCTTAAATATAATAGGAAAAATATTCGAAAGGGTAATCACTAACAGACTTAGCAAATATCGAAACATAGAAAAAGATAAGCTACAGCATGGCTTTAGGAAGAAGAAAAGTACGGAGACAGCTATAAGAAGGCTTTTAGAATTAATAGAAAATGGAAAAATAGACAAGTACCAGGTAGTAATCTATGTTGATATCAGTGGAGCTTTTGACAATTTGTGGTGGCCATCACTCTTCAAACAATTTAAAAAAATGAAAGTACCTAAATCACTATACCAGCTAATGTTAGAATACTGCAACGAAAGACAGGTCACTTACAAGGCACCAAATAATATTACCACATATACAACAAAGGGATGTCCACAGGGATCCATATGCGGTCCAACGATGTGGGACATCGTTATCGAACCCTGCCTAAAAACACTGGAAATTATGGAAGACACGGAAGGAGTAGTCGGCTATGCAGATGATATCGCAATAGTCGTATCAGCACGATCAAGAGACGAAATTGAGAGGAAAGGGAACCAAGTCTTACACACGCTTCAGAAATGGTGCGAAATAAATAAACTGAAACTATCAGGAAATAAAACTAAATACACGATATTCGGCCAATCTATACAAAGAGATCCAATATTAAAGATAAATAACCAAAAAATTGAACGAGTGAAAGAATTCAAGTATTTGGGAGTATGGATTGACGATAAACTGAACTATGCTAAACATGTCGAAAACGTAACTGACAAAGGAAAGAAAGTAGCACATAAAATACTCACAATTGCAAGAAAAGACTATAAGATACCCAAAAAGACCCTACAAACGTACAACAATGCTGTAATAATGCCAACAGTAAAATACTGTGCCAGCATCTGGGCTCACAGAATATTTGCAAATAAAAAATTAAGGGAACAAATAAACAGAGTTCAGAGAGGAGTTATAATTAGAACAATAGGAATAATCAAAACACTACCGATAGAATCCTTACAAGTGCTTGCACTAGAAGAACCAATCCACTACCAAATACTAAGAGAAGCAATAAAACGATGGAAAACAAATAATGAAACTATAAAAATAATAGAGATTCTAGGTACAAATCCGAATAACGAAGACGAACTAAATATGTTGATAGAAAGAAAATTGCAGGAGGAATGGTACACCACAACAAAAGGAGAAAAGCTCAAAGAATACATACCAACTATCAAAGTAAGGAAAGAAATTGGTGAAATAAAGAAGGAAACTATGGAAGCACTGTCGGGACATGGACCCTTCAAAACACATTTGAAAAGACTAAATATTGAAAATGACGAAATGTGTTCATGTGGAGAAATCCAAACACCTGAACACGTAATATGGAATTGTGAAAATTACGTAACTAGTGAAGAAATAAGGAAATTCAGAGATGAACTTAGTGATGAAGATTGGACTAGCTTACGGCAGGATAAAACAAAATTCGATAATTTTCAAAAAATAACAGAGCATGTAGTGAGAAACCTATGGAATGAACGAACCCAAAGAAGAAGGTAATTGAACAAATGGCACTTTGAAAAGATACAAATAATAATAATAAAAAAATCAAATTCTAATAGAAACAATTTTAAAGTTCTGGCAAACACCCAGAACTATAGTACAAACTTACGTTTCTTTTTATTTATTTATTTATTTCGTTTTATTTCTATAACGTCTATCAACATTGTGTGTGTGTCAGTGTAGTGAGTGTTAGTGTAATAAACGCATATGAGAAACAGTGTGATAAAAGCATAGAGAATCATGGAAGAAAGAAGAAACTACAAGACAGTTAACACCAAATGAGAATGTTTTTTACACTGTGTTTTGTTTATTTTTCTTTTAATATTTTACTTTTCAGGGTGGGGAATGTGCTGCTTTCCACTCATTTATCTTATGTACTAATCAATTATTTTCTTTCTTCTTTCAGGTTATTTTCTGCATGTAAAAGGATAAATAAAGGAAATTAATAAAAAAAACAAAAAAAAGAGAGAGAAATATAAGGGCATGGTTTTAAATATTAGGTGCCATGCTGAAAAGAAATGTGCCTCACCTCAATCTGCAGAGGTTTGACAGCCGAAAAGACAGAGAGATAAATAAAGAAAAAAACAAAGTATAAGAGAGAGAAATAAAGGCAAGAGGCAGTTGCGTCTGCCGTAAATAAGTCCGAAAGTAATCGGCCAAGGCAGGGGGAAGTGGAGGCTTAAAAAAAAAAAAAAAAAAAAACTTCTCACTGCGTGGCGCTCCACTCACTAGGACAAAGCTAACCGAAGGGATTGTTGTGGATGATCCAAACAATTAACGAACTGAAGAACAATGCCCTCATAAAGTGTATTGAGATAGTAATGAGACTTGCCACAGCATGGCGCTCCATTCGCTACAAGCAAGCTACCCGTAGGGATTTTTCGTGGAAGATCCAAAAAATTAACACACTGGAGAAATATGCCTCCATAAAATGTATGCAGAAAGGAATGAAACTCGCCACTGCATGGCTCTCCATTATCTATAAGCATTCTACCTGGAGGGATTTTGGCGGATGATTCAAACAATTAACGAACTGAAGAACTATGCCCTCATAAAGTGTATGCAGAAAATAATGAGACTTGCCATCGCGTGGCGCTCCACTCGCTAAAAGCCAGCTACCCGGAGGAATTCTGCTGAGTGATCCAAAAGATTAACGCACTGAAGCCCTCTGCCTTCATAAAATGAATGCAGAAATTAATGAGACTTTCCAGCGTGTGGCGCTTCATTCGCAAGAAGCCAGATACCCGGAGGGTTTTCGGTGGATGATCCAACCAATCAACGCATTGAACAACTATGCATTCATAAAGTGTATGCAAAATGTAATGAGACTTCCCACTGCGTGGCGCTCTCCTCGCTAAACCAAGCTACCCGGAGGGATATTGGTTGATGATCCAAACAATTAACGAACTGAAGGACTGTGCTCGCACACAGTTTATGTCGAGAAACTAATAAGACTGGCCGCTGTGTGGCGCTCCATTCGCTAGAAGAATATACCAGGAAAGATTCTGGTGGATGATCCAAACAATTAACGCACTGAAGAACTCTGCCCTCATAAAGTGTATGCAGAAAGTAATGAGACTTCCCACCGCGTCGCGTTCCACTCGCTAGAAGCCAGCTACCCGGAGGGATTTTGGTTGATGATGCAAGTAATTAATGCACTGAAGAACTATGCCCTCAGAAAATGTATGCACGTAGTTATGAGACATGCCACTGTGTGGCGCTCCATTCGCTAGAAGCTACATACCTGGAGTGATTTCGATGGATGATCAAAACAATTAACGTACTGAAGAATTATGCCCTCATAAAATGTATGCAGAAAGAAATGAGGGTTCCCACCGCGTGGCTCTCCACTCGCTAGAAAGCAGCTACCCGGAGTTATTTTGGTGGATGATACAAACAATTAACGCACTGAAGAACTATGGCCTCATAAAGTGTATGTAGAAAGTAATGAGACTTGCCATCGCATGGCGCTCCAATCGCTAGAAGCCAGCTACCCGGAAGGATTTTTTTCGACGATTTAAACAATTAACCCACTGAAAAGCTATACTATCATAAAGTGTATACAGAAAGTAAAGAGACTTCAGACCGCGTGGCGCTCCACTCGCTAGAAGGAAGCTACCCTGAAGGATATTGGTGGGTGATCCAAACAATTAACGGACTGAAGAACTATGGACTCTTAAAGTGTATGTAGAGAGTAATGAGAGTTGCCACCGCATGGCGCACCATTCCCTAAAAGCAAGGTACACGGAGGGATTCTGGTGGATGGTCCAAACAATTTACGAACTTAAGAACTATGCCCTCATAAAGTGTATGCAGAAAGAAATGAGAGTTCCCACCGCGTGGCTCTCCACTCGGTAGAAAGCAGCTACCCTTAGGGTTTTCGGTGGATGATCATAACAATTAACTCACTGAAGAACTATGCTCTCATAAAGTGTATGGAGAACTTAATAAGACTTCGCACCGCGTGGCGCTCCACTCGCTAAAACAAGCTAGCCGTAGGGATGTTGGTCGATGATCCAAACAATTAAGGCACTGAAGAACTATGCCTTCATAAAGTGTATGCAGAAAGTAAAGAGTCTTCCCCCCGCGTGGCGCTCAACTCGAAAGAAACCAGATACCCGGAGGGATATTGAAGGATGATCCAAACAATTAACTCACTGAAGAACTATGCTCTCATAAAGTGTATGCAGAACGTAATGAGACTTCCCACCGAGTGGCGCTCCACTCGCTAAAACAAGCTAGCCTTAAAGATGTTGATGGATGATCCAAACAATTAACGCACTGAAGAACTATGCCCTCATAAAGTGTATGCAGAAAGTAATGAGATTTCCCATTGCGTAGCACTCCACTCGCTAAAATCAAGCTAACTGGAGGGATGTTGGTGGACGATCCAAACAATTAACGCTCTAAAGAACTATGCCGTCATAAAGTGTATGCAGAAAGTAATGAGACTTCCCACCGCGTGGCGCTGCAGTCGAGAGAAGCCAGCTACCCGGAGGGATTTTGGTTGATGATGCAATTAATTAATGCACTGAAGAACTATGCCCTCAGAAAATGTATGCAGAAAGTTTTGAGACACGCCACTGCGGTGCGTTCCATTCCCTAGGAGCAAGCTACACGGAGGGATTGTGTTGGATTATCCAAACGATTAACGAACTGAAGCACTATGCTCACAGACGGTATGTGTGAAGAAAGTAATGAGACTCGCCGCTGCGTGGTGCTACATTCACAAAAAGCAAGCTACCCGGAAGGATTGTGGTGGATGATCCAAACAATAAGCGAACTGAATGACTATACCCTCATAAAGTGTATGCAGAAAGTAACTTGACATCAGACCGCGTGACGCTCCATTCGCTAGAAGCAAACTACCCAGAGGGACTTTGTTGGATGATCCAAAGAATTAACGCACTGAAGAACTATGCCCACATAAAGTGTAAGCAGAAAGTAATGAGACTTCCCACCGCGTGGCGCTCCACTCGAAAGAAGCTAGCCACCTTGAGGGATTTTGTTGGATGATCCAA
Organism: Thermobia domestica; assembly: GCF_964235325.1. Taxonomy (NCBI): domain Eukaryota; kingdom Metazoa; phylum Arthropoda; class Insecta; order Zygentoma; family Lepismatidae; genus Thermobia; species Thermobia domestica. The sequence continues at coordinate 58,163,908 of NC_137470.1, read as the reverse complement.
ACTATTAACGAACGGAAGAACTATGCCTTCATAAAGTATATGCAAAAAGTAATGTGAATTCAGACCGCGTGACGCTCCATTCGCTAGAAGCAAACTACCCTGAGGAACTTTGTTGGATGATCCAAAAAATTAACTCACTGCAGAACTTGCCCACATAAAGTGTATGCAGAAAGTAATGAGACTTCCCACAACGTAGCACTCCACTCGCTAAAATCAAGCTAACTGGAGGGACATTGTTGGATGATCCAAACAATTAACGCACTGAAGAGCTATGCCCTCATAAAGTGTATTCAGAAAGTAATGAGACTTCCCACCGCGTGGCGCTCCACTCGATAGAAGCCAGCCACCTGGAGGGATTTTGTTTGATGATCCAAACAATTAACGAACGGAAGAACAATGCCTTCATAAAGTGTATGCAGGAAGTAATAAAACTTCCCACAGAGTGGTGCTTTACTCGCTAGAAGGAAGCTACCCGGAAGGATTGTGGTGGTTGATCCAAACAATTAACGAACTGAAGCAATATTCACACACAGTACGTGTGAAGAAAGTATGAAACTCGCCGCTGCGTGGCGCTCCATTCGCTAGAAGCAAGCTACCCAGAGGGATTGTTGTGGATGATCCGAACAAATTAACGAACGTAAGCATTATGCCCTCATAAAGTGTATGCAGAATATAATAAGACTTCCAACCGCGTGGCGTTCCACTCGCTAGAAGCAAGCTACCCGGAGGGATATTTTTGGATGATCCAATCAATTAACGAACTGAAGCTCTATGCTCACACAAAATATTTTAAGAAAGTAAAGAGACACGCCGATGCGTATCGCACCATTCGCTACAAGCAAGCTACCCGGAGGGATTTTGGTGGATGATCCAAATAATTAACGCACTGAAGAACTATACCATCATAAAGTGTACGCAGAAAGTAATGGGGCTTAGCAACGCGTGCGGCTCCACTCGCTTGAATCCAGCAACCCGGAGGAATTTTGGTGGATTATCCAAATAATTAACGCACTGAAGAACTATCCCCTCATAAAGTGTATGCAGAAGTATTGAGACCTCCCACCGTGTGGCACTCCACTCGCTAGAAGGTAGATACTCGGGAGTATTTTGGTGGATAATCCAAACAATTAACGCACTAAAGAACAATGCCCACATCAAGAGTATGCAGAAAGTAATGAGACTTACTACCGCGTGGCGCTACACTTGCTAGAAGCCAGCTACCCTGAGGGATTATTGGTGGATGATCCAAACAATCAACGCACTGAACAACAAAGCCCTCATAAACTGTATGCCGAAAATAATGAGACTTCCCACCGCGTGGCGCTCCACTCGCTGGAAGCTAGCTACCCGGAGGGATTGTGGTGGATTATACAAACAATTAACGAACTGAAGCGCTATGCTCACACACAGTGTGTGTCAAGAAAGTAATGAGACTCGCCGCTGTGTGGCGCTCCATTCACTAAAAGCAAGCTAAACGGAGGGATTGCGGTGGATGATCCAAACAATTAGCAAACTGAAGAACTATATCCTCATAAAGTGTATGCAGAAAGTAATGTGACTTCAGACCGCGTGACGCTCCATTCGCTAGAAACAAACTACCAGGAGGGACTTTGTTAGATGATCCAATAAATTAACGCACTGAAGAACTATGCCCACATAAAGTGTATGCAGAAAGTAATTAGACTTTCCACCGCGTAACACTCTACTCGCTAAAATGAAGCTAACAGGAGGGATATTGTTGGTTGATCCAAACAATTAACGCACTGAAGCACTATGCTCGCACACAGTTTGTGTCGAGAAAGTAATAAGACTGGCCGCTGTGTGGCGCTCCATTCGCTAGAAGAATATACCAGGAGAGATTCTGGTGGATGATCCAAACAATTAACGCACTGAAGAACTATGCCCTCATAAAGTGTACGCAGGAAGTAATGACACTTGCCAGAGCTTGGTGCTTCATTCGCTAGAATTATGCTACCGGGAAGGATTGTGGGGGTTGATCCAAACAATTAACGAACTGAAGCAATATTCACACACAGTACGTGTGAAGACAGTATGTAACTCGCCGCTGCGTGGCGCTCCATTCGCCACAAGCAAGCTACCCGGAGGGATATTGGTGGGTGATCCGAACATTTAACGCACTGAAAACCTATGCCCTCATAAAGTGAATGCAGAAAGAAATGAGACTTCCCACCGCGTGGTGCTCCATTCGATAGAAGCCAGCTACCCGGTGGGTTCTCGGTGGATGATCCAAACAATCAACGCATTGAAGAACTATGCATTCATAAAGTGTATGCAAAATGTAATGAGACTTCCCACTGCGTGGCGCTCCCCTCGCTAAACCAAGCTAGCCGGAGGGATATTGGTTGATGATCCAAACAATTAACGAACTGAAGCACTATGCTCGCACAAAATTTGTGTCGAGAAAGTAATAAGACTTGCCGCTGTGTGGCGCTCCATTCGCCACAAGCAAGCTACCCGGAGGGATATTGGTGGGTGATCCGAACATTTAACGCACTGAAAACATATGCCCTCATAAAGCGAATGCAGAAAGTAATGAGACTTCCCACCGCGTGGCGCTCCACTCGATAGAAGCCAGCCACCTGGAGGGATTTTGTTTGATGATCCAAACAATTAACGAACGGAAGAACAATGCCTTCATAAAGTGTATGCAGGAAGTAATGAAACTTCCCACAGCGTGGTGCTTTACTCGCTAGAAGGAAGCTACCCGGAAGGATTGTGGTGGTTGATCCAAACAATTAACGAACTGAAGCAATATTCACACACAGTACGTGTGAAGAAATTATGAAACTCGCCGCTGCGTGGCGCTCCATTCGCTAGAAGCAAGCTACACAGTGGGATTGTTGTGGATGATCCGAACAAATTAACGAACGTAAGAATTATGCCCTCATAAAGTGTATGCAGAATATAATAAGACTTCCAACCGCGTGGCGCTCCACTCGCTAGAAGCAAGCTACCCGGAGGGATATTTTTGGATGATCGAATCAATTAACGAACTGAAGCACTATGCTCACACAAAATATGTGGTAAGAAAGTAATGAGACTTGCCGATGCGTATCGCACAATTCGCTACAAGCAAGCTACCCGGAGGGATTTTGGTGGATGATCCAAATAATTAACGCACTGAAGTACTATACCATCATAAAGTGTACGCAGAAAGTAATGGGACTTCGCAACGCGAGCGGCTTCACTCGCTAGAATCCAGCAACCCGGAGGAATTTTGGTGGATTATCCAAATAATTAACGCACTGAAGAACTATCCCCTCAAAAAATGTATGCAGAAAGTATTGAGACCTCCCACCGCGTGGCACTCCACTCGCTAGAAGGTAGATACTCGGGAGTATTTTGGTGAATAATCCAAACAATTAACGCACTGAAGAACAATGCTCTCATCAAGTGTATGCAGAAAGTAATGAGACTTACTAACGCCGTGTGCGCTACACTTGCTAGAAGCCAGCTACATTAGGGATTATTGGTGGATGATCCAAACAATCAACGCGCTGAACAACAATGCCCTCATAAACGGTATGCAGAAAATAATGAGACTTCCCACCGCGTGGCGCTCCACTCGCTGGAAGCAAGCTACCCGGAGGGAGTGTGGTGGATTATACAAACAATTAACGAACTGCAGCACTATGCTTACACACAATATGTGTCAAGAAAGTAATGAGACTCGCCGCTGCGTGGCGCTCCATTCACTAAATGCAAAGTACCCGGAGGGATTGTGGTAGATTATAAAAACATTTAACGACCTGAAGAACTATACCCTCATAAAGTGTATGCAGAAAGTAATGTGACTTAAGACTGCGTGGCACTCCATTCGCTAGAAGCAAACTACCCGGAAGGATTTTGTTGGATGATCCATAATATTAGCGCACTGAAGAACTATGCCGTCATAAAGTGTATGCAGAAAGTAATGAGACTTCCCACCACGTGGCGCTCCACTCGATAGAAGCCAGCTACCCGGAGGGATTTTGGTTGATGATGCAAGTAATTAACGAATTGAAGAACTATGCCCTCATAAAATGTATGCAAAATGTTATGAGACACGCCACTGCGTGGCGTTCCATTCCCTAGGAGAAAGCTACCCGGAGGGATTGTGTTGGATTATCCAAACAATTAACGAACTGAAGCGCTATGCTCACACACAGTATGTGTCAAGAAAGTAATGAGACTCGCCGCTGCGTGGCGCTCCATTCACTAAGAGCAATCTAAACGGAGGGATTTTGGTGGATGATCGAAACAATAAGCGAACTGAAGAACTATATCCTCATAAAGTGTATGCAGAAAGTAATTTGACTTCAGACCGCGTGACGCTCCATTCGCTAGAAGCAAACTACCCGGAGGGACTTTGTTGGATGATCCAAAAAATTAACGCAGTGAAGAACTATGCCCACCTAAAGTGTATGCAGAAAGTAATGAGACTTCCCACCGCGTAACACTCTACTCGCTAAAATCAAGCTAACTGGAGCGATATTGTTGGTTGATCCAAACAATTAACGCACTGAAGCACTATGCTCGCACACAGTTTGTGTCGAGAAAGTAATAAGACTGGCCGCTGTGTGGCGCTCCATTCGCTAGAAGAATATACCAGGAGAGATTCTGGTGGATGATGCAAACAATTAACGCACTGAAGAACTATGCCCTCATAAAGTGTATGCAGAAAGTAATGAGACTTCCCACCGCGTAGCGCTCCACTCGCTAGAAGCAAGCTACCCGGAGTAATTGTGGTGGATAATCCAAACAATTAACGAATGGAAGAACTATGCCCTCATAAACTGTATGCACGTAGTTATGAGACACGCCACTGTGTGGCGTTCCATTCGCTAGGAGCAAGCTACCAGGAGGGACTTTGGTGGATGATCCAAACAATTAAGGCTCTGAAGAACTATGAACTCATAAAGTGTATGCAAATTGTAATGAGACTTCCCAACGCGCCGCGCTTCACTCGCTAGAAGCAAGCTACCTGGAGGGATTGTGGTGTATTGGTCCAAACAATTTACGAACTGAAGAACTATGATTTCATAAAGTGAATGCAGAAAGTAATGGGACTTCACACCGAGTGCCGCTCCACTCGCTAGAAGCTACCTACCTGGAGTGATTTCGGTGGATGATCCAGACAATTAACGTACTGAAGAATTATGCCCTCATAAAATGTATGCAGAAAGAAATGAGAGTTCCCACCGCGTGGCCTTCCACTCGATAGAAGCCAGCTACCCGGAGGGATTTTGGTGGATGATACAAACAATTAACGCACTGAAGAACTATGTCCACATAAAGTGTATGTAGAAATTAATGAGACTTGCCATCGCATGGCGCTGCACTCGCTAGAAGCCAGCTACCCGGAGGGATTTTTTTTCGATAATTTAAACAATTAACCCACTGAAAAGCTATACTATCATAAAGTGTATGCAGAAAGTAATGAGACTTCACACCGCGTGGCGCTCCACTCGGTAGAAGGAAGCTACCCTGAGGGATATTGGTGGATGATCCAAACAATTAACGGACTGAAGAACTATGAACTCTTAAAGTGTATGTAGAAAGTAATGAGAGTTCATTCGCATGGCGCTCCTTTCAGTAAAAGCAAGGTACACGGAGAGATTCTGGTGGATGATCCAAACAATTTACGAACTGAAGAACTATGCCCTCATAAAGTGTGTGCAGAAAGAAATTTGACTTCGCACCGCGTGGCGCTCTACTCGCTAAAACAAGCTAGCCGTAGGGATGTTGGTGGATGATCCAAACAATTAAGGCACTGAAGAACTATGCCTTCATAAAGTGTATGCAGAAAGTAGAGCCTTCCCACCGCGTGGCGCTCAACTCGAAAGAAACCAGCTACCCGGAGGGATATTGGTGGATGATCCAAACAATTAACTCGCTGAAGAACTATGCTCTCATAAAGTGTATGCAGAACGTAATGAGACTGCCCACCGCGTAGCGCTCCACTCGCTAGAAGCAAGCTACCTGGAGGGATTCTGGTGGATGATCCAAACAATTAACGAATGGAAGAACTATGCCCTCATAAACTGTATGCAGAAGTTATGAGACACGCCACTGTGTGGCGTTCCATTCGCTAGGAGCAAGCTACCAGGAAGGATTCTGGTGGATGATCCAAACAATTTACGAAGTGAAGAACTATGCCCTCATAAAGTGTATGCATAAAGAAATGAGAGTTCCCACCGAGTGGCGCTCCACTCGCTAGAAGCAACCTACCTGGAGTGATTTATGTGGATGATCCAAACAATTAACGTACTGAAGAACTATGTCCTCATAAAATGTATGCAGAAAGAAAGGAGAGTTCCAACCGCGTGGCTTTCCACTCGCTAGAAAGCAAATACACGGATGGTTTTTGGTGAATGTTACAATTTTTTTTTTTTAAATCCTTCACTTTCCCCTGCCTTTGCCATTTCTTATGGTCTTATTAAATGGCAGACGCTACTGCCTCTTACTTGTTATTCTCTCTCTACTACCTTTTTTTTCCCTATGATTTCTCTCCTCTTTTTTATGATTGGCCTCAGTTAGGGTGAGGCAAGGCTTACCTTTTATTGGCATGATACCTAAAACAAAATTTAAATCATGCCCTATTCTGTATTTTTTCTTTATTTTTTCTTGTTGTTTTATTTCCTTTTTTAGAAAAAATTGAAAAGATACACAAAGACACATACACACACACACATACTACATACATATACATGAGCAGGAAACACCTTGCATAAAATGTTAAGGTAAGCTGAAAAGAGAAAAGAAATAATTAGTAAACAATTTAAACAAGTATTATCAGGATCTTTTTTTTTCTTTAAATAGTTATCTCCCCTGTATGAATTTACTTCTTGGTGTTATTCATACCTGTCTTTCCCACTAAAAAGAAAATTCTTTGAAAGGAAATCGGACTTCCAGATTTCCAATTTTTCGTTAGTTGTTAGTTCTGGAAATCAACATCAGAACTGTTTTGGTCTGTCTGAATTTCTCTCACCAGCTTTGTAAAGTCTTCTTATTTTCTTTCTTCTTCTAAAATACTTGTTATATTTTAAAATCCTGCCACCACTAGCAAAACACTAAACAAGGCACTATACACTAACACAAATAAGGAACGTGAAGGTTTAAGTTCTGGAATTGTCATCAGAACTTAGTTTTTTTTCTGTTTGATTAGTTTACTTTCTTCTAATTCTTTATATTTACAATATAGGTTGTGGGTCTTTTAATTTCTTCTTCTTTCATCGTTTCTTTCCTTCCACAAGTTTCTTGATACATGTCTTGCAACAAATTGTAATTTTCCTAATTTCATTTTATCGTTTATTAAAGTTTGTATATTATCCCTTCTTAATTGGTCCCTTATTTCTCTTATTTTGTTATTTGTTATGTAATTATTGCAACTCCAGAAGACATGTTCTGGTGTTTGTACTTCATTACACGTACATTTATCGTCATTAATTATATTAAGTCTTCTCAGATGAGATTTATACGGTCCATGTCCCGAGATGTATTCTATTAATTCACTGCTTATTGTTCCCATTTCTTCCCTTATTTTTAAGTTTGGGATAATGGTTCTTGTTCTTTGTCCCTTTATCGAATCCCTCCATTCATCTTCCCACTTCCGTTTAATCAGTTTGTTAATATCGTCTTCGGTGCTTGGCAATTCTCCCGTAATTTCCAATATCTTCGTTCTCTCATTATTCTTTAGCCACGTCTTAATACATCTTCTTAATATCTGAAGGTGTATGGGTTCTTCATTGGCCAAAAGTTGTATTGTTTCTGCAGAGATAGTTTTTATGATGCCATGGGTTCTAATTAGCATTAATCGCTGCACTCTTATTAATTTTTGCCTTAAGTTTTTGTTTAAAACAGTCTATGACCCCAGATTCCGGCACAATATTGTGCAATAGCCATTAGAATACCTTTGTTATACAATTTAAAAATTTTTCTGTCAATTTAAAAATCTTTCATAGCCACTGTAAAGAGTTTGTTGGCTATTTTTTTCATCTTCTCTATTGTTTAAGTTATATGTTTTTCGTAGTTTAGTCGTTTGTCTAGCCATACACCTAATTATTTGAATTCATTCACAATTCCTATTTTAGTGCTCCCAATTTTGATTATGGGTTCTCTCTGTAGAGTTTGGCCAAATACTGTAATTTTCGTTTTATTAACCGATAGAGTTAAATTATTTTCAATGTTACAAACGATTAACGCACTGAAGAACTATGGCCTCATAAAGTGTATGTAGAAAGTAATGAGACCTGCCATCGCATGGCGCTCCACTCGTTAGAAGCATGCTACCGGAGAGATTGTGAAGGATGAAATAAACAATTAACGAACTGAAGCAATATGCTCACACACATTATGTGTCAAGAATGTAATGAAACTCGCCGCTGCGTGGCGCTCCATTCGATAGAAGCAAGCTACCCGGAGGGATTATAGTGGATGATCCAAAAAATTAACGCACTGAAGAACTATGCCCTCATAAAGTGTATGCAGAAAGAAATGAGACTTCCCCCCGCGTGGCGGTCCACTCGATAGAAGCCAGCTTCCCAGAGAAATTTTTGTGGATGACTCATACAATTAACGCACTAAAGTATGATCTCATAAAATGTATGCAGAAAGTATTGAGACTTCCCATCGCTTAGCGCTCCACTTGCTGGAAGCCAGCTACCTGGAGGGATTTTGGTGGATGATCCAAAATATTAACGCACTGATGAATTATGCCCTCATAAATTGTATGCAGAATGTAATGAGAGTTCCCACCGCCTGGCGCTGCACTCGCTAGAAGCAGGCTACCCGGAAGGATTTTGGTGGATGATCCAAACAATTAACGAACTGAAGCCATATGCTCTCACACAGCATGTGTCAAGAAAGTAATGTGACTCGCCGCTGTGTGGCGCTCCATTCGCTAGAAGCAAGCTACCCGGAGGGATTTCGGTGGATGATCTAAACAATTAACGAATTGAAGCACTATGCTCACATACAGTATGTCAAAAAATTAATTAGAACTTCCGCTGCGTTTCGCTCCATTCGCTAGAAGCAAACTACCCGCAGAGATTTTGGTGGATGATCCAAACAATTAACGCACTGAAGCACTATTCCCTCATAAAGTGTATGCAGAAAATAATGAGACTTCGCACCGCGTGCCGCTCCACTCTCTAGAATCCAACTACCCGGAGGGATTTTAGTAGATGATCCAAACAATTAACGCACTGAAGAACTATGCCCTCATATTGTGTATGCAGAAAATATTGAGACTTCCCATCGCGCAGCACTCCACTCGCTGGAAGCCAGCTAAGCGGAGAGATTTTGGTGGATGATCCAAAATACTAACGCACTGATGAATTATGCCCTCATAAATTGTATGCAGAAAGTAATGAGACTTGCTACCGCGTGGCGCTTCACTCGCTAGAAGAAATCTACACGGAGGGATTGTGGTGAATGATCCAAAAAATTAGGAAACTGAAGCACTATGCTCACACACAGTATATATCAAGAAATTAATTAGACTCACCGCTGCGTGGCGCACTATTGGCTAGAAACAAGCTACCCGGAGGGATTTTAGTGGATGATCCAATCAATTTGGGCACTGAGGAACTATTCCCTCATAAAGTGTATGCAGAAAGAAATGAGACTTCCCCCCGCGTGGCGCTCCACTCGATAGAAGCCAGCTTCCCGGAGAAATTTTTGTGGATGACTCATACAATAAACGCACTAAAGAAGTATGCCCTACTAAAATGTATGCAGAAAGTATTGAGACTTCCCATCGCGTGGCGCTCCACTCGCTGGAAGCCAGCTACCCGGAGGGATTTTGGTGGATGATCCAAAATATTAACGCACTGATGAATTATGACCTCATAAATTGTATGCAGAAAGAAATGAGAATTCCCACCGCCTGGCGCTGCACTCGCTAGAAGCAGGCTACCCGGAGGGATTTTGGTGTATGAATCAAACAATTGGCGAACTGAAGCACTATGTTCACACACATTTTGTGTCAAGAAATTAATGATACTCGCCACTGCGTGGCGCTACATTCGTTAGATGCAAGATACCCGGAGGGATTTTGGTTGAAGATCCAATCAATTGACGCACTGAGGAACTATTCCCTCATAAAGTGTATGCAGAAAGTAATGAGACTTCCCAACGCGTGGCTTTCCTCTCGCTAGAATCCAGCTAACCGGAAAGATTTTGGTGGATGATCCTAACAATTAACGCATTGAAGAACTATGCCCTCATAAAGCGTATGCAGAAAACAATGAGACTTCCCACCGCTTAGCGCTCCACTCGCTTGAAGGCAGCTATCCTGAGGGATTTTGGTAGATGATCCAAACAATTAACGCACTGGAGAACTATGAACTCACAAAGTGTATGCAGAAAGTAATAATACTTACCACTGCGTGGGGCTCCATTCGCTACAAGCAAGCTACCCGGAGGGATTTTGGTGGATGATCCAAAAATAATGCACTTAAAAACTATGCCCTCATAAGATGTATGCAGAAAGTAAAGAGACTTCCCACCGCGTGGCACTCCACTCGATGGAAGCCAACTACACGGATTGTTTTGGAAGGTGTTATAAGAAATTAACGCACTGAAGCACTATGCCCTCATAAAGTATAAGCAGTAAGTAAAGGGTCTTCCTCCCTCAAGGCGTTCCACTCGCTAGAAGCAAGCTACCCGGAGGGATTGTGGTGGATGATCCAAACAATTTACGAACGGAAGAACTATGCCTTCATAAAGTGTATGCAGAAAATAATGGGACTTCCCACCGAGTGGCGCTTCACTCGCTAGAAGCTACCTACCTCGAGTGATTTTGGTGGATGATCCAAACAATTAACGTACTGAAGAACTATGCTCTCAAAATTTAAAATTCTTTCATAGCCACTGTTAAGAGTTTGTTGGCTATTTTTTTCATCTTCTCTGTTGTTTCAGTTATATGTTTTTCGTAGTTTAGTCGTTTGTCTAGCCATGCACCTAAATATTTGAATTCATTCTCAATTCCTATTTTAGTGTTCAAAATTTTGATTATGGGTTCTCTCTGTAGAGTTTGGCCAAATACTGTAATTTTCGTTTTATTAACCGATAGAGTTAATTTATTTTCTATGTTACAAACAATTAACGCACTGAAGAACTATGGCCTCATAAAGTGTATGTAGAAAGTAATGAGACTTGCCATCGCATGGCGCTCCACTCGTTAGAAGCACGCTACCGGAGAGATTGTGATGGATGAAATAAACAATTAACGAACTGAAGCACTATGCTCACACACATTATGTGTCAAGAATGTAATGAAACTAGCCGCTGCGTGGCGCTCCATTCGATAGAAGCAAGCTACCCGGAGGGATTATGGTGGATGATCCAAAAAATTAACGCTCTGAAGAACTATGCCCTCATAAAGTGTATGCAGAAAGAAATGAGACTTCCCCCCGCGTGGCGCTCCACTCGATAGAAGCCAGCTTCCCAGAGAAATTTTTGTGGATGACTCATACAATTAACGCACTAAAGTATGATCTCATAAAATGTATGCAGAAAGTATTGAGACTTCCCATCGCTTAGCGCTCCACTTGCTGGAATCCAGCTACCTGGAGGGATTTTGGTGGATGATCCAAAATATTAACGCACTGATGAATTTTGCCCTCATAAATTGTATGCAGAATGTAATGAGAGTTCCCACCGCCTGGCGCTGCACTCGCTAGAAGCAGGCTACCCGGAAGGATATTGGTGGATGATCCAAACAATTAACGAACTGAAGCCATATGCTCTCACACAGCATGTGTCAAGAAAGTAATGTGACTCGCCGCTGTGTGGCGCTCCATTCGCTAGAAGCAAGCTACCCGGAAAGATTTCGGTGGATGATCTAAACAATTAACGAATTGAAGCACTATGCTCACATACAGTATGTCAAGAAATTAATGAGAACTTCCGCTGCGTTTCGCTCCATTCGCTAGAAGCAAACTACCCGGAGAGATTTTGGTGGATGATCCAAACAATTAACGCACTGAAGCACTAGTTCCCTCATAAAGTGTATGCAGAAAATAATGAGAGTTCGCACCGCGTGGCGCTCCACTCTCTAGAATCCAACTACCCGGAGGGATTTTAGTGGATGATCCAAACAATTAACGCACTGAAGAACTATGCCCTCATATTGTGTATGCAGAAAATATTGAGACTTCCCATCGCGCAGCACTCCACTCGCTGGAAGCCAGCTAACCGGAGAGATTTTGGTGGATGATCCAAAATACTAACGCACTGATGAATTATGCCCTCATAAATTGTATGCAGAAAGTAATGAGACTTGCTACCGCATGGCGCTTCACTCGCTAGAAGAAATCTACACGGAGGGATTGTGGTGAATGATCCAAAAAATTAAGAAACTGAAGCACTACGCTCACACACAGTATATATCAAGAAATTAATTAGACTCGCCGCTGCGTGGCGCACTATTAGCTAGAAACAAGCTACCCGGAGGGATTTTAGTGGATGATCCAATACATTTGGGCACTGAAGAACTATTCCCTCATAAAGTGTATGCAAAAAGTAATAAGACTTCCCACCGCGTGGCGCTCCACTCGCTAGTAGTCAGGTACCCAAAGGTATTTTGCTGCACGATCCAAAAAATTATCAAACTAAAGCGGTATGCTCACACAAATTTTGTGTCAAGAAAGATTGAAACTCACCGCTGCGTGGCGCTCCATTCGCTAGAAGCAAGCTACCCGGAAAGATTTCGGTGGATGATCCAAAAAATTAACGCACTGAAAAACTATGCCCTCATAAAGTGTATGCAGAAAGAAATGAGACTTCCCCCCGCGTGGCGCTACACTCGATAGAAGCCAGCTTCCCGGAGAAACTTTTCTGGATGACTCATACAATAAACGCACTAAAGAAGTATGCCCTCATAAAATGTATGCAGAAAGTATTGAGACTTCCCATCGCGTGGCGCACCACTCGCTGGAAGCCAGCTACCCGGAGGGATTTTGGTGGATGATCCAAAATATTAACGCACTGATGAATTATGACCTCATAAATTGTATGCAGAAAGAAATGAGAGTTCCCACCGCCTGGCGCTGCACTCGCTAGAAGCAGGCTACCCGGAGGGATTTTGGTGTATGAATCAAATATTAGCGAACTGAAGCACTATGTTCACACACATTTTGTGTCAAGAAATTAATGATACTCGCCACTGCGTGGCGCTACATTCGCTAGAAGCAAGATACCCGGAGGGATTTTGGTTGAAGATCCAATCAATTGACGCACTGAGGAACTATTCCCTCATAAAGTGTATGCTGAAAGTAATGAGACTTCCCAACGCGTGGCGCTCCTCTCGCTAGAATCCAGCTAACCGGAAAGATTTTGGTGGATGATCCTAACAATTAACGCATTGAAGAACTATGCCCTCATAAAGCGTATGCAGAAAACAATGAGACTTCCCACCGCTTAGCGCTCCACTCGCTTGAAGGCAGCTATCCGGAGGGATTTTGGTAGATGATCAAAACAATTAACGCACTGGAGAACTATGAACTCACAAAGTGTATGCAGAAAGTAATAATACTTACCACTGCGTGGGGCTCCATTCGCTACAAGCAAGCTACCCGGAGGGATTTTGATGGATGATCCAAAAATAATGCACTTAAAAACTATGCCCTCATAAGATGTATGCAGAAAGTAATGAGACTTCCCACCGCGTGGCACTCCACTCGATGGAAGCCAACTACACGGATTGTTTTGGAAGGTGTTATAAGAAATTAACGCACTGAAGCACTATGCCCTCATAAAGTATAAGCAGTAAGTAAAGGGTCTTCCTCCCTCAAGGCGTTCCACTCGCTAGAAGCAAGCTACCCGGAGGGATTGTGGTGGATGATCCAAACAATTTACGAACCGAAGAACTATGCCTTCATAAAGTGTATGCAGAAAATAATGGGACTTCCCACCGAGTGGCGCTCCACTCGCTAGAAGCTACCTACCTCGAGTGATTTTGGTGGATGATCCAAACAATTAACGTACTGAAGAACTATGCTCTCAAAATTTAAAATTCTTTCATAGCCACTGTTAAGAGTTTGTTGGCTATTTTTTTCATCTTCTCTGTTGTTTCAGTTATATGTTTTTCGTAGTTTAGTCGTTTGTCTAGCCATACACCTAAATATTTGAATTTATTCTCAATTCCTATTTTAGTGTTCAAAATTTTGATTATGGGTTCTCTCTGTAGAGTTTGGCCAAATACTGTAATTTTCGTTTTATTAACCGATAGAGTTAATTTATTTTCTATGATACAAACAATTAACGCACTGAAGAACTATGGCCTCATAAAGTGTATGTAGAAAGTAATGAGACTTGCCATCGCATGGCGCTCCACTCGTTAGAAGCACGCTACCGGAGAGATTGTGATGGATGAAATAAACAATTAACGAACTGAAGCACTATGCTCACACACATTATGTGTCAAGAATGTAATGAAACTAGCCGCTGCGTGGCGCTCCATTCGATAGAAGCAAGCTACCCGGAGGGATTATGGTGGATGATCCAAAAAATTAACGCACTGAAGAACTATGCCCTCATAAAGTGTATGCAGAAAGAAATGAGTCTTCCCCCCGCGTGGCGGTCCACTCGATAGAAGCCAGCTTCCCGGAGAAATTTTTGTGGATGACTCATACAATTAACGCACTAAAGAAGTATGATCTCATAAAATGTATGCAGAAAGTATTGAGACTTCCCATCGCTTAGCGCTCCACTTGCTGGAAGCCAGCTACCTGGAGGGATTTTGGTGGATGATCCAAAATATTAACGCACTGATGAATTATGCCCTCATAAATTGTATGCAGAATGTAATGAGAGTTGTCACCGCCTGGCGCTGCACTCGCTAGAAGCAGGATACCCGGAAGGATATTGGTGGATGATCCAAACAATTAACGAACTGAAGCCATATGCTCTCACACAGCATGTGTCAAGAAAGTAATGTGACTCGCCGCTGTGTGGCGCTCCATTCGCTAGAAGCAAGCTACCCGGAAAGATTTCGGTGGATGATCTAAACAATTAACGAATTGAAGCACTATGCTCACATACAGTATGTCAAGAAATTAATGAGAACTTCCGCTGCGTTTCGCTCCATTCGCTAGAAGCAAACTACCCGGAGAGATTTTGGTGGATGATCCAAACAATTAACGCACTGAAGCACTATTCCCTCATAAAGTGTATGCAGAAAATATTGAGACTTCCCATCGCGCAGCACTCCACTCGCTGGAAGCCAGCTAACCGGAGAGATTTTGGTGGATGATCCAAAATACTAACGCACTGATGAATTATGCCCTCATAAATTGTATGCAGAAAGTAATGAGACTTGCTACCGCATGGCGCTTCACTCGCTAGAAGAAATCTACACGGAGGGATTGTGGTGAATGATCCAAAAAATTAAGAAACTGAAGCACTACGCTCACACACAGTATATATCAAGAAATTAATTAGACTCGCCGCTGCGTGGCGCACTATTAGCTAGAAACCAGCTACCCGGAGGGATTTTAGTGGATGATCCAATAAATTTGGGCACTGAAGAACTATTCCCTCATAAAGTGTATGCAAAAAGTAATAAGACTTCCCACCGCGTGGCGCTCCACTCGCTAGTAGTCAGGTACCCAAAGGTATTTTACTGCACGATCCAAACAATTATCAAACTAAAGCGGTATGCTCACACAAATTTTGTGTCAAGAAAGATTGAAACTCACCGCTGCGTGGCGCTCCATTCGCTAGAAGCAAGCTACCCGGAAAGATTTCGGTGGATGATCCAAAAAATTAACGCACTGAAAAACTATGCCCTCATAAAGTGTATGCAGAAAGAAATGAGACTTCCCCCCGCGTGGCGCTACACTCGATAGAAGCCAGCTTCCCGGAGAAATTTTTCTGGGTAACTCATACATCAAACGCACTAAAGAAGTATGCCCTCATAAAATGTATGCAGAAAGTATTGAGACTTCCCATCGCGTGGCGCACCACTCGCTGGAAGCCAGCTACCCGGAGGGACTTTGGTGGATGATCCAAAATATTAACGCACTGATGAATTATGACCTCATAAATTGTATGCAGAAAGAAATGAGAGTTCCCACCGCCTGGCGCTGCACTCGCTAGAAGCAGGCTACCCGGAGGGATTTTTTTGTATGAATCAAATATTAGCGAACTGAAGCACTATGTTCACACACATTTTGTGTCAAGAAATTAATGATACTCGCCACTGCGTGGCGCTACATTCGCTAGAAGCAAGATACCCGGAGGGATTTTGGTTGAAGATCCAATCAATTGACGCACTGAGGAACTATTCCCTCATAAAGTGTATGCTGAAAGTAATGAGACTTCCCAACGCGTGGCGCTCCTCTCGCTAGAATCCAGCTAACCGGAAAGATTTTGGTGGATGATCCTAACAATTAACGCATTGAAGAACTATGCCCTCATAAAGCGTATGCAGAAAACAATGAGACTTCCCACCGCTTAGCGCTCCACTCGCTTGAAGGCAGCTATCCGGAGGGATTTTGGTAGATGATCCAAACAATTAACGCACTGGAGAACTATGAACTCACAAAGTGTATGCAGAAAGTAATAATACTTACCACTGCGTGGGGCTCCATTCGCTACAAGCAAGCTACCCGGAGGGATTTTGGTGGATGATCCAAAAATAATGCACTTAAAAACTATGCCCTCATAAGATGTATGCAGAAAGTAATGAGACTTCCCACCGCGTGGCACTCCACTTGATGGAAGCCAACTACACGGATTGTTTTGGAAGGTGTTATAAGAAATTAACGCACTGAAGCACTATGCCCTCATAAAGTATAAGCAGTAAGTAAAGGGTCTTCCTCCCTCAAGGCGTTCCACTCGCTAGAAGCAAGCTACCCGGAGGGATTGTGGTGGATGATCAAAACAATTTACGAACCGAAGAACTATGCCTTCATAAAGTGTATGCAGAAAATAATGGGACTTCCCACCGAGTGGCGCTCCACTCGCTAGAAGCTACCTACCTCGAGTGATTTTGGTGGATGATCCAAACAATTAACGTACTGAAGAACTATGCTCTCATAAAATGTATGCAGAAAGAAATGAGAGTTCCCACCGCGTGGCTCTCCACTCGCTACAAAGCAACTACCCGAAGGGATTTTGGTGGATGTTACAAACAATTAACGCACTGAAGAACTATGGCCTCATAAAGTGTTTGTAGAAAGTAAGGAGATTTGCCATCGCATGGCGCTCCACTCGCTAGAAGCAAGCTACAAGGAGGTATTCTGTTGGATGATCCAAACAATTTACGAACTGAAGAACTATGCCCTCATAAAGTGTATGCAGAAAGAAATGAGAGCTCCCACCGCATGGCTCTCCACTCGCTAGAAAACAGCTACCCGGAGGGTTTTTGGTGGATGATCCAAACATATAACTCACTGAAGAACTATGCTCTCATAAAGTGTATGCAGAACGTAATGAGATTTCCCATCGCGTGGCGCTCCACTCGCTAAAACAAGCTAGCCGTAGGGATGTTGGTGGATGATCCAAGCAATTAAGGCACTGAAGAACTATGCCCTAATAAAGTTTATGCAGAAAGTAAAGAGACTTCCCACCGCGTGGCGCTCAACTCGAAAGAAACCAGCTACCCGGTGGGATATTGGTGGATGATCCAAACAATTAACGAACTGAAGCACTATGGTCCCACACAGTTTCTGTCAAGAAAGTAATGGGACTCGCCGCTGCGTGACGCTCCATTCGCTAAAAGGAGCTACCCGGATGTATCTTGGTGGATGATCCAAACAATAAACGCACTGAGAAACTATGCCTTAATAAAGTGTATGCAGAAAGTAATGAGACTTCCCACCCCGTGGCGCTCCGCTCGCTAGAAGCCAGCTACCCGAAGGGATTTTTTTGATGATCCAAACAACTAACGCACTAAGCACTATGCCCTCATAAAGAGTATGCACAAAGTAATGAGACTTCCAACGCGTTGCGCCCCACTCACTAGAAGCAAGCTACCCGGAGGTATTGTGGTGGATGACCCATCAATTTACGAACTGAAGCTCTATGCTCACACACAATATGTTTCAAGAAAGTAATGAGACTCGCCGCTTCGTGACGCTCCATTCGCTTGAAGCAAGCTACCCTGAGGGTTTTTGGTGGATGATCCAAACATATAACTCACTGAAGAACTATGCTCTCATAAAGTGTATGCAGAGAGTAATGAGACTTCCCACCGCGTGGCGCTTCACTCTCTAGCAGGAAGCTACCCGGAGGGATTTTGGTGGATGATGCAAACAATTAACGCACTGAAGTACTATGGCCTCATAAAGTGTATGCAGAAAGTAATTAGACTTGCCACCCGGTGGCGTTCCATTCGCTAGAAGCAAGCTACCCGGAGGGATTTTGGTGGATAATCCAAACAGTTTACGCACGGAAGACCTATGCCTTCATAAGGTTTATGCAGAAAATAATGAGATTTCCCACCGCGTGACGCTCCACTCGATACAAGCCAGCTACCTTTTTTTTTTTTTTATTAAGGCCTCCACATTCCCCTGCCGTTGCCAATTACTTTTGGACTTATTATAGGGCAGTCGCAACTTTGCCTCTGCCTTTATTTTCTCTCTTTACTTTTATTTTCGTGTATCTCTCTCTCTTTTATTCGGCTATTATTCCTCAGCAGGTTGAGGTGAGGCATATTTTACTAGCATGGCATCTAATACTTTAAACCATGCCCTTTAATGTACCTTTTTTATTTTTTATTTCATTTTTATTATTATTATTTTCCCTTTTACAAAAAAAAAACGGGCAAACCTATAAAAGAATATTACAAATATATAAAAGATAAATTTTCTTTTATATATCATTTGTCATTCATTAAAAACATTTTTTTTGCACTATTTTGGGCTGCTTCCTCTACCGCCACCTGAAGCCAGCTACCTGAGTGATTTTGGTGGATGATCCAAACAATTAACGCACTGAAGAACTATGCCTTCATAAAGGGTATCTGGAAAGTATTGAGACTTCCCAAGGTGGAATATTGGTGGATGATACAAACAATTACCGAACTGAATCATTATGCTCACACACAGTTATTGCCTACAAAATAATGAGACTCGCCGCTGCGTGGCGCGCCATTCGCTAAAAGTAGCTACACGGAGCGATTTTGGTAGATGACTCAAACAATTAACACACTGAGGAACTACGCGTTCATAAAGTGTAGACAGAAAGTAATGAGACTTCCAACCTCGTGGGGCTCCACTCGCTAGAATCCAGCTACCCGGAGGGATTCTGGTGAATGATAAAAAATTTAACGCACTGAAGCACTATCCCCTCATAAAATGTATGCAGAAAGTATTGAGACCTCCCACAGCGTGGTACTCCACTTTCTAGAAGGCAATACACGGAGGTATTTTGGTGGGTGATCCAAAAAATTAACGCACTGAAGAATTGTGCCCTCATGAAGTGTATGCAGAAAGTAATGAGATTTGCCACAGCGTTTCGCTACACTTGCTAGAAGCCAGCTAGCCGGAGGGATTTTTGGTGGATGATCCAAAAAATTAACGCACTGAAACGCTATGCTCACACACAGTGTGTGTCAAGAAAGTAATGACACTCGACGCTGAATGGCTCTCCAATTACTAAAAGCAAGCTACACGGAGGGATTGTGGTGGATGATCCAAAAAATTAACGCACTGAAGAACTATGCCCTCATAAAGTGTATTCAGAAAGTAATGAGACTTCCCACCGCGTGGCGCTCCACTCGATAGAAGCCAGCTACATGGAGGGTTTTTGTTTGATGATCCAAACAATTAACGAACGGAAGAACTATGCCTTCACAAAGTGTATG
Organism: Thermobia domestica; assembly: GCF_964235325.1. Taxonomy (NCBI): domain Eukaryota; kingdom Metazoa; phylum Arthropoda; class Insecta; order Zygentoma; family Lepismatidae; genus Thermobia; species Thermobia domestica. Next base: position 58,144,092 of record NC_137470.1, on the reverse strand, counting down.
CAGATGGTAATGTGACTTCAGACCGCTTGTCGCTCCATTCGCTAGAAACAAACTACCCTGAAGGACTTTGTTGGATGATCCAAAAAAATTCCGCACTGAAGAACTATGCCCACATAAAGTGTATCCAGAAAGTAAAGAGACTTCTCACCGCATGGCGCTCCACTCGCAAGAAGCAAGCTAACAGAAGGTATTTTGGTGGGTGATCCAAAAAATTAACTCACTGTAGAATTGTGCCCTCATAAAGTGTATGCAGAAAGTAACGAGATCTGCCACGGCGTAGCGCTCCACTCGCCAGAAGCCAAATACTCAGAGCGATTTTAGTGAATGATCCAAACAATTAACGCACTGAAGCATTATGCCCTCATAAAGTGTATGTAGAATATAATGAGACTTCCCACCGCGTGGCGCTACACTCGCTAGAAGCCACATACCGGGAGGGATTTTGGTGGATGATCCAAACTATTAACGAGCTGAAGCACTATGCTCACACACAGTATGTGTCAAAAAAATAATGACACTCGCCGCTGCGTGGCGCTACACTCTTTAGAAGCCAACTACCAGGAGTGATTTTGGTGGATGATCCAAACAATTAACCCACTGATGAACTGTGCCCTCGTAAAGTGTATGCTCAAAGAAATGAGACTACCCACCGCGTGGCGCTCCACTCGCTCGAAGCAAACTACCCTGAGCGATTTTGTTGGGTGATCCAAACAATTAACGCATTGAAGAAGAAAACCCTCATAAAGTGTATGCAGAAAGGTATGAGACGTCACACAGGGTGGCACTCCACTCGCTAGAAGCCAGCTGCCCGGAGGGATTTATGTGGATGTTCCAAACCATTAAAGCACTGAAGAACTATGCAATCATAAAGTGAAGACAGAAAGTAATGAGACGTCCCACCGCGTAGCGCTCCACTCGCCAGAAGCCAAATACCCGGAGCGATTTTAGTGGATGATCCAAACATATAACGCTCTGAAGAACTATGACGTCATAAAGTGTATGCACAAAGTAATGAGATTTCCCACCGCTTGCCGCTTTACTCGCTAAAAGCAAGCTACCCGGAGGGATATTGGTGGATTATCCAAACAATTAACGAACTGAAGCACTATGCTTACACACAGTATGTGTGAAGAATGTAATGAGACTCGCCGCCGCGTGGCTCACCGTTCGCTACAAGCAAGCTACCCGGAGGGATTTTGGTGTATGATCCAAATAATTAACTCACTGAAGAACAATACCATCATAAAGTGTACGCAGAAAGTAATGAGACTTCCCGTCGCGTGGTACACCACTCTCTAGAAGGCAGAAAGACGGATGTATTTTGGTGGTTGATTCAAATAATTAACGCACTGAAGAATTGTTCCCATATAAAGTGTATGCAGAAAGTAATGAGATTTGCCACCGCGTGGTACTACACTTGCTAGATGCCAGCTACCCAGAGGGATTGTGGTGGATAATCCAAAAAAATAACGAACTGAAGCGCTATGCCCTCATAAAGTGTATCCAGAATATAATGAGACTTCCCACCGCGTGGCGCTCCACTCGCTCGAAGCAAGCTACCCTGAGCGATTTTGGTGGGTGATCCAAACAATTAACGCATTGAAGAAGAAAGCCCTCATAAACTGTATGCAGAAAGGAATGAGACGTCACAGAACGTTTCACTCCAGTCGCTAGAAGCCAGCTGCCCGGAGGGATTTTTGTGGATGTTCCAAACCATTAAAGCACTGAAGAACTATGCAATCATAAAGTGTTGACAGAAAGTAATGATATTTCCCACCGCGTAGCGCTCCACTCGCCAGAAGCCAAATACCCGGAGCGATTTTAGTGGATGATCCAAACATATAACGCTCTGAAGAACTATGCTCTCATAAAGTGTATGCAGAAAGTAATGAGACTTCTCACCGTGTGGCGCTCCACTCGCTAGAAGAAAGCTACCCGGAAGGATTGTGGTGGTTGTTCCAAAGAATTAACGAACGCAGGCAGTATGCTCACACAAAATATGTGTTAAGAAAGTAATGAGACTCGTCGCTGCGTGGCTCTCCATTCGCTGGAAGCAAGTTACCCGGAAGTTTTTTTGTGGATGATCCAAACAATTAACGAACTGAAACACTATGCTCGCACAGAGTTTGTGTCGAGAAAGTAATGAGACTCGCCGCTGTGTGGCGCTCCATTCGCTAGAAGAAGCTACCAGGAGAGATTCTGGTGGATGATATAAACAATTAACGTACTGAAGAACTATGCTCTCATAAAGTGTATGCAGAAGTTAATGAGACTTCCCACTGCGTAGCGCTCCACTCGCTAGGAGCTACCTACCCGGAGGGATTGTGGTGGATGATCCAAACAATTAACGAACGGAAGAACTATGCTATTATAAACTGTATGGAGAAGTTATGAGACTCGCCACTGTGTGTCGTTCCATTCGCTAGGAGCAAGCTACGAGGAGGGATTGTGGTGGATGATCCAAACAATTTACGAACTTAAGAACTATGACTTCATAAAGTGTATGCAGAAAGTAATGGGACTTCCCACCGCGTGGCTCTCCACTCGCTAGAAAGCAGCTACCCAGAGGGATGTAGGTGGATGATACAAACAATAAACGCACTGAAGAACTATGGCCTCATAGAGTGTATGTAGAAAGTAATGAGACTTGCCATCGCATGGCGCTCCACTCGCTAGAAGCCAGATACCAGGAGGGATTTCTTTTTCGATGATTTAAACAATTAACCCACTGAAAAGCTATACTATCATAAAGTGTATGCAGAAAGTAATGAGAGTTCCCACCGCGTGGCGCTCCATTCGCTATAAGGAAGCTACCCTGGGGAATATTGGTAGATTATCCAAACTATTAACGCACTGAAAACTATTGCCTCATAATGTGTATGTAGAAAGTAATGAGACTTGCCATCGCGTGGCGCTCCATTCACTAAAAGCAAGCTACCCGGAGGGTTCTGGTGGATGATCCAAACAATCTACGTACTGAAGAACTATGCCTTCATAAAGTGTATGCAGAAAGAAATGAGAGTTCCCACCTCGTTGCGCTCAACTCGAAACAAACCAGCTACCCCAGAGATATTGGTGGATGTTCCAAACAGTTAACGAACTGAAGCACTATGGTCCCACACAGTATGTGTGAAGAAAGTAATGAGTCTCGCCGCTGAATGGCGCTCCATTTACTAAAAGCAAGCTACCCGGAGGGATTGTGGTGGATGATCCAAAAAATTAACGCACTGAAGAACTATGATCTCATAAAGTGTACTCAGAAAGTAATGAGACTTCCCCCCGCGTAGCGCTCCACTCGATAGAAGCCAGCCACCTGGAGGGATTTTGTTTGATGATCCAAACAATTAACGAACGGAAGAACTGTGCCTTCACAGAGTGTATGCAGAAAGTAATGTGACTTCAGACCGATTGACGCTCCATTCGCTAGAAGCAAACTACCCTGAGGGACTTTGTTGGATGATCCAAAAAATTAACGCACTGAAGAACTACGCAGACATAAATTGTATGCAGAAAGTAAAGAGACTTCTCACAGAATGGCGCTCCACTCGCAAGAAACAAGCTAACAGAAGGTATTTTGGTGGATGATCCAAACAATTAACGCACTGAAGAACTATGTTCCCATTAAGTGTATGCAAAAAGTAATGAGACTTCCCACCAAGTGTTGTTGCACCCGCTAGAAGCCACCTACCCAGAGGGATTTTTTGGATGATCCAAACAATTAACGAACTGAAGTACTATGCTCTCATAAAATGTATGCATAAAGTAATGAGACTTTCCACCGCGTGGCGCTCTACTCGCTAAAACAAGCTAGCCGTAAGGATGTTGGTGGATGATCCAGACAATTAAGGCACTGAAGAACTATGCCCTCATAAAGTGTATGCAGGAAGTAAAGAGACTTCCAACCGCGTGGCGCTCCACTCGATAGAAGCCAGCCACCTGGATCGATTTTGTTTGATGATACAAACAATTAACGAACGGAAGAACTATGCCTTCACAAAGTGTATGCAGAAAGTAATGTGACTTCAGACCACTTGACGCTCCGTTCGCTAGAAGCAAACTACCCTGAGGGACTTTGTTGGATGATCAAAAAAATTAACGCACTGAAGAACTATGCAGTCATCAATTGTATGCAGAAATTAAAGAGACTTCTCACCCCATGGCGCTCCACTCGCAAGAAGCAAGCTAACAGAAGTTATTTTGGTGGATGATCCAAACAATTAACGCATTGAAGAACTATGTTCCCATTAAGTGTATGCAGAAAGTAATGAGACTTCCCACCGTGTGGTGTTCCACCCGCTAGAAGCCACCTACCCGGAGGGATTTCTTTGGATGATCCAAACAATTAACGAACTGAAGTACTATGCTCACACAGTATGCGTCAATAAAGTAAGGATACTCTCCGTTGCGTGGCGCTCCTTTCGGTAGAAGCAAGCTACCATGTGGAATTTTGGTGGATGAAAGAAACAATTATCGCACTGCAGTTTTATGCCCTCATAGAGTGTATGCAGTAAGTAAACAGACTTCGTTACGTGTGGCGCTCCACTCTATAGAAGCCAGAAACCTGGAGGGATTTGGTTTGATGATCCAACCAACTAACTCACTGAAGCACTCCGCCCTCACAAAGTGTATGCACAAAGTAATGAGACTTCCAACGCGTGGCGCTCCACTCACTGGAAGCAAGCTACCCAGAGGTATTGTGGTGGATGACCCATCAGTTAACGAACTGAGGCTCTATGCTCACACACAATATGTGTCAAGGAAGTAATGAGACTCGCCGCTGCGTGACGCTCCATTCGCTTGAAGCAAGCCAATCTGAGGGATTGTGGTGGATGATCCAAACAATTTACGAACTGAAGAGCTATTAACTCATAAATGTGTATGCAGAAAATAATGAGACTTCACACCGCGTGGCGCTCCACTCGCTAGAAGCCAGATACCCCGAGTGATTTTGGTGGATGATCCAAACAACTAACGAACTGAAGCACTATGCCCTCATAAAGTGTATTGAGATAGTAATGAGACTCGCCACTGCATGGCGCTCCATTCGCTACAAGCAAGCTACCCGGAGGGATTTTTCGTGGATGATCCAAACAATTAACACACTGGAGAAATCTGCCTCCATAAAATGTATGCAGAAAGGAATGAAACTCGCCACTGCATGGCTTTCCATTATCTACAAGCATTCTACCTGGAGGGATTTTGGGGGAACATCCAAACAATTAACGCACTGAAGAATTATGACCTCATAAAGTGTATGCAGAAAGTAATGAGACTTGCCACCGCGTGGCGCTCCACTCGCTAGAAGGCAGCAACACGGAGGGATTTTGATGGATGATCTGAACATTTAACCCACTGAAGAACTTTGCCCTCATAAAGTGTATGCAGAAAATAATGAGACTTGCCATCGCTTGGCGCTCCACTCGCTAGAAGCCAGCTACCCGGAGGAATTCTGGTGAGTGATTCAAAAGATTAACGCACCGAAGCCCTCTGCCTTCATAAAATGTATGCAGAAATTAATGAGACTTTCCAGCGTGTGGCGCTCCTTTCGCAAGAAGCCAGATACCCGGAGGGATTCTGGTGAATGATACAAAAATTTAACGCACTGAAGCACTATGCCCTCATAAAATGTATGGAGGAAATATTGAGATTTCTAAACGCGTGGCGCTCCCCTCTCCAAAAGCAAGCTAAACGTATTGATATATGTGGATGATCGAAACAATTAACGCACTGAAGAACTAAGTTTTCATTAAGTGTATGCGGAAACTAATGAGACTTCCCTCCGCGTGGCTCTCCACTCGCTAGAAGGCATCTACTCGGAGGGGTTCTGGTGAATGATATAAAAAATTAACGCACTGAAGAACTATCCCCTCATAAATTGTATGCAGAAAGTATTGACACCTCCCACCTCGTGGTACTCCACTCTCTAGAAGGCAGATACAAGGATGTATTTTGGTGGATGATCCAAAAAATAACGCACTGAAGAACTATACCATCATAAAGTGTACGCAGAAAGTAATGAGACTTCCCACCGCGTGGGGCTCCACTCGCTAGAATCCAGCTACCCGGAGGGATTTTGGTGGATGATCCAAACAATTAACGCACTGAAGAACTATCCCCTCATAAAGTGTATGCAGAAAGTATTGTGACCTCCCACCGCGTGGTACTCCACTCTCTAGAAGGCAGATACACGGAGGTATTTTGGTGGGTGATCCAAAAAATTAACGCACTGAAGAATTGTGCAAACATAAAGTGTATACAGAAAGTAATGAGATCTGCCACGGCGTAGCGCTGCACTCGCCAGAAGCCAAATACCCAGAAGGATTGTGGTGGATAATCCAAAAAATTAACGAATTGAAGCAATATGCCCTCATAAAGTGTATGCAGAATATAATGAGACTTCCAACCGCGTGGCGCTCCACTCGCTAGAAGCCATATACCGGGAGGGATTTTGGTGGATGATCCAAACTATTAACGAACTGAAGCACTATGCTCACACACAGTATGTGTCAAAAATTAATGACACTCGCCGCTGCGTGGCGCTACACTATTTAGAAGCCAACTACCAGGAGTGATTTTGGTGGATGATCCAAAAATTAACCCACTGAAGAACTATGCCCTCGTAAAGTCTATGCACAAAGAAATGAGACTTCCCACCGCGTGGCGCTCCACTCGCTCGAAGCAAGCTACCCTGAGCGATTTGTGGTTGATCCAAACAATTAACGCATTGAAGAAGAAAGCCCTCATAAAGTGTATGCAGAAAGGAATGAGACGTGACACAGCGTGGCACTCCACTCGCTAGAAGCCATATACCGGGAAGGATTATTGTACATTTTAAAAACCATTAAAGCACTGAAGAACTATGCAATCATAAAGTGTAGACAGAAAGTAATGAGACTTCCCACCGCGTAGCGCTCCACTCGCCAGAAGCCAAATACCCGGAGCGATTTTAGTGGATGATCCAAACAATTAACGCTCTGAAGAACTATGCTCTCATAAAGTGTATGCAGAAAGTAATGAGACTTCCCACCGCGTGGCGCTGAACTCGATAGAAGCCAGCTACCCGGAGGGATTTTGGTTGTTGATCCAAACAATTAACGAACTTAAGAACTATGCCCTCATAAAGTGTATGCAGAAAGTAATAAGACTTAACACCGAGTGGCGCTCCACTCGCTAGTAGTCAGGTACCCAAAGGTATTTTGCTGCACGATCCAAACAATTATCAAACTAAAGCGGTATGCTCACACAAATTTTGTGTCAAGAAAGATTGAAACTCACCGCTGCGTGGCTCACCACTCGCTGGAAGCCAGCTACCCGGAGGCATTTTGGTGGATGATCCAAAATATTAACGCACTGAAAAACTATGACCTCATAAATTGTATGCAGAAAGAAATGAGAGTTCCCACCGCCTGGCGCTGCACTCGCTAGAAGCAGGCTACCCGGAGGGATTTTGGTGTATGAATCAAATATTAGCGAACTGAAGCACTATGTTCACACACATTTTGTGTCAAGAAATTAATGATACTTCGCCACTGCGTGGCGCTACATTCGCTAGAAGCAAGATACCCGGAAGGATTTTGGTTGAAGATCCAATCAATTGACGCAATGAGGAACTATTCCCTCATAAAGTGTATGCTGAAAGTAATGAGACTTCCCAACGCGTGGCGCTCCTCTCGCTAGAATACAGCTAACCGGAAAGATTTTGGTGGATGATCATAACAATTAACGCATTGAAGAACTATGCCCTCATAAAGCGTATGCAGAAAACAATGAGACTTCCCACCGCTTAGCGCTCCACTCGCTTGAAGGCAGCTATCCGGAGGAATTTTGGTAGATGATCCAAACAATTAACGCACTGGAGAACTATGAACTCACAAAGTGTATGCAGAAAGTAATAATACTTACCACTGCGTGGGGCTCCATTCGCTACAAGCAAGCTACCCGGAGAGATTTTGGTGGATGATCCAAAAATAATGCACTTAAAAACTATGCCCTCATAAGATGTATGCAGAAAGTAATGAGACTTCCCACCGCGTGGCACTCCACTCGATGGAAGCCAACTACGCGGATTGCTTTTGGAAGGTGTTATAAGAAATTAACGCACTGAAGCACTATGCCCTCATAAAGTATAAGCAGTAAGTAAAGGGTCTTCCTCCCTCAAGGCGTTCCACTCGCTAGAAGCAAGCTACCCGGAGGGATATTGGTGGATGATCCAAACAATTTACGAACCGAAGAACTATGCCTTCATAAAGTGTATGCAGAAAGTAATGGGACTTCCCACCGAGTGGCGCTCCACTCGCTAGAAGCTACCTACCTCGAGTGATTTTGGTGGATGATCCAAACAATTAACGTACTGAAGAACTATGCTCTCATAAAATGTATGCAGAAAGAAATGAGAGTTCCCACCGCGTGGCTCTCCACTCGCTACAAAGCAACTACCCGGAGGGATTTTGGTGGATGTTACAAACAATTAACGCACTGAAGAACTATGGCCTCATAAAGTGTATGTAGAAAGTAAGGAGATTTGCCATCGCATGGCGCTCCGCTCGCTAGAAGCCAGCTACAAGGAGGTATTCTGTTGGATGATCCAAACAATTTACGAACTGAAGAACTATGCCCTCATAAGGTGTATGCAGAAAGAAATGAGAGCTCCCACCGCATGGCTCTCCACTCGCTAGAAAACAGCTACCCGGAGGGTTTTTGGTGGATGATCCAAACATATAACTCACTGAAGAACTATGCTCTCATAAAGTGTATGCAGAACGTAATGAGACTTCCCATCGCGTGGCGCTCCACTCGCTAAAACAAGCTAGCCGTATTGATGTTGGTGGATGATCCAAACAATTAAGGCACTGAAGAACTATGCCCTAATAAAGTGTATGCAGAAAGTAAAGAGACTTCCCACCGCGTGGCGCTCAACTCGAAAGAAACCAGCTACCCGGTGGGATATTGGTGGATGATCCAAACAATTAACGAACTGAAGCACTATGGTCCCACACAGTTTCTGTCAAGAAAGTAACGGGACTCGCCGCTGCGTGACGCTCCATTCGCTAAAAGAAGCTACCCGGAGGTATCTTGGTGGATGATCCAAACAATAAACGCACTGAGAAACTATGCCTTAATAAAGTGTATGCAGAAAGTAATGAGACTTCCGACCCCGTGGCGCTCCACTCGCTAGAAGCCAGCTACCCGAAGGGATTTTTTTGATGATCCAAACAACTAACGCACTAAGCACTATGCCCTCATAAAGAGTATGCACAAAGTAATGAGACTTCCAACGCGTTGCGCCCCACTCACTAGAAGCAAGCTACCCGGAGGTATTGTGGTGGATGACCCATCAATTAACGAACTGAAGCTCTATGCTCACACACAATATGTGTCAAGAAAGTAATGAGACTCGCCGCTTCGTGACGCTCCATTCGCTTGAAGCAAGCTACCCTGAGGGTTTTTGGTGGATGATCCAAACATATAACTCACTGAAGAACTATGCTCTCATAAAGTGTATGCAGAGAGTAATGAGACTTCCCACCGCGTGGCGATCTACTCTCTAGAAGCCAGCTACTCTGAGGTATTATGGTGGATGATAAATACAATTAACGCACTGAAGAACTATGCCCCCATAAAGTGCATGCAGAAAGTACTGAGAGTTCCCACCGCGTGGAGCTCCACTAACTAGAAGCAAGCAACCGGGGATTGTTGTGGATGAACCAAAGAATTAACGAATTGAAGCACTATGATCACACCCTCTATGTGTCAAGAAAGTAATGCGACTCGCCGCTTCTAGACGCTCCATGCGCTAGAAGCAAGCTGCCCGGAGGAATTGTTGTGGATTATCCGAACAATTAACGAAATGAAGCACTATTGTCACACACATGATATGAGGAGAAATAATGAGACTCGCCGCTGCGTGGAGCTCCATTCGATGGACGCAAGCTACCCGGAGGGATATTGGTGGGAGATCGAAACAATTAACGCACTGAAAACCTATGCCCTCATACAATGTATGGAGAAAATAATGAGATTTCCCACCGCGTGACGCTCCCCTCAATACAAGCCAGCTACCTGAGGGATTTTGGTTAATGATCCAAACAGTTTAAGCACGGCAGAACTATGCCTTCATAAGGTTTATGCAGAAAATAATGAGATTTCCCACCGCGTGACGCTCCTCTAGATACAAGCCAGCTACCTGAGTGATTTTGGTGGATGATCCAAGCAATTAACGCACTGAAGAACTATGCCTTCATAAAGAGTATGCAGAAAGTATTGAGACTTCCGAAGGTGTGGCTCTCTACTCGTTAGAAAATAGCTACACGGAGGGATTTTGGTGGATGATGCAAACAATTAACGCACTGAAGTACTATGGCCTCATAAAGTGTATGCAGAAAGTAATTAGACTTGCCACCCGGTGGCGTTCCATTCGCTAGAAGCAAGCTACCCGGAGGGATTTTGGTGGATAATCCAAACAGTTTACGCACAGAAGACCTATGCCTTCATAAGGTTTATGCAGAAAATAATGAGATTTCCCACCGCGTGACGCTCCACTCGATACAAGCCAGCTACCTGAGTGATTTTGGTGGATGATCCAAGCAATTAACGCACTGAAGAACTATGCCTTCATAAAGGGTATCTGGAAAGTATTGAGACTTCCCAAGGTGGAATATTGGTGGATGATCCAAACAATTACCGAACTGAATCACTATGCTCACACACAGTTATTGCCTACAAAGTAATGAGACTCGCCGCTGCGTGGCGCGCCATTCGCTAAAAGTAGCTACACGGAGCGATATTGGTAGATGACTCAAACAATTAACACACTGAGGAACTACGCGTTCATAAAGTGTAGACAGAAAGTAATGAGACTTCCAACCTCGTGGGGCTCCACTCGCTAGAATCCAGCTACCCGGAGGGATTCTGGTGAATGATACAAAAATTTAACGCACTGAAGCACTATACCCTCATAAAATGTATGCAGAAAGTATTGAGACCTCCCACCGCGTGGTACTCCATTTTCTAGAAGGCAATACACGGAGGTATTTTGGTGGGTGATCCAAAAAATTAACGCACTGAAGAATTGTGCCCTCATGAAGTGTATGCAGAAAGTAATGAGATTTGCCACCGCGTTTCGCTACACTTGCTAGAAGCCAGCTACCCGGAGGGATTTTTGGTGGATGATCCAAAAAATTAACGCACTGAAACGCTATGCACACACACAGTATGTGTCAAGAAAGTAATGACACTCGACGCTGAATGGTTCTCCAATTACTAAAAGCAAGCTACACGGAGGGATTGTGGTGGATGATCCAAAAAATTAACGCACTGAAGAACTATGCCCTCATAAAATGTATTCAGAAAGTAATGAGACTTCCCACCGCGTGGCGCTCCACTCGATAGAAGCCAGCCACATGGAGGGTTTTTGTTTGATGATCCAAACAATTAACGAACGGAAGAACTATGCCTTCACAAAGTGTATACAGATGGTAATGTGACTTCAGACCGCTTGACGCTCCATTCGCTAGAAACAAACTACCCTGAAGGACTTTGTTGGATGATCCAAAAAAATACCGCACTGAAGAACTATGCCCACATAAAGTGTATGCAGAAAGTAAAGAGACTTCTCACCGCATGGCGCTCCACTCGCAAGAAGCAAGCTAACAGAAGGTATTTTGGTGGGTGATCCAAAAAATTAACTCACTGAAGAATTGTGCCCTCATAAAGTGTATGCAGAAAGTAACGAGATCTGCCACTGCGTAGCGCTCCACTCGCCAGAAGCCAAATACTCAGAGCGATTTTAGTGAATGATCCAAACAATTAACGCACTGAAGCATTATGCCCTCATAAAGTATATGTTGAATATAATGAGACTTCCCACCGCGTGGCGCTACACTCGCTAGAAGCCACATACCGGGAGGGATTTTGGTGGATGATCCAAACTATTAACGAGCTGAAGCACTATGCTCACACACAGTATGTGTCAAAAAAATAATGACACTCGCCGCTGCGTGGCGCTACACTCTTTAGAAGCCAACTACCAGGAGTGATTTTGGTGGATGATCCAAACAATTAACCCACTGATGAACTGTGCCCTCGTAAAGTGTATGCTCAAAGAAATTAGACTACCCACCGCGTGGCGCTCCACTCGCTCGAAGCAAACTACCCTGAGCGATTTTGTTGGGTGATCCAAACAATTAACGCATTGAAGAAGAAAGCCCTCATAAAGTGTATGCAGAAAGGTATGAGACGTCACACAGCGTGGCACTCCACTCGCTAGAAGCCAGCTGCCCGGAGGGATTTATGTGGATGTTCCAAACCATTAAAGCACTGAAGAACTATGCAATCATAAAGTGAAGACAGAAAGTAATGAGACGTCCCACCGCGTAGCGCTCCACTCGCCAGAAGCCAAATACCCGGAGCGATTTTAGTGGATGATCCAAACATATAACGCTCTGAAGAACTATGACCTCATAAAGTGTATGCACAAAGTAATGAGATTTCCCACCGCTTGCCGCTTTAATCGCTAAAAGCAAGCTACCCGGAGGGATATTGGTGGATTATCCAAACAATTAACGAACTGAAGCACTATGCTTACACACAGTATGTGTGAAGAATGTAATGAGACTCGCCGCCGCGTGGCGCACCGTTCGCTACAAGCAAGCTACCAGGAGGGATTTTGGTGGATGATCCAAATAATTAACTCACTAAAGAACTATACCATCATAAAGTGTACGCAGAAAGTAATGAGACTTCCCGTCGCGTGGTACTCCACTCTCTAGAAGGCAGAAAGACGGATGTATTTTGGTGGTTGATCCAAAAAATTAACGCACTGAAGAATTGTTCCCATATAAAGTGTATGCAGAAAGTAATGAGATTTGCCACCGCGTGGTACTATACTTGCTAGAAGAAAGCTACCCGGAAGGATTGTGGTGGTTGTTCCAAAGAATTAACGAACGGAAGCAGTATGCTCACACAAAATAAGTGTTAAGAAAGTAATGAGACTCGTCGCTGCGTGGCGCTCCATTCGCTGGGAGCAAGTTACCCGGAGGTTTTTTTGTGGATGATCCAAACAATTAACGAACTGAAACACTATGCTCGCACAGAGTTTGTGTCGAGAAAGTAATGAGACTCGCCGCTGTGTGGCGCTCCATTCGCTAGAAGAAGCTACCAGGAGAGATTCTGGTGGATGATATAAACAATTAACGTACTGAAGAACTATGCTCTCATAAAGTGTATGCAGAAACTAATGAGACTTGTCACCGCGTGGCGCTCCACTCGCTAGAAGCCAGCTACCCGGAGGGATTTTTGGTTGATATTCCAGACAATTAACGCACTGAAGAACTATGCCCTCATAAATTGTATGCTGAAAGTAATGAGACTTCCCACCGCGTCGCGATCTACTCGCTAGAAGCAGGTCAAACTCAGGGATGTGGTGGATGATCCAAAGAATTAACGAACTGAAGCACTATAGACACACACAGTATGTGTGAAGAAATTAATGAGACTCGGCGCTGCGTTGCGCTCCATTCGCTAGAAGCAAGCTACCCGGAAAAATTTGTGGTGGATAATCCAAAGAAATAACGCACTGAAGAACTATGCCCTCATAAAGTGTATGCAGAAAGTAATGGTACTTCCCACCGCCTGGCGGTCAACTCGATAAAGCCAGCTACAACGAAGAATTTTTGTGGATGATCCAAACAATTAACGCACTTAAGAACTATGCCCTCATAAAGTATATGCAGAAAGTAATGAGACTTCCCACCGCGTGGCGCTGCACTCGATAGAAGCCAGATACCCGGAGGGATTTTGGTGGATGATAGAAACAATGAACGCACTGAAGAACTATGCTCTCATAAAATGTATGCAGATAGTAATGATACTTCTTTCCGCGCGGCGCTCCACTCGCTAGAAGGCAGCTACCAGTATGGATTGTGGTGAATGATCCAAACAATTAACGCACTGGAGAACTATGCCCTCATAAAGTGTATGGACAAATTAATGAGACTTGCCACCGCGTGACGCCCCACTCGCTAGAAGCCAGCTGATCGGTGGGATTGTGATGTAGGAACCGAAAAACAAACGAACTGAAGCACTATGCTCACACACAATATGTGTCAAGAAAGTAATGAGACTCGAAAGTGCGTGGCGCTCCATTCGCTAGAAGAAAGCTACCTGGGGTGTTTTTGGCGGAAGATAGAAACAAATGTCGCAGTGAAGCACTATGCATTCATAGAGAGTATGCAGAAAGTAATGAGACATGCTAGCGCGTGGAGCTCCACTCGCTAGAAGCAAGTTATCCGGAGGGGTTGTGGTGAATGATCGAAACAATTAACGACTGAAGCACTATGCCCACATAAAGTGTATGCAGAAATTAATGAGATTTGCTACCCCGTGGCGCTCCACATGCTAGAAACAAGATACCCAAAGTGATTGTGGTGGATGATCCAAACAATTAACGAACTGAAGCAATATGCTCACACATAGTGTGTGTCAAAAAAGTAATGAGACGAACCGCTGCGTGGCGGTCCAATCGCTAGAGGCAAGCAACCCAGAGAAATTTTTGTGGATGATCCAAACAATTAACGCACTGAAGAGCTATGTCCTCATAAAGTGTATTGCAGAAAGTAATGTGACTTCCCACCATGTGGCGCTCCACTCGATGGAAGTCAGATACCCGGAGGGGTTTTAGTGGATGATCCAAACAAATAACGCACTGAAGAACTATGTCCTCATAAAATGTATGCAGTAAGTAATGAGACTTCCACCGCGTGGCGCTAAACACGGAAGAAACAAGATCCTTGAAGGGAATGTGGTTCATTATCCAAACAATTAACACACTCAAGAACTATGCCCTCAATAAATGTATTCAGAAAGTAACGAGACTTAACACCGCGTGGCGCTCCAATCGCTAGAACGAAGCTACCAAGAGGGATTGTGATGGATGAGCCGAAAAATAAACGAACTGAGTGAATATGCTCACACACAGTATGTGTCAAGAAAGTAATGAGAGTCTGCGCTACGTGGCGCTCCATTCGCTAGAATCAAGCTACCCGGAGGCATATTTGTTGATGATCCAAACCATTAACGCACTGAAGAACTATGCCCTCATAATGTGTATGCTGAAAGTAATGAGAATTCCCACCGCGTGGCGCTCCACTCGATAGAAGCCAGCTACCCGGAGGGTTTTTGGTGGATGATCCAAACAATTAACGAACTGAAGAACTATGCCCTCATAAAGTGTATGGAGAAAGTAATGAGATTTGCCACTGCGTGGCGCTCCAAGCGCTAGAAGCTAGTTACCCGGAAGGATTTTTTTGGATGATCCACACAATTATCTAACTGAATAACTATGGCCTCATAAAGTGTATGCGTACAGTAATGAGATTTCCCACTGCGTGGCTCTCTACTCGCCAGAAGCAAGCTATCCGGAGGATTCTTGTGCATGATCCAAACAATTAACTCACTCAAGAACTATGCCCTCATTAAGTGTATGCAGAAAGTAATGAGAATTCCAACCGCGTGGCGCTCCACTCGCTAGAAGCAAGCTACCCGAAGGGATTCTGATGGATGAACCGAAAATAAACGAACTGGGGCACTATGCTCACACACAGTATGTCTCAAGAAAGTAATGAAACTCGCCGCTGCGTGGCGCTCCATTCGCTACAAGCAAGCTACCCGGAGTGATTTTTGTGGATGATCCAAACAATTAACGCACTCAAGAACAATGCCCTCATAAAGTGTATGCATAAAGTAATGAGACTTCCCACCGCCTGTCGCTCCACTCGATAGAAGCTAGCTACCCGGAGGGATTTTGGTGGATGATCCATACAATTAACGCACTGAAGAACTATACCCTTATAAAGTTTATGCAGAAAGTAATGAGACTTTCCACCGCGAGGCGCTTCACTCGCTAGAAGGCAGGTACCCGGAGGGATTTCGGTGGATGATCGAAACAATTAACGCACTAGAGAACTATGCCCTCATAAAGTGAATGCAGAAAGTAATGAGACTTCGAACCGTGTGGTGCTTCACTCGCAAGAAGCAAGCTACACTGAGGGATATTGGTGGATGATACAAACAATTAACGAAATAAGCACTAATCCCTCATAAAGTGTATGCAGAAAGTAATGACACTTCACACCGCGTGGCGCTCCACTCTCTAGAAGGAAGGTACCCCGGGGAGAATGTGATGGATGAACCGCAAAATTAACGAACTGAGGCACTATGCTCACACACAGTATGTGTCAAAAAAGTAATGAGACTCCGCGCTGCGTGGCGCTCTATTCGCTAGAATCAAGCTACCCGGAGGGATATTTGTGGATGATCCAAACCATTAACGCACTGAAGAACTATGCTCTCATAAAGTGTATGCAGAAAGTAATGAGACTTCCCACCGCGTGGCGCTCCACTCGATAGAACCGAGCTACCCGGAGGGATTTTGGTGGATGATCGAAACAATTAACGCACTGAATAACTATGTCCTCATAAAGTGTATGCAGAAAGTAATGAGACTTCCCACTGCGAGGCGCTCCACTTGCTAGAAGGCAGCTACCCGGAAAGATTTTAGTGGATGATCCAAGCAATTAACGCACTGGAGATCTATGCCCTCATAAAGTGTATGGAGAAAGTAATGAGATTTGCCACTGCGTGGCGCTCCGCGCGCTAGAATCAAGCTACCCGGAATGATTTTTTTTGGATGATCCAGACAATTAATGCACTGAAGAACTATTCCCTCTTAAAGTGTATGCGTAAAGTAATTAGATTTCCCACCGCGTGGCGCTCCACTCGCAAGAGGCGAGCTATCCGGAGGGATTGTAGTGATTGAGGAGATTGAGGTGAGGCACATTTCTTTTCAGCATGGCACCTAATATTTAAAACCATGCCCTTATATTTCTCTCTCTTTTTTTGTTTGTTTGTTTTATTTTGCTTTATTTAACCTTTTACATGCAGAAAATAACCTGAAAGAAGAAAGAAAATAATTGATTAATACATAATATAAATGATTGGGAAGCAGCGCATTAACCACCCTGAAAAGTAAAAATTTAAAAAGAAAAAGATAAACAAAAGACAGTGTAAAAAACAACATCTTCTCATTTGGTGTTAACTGTCTTGTAGTTTCTTCTTTCTTCTATGATTCTCTAAGCTTTTATCACACTGTTTCTCATATGTGTTTATTACACTAACACGCACAACACTGACACACACGCAATGTTAATAGGGGTTATAGAAATAAAAACGACATAAATAAATAAATAAATAAAAAGAAACGTAAGTTTGTACTATAGTTCTGGATGATTGCCAGAACTTTAAGATTGTTTCTATTAGAATTTGATTTGTTTTTTATTTAATTGTATCTTTTTAAAGTGCTATTTGTTCTATTACCTTCTTCGTTTTGTTCGTTCATTCCATAGGTTTCTCACTATATGCTCTGTTATTTTTTGAAAGTTATCGAATTTTGTTTTATCCTGCCGTAAGCTAGTCCAATCTTCATCACTAAGTTCATCTCTGAGATTCCTTATTTCTTCACTAGTTACGTAATTTTCACAATTCCATATTACGTGTTCAGGTGTTTGGATTTCTCCACATGAACACATTTCGTCATTTTCAATATTTAATCTTTTCAAATGTGTTTTGAAGGGTCCATGTCCCGACAGCGCTTCCATAGTTTCCTTCTTTATTTCACCAATTTCTTTCCTTACTTTGATAGTTGGTATGTATTCTTTGAGCTTTTCTCCTTTTGTTGTGGTGTACCATTCCTCCTGCCATTTTCTTTCTATCAACATATTTAGTTCATCTTCGTTGTTCGGATTTGTACCTAGAATCTCTATTATTTTTATAGTTTCATTATTTGTCTTCCATCGTTTTACAGCTTCTCTTAGTATTTGGTAGTGGATTGGTTCTTCTAGTGCAAGCACCTGTAAGGATTCTATCGGTAGTGTTTTGATTATTCCTATTGTTCTAATTATAACTCCTCTCTGAACTCTATTTATTTGTTCCCTTAATTTTTTATTTGCAAATATTCTGTGAGCCCAGATGCTGGCACAATATTTTACTGTTGGCATTATTACAGCATTGTTGTACGTTTGTAGGGTCTTTTTGGGTATCTTATAGTCTTTTCTTGCAATTGTGAGTATTTTATGTGCAACTTTCTTTCCTTTGTCAGTTACGTTTTCAACATGTTTAGCATAGTTCAGTTTATCGTCAATCCATACTCCCAAATACTTGAATTCTTTCACTCGTTCAATTTTTTGGTTGTTCATCTTTAATATTGGATCTCTTTGTATAGATTGCCCGAATATCGTATATTTAGTTTTATTTCCTGATAGTTTCAGTTTATTTATTTCGCACCATTTTTGAAGCGTGTGTAAGACTTGGTTCCCTTTCCTCTCAATTTCGTCTCTTGATCGTGCTGATACGACTATTGCAATATCGTCTGCATAGCCGACTACTCCTTCCGTGTCTTCCGTAATTTCCAGTGTTTTTAGGCATGGTTCGATAACGATGTCCCACATCGTTGGACCGCATATGGATCCCTGTGGACATCCCTTTGTTGTATATGTGGTAATGTTATTATTTGGTGCCTTGTAAGTGACCTGTCTTTCGTTGCAGTATTCTAACATTAGTTGGTATAGTGATTTAGGTACTTTCATTTTTTTAAATTGTTTGAAAAGTGATGGCCACCACAAATTGTCAAAAGCTCCACTGATATCAACATAGATTACTACCTGGTACTTGTCTATTTTTCCATTTTCTATTAATTCTAAAAGCCTCCTTATAGCTGTCTCCGTACTTTTCTTCTTCCTAAAGCCATGCTGTAGCTTATCTTTTTCTATGTTTCGATATTTGCTAAGTCTGTTAGTGATTACTCTTTCGAATATTTTTCCTATTATATTTAAGAGACAGATCGGTCTATACGCCTTAGGATCATCATTTCTTTTATCTTCGCTCTTTTTTATTATTACTAAGTTTGAGTGTTTCCATATTTTAGGAATTCTTTTCGTCTTGAGGCATAAATTGTAGAGTCTTGATAGATATGGTGACCATGTATCTGCATTTTCCATGAAAATTTCTGATTTTATCATGTCTGGACCTGCTGCTTTCTTCTTTTTTAACATTTTTATGTAATTACTTATTTCTTGATTGGTTGTTTCTTCCATAATTTCGTCGTTTATTGGTAAAATTTTCATTTCTTCCCGCATTTGTTTGTGCACCTCGTCATCGTCTTCTTTTTCGTCCTTGGGTAAAAGTTTTTCCATTAAAAAATTTATGGTGCTTTCCCATCCTTCAGTAAAACTTCCGTCATCTTTTCTTAAGGTTGAGAGAGTTGTTGGCTTCTTTATTTTCTGACTAATTATTTTATATGGTTCACCCCAAATGTCTAGGTTAGTATTTTCTTTAAGGTAGTTTTTCCAACTATTTACTTTCATTTCTTTTATTTTGTTTTCATATATTTCTTTTTGTTCCCTGTATTTTCTTAGTCGTATTTGTTTCAATTCTATTTCCCACGTCTCTTGGTATAATTTCCTAGCTCTTTTCGTTTTTAGTTTTAAGTCTTTTAGTTCATTATTCCAAAAGGAGTTGTTTTTATTTGATTTTCCGTTTAATGTTCGTATTTTAGTTGAACTTTTAATTGCTTTAATTATTTCAGTTTCCAATGTTTCAGCTATTTCATCAACATCGCTATCGTCTTCAATTTGTGGCAATTTAATTGTCTCCCAAAATTTAGTCCAATTTATTCGTTTTGTGTTATATATTACAGTTTTATCGTTTTCATTTAGATTGTTAGAATTTGTTTTGCTGCTTATTTCGAATAGTATTGCGTTATGATCACTTAGGGTAGCCGCGTCTAGTACCCTCCAATTTGTTATTCTGTCGCTGAGTTGCAATGTTGTTAGTGTTATGTCTATGTTTGATTCACCCCCTTGTCTACTCCTGTACGTGGGCGGATGACCTTCCTCATTTATTACTACCAGATCATTTTCTGCTATCATTTCTTCTACTTTCTGTCCTCTTTCGTCTGTATATCTACTCTGCCAAATTGGAGATTTAGCATTCGCGTCGGCGCATATAAGTATGTCTTTGTGTTTGTAAGTGTCACAGAATTTTGTCATGGTATTTAAAAAAGGTTCTATATCTAGACAATACTGACAGTAACAGTTTAATATCATAATATCTCCATTTTGTGATTTAAGTTCTATACAATTTGTGCATGGGTCACTAAACTGAGTTAGATTTAGAATTTTGTAGTTTTTGTTTCTGTTTACTATCACTGCCATAGGTTTCTCTCCAATGTGGTTTGAGTTTGGCTTCCCTCCTCGTGTGTTTTGTTTTTCACCTGTGTTGTTTATAGGTTTCTCTCCTGCGTACACTATTTCTGTTTTTCCCATTACCGTTAGTTTTTTGTTTTTAGTATAGGGTTCTTGTATTAAAATTATGTCTATATCTTCCTTCTCAGCGAGTTCTTTTATCTCGTCCATTACTGTAATTGACCCACCTGCGTTTATCTGCATAATTTTTATTCTCTCATCCTTCCTCGGTTCATCCATGCTTGTGGTCAGGGGTTATATATTTTAACGTGGGTGTGTGGCCACTCCGCTCTGTGGTCAAATACAATACGTCCATACAGTTTGGCAAATTCCCTATACACTTTCTCTGGGTTTATAAGGTGCACTATGCATGTATTTCTATCTTCTAAATCAATGAAACCTTCCTCTATTGTTAAAACCTTTTCTATGCTACTTATTGGTGTTGATTCTTCCAACCAAATTTCGAATTTTGTTTTGGAGATCAGATTTCTTCTAGCTTCAGATCTTTCTTTATCCCTTAGTTTATTCGACTGGCTTTTCTTTTTCTTCTTTGTTTCTTTTTCCATATTCTTTTCCTGTTGATTATTGAAAAATCTTTCGGGACACTTATCCATTAAAATTCAATCCTAGAAATGGTCCGCTCGTAAAACATTTTATATGTAGCGCAGTCCTTCTCATTTTTTGCATCACACTTCTTTTTCCTTCTGCTACATGGTATGCATACCTTGCTCTTATTTTTATCTTCACAGGTAGCACGTTCGTGGCCTTTATTCCCGCAATGAGAGCATATCTTTTCTTTTTCCTTGCAGTGTTTGCTTACGTGTGAATAATCTAGGCATAAAGTACATTTTGGTATTGTGATGAAGTCCTTAACTCCATGAACTTCCTACATAAGGTACACTCTACCTTCAGATATTAGTTTCCTTCTTATTCTGGCCGATGTCTCAATTACTAGATGGCATTTGTCTTTATTCTTCGGGCCGGTTCTAAATCTTGGTTTTATATCTTTCTTGGCTTGTTCTATTTCCTGTTCTTCGAAGTTTTGCTCAATTAATGTTTCAACTATCTCTTCGTTCTCGAAATCAGCTGGAACATCGTATATTATTAGCAAAGGTTTTCTCTTGTTTGGCTTTTCTACTTTCACATTTTCATGTAATTTCCGGTTGTTCATTATTTTTTCCATATCTGGGATTGATGCTGTTTCAACAATCAGAGTGTTTTTCGTTTCCTTCAAAGATGTGATTTTAATTTTGTCTTTTGATGGATTCACTGATTTAACAAAATTTTCTCTGACTTGTTTAATGTTCTCATTATTTTTAGCCTTGAGAAACAATGTTGGTTTTTGTTTGTTTCTAGTATTTTCTATTATTTGTGTACGTTTTGTTATTTGTTTCTGTACAGTTTGATCTTTACTTGCGATAGTTGAGTACAGGGATTTCTCTTCCGTTTTTGTTTCTTTTTGTTGTTTTGCTTTGTCTAATTCTGCTCTTAATTGTTTATTTTCTTCCTTCAGTTTCTTAACTTCTACTTTCAATTGACTGTTTACTTCTTCAGCTCTAGCCTGTTTGATAAGCCATCCTAACAGATGCTTGTTTATGCTGCGAGTTATAGCTGAACTAGCTTTACTCCTTTTTACGACTTGCTCTACAAAGCTTAATGCCACCTCGTATTCTTTTATTAAATCTTCCTCCATCTTTTTATTTTGTTCATCATCATCTCTACCATCTTCGTCATCGTTTTCGAAAATTGAACTGTTATTTCGGTCTTCTTCTATGTTTATAGTTGACCCTGCTGGGATACCTTGCTTCTTTTTCTTGTTATCCTTTGAATCCGGCGACTCTCTCAACCTTTTGTCACTTTGTGAAAATGTTTTCCCACTCTCTTCCCTTGTTTTCTCTTCTAAATTTACTCTGATCACATTTTGTGATCTCAAACTTGTAGTTTGCCTTTGTTCCTCATCCAATTTGTCAAGCATGTCTGTGTAATTACTACCTGAGTATCTTGGTTTTCGTTCCATTGCTCGATCCATCTTAGAGAACCTGCGGAGGGGGAATATCACCCCAGGAACGACCAAAATTATGTTTATGTAATGATTTCGATATTTCTCTATTTGTTCTATAGTTTAAAAAATTTCCCTTTGGGAGTGTGCACACAATTATTTTATATTTGTTGCCCACTCGTCACAGCGTTAAAAGTTTATTAAATTTCACTGCCTCTTCAGAAGCTTGTGTGGTTTCGTTAAGACTATGTAGAGAAATGTATGTACTCACCATGTGTTTCAGCTCGTGGTGTTCTTTCTTCTGTCAGTAAGCATTATAAGCACGTGTTTTAGTACTGTTACTAGAAAAAAAAAACACTATTGTACTATTTATGCACTCTACTCACTATCACGCAACTCTTCTTTTTTCACTCAAACGTATTTACTAAGAGAAGCACGTGTTTCTACTATTTGTTTACTACGGCTACAATGAGGTGTAAATTTCTAGTACGCACTTTTACAACCGCGGGAAAAGGACTTTAGCCTTCCACACGGACACTCACACTTTCACAGTTCGTTCGCACTTTAACTTCCCCGTAAAGTTGCAACGTTGCGGTATTTACTTTTTTATCCTCAGGATTCCACGTCTTCGTATTAGCACTCAAAATTACACTGTAATTCTGTAAAAACCACTAGATATTTTAGTTAAAATCTCCGTTATTTTTTAAAATTTCCAAATTCTGTTTTCACACAGTTGTTTCAAAGAGTTTAACGCACACGCAGGTAAGCGGTATATCTCCTGCTCAACCTGCAAACCATTTTCCCGAATAGTTTCCGCGGAGCGACACGACACACGTCTCTCACGCACTTCCGATACTTCACCCGTCCCTCCCACGAGTTTTACTTCCCACGATTATGCCGGTTAGGCTAAAGAAGACGGATGAGTAACGAATGAAATGGTGGAATGACGAAAGTGGGAGAACCCCGAGGATACCCACGCACAAGGTAGTTGTCCACCACAAGGTTTACTTGGCGGGGACTGGCATGTAACCCGGGATCCAAGCACCAGAGGTGAAAGCTCTACCACTGATCTACCGCTCTCCCCCTTTAGAAAAACGTATGATGGGTATGAAGAGGTATTAAAATCTAGACTTTGACTAGTAGTAGACCTAATTCAGTAGAAAATAGAGCTATTAATGCTATATATCAATTGTCAGACATCAGAATAAAATAATAAGGATGTTGCAGGGTTTAATGTGTTGAACGTGGGTTGACTTTGAGGAACTTGTAATAAAATGCTCCAGATATTTAAATCCGGGCTTTGACTACTAGTAGGCCTACCTTCTCAATAGAAAGTAGGCTATATTACTAACGTCATATAGGAGTTATTAGACATAAGAATAAAATATTAAGAATGTTGCAGAGTTCAAGTCTTAAGTCTATTATTATACTTGCAGACAAAGGCTCATCAAATGAATCTCTTTCTTATTGTATTTATTAAGAACAAAACAAGAACTTATTAACCAAAAGAAAAACCTTTGTGTCAGTAAATTAGAAATAGATTTCTTTGAGTGTTAGGCTGCAAACACGACGACAGCACTAAGAAGCAAGCCCTAATTACATCTGAGTATGATGAATTCGTAAAAAAAAAAAAAAAAAAAAAAAAAAAACAGAATCACGAATCCCGTTAGGTAACCAAATTCTATTATGTAAGTATGCATGCCTAATCATCAAAATATTTTAATGCAGTGATGAATTGTCCGACCTATAACAGGCACGTAGCCAGGATTTCGCGAAGGGGGGGTCCGTGACATGAAATGCTGTGGTCATCACACCAGGGGCTCGATCATTCTGAACAATTTACTGGAACATATATTGGTTTGTTTAGCCAGGATTTCATAACGGGGGGGGGGAGGGGACATGAAATTCTGAAGACCCAGGAGCTCGATCAATCTAAACTACTATACTATCAACATATATTGATTTGTGAGGATATATTGGTAAGTATTTTAATAAACTATGAAGAAATCTCGAGTAAAAAAAAAAAACGTATTGATAAAGATTATACAATATGTACATCCTTCGTCTGTTTATTCAAATATAACAATTTTCCTTTCAATATGACCTCAACTATTATAAAAAGTACATATTCACTATTATAAAAAGTGCATACTCAATAATGTCTTGTAAAATATTTTGCAATATCTGCGTTCCTTTTTCTGTTGAATCAAAAGTTAACCGAACTTTTTTCCACATATATTTATGTTTTTATTATTCAACTACTGTCTGTTTCCAATGACAGGTTAAAGGAGCAGTAGAAAATTGTTTTTGAAATAACATATTCGATATTGGAAGGGTGCGATGACGAAAAATTATGATAAAAAATGTCCACGCTGTTACACAACAGCACTATGCTTTCGGAAGCTTGAAATCTCCCTGACTAGTAGCAGAAGTTCTGAGAATTCCGCAACTTTTCTAGAAATTTCGAATTCCTTGACTCATACAGGATATATCGCTCACCTCGCAACCATGTATTGCAAGTAATACAAATTTCCTCATAAGAAAGAGTATCCAAAAGCTTCCTGTAGTTTATTTTTAACGCTGATCATTCTTTGCCTCATTTCATTTTCTTTCATCCTTCCCTATTTTTTTTTCCATTTCTGGTCTCGAAGGGGGGTTCCGGATCCCCCGGACCGCCCCCCTCCTTGGCTACGGGCCTGCCTATAAGAAAAATTGGTCCCAAAATTTCCAGGGCAAAAATTACGCCTTCTGTCGCCGATGCTTAACACATTAAACTTGCAACATTCCTATTTTATTCGGATATCTGATAACTGCTATACAACATTAGTAGCTCTGCTTTCTACTGAATTATTAGGCCTATTTGTAATTGTAGTCAATGTCTAGATTTTAATATCCAGGGTATTTTGTTACAAGTTCCTCAAGGTCTGTCCACGTTTAATACAACGCAACTCCCAAACGTTTTTTTTTTTTTTTACACCTGATATAAGATAGTAGCTCCGTTTTCAGCTTAAGAAGTAGCTAACGCCTAAATTTCAATATTCAGTGAATTTTATTAAATGTCCCTGAAGGGAGCTAATGTTTGCTATCGGTGAGGTTTTTTCCGCCCCTGTAATATAAGACTACCGGTGAGCTTATGTCCGACGGGCGGCGGTAATTTTGTTACTGGAAACTTCGTCACCGGAAAGTTCGTCACGGTAATTTCGTCACCGCTGATTTTGTCACCAAAATATTATCTCTTATCTCAAATATGATATCTAAAATACGTAACTATTTAATAATAATAATAATAATAATAATAATAATAATAATAATAATAATAATAATAAAAATAATAATAATAATAATAATATCAGCTCTTTGCAGAGGTAGGTTCAATAAAATAAGTTCACACATTTGAGCATTTATTATTATTATTAAAGTAAGTAATACAGTGAAATGCTTCAAAACGGACATCGGTGGAACCGATTATTTGTCCGTAAATGAGAGGTGTTCCTAAAACGAAGGGTTCTATTTCAAAACACCACACCACACATATTTATGGCATGGAAGAATAAGAAAGTTTGTCCTCTTATGAAGATGTCCACTATTGAGGGATGCCCGTTAAGAGAGGTTTCACTGTATTGGGAATTAACCTCCACTATTATACCCAGTAATTACATGTGAATTAATTACATACGTATTATTGTAATTATTTTGCAAAATTCTGCTATTATTTCAATTTATTCACCCCCAGCAAGTTTTAGTGGGTGATTTTTTTTTCAAAATATTAATTGGGAAAAAATCCTCGTCCGATGCTGAAATCACATTCGTTTAGTAATTAATACTGTGCATAGTTCCAATTTCATTATTTTAATATTCTAACCCTGTTGTTAACGTTAATTGTTGTAATATTTGATCTCTTAATCTCCGTTCCTGCCCCTTCCTGGCTACGTTATTCGCTCTGAACATCTTTCATAAGAAAATTATTCATTGATTTAGTTGTTTTCCAGAAATCCAGTTTTTCAATTTACAAATATTTTGTATCTTTCTGTTTTGTCTTCTTTAATATATCCTAATTTTAATAATCCCAGGGCTCAAAGTGGTCTGGTCTCTTGTAAATAGTTGAAAAGTGACAAAAAATGTCCAAAAGCACACGAAAAAGTTAACAAAATGCCATCATGCCCCTTTTTTCCTTTGTCAATTTCTCCATCACCTCTCTCTTTGTTTGTTGTTCTGTTTCTTCTTTACTTTTCTTTTTAAGCTTCCTCCTTTCTTAGGTTTTCAAAGTATGCTTTGTAGTTAGGGTAAGCAGATTTAGCTTCTGAGTAAGTGAAACCAGTTATGGCCTATTTCCGAATTTCTTCATCCCAGACATTATATTTAACTTCGCATTAAGAGTTCTCAAAAATGTGAAATAATCAAATTCATTACCTACTCTTAAGAAGCACATACAAGAAGCATAACACAAGACGAACATGATGAACCACACAAACACACAACACAACATTGAACGGAGCGTTAACTATTACGAGAGAAAACTAAAAGAATATTACCCCACCTTAAGAGCTAATGCATCCACCAACCGTCCACTGTGCTTTAGAAAGAATAAAAGCTGAAGTGAGAATAAAGCTGGCTATTTCACATGTGGCAGCAAGTACTGAAGCTTTCAGAAGAGTAATGAGTAACAAGTTTCTGCCTTTTTCCATTTGTTTATATATTTTTCTTAGAAAACTGACAATGCAAAACACAAATCACACGAAAAAGTCACATTACCTCTCAAAAAAGTAACTTTTAGTGACAAATTTGAAAAAAAGTAACCTTTAGTGATCAACTTGAAGAAAAGTAAATTTTAGTTTTAAAAAGTGACTCGATATGAACGCTGTTCTGCTCAATGAATTTACGTGAATAAAAATATACTTTACAAAAAATTAAGCTAGCGTCAAATGCGTTCCTGCATAACATAAGACTAAGTTTAAATATATATAATTCTTTCTTCGATCGATCTCTTCGTTTCTAAAAACGTTTTGACTACACCCTTCTAACGTCCGTCCGTTGATACACCACTTGCAGAAGAGGATCGAAACCAGCCACAGAGCTTTGGGCTGCCATGAATATGTTAGAAGGGACCAAGTCATTAAAAATTCTCTTACAAATATTTAAATTGTGCATTTTGTATTAAGGTCTGGAGAAGACATGAAAAATTTAGGGAAGGCCAGGCCCTCTTTAGCCCCCCTCTGATTGCTTGCCTGTTGCAGAGTAGCACTTACGAACTTATTCGGAAATAGACTTATTACTATATTGCAGGGGCGGATCCAGGACGGACTTCTGGGGGGGCGGTGGGTTGTAATACTGCTACTTAGAGCTACTTTTAAGAGCGTCAAAAAATAAACTATATATTTTATTTATATATAAATTTAAAAAGTTTCCTCTTCTATAGGGGCGATCGCCCTGATCGCCCCCCCCTGGATCCGCCCCTGCTATATTGTCACATTTTTCCTTATTGAGGAGGAGGTAGGTGAATGACCGCTCAAGACGTTGCCAATTTCAGTCATCTGCATCTGTCCATCAATCTCTTTTCTAGGAAATGACTGTGGAGTCGAGGAGGGTAGGTATGAGTAGGTCTGTTTTGTCAATTCTTTTGATCGAAACACCGCGTTCTGGGAGCCGTACATGAAGTGAAATAAATAAATAAGAATGTTGCCTTCTTTCCTAAACGCTAAACCTTTTTTAACTTGATGCAATAAAGAACCTATATGATACTGATTGATACAATTGGATTTGGAGGAGTATTCCTTTTCCATCCAGGGGTGTGTGTAAAGAAATTTGGAGGGATGTTGGCGGGGGGTAGATTACTCCCTGGTATCGTGTGCAAATGCACTTTTGTGAATGCCCAGTTGTTTTGAATAAATCACTTGGATTAGTTGAAGACAACCTACCAGTTTTTCCGCTTCCAATCTTCGTATTGTCCTCAATACCGAGACCACCGTATTTATTTGTTTCCGCTGGGATGTTTCCTTTTGGCAAGTACGGTACATCACTTTTTCTTGGAAATTTGTTACCAAAGATTTCTTGCAGACTGACACATGGTTGAGTGCAGGGGGAGGGATCAATTGTAGCCTTTCGCTGTTGTTCTATCAACACCACGAGGAAGATTAGGAGACTTCGGGAGGGCAGCTATGAGGCTGTGTTTTTGTCACCAGCTGCGCATTCAGAAAAGTTCGCTTTTTCCTAAAGAGACTCCTGCTTTTTGGAATTCGCCCCAGGCGAATTATTTAAACTTGTTCCTTGCATACCACGATTTGGAAGGGAGAGTTGATAGAGAGTTGAAAGTCTTTTCCAGGTTTCCAAAGTGAATCTTTTACCATTAACATATACATTTTTGAAATTAAGTTAGCAAGTTTTCCATCCTGACGTGGTTCTTGCGTGTAGTGGCGGATCGTGGACATAAGCTCACCTATATTGATGCAGAAGCGGACAAAAGCTAACCGGACATAAACTCACAGTAAATAACACAATTATGTTACAACAAACTATGTTATAACAATGATAAAAATTATGTTTGTAATAACCTAATAATAATCAGCGCCGTTGCTGCAGAGGGTCTGAACCTCTAAACCCTCTAAAAAATCTATCGTGGTGGCAAATCTCAGCATGTCATAGAAAACAGCATGCCAAACAAAGGCACTAGTGTTTTTTTAAATATTATTAATTTACAATAAAATGATAGAGAGTACACACTCCACAATACGGGCATACATTATTTTGTATTGTACAGAGTTCAAAATACATTATTGCCATTAAATATATTAAAATACTCAATTGCAGCAGCTTTTGTCGAAGTACTGCATAATCCATATTTTCTATTAAACCGTTTGAGACTTACGCTTTTTTAGGTAAATTTTAGACTTTCAGTCAAGCAGTTATTTCGTCGAGACTTTATCGCAGGATCATGGTAAATACCAGAGATGGGCATTTTTGCTAACCCTCACTCACCCTTAACCTCAATCAACTCCCTCACACTCACCCTCAACCACCGTCAGTCACTCTGGTCACCCTCAGCCACCTTCACCATCAATCGACTCCCTTACATTCACAGTTATCTACATGTACTTACTAAACAATAAGTAAGGGTAAATATCATTCTCATTCAAGTAAAGTAAAAAAAAGAAAAAAGATTTTACTACTTTTAGGATTTTTGGATATCATATGACCCGTTGCTGTTGACAAGTTTTAAAAACAGGAGACAAGATGAAAATAAATACCATAAGTGCTGTTCTTGCCTTCATTAATTAGTATGGTAGTGCAGTTGAAATTTTTCCTTTTTTTCTGGGAACAATACGTGGCTTCGCATTATATTGCACCAAGCCTTCGGGAGCAGGAAACTTCGGTGTAAGGAAAACTCGGTGTGGGGAATGCTAGGTGTCAAGAAAGATTCGTTGTAGTAGACCGTAGGATTTATTAAAAACTCAACTTTGAGGATAAATGAGCGTATTAGTTTCAAGGATGTAATGAAGGGTATACGCGGTATACGGCGTATACCCACCTCTAATTTTTGGAAACTATCGCATAGCCACCTAAAATTTAGGAAGTACGCCGGTATACGCTACATTCGATCAATAGTATACTCACTTCATTGGAACAAACAACAACTGCTTTTCACGAAATTTTCAAAACAAAAATATCTCACTAAACAGCTGGTCGTCAGGCTGTTACCGCGAATGATGTCTAAATTCTTTTAAAATATTTGCGTTTTCGGGGTGTGGGAATCAAATTTTTTTCAGAATCTCTTCTATAATGGAAAGCAGCGCTCTGAACATGCAGTGATTTTTCCTCAAGATGTCACATGCGTTGTTCGTACCTTCCAAATTCCAAATTCAATTCAAAGTCTGTCGATTGGATACAATTTAAGCAAGGCAATATGGAATAGAAAAAGTTCCTTTCTTAACGCGGAAGGAGGTTCCGAAAAAATGTGGCCTTTCCTTTGAGAGTTAAGAGGAAATTAAATGAATGTATTTGCGCCAAGAAATCGTTGACCTCCACAAAAATAACAAAACATCTGACCTATCGTTGGTCTAGTTTGAAGCATTCACCGTCGTTCCGAATACCACCGAATACAACAGCGAACCTCGGATTAGTACTGTTCATTTGTAGCCGCAGTTGACATGAAAGAAAGGAGCGATTGATTTCGATAAATACTCAGCAGCTAGTACTAGTAGTAGTTTTTCCTCAACCTATTGAAGAAAAAAAAGGGACGGGGTAAAAGTAAACATATTTCTTCGTTATTACATTTTATTTCAGATAAAAAAAATTGAAGAAAATTTGTTAACAGGAAGAGGTAGAAAACAAAAGCCAGGAAAGACTTGTTGCGTATGAGCATGTCACACCAATCTTTAATCATTTCGATACAGCCGTCACTTCGAAAATACAGGTATTTGCTTAGTAGTGTTTAACCCTTTGGGAATTTATGGTACGAATCGGTACCATGGAATAGTGCTGTGTTTAAACGCTTAATAAGCTCATATAACACGTATTGAACCCGTTTTTTTAATTAGTCAAGTCAAGCATCGACCAAAGAGCACCCCAGATGCTTTTCGGAACCGGATGGTAAACTTGCCGGTGCCAAGTGGGGGCGGAGGGGTGAGGTAAATAAAAAAAAAACCTTAGTTTTCAAGATAGCAAGATTAAAATTTTGCATCAAGTGTGTGTGCACCTTTGAATATTTCTCTCTCTCTCTCTCTTTTTTTTTTTGATGCCAATAAATATCATAACTGCTTTTCTCCTCTTTAAAAAAATGTTGTGGTAGTGGAGTTGATTTTTTTTTTCTGGGAACAATAAGTGGCTTCGCACTATATTGCACCGGGAATCTGAGACTCCGCAATAGTGTTACCAATCGTGCCCCACACTTTCTAACTGGATCAGATTACCTTCTTTTCTTACTTTGAAGCAAGAAAACTAATATTTTTAAAAGTGTGACTTCCCTCAAGAGCAGCCTCTACTTTTTCAGCAGCGAGATTGTATGGGATTTCTCTCGTCCTGAACGCGAGAACACTCACCACTCATTCGCAAGGAATCAATACGAATATATGTGCCTGGGAACACTTAGCTGTTTCTTCAGGTATGTGGTAGTCTTTACTGGAAAAGAAACTGATATATCCTCAATAAAAGTATTGTGGTAAACAACACCAAACTCGAGTTGTGGCAAACGACACAGCGTTGGTTCAGAGTAGCTTTCGAAAAAAGACTTTAATAAAAGAAAGGGTGTGTGTGTGTGTTTTCTAGGATGTCGACTTGCCACTTTCTTTTTTATTCTAGCCCATTGTTTTATTAGAGAAAGTATTCTTTTTTAATGTTCGTGATTTAAATTTTTTGATTTTTAATTTCTCTTTCTGGCCTATTTTGGTATCCCTTGCTTTAAAAGTATTCTTATATATAATGTTATGTTGCTTTAATTTATATTTATAAACAGGAACTTACGCAGGGGTGGGTCCTGGGGGTCCGGAGCCCCCGAAATCTGACCTTTTTGTAAATTTAGTCTTATTTTAGGGGCAATTTTACAATTTTAAATATAATTTAGCCTGAAATTATGTTTGGACCCTCCCCGAGAAGCTCTGGAACCATCCCGAAATAAATTCCTGCGTACGTACCTGTTCATAAATATTAAAATTACATCATACAGTAGTAACATTTTGTGTAGTATACATTTAAAGATGTCAAGAAGAAATCACTAAAATTAACTTGCTAAAATTTTCGTTTATTTCAAAGAACAAATAGAATGTTTAATCATACAAGTTAATGGGCTGAGAAACCATGATGCTGTCGACATTCAACACACTTAAGTGCTACTCTTGTTTGTTTTGATTTATAAAACCTACAATTAAAATAATACATATTTCGCTAGAAATTTCTATGAACCCACGGGTTTATTAGTTGTTAGTATATAAATTTCCTACCTTGGAAACTCAACCGGTTTCCGTACTGTATGATGTTTATGTAAAACAAAAAAAAAGCAATGGAATTTGTTACTAAAACAACAAATACAAATGCCAGCCTCAAACACTACTCATGAAAATCTATGAAAAAGACATTTTTATTTCCAAAACCAGCCTCAAATGTCACACACTCTTCAAGTGAATAAATATCACACATTACAAATAGTACATCGACTCTCTCGCCCGACTCCCGACTCAATCGACTCCGTCACCCACCCTCACCCTGACCTTCAATCGAACACCCTCACTCTCAGCCACTCTCACCGTCAATCGTCTCCCTCATACAGTTACCTTCATGTATTTAATAAACAATAAGTAAGGTTAAATATGATTCTCATTCAAGTGATTGAAATTTATATATTATAATATAGATAGGAATACATTATATCTTCGGTATATTATATATATATATATATATATATATATATATATATATATATATATATATATATATATATATATATTAAATAGATAGTCATTTTATATTGCGCTCGCTCGGACTCACTTCGGTCAGTTGTGCTCGCACTCATTTCGGCTTGCTCTGACTTATTTTATTAGGATTCGGGCTCGCTCTTAATTATTGAACCCGAGCTCAGTTGAGCGCGAGTGGCTTGCTCGAAAGTTTGGTCACCTATGTGCTAAGCCAAATTTGTAAAAAAAAAAAAAGTATTCTTGGATATCATATGACCCGTTGCTGTTGACAAGTTTTTAAAAAAGGAGACTAGATGCCAATAATGTGGGTGTGGAGAAGAATGGAAAGAATTAGCTGGGTCGAGCGGAAAACGAATGAGAGAGTGTTAGAAATGGTGGGTGAGAAAATGACACTTTTAGATATTATTAGGAAGAGGAAGAGAAACTGGTTGGGACATTGCCTAAGAAGAGATTGTATCATGAAGGACGTCCTAGAGGGTATGGTGGCGGGAAAGAGAGGGAGGGGGCGAAGGAGACTACAATTAATGGATGATATTAAAACAGAAAGATCATACGCGAAGACGAAAAGGTTAGCGGAGGACCGTGGAGCATGGAAGCTTCTCAGCTGCGGCAAGTGACCTGCCAATAAAGGCAGAATACCTGTGATGATGATGATGCCAATAAATACCATAAGTGCTGTTATTGCCTTCATTAATTAGTATGGTAGTACAGTTGGAATTTTTATTTTCTTCTGAGAACAATAAAGGTTTTCGCACTATATTGTACCAGGCCTTCCTTATATATATTTGGGAACCTGAGACACCGCAATATTGTTCCGAATTGTGCCCTGCACTTTCTAACTGGATCAGATTATCTTCTTTCTCGTACTTTGAGGCAAGAAAACTATTTTTTTTTACCAGTGTGACTTCCCTCAAGAGCAGCCTCTATTTTTAATTATGTGCTTGAGAACACATTGTCCTGCTAGAATACGTTAAATATAAACAATTCTTTATTAAATCCGAATATAAGAATAGAAAATTTGAAAGGGAGAGTTGATTATATTTTTATTTTATTTTATTTTATTTATTTAACAATCTAATTCCAACAGGGACGATCATCCCCAATTATAGGATCTTTTACAACAGTTGATTTACAATTTTATAGCCTGTATTTTGCTAAAAGAACAAATATTAAAGTTAATGAAAGCTCAAGTAAGATGTTTGTGACTATGAAATTTACGTCATAACACCACATTGAGTCTAGAAGTTAAGTGTAATACATTTGAGAATGATAAGCATAATGTGGTTCTTCTTTTCGATTCATCCATACATTACTTTAAGTATATAAAAGTACACTATATAAAATGAGTTAATATAAATGACTCCGTTAAAAGAGAAGTTATCGTGAAATTTAGGATGTTTCGTGTTTATTTGGAGCTAAATATTTTTTCAGCAGCGAGATTGTATGAGACTTATCTCGTTCCGAAGGCAAGAACACTCACCACTTTTTTGCAAGGGATCAATACGAATATAAGTTCCCGGCAACATTTAGCTGTTTCGTCAGATATGTGCTAATCTGTACTGGAATAGGAACTGTTATATCCTGAATAAAAATATTGTGACAAACTACACCAAAATCGAGTTGTGGGAAACGACATACCGTTGTTTCAGAGTAGCTTTCGAAAAAAGACTTTATATAAATTTCCTACCTTGTAAATTCAAGAGGTTTCCTTACTCTATGATGTTTATGTTAAAAGAAAAAAAGATGCAATGGAATTTGTTAGTTAGACACAAATACAAATGCCAGCCTCAAACATCACTCATGAAAATCTATGGAAAAAACATTTCCATTTCCAAAACCAGCCTCAAATGTCTCACACTCTTCAAGTGGATAATTATAACACATTACAAATAGTACATCTACTCTCTCGGCCGACTCCCGACTCAATCGACTCCCTCACCCTCAGCCACGCTCATGCACAATCCTTTACTCTCAAGAAGCGTTGGTAAGCCAAGCTCCTTAAATACGAAATTAGATTGAGTAGTTTAAGTTTCCACGGCTATGCCCTTTATTCTAAAGGAGACGGGTGACTAATGCAAATGAATAAAGGTAAAATTAAGTCCTTGTGTTCGCTCACCGAGAATTGAACCCGTGACCCTGTGTATCACTGGCGCACACGCTAACCACTAGACTTGTGATGAGGAAAGTTAGAAAATAAGTAACAGTAGTTTAAATTTGTATTATTTAAAGTTGAACTAACCACTAATTATGTTTCTGTATGGGAGGGGCAAAACATGATGTGTACTGTACATTTAAGCAGGCAACCAAATCTCAAACTTCTCAATTAATTTTAAAATACTTTAAGTTCAGTGGTGAAAACGATATATATATATATATATATATATATATATATATATATATATATATATATATATATACTGCTAAGCAGGCATGTAGAAGCTAATACGTCATTCTATTAAATTATAGATCATCCGTTACAACGAATGTTATGAGAACCTGTGACTATGACATGTCTTACAAGGAATGCTTTTCCAAGAATTACAGAATTTTCGTGACCTTTCCACCCCTCTCTAGCCTTTATAGTTTGCTTCTGACAAAAAGAATGTGTTTTCCGCATGAGTAAGTAACTATTCCAAGAAACAAAGTATGTGATTCTAACGACTGCGAAAATGTTAATAACCTCTTTTAAGTCAGACATAAATGCTATGTTTTTGTTTGGTTACATAAAATATGTTTTCTTTTCTAGCTATATGACCACTCGAAAAAAATACTAGAGAGGGGAAAAATTAAAATGTTCTTCAGGGAGGGAATTACATTTTTGTCACACGAAATATCCCTTTCACCATCCCCATTAATTCGTACACTGCACCAACTGATGTTTTGTGGCCTAATTACGTGAGTCTGTGCCAAACAGGTTGTTACTCTATTTGAAAAATGAAATGAAATCTTTGAGTTTTACGTCCCACGATTATGCTGGTTAGCCTAAAGGAGACGTTGATGATGAGAAATGAATGAAATGGTGGAATGAAGAAAGTGGGAGGAAACGAGAGAACCCCGAGGAAACCCACGCTCACGGTGATTGTCCGCCACAAAGTTAACTTGGCGGGGGCTGGGATCGAACCCGGGACCCCGAGCACCAGAAGTGAACGCTCTACCACTGAGCCAGCGCGGCCCTACTCTATTTGAATTTCGCAGGAAACTGCTATTTCTTCAATCATTTCCCAAATAAATAACTTTCAAGCAAACATCCTTCAGGAATTCACTCTGGTGATGGGCAGTTTCGCTTAGCCTCACTCACCCTCACCCTCAATCAATTCCCTCAACATTACCCTCATTCACCTTCACCCTCAATCGACTTCCTCACCCTCACCCTCAGCCACCCTCAGTTGACTCCCTCAACCCTCAGCCACCCTCACCCTCAGTTGATTTCCTCATACTCGCCCTCAGCCACCCTCACCCTCAGTTGAATCCTTTACCCTCACCCTCAGCCACCCTCACCCTCAGTCGACTCCTACACCCTCACCCTCAACCACCCTCACCCTCAATTGACTCTCCCACCCTCACCCTCAGACACCCTCACCCTCAGTCGAGCACATCACCCTCACCCTCAGACACCTTCAGCCTCAATGGCATCTGTCACACTCACCCTCAGACACCCTAACCTTCATCTACCGAAATGAGGGTGAGTGAGGGTGAGGGCGGCCCTCTTGAAGGCAAAAATGAGTGAGGGTGCCCATCTCTGCTATGCTCACACACAGTATGTGTCAAGAAAGTAATTAAACTCGCCGCTGCGTGGCGCTCCATTCGCTAGAAGCAAGCTACCCGGAGGGATTTTTGTGGCTGATCCAAACAATTAAAGCACTGAAGAACGATACCCTTATAAAGTGTATGCAGAACGTAATGAGACTTCCCATCGCGAGGCGCTCCACTCGCTAGAAGGCAGGTACACGGAGGGATTTTGGTGGATGATCCAAACAATTAACGCACTGGAGAACTATGCCCTCATAAAGTGAATGTAGAAAGTAATGCGACTTCGAACCGCGTGGTGCTCCACTCGCAAGAAGAATGCTACACGGAGGGATATTTGTGGATGATACAAACAATTAAGGAAATATGCACTAATCCTTCATAATGTGTATGCAGAAAGTAATGACACTTCCCACCGCGTGGCGCTCCAATCTCTAGAAGCAAGGTACCACGGGGGGAATGTGATGGATGAACCAAAAATTAACGAACTGAAGCGCTATGCTCACACAAAGGAATGAGATTTCACAACGCGTGGCACTCCACTCTCAAGAAGCAAGCCGCCCGGATGGATTTTTGTGGATGTCCCAAACCACAAAAGCACTCAAGAACTATGCCCTCATAAAGTGTATGCAGAAAGTTTTGAGACTTCCACCGCGTAGCGCTCCACTCGCTAGAAGCCGATACCCGGAGCGATTTTGCTGGATGATCTAAACAATTAACGCACTGAAGAACTATGCCCTCATAAAGTGTATGCAGAAAGTAATGTGACTTCCCACCGCGTGGCGCTCCACTCGATAGAAGCAAGCTACCCGGAGGGATTTTGGTTGTTGATCCAAACAATTAACGAAGGGAAGAACTATGAACTCACAAAGCGTATCAGAAAGTAATGAGACTTCCCACCGCGTGGCGCTCCACTCGATAGAAGCCAGCTACATGGAGGGATTTTTGTTGATGATTGAAACAATTAACGCACTGAAAAACTATGCCCTCATAAAGTGTAAGCAGAAAGTAATGAGACTTCCCACCGCGTGGCGCACCATTCGCTAAAAGCAAGCTACCCGGAAGGACTTTGGTGGATGATCCATTATAATTAACGCACTAAAGAACTATACCATCATAAAGTGTACGCAGAAAGTAATGAGACTTCCCACCGCGTGTTCCTCCACTCGTTAGAATCCAGCTACCCGGAGGGATTTTGGTGGATGATCCAAACAATTAACGCACTGAAGAACTATCCCCTCATAAAGTGTATGCAGAAAGTTTTGAGACCTCCAACCGCGTGGCACTCCACACTCTAGAAGGCAGATACAGGGACGTATTTTGGTGGATGATCCAAACAATTAACGCACTGAAGAACAATGCCCTCATAAAGTCCATGAAGAAAGTAATCAGACTTGCCACCGCGTGGCGCAACACTTGCTAGAAGCCAGCTTCCCGGAGGGATTTTTGATGGTTGATCCAAACAATTAACGCACTGAAGAACGATGCTCTCATAAATTGTATGCAGAAAGTAATGAGACTTCTCACCGCATGGCGCTCCACTCGCTGAAAGCAAGCTACCCGGAATGATTGTGGTGGATGATCCAAACAATTAACGAACTGAATCGCTATGCTAACACACAGTATGTGTCAAGAAATTAATGAGATTCGCCGCTGCGTGGCGCTCCAATCACTAAAAGCAAGCTACCCGAAGAGATTGTGGTGGATGTTCCAAACCACTAATGCACTCAAGAACTATGCCCTCATGAAATGTATGCAGAAAGTTTTGAGACTTCCAAAGCGTAGCGCTCCACTCGCTAGAAGCCCGATACCCGGAGCGATTTTACTCGATGATCCAAACCATTAACGCACTGAAGAACTATGTTCTCATAAAGTGTATGCAGAAATAATGAGACTTCACACCGCGTGTCACACCACTCGCTAGAAGCAAGCTGCCCGGAGTTATATTGGTGGATGATCCAAACAATTAACGCACTTAAAATCTATACTCTCATAAAGTTTATGCAGAAAGTTATGAGACTTTCCACAGCGTGGCGTTCCACTCGATAGAATCCAGCTACGGGGAGGGATTTTGGTTGATGATCCAAGCAATTAACGAACGGAAGAAATATGCCCTCATAAAGTGTATGCAGAAAGTAATGAGACTTCCCACCTCGTGGCGCTGCACTCGCTTGAAGCATGCAACCCGGAGCGATTTTGGTGGATGATCCAAACAATAAACGCACTGAAGAAGAAGGCCCTCATAAAGTATATGCAGAAAGGAATGAGACTTCCCACCGAATAGCGCTATACTTGCTAGAAGGAAGCTACCCGGAGCAATATTGGTGGATGATACCAACAATTAACGAACTGAAACACTATGCTCACTCAGAGTTTGTGTCAAGAAAGTAATGAGACTCGCCGCTGAGTTGCGCTCCATTCACCAAAAGCAAGCTACCCGGAGGGATTGTGGTGGCTGGTCCAAACAATTAACGAACTGAAGCGCTATGCTCACACACAGTATGTGTCAAGAAAGTAATGAGACTTCCCACCGCGTGGCGGTCCACTCGCTGAAAGCAAGCTACCCGAAGAGATTGTGGTGGATGATCCAAACAATTAACGAACTTAAGAACTATACCCTCATAAAGTTCATGCAAAAAGTAATTTGACTTCAGACCGCGTGGCACTCCATTCGCTAGAGGCAAACTACCCGGAGGGATTTTGTTGGATGATTGAAACAATTAACGCACTGAAGAACTATGCCCTCATAATGCG
The DNA here is from genome assembly GCF_964235325.1 of Thermobia domestica. Lineage (NCBI taxonomy): Eukaryota > Metazoa > Arthropoda > Insecta > Zygentoma > Lepismatidae > Thermobia > Thermobia domestica. The sequence continues at coordinate 58,104,898 of NC_137470.1, read as the reverse complement.
TATGCATGAAGTAATGAGACTTCCCACCGAATGGAGCTCCACTCGCTAGAAGGAAGCTACTCGGAGGGATATTGGTAGATGATCCAAGCAATTAACGAACTGAAGCACTATGCTTACACACATTATGTGTCAAGAAAGTAATGAGACACGCCGCTGCGTGGCGCTCCATTCGCTAGAATCCTGCTACCCGGAGGGATACTGGTGGATGATCCAAACATATAACTCACTGAAGAACTATGCTCTCATAAAGTGTATGCAGAACGTAATGAGACTTCCCACCGCGTGGCGCTCCACTCGCTAGAATCCAGCTACCCGGAGGGATTCTGGTGGATGATCCAAACATATAACTCACTGAAGAACTATGCTCTCATAAAGTGTATGCAGAACATAATGAGACTTCCCACCGCGTGGCGCTCCACTCGCTAATACAAGCTAGCCTTAGGGATGTTGGTGGGTGATCCAAAATATTATGGCACTGAAGAACTATGCCCTGATAAAGTGTATGCACAAAGTAATGAGACTTCCAACGCGTGGCGCTCCACTCACTAGAAGCGAGCTACCCGAAGGGATTTTTTTGATGATCCAAACAACTAACGCACTGAAGCACTATGCTCTCATAAAATGTATGCAGAAAGTAATGAGACTTCCCACCCCGTGGCGCTCCGCTCGCTAGAAGCCAGCTACCCGAAGGGATTTTTTTGATGATCCAAACAACTAACGCACTGAAGCACTATGCCCTCATAAAGTGTATGCACAAAGTAATGAGAATTCCAACGCGTGGCGCTCCACTCACTAGAAGCGAGCTACCCGGAGGGATTGTGGTGGATGACCCATCAATTAACGAACTGAAGCTCTATGCTCACACACAATATGTGTCAAGAAAGTAATGAGACTCGCCGCTGCGTGACGCTCCATTCGCTTGAAGCAAGCTACCCTGAGGGATTGTGGTGGATGATCCAAACAATTTACAAACTGAAGAACTATGCTTTAATAAAGTGTATGCAGAAAGTAGTGGGCTTCCCACCGAGTGGCACTCCACTCGCTAGGAGCTACCTACCCGGAGTGATTTTGGTGGATGATCGAAAGAATTAACGAAGTGAAGAACTATGCCCTCATAAAGTGTATGGAGAAAGTAATGAGACTTCCCACCGCGTGGCGCTCCACTCGGTGGAAGCAAGCTACCCGGAGGGATTATGGTAGATGATAAAAAATATTAACGAACTGAAGAACAATACCCTCATAAAGTGTATGCAGAAAGTAATGTGACTTAAGTAAGCGTGGCGCTCCATTCGCTAGAAGCAAACTACCCGGAGGGATTTTGTTGGATGATCTAAACAATTAACGAACAGTAGAACTATGCCCTCATAAAGTGAATGCCGAAAGTAATGAGACTTCCCACTGCGTAGCAGTCCACTGGATAGAAGAAAGCTACCCGGAGGGTTTTCGGTGGATGATCCAAACAATTAACGCTTTGAAGAACTATGCACTCATGAAGTGTATGCAAAATGTAATGAAAATTCCCACTGCGTGGCGCTCCCCTCGCTAAACCAAGCTAGCCGGAGGGATATTGGTTGATGATCGAAAATATTAACGAACTGAAGCACTATGCTCGCACATAGTTTGTGTCGAGAAAGTAATGAGACTCGCCGCTGTGTGTCGTTCCATTCGCTAGGAACAAACTACCATGAGGAATTTTGGTGGATGATCCAAACAATTAAGGCACTGAAGAACTATGTCCTCATGAAGTGTATGCAAAATGCAATGAGACTTCCCAACGCGTCGCGCTTCACTCGCTAGAAGCAGGCTTCCCGGAGCGATTGTGGTGGATGATCCAAACAATTTACGAACTTAAGAACTATGCCTTCATAAAGTGTATGCAGAAAGTAATGGGACTTCCCACCGCTTGGCGCTCCACTCGCTAAAAAGCAGCTACCAGGAGGGATTTTGGTGGATGATACAAACAATTAACGCACTGAAGAACTATGGCCTCATAAAGTGTATGTAGAAAGTAATGAGAATTGCCATAGCATTGCGCTCCACTCGCTAGAAGCCAGCTACCAGGAAGGATTTGTCTTGATGATTTAAACAATTAACCCACTGAAAAGCTATACTATCATAAAGTGTATTCAGAAAGTAATGAGACTTCCCACCGCGTGGCGCTCCACTCGATAGAAGCCAGCCACCTGGAGGGATTTTGTTTGATGATCCAAACAATTAACGAACGGAAGAACTATGCCTTCATAAAGTGTATGCAGGAAGTAATGAAACTTCCCACCGCGTGGTGCTTTACTCGCTAGAAGGAATCTACCCGGAAGGATTGTGGTGGTTGATCCAAACAATTAACGAATGGAAGCAGCACGCTCACACACAGTACGTGTGAATAACGTATGAAACTCGAAGCTGCGTGGCGCACCATTCGCTAGAAGCAAGCTACCCAGAGGGATTGTGGTGGATGATCCAAACAATTAACGAAAGGAAGCATTATGCTCACACAAAATATGTGTTAAGAAAGTATTGAGACTCCCCGCTGCGTGGCGCTCCATTCGCTGGAAGCAAGTTACCCGGAGGGATTTTTGTGGATGATCCGAACAATTAACGAACTGAAGCACTATGCTCGCACAGAGTTTGTGTCGAGAAAGTAATAAGACTCGCCGCTGTGTGGCGCTCCATTCGCTAGAACAAGCTACCAGGAGAGATTCTGGTGGATGATCCAAACAATTAACGTACTAAAGAACTATGCCCTCATAAAGTGTATGCAGAAGGTAATGAGACTTCCCACCGCGTAGCGCTCCACTCGCTTGGAGCAACCTACCCGGAGGGATTGTGGTGTATGATCCAAACAATTAACGAACGGAAGAACTATGCCATCATAAACTCTATGCAGAAGTTATGAGAAACGCCAATGTGTGTCGTTCCATTCGCTAGGAGCAAGCTACCAGGAGGGATTGTGGTGGATGATCCGAACAATTTACGAACTTAAGAACTATGCCTTCATAAAGTGTATGCAGAAAGTAATGGGACTTCCCACCGCGCGGCTCACCACTCGCTAGAAAGCAGCTACCCAGAGGGATTTTGGTGGATGATACAAACAATTAACGCACTGAAGAACTATGGCCTTATAAAGTTAATGTAGATAGTAATGTGACTTGCCATAGCATGGCGCTCCACTCGCTAGAAGCCAGCTACCAGGAGGGATGTTTTTTCGATGATTTAAACAATTAACCCACTGAAAAGCTATACTATCATAAAGTGTATGCAGAAAGTAATGAGACTTCACACCGCGTGGCGCTCCACTAGCTATAAGGAAGCTACCCTGGGGAATATTGGTAGATGATCCAAACTATTAACGCACTGAAAACTATGGAATCATAATGTGTATGTAGATCGTAATGAGACTTGCCATCGCATGGCGCTCCTTCACTAAAAGCAAGCTACCCGGAGGGTTCTGGTGGGTGATCCAAACAATTTACGAACTGAAGAACTATGCCTTCATAAAGTGTATGCAGAAAAAAATGAGAGTTCCCACGGCGTGGCTCTCCACTCGCTAGAAAGCAGCTGCCCGGAGGGTCTTCGGTGGATGATCCAAGCAATTAACTCACTGAAGAACTATGCTCTCATAAAATGTATGCCTAAAGTAATGAGACTTCCCACCGCGCGGCGCTCCACTGGCAAAAACAAGCTAGCCGTAGGGATGTTGGTGGATGATCAAAACAATTAAGACACTGAAGAAGTATGCCCTCATAAAGCGTATGCAGAAAGTAAAGAGAATTCCCACCGCGTGGCGCTCAACTCAAAAGAAACCCGCTACCCGGAAAGATATTGGTGGATGTTCCAAACAGTTAAGGAACTGAAGAACTATGCCCTCAGAAAATGTATGCACGTAGTTATGAGTCACGCCACTGTGTGGCGCTCCATTCGCTAGAAGCTACCTACCTGGAGTGATTTCGATGGATGATCCAAACAATTAACGTACTGAAGAATTATGCCCTCATAAAATGTATGCAGAAATAAATGAGGGTTCCCACCGCGTGGCTCTCCACTTGCTAGAAAGCAGCTACCCGGAGGGATTTTGGTGGATGATACAAACAATTAACGCACTGAAGAACTATGGCCTCATAAAGTGTATGTAGAAAGTAATGAGACTTGCCATCGCATGGCGCTCCAATCGCTAGAAGCCAGCTACCCGGAGGGATTTTTTTTCGATGATTTAAACAATTAACCCACTGAAAAGCTATACTATCATAAAGTGTATGCAGAAAGTAATGAGACTTCAGACCGCGTGGCGCTCCACTCGCTAGAAGGAAGCTACCCTGAAGGATATTGGTGGGTGATCCAAACAATTAACGGACTGAAGAACTATGGACTCTTAAAGTGTACGTAGAAAGTAATGAGAGTTGCCATCGCATGGCTCACCATTCCCTAAAAGCAAGGTACACGGAGGGATTCTGGTGGATGGTGCAAACAATTTACGAACTTAAGAACTATGCCCTCATAAAGTGTATGCAGAAAGAAATGAGAGTTCACACCGCGTGGCTCTCCACTCGGTAGAAAGCAGCTACCCTTAGGGTTTTCGGTGGATGATCATAACAATTAACTCACTGAAGAACTATGCTCTCATAAAGTGTATGGAGAACTTAATAAGACCTCGCACCGCGTGGCGCTCCACTCGCTAAAACAAGCTAGCCGTAGGGATGTTGGTGGATGATCCAAACAATTAAGGCACTGAAGAACTATGATTTCATAAAGTGTATTCAGAAAGTAAAGAGTCTTCCCACCGCGCGGCGCTCAACTCGAAAGAAACCAGCTACCCGGAGGGATATTGAAGGATGATCCAAACAATTAACTCACTGAAGAACTATGCTCTCATAAAGTGTATGCAGAACGTAATGAGACTTCCCACCGAGTGGCGCTCCACTTGCTAAAACAAGCTAGCCTTAGGGATGTTGATGGATGATCCAAACAATTAACGCACTGAAGAACTATGCCCTCATAAAGTGTATGAAGAAAGTAATGAGACTTCCCACCGCGTAGCGCTCCACTCGCTAGAAGCAAGCTACCCGGAGGGATTCTGGTGGATGATCCAAACAATTAACGAACTGAAGCGCTATGCTCACACACAGTATGTGTCAAGAAAGTAATGTGACTCGCCGCTGCGTGGCGCTCCATTCACTAAATGCAAGCTACCCGGAGGGATTGTGGTAGATTCTAAAAACATTTAACGAGCTGTAGAACTATACCGTCATAAAGTGTATGATGAAAGTAATGTGACTTAAGACTGCGTGGCGCTCCATTCGCTAGAAGCAAACTACCCGGAAGGATTTTGTTGGATGATCCAAAATATTAACGCACTGAAGAACTATGCCCTCATAAAGTGTATGCAGAAAGTAATGAGATTTCCCATTGCGTAGCACTCCACTCGCTAAAATCAAGCTAACTGGAGGGATATTGGTGGACGATCCAAACAATTAACGCTCTAAAGAACTATGCCGTCATAAAGTGTATGCAGAAAGTAATGAGACTTCCCACCGCGTGGCGCTGCACTCGAGAGAAGCCAGCTACCCGGAGGGATTTTGGTTGATGATGCAAGTAATTAATGCACTGAAGAACTATGCCCTCAGAAAATGTATGCAGAAAGTTTTGAGACACGCCACTGCGGTGCGTTCCATTCCCTAGGAGCAAGCTACACGGAGGGATTGTGTTTTATTATCCAAACAATTAACGAACTGAAGCGCTATGCTCACAGACGGTATGTGTGAAGAAAGTAATGAGACTCGCCGCTGCGTGGCGCTACATTCACAAAAAGCAAGCTACACGGAGGCATTGTGGTGGATGATCCAAACAATAAGCGAACTGAATGACTATACCCTCATAAAGTGTATGCAGAAAGTAATTTGACATCAGACCGCCTGACGCTCCATTCGCTAGAAGCAAACTACCTAGAGGGACTTTGTTGGATGATCCAAAGAATTAACGCACTGAAGAACTATGCCCACATAAAGTGTATGCAGAAAGTAATGAGACTTCCCACCGCGTGGCGCTCCACTCGATAGAAGCTAGCCACCTTGAGGGATTTTGTTGGATGATCCAAACTGTTAACGAATGGAAGAACTATGCCTTCATAAAGTATATGCAAAAAGTAATTAGACTTCAGACCGCGTGACGCTCCATTCGCTAGAAGCAAACTACCCTGAGGAAATTTGTTGGATGATCCAAAAAATTAACTCACTGCAGAACTTGCCCACATAAAGTGTATGCAGAAAGTAATGAGACTTCCCACCTCGTAGCACTCCACTCGCTAAAATCAAGCTAACTGGAGGGATATTGTTGAATGATCCAAACAATTAACGCACTGAAGAGCTATGCCCTCATAAAGTGTATTCAGAAAGTAAAGAGACTTCCCAACGCGTGGCGCTCCACTCGATAGAAGCCAGCCACCTGGAGGGATTTTGTTTGATGATCCAAACAATTAACGAACGGAAGAACTATGGCTTCATAAAGTATATGCAAAAAGTAATCTGACTTCAGACCGCGTGACGCTCCATTCGCTAGAAGCAAACTACCCTGAGGAACTTTGTTGGATGATCCAAAAAATTAACGCACTGCAGAACTTGCCCACATAAAGTGTATGCAGAAAGTAATGAGACTTCCCACCGCGTGGCGATCCACTCGCAAAAACAAGCTAGCCGTAGGGATGTTGGTGGATGATCAAAACAATTAAGGTACTGAAGAACTATGCCCTCATAAAGTGTTTGCAGAAAGTAAAGAGAATTCCCACCGCTTGGCGCTCAACTCGAAAGAAACCCGCTACCCAGAAAGATATTGGTGGATGTTCCAAACAGTTAAGGTACTGAAGCACTATGGTCCCACACAGTATGTGTCAAGAAAGTAATGAGACTCGCCGCTGAATGGCGCTCCATTTACTAAAAGCAAGCTACCCTTAGGGATTGTGCTGGATGATCCAAAAAATTAACGCACTGAAGAACTATGCCCTCATAAAGTGTACTCAGAAAGTAATGAGACTTCCCCCCGCGTGGCGCTCCACTCGATAGAAGCCAGCCACCTGGAGGAATTTTGTTTGATGATCCAAACAATTAACGAACGGAAGAACTATGCCTTCACAAAGTGTATGCAGAAAATAATGTGACTTCAGACCGCTTGACGCTCCGTTCGCTAGAAGCAAACTACCCTGAGGGACATTGTTGGATGATCCAAAAATTTAACGCACTGAAGAACTATGCAGACATAAATTGTATGCAGAAAGTAAAGAGACTTCTTACCCCATGGCGCTCCACTCGCAAGAAGCAAGCTAACAGAAGGTATTTTGGTGGATGATCGAAACAACTAACGCACTGAAAAACTATGTTCCCATTAAGTGTATGCAGAAAGTAATGAGACTTCCCACCGAGTGGTGTTCCACACGCTAGAAGCCACCTACCCGGAGGGATTTTTTTGGATGATCCAAACAATTAACGAAGTGAAGTACTATGCTCAGACAGTATGCGTCAAGAAAGTAATGAGACTCTCTGTTGCGTGGGGCTCCTTTCGCTAGAAGCAAGCTACCTTGAGGAATTTTGGTGGATGAAAGAAACAATTATCGCACTGAAGCTTTATGCCCTCACAGAGTGTATGCAGTAAGTAAAGAGACTTCCTTACGTGTGGCGCTCCACTCGATAGAAGCCAGCCACCTGGAGGGATTTGGTTTGATGATCCAAACAACTTACTCACTGAAGCACTATGCCCTCATAAAGTGTAAGCACAAAGTAATGAGACTTCCAACGCGTGGCGCTCCACTCACTAGAAGCAAGCTACCCGGAGGTATTGTGGTGGATGACCCATCAATTAACGAACTGAAGCTCTATGCTCACACACAATATGTGTCAAGAAAGTAATGAGACTCGCCGCTGCGTGACGCTCCATTCGCTTGAAGCAAGCTAATCTGAGGGATTGTGGTGGATGATCCAAACAATTTACGAACTGAAGAACTATGCTTTCATAAAATGTATGCAGAAAGTAATGGGACTTCCCACCGAGTGGCGCTCCAGTCGCTAGAAGCTACCTACCCGGAGTGATTTTGGTCGATGATCGAAACAATTAACGAAATGAAGAACCATGCCCTCATAAAATGTATGTACAAAGTAATGAGACTTCCCACCGCGTGGCGATCTACTCGCTAGAAGCCAGCTACTCGGAAGTATTAGGGTGGATGATAAAAACAATTAACGCACTGAAGAACTATACCCCCAAAAAGTGTATGCAGAAAGTAATGAGAGTTCCCAACGCGTGGCGCTTCACTCTCTAGCAGGAAGCTACCCGGAGGGATTCTGGTGGATGATCCATACAATTAACGCACTGAAGAACTATGCCCTGATAAAGTGTATGCAGAAAGTATTATGACTTCCCAAGGCGTGGCGCTCCACTCGTTAGAAGGCAGCTACCCGAAGGGATTTTCATGGATGATCCAAACAATTAACGCACTTAAGAACTATGTCCCAATAAAGTGTATGCAGAAAGTAATGAGACTTGCCGCCGCGTGGTGCTCCATTCGCTAGAAGCCACGTCGCCAGAGGGATTTTGGTGGAACATCCAAACAATTAACGCACTGAAGAATAATGTCCTCATAAAGTGTATGCAGAAAGTAATGAGTCATCCCACCGCGTGGCGCTCCACTCGCTAGAAGGCAGCAACACTGAGGGATTTTGCTGGATGATCTGAACATTTAACCCACTGAAGAACCATGCCCTCGTAAAGTGTATGCAGAAAATAATGAGACTTGCCATCGCGTGGACCTCCACTTGATAGAAGTCAGCTACCCATGCGGATTTTCGTGGATGATCCAAGCAGTTAAAGCACGGAAGAAGTACGCCTTCATAAATTTTATGCAGCAATTAATGAGACTTCACACCGCGTTGCGCTCCACTCGCTAGAAGGCAGCTACAAGGAGGAATTTTGAAGGATGATCCAAACAATTAACGAACTGAATCACTATGCTCACACACAGTTATTGTCTACAAGGTAATGAGACTCGCCGCTGCGTGGCGCTCCATTCGCTAAATGAAGCTACCCGGAGCGATTTTGGTAGATGATCCAAACAATTAACGCACTGAAGAACTACGCCTTCATAAATTGTATGCAGAAAGTTATGAGACTTCCCACCGAGTGGCGCTCCACTCGCTAGAAGCCAAGTCGCCAGAGGGATTTTGGTGGAACATCCAAACAATTAACGCACTGAAGAATTATGACCTCATGAAGTTTATGCAGAAAGTAATGAGTAATCACACCGCGTGGCCCTCCACTTGCTAGAAGTCAGCTACCCGGAGAATTTTTTTGGATGATCCAAAGAATTAACGCACTGAAGAGCTATGCACTCATAAAGTGTATGCAGAAAGTTACGAGACTTCTCACTGCACAAACGTACACAAATAATAGAAAATAGTAGAAACAAACAAAAACCAACATTGTTTCTCAAGGCTAAAAATAATGAGAACATTAAACAAGTCAGAGAAAATTTTGTTAAATCAGTGAATCCATCAAAAGACAAAATTAAAATCACATCTTTGAAGGAAACGAAAAACACTCTGATTGTTGAAACAGCATCGATCACAGATATGGAAAAAATAATGAACAATCGGAAATTACATGAAAATGTGAAAGTAGAAAAGCCAAATAAGAGAAAACCTTTGCTAATAATATACGATGTTCCAGCTGATTTTGAGAACGAAGAGATAGTTGAAACATTAATTGAGCAAAACTTCGAAGAACAGGAAATAGAACAAGCCAAGCAAGATATAAAACCAAGATTTAGAACCGGCCCAAAGAATAAAGACAAATGCCATCTAGTGATTGAGACATCGGCCACAATGAGAAGGAAACTAATATCTGAAGGTAGAGTGTACCTTATGTATGAAGTTCATGGAGTCAAGGACTTCATCACAATACCAAAATGTACTTTATGCCTAGATTATTCACACGTAAGCAAACACTGCAAGGAAGAAGAAAAGATATGCTCTCATTGCGGAAATAAAGGCCACGAACGTGCTACCTGTGAAGATAAAAATAAGAGCAAGGTATGCATACCATGTAGCAGAAGGAAAAAGAAGTGTGATGCAAAAAATGAGAAGGACTGCGCTACATATAAAATGTTTTACGAGCGGACCATTTCTAGGATAGAATTTTAATGGATAAGTATCCCGAAAGATTTTTCAATAATCAACAGGAAAATAATATTGCAAAAGAAACAAAAAAGAAAAGGAAAAGCCAGTCGAATAAACTAAGGGATAAAGAACGATCTGAAGCTAGAAGAAATCTGATCTCCAAAACAAAATTCGAAATTTGGTTGGAAGAATCAACACCAATAAGTAGCATCGAAAAGGTTTTGACAATAGAGGAAGGTTACATTGATTTAGAAGATACAAATACATGCATAGTGCACCTTATAAACCCAGATTTAGTGACATTTCCAAAAGGATTTGCTGAGAAAGTGGCCAAAACACATGAAAATTTTGACTTAAACAAAATGAACTACATAGATATAAAAGAAGCGAACAACGCGGTCAGAGTGTATTACTTCACAAATAAATATCAAGTAAATTTTTTGCATATAAAATCGAGAAAGCAAGAAGCTATGGAAGATTTGGAAATTGTACTAAAATATATACAAACGGTTACATTAAGTAAAGATAAAATTAGGAAAGAAATCACAGCTCCAGCACTGTCAATGGGTCTGTGGGGTAAACAACCGCAAGAAGTCATAAAAAGAATATATAAAGTAATAAGAAATTCCAAGAAACTAACCTTAAAAATGAAAATACCAGATAAACAACTCTTCAATACAGCAAAATTAACGTTAGAATACCATGAGAAAGAAAGTAATGAAACGGTAGCTTATGGGGAAAGAAGGAAAAAACAGGATTTAGAGCATCCAGAAACCAAAATTAAGGAAGATAATATCAAAGAGATGGAGAAGAGAACAGAATGGTGAGAAACTGACAAAATGGATAGGCTACTAACAAGAGCAAGAAAAAGTGAAAATACAGCCTCACAGGACCCTAAAAATTTATACAATAACATAGAAACCCAAATGATCCTAGGAAGATTAGAGGAAACCAAGTTATTGACAACGGCTCTAAGACTCTTGGTTAGGCACCATATTGAGAAAGGAAAAACGATATCCTTCCCACAACTCGAAGACGTAGACGAAATCGAACTTGAAACGAACGGGATAACCTCAGACCCAGAACAACTGCTTGAACACGTGAAATCAGTTTACAAAAGGAGAAAGAAGACCCTCGACTTGGAGAAAGTATATAGGGAATTTGCCAAACTGTATGGATGTATTGTATTTGACCACAGAGCGGAGTGGCCACACACCCACGTTAAAATATATAACCCCTGACCACAAGCATGGATGAACCAAGGAAGGAGGAAAGAATAAAAATTATGCAGATAAACGCAGGTGGGTCAATTACAGTAATGGACGAGATAAAAGAACTCGCTGAGAAGGAAGATATAGACATAATTTTAATACAAGAACCCTATACTAAAAACAAAAAAACTAACGGTAATGGGAAAAACAGAAATAGTGCACGCAGGAGAGAAACCTATAAACAACACAGGTGAAAAACAAAACACACGAGGAGGGAAGCCAAACTCAAACCACATTGGAGAGAAACCTATGGCAGTGATAGTAAACAGAAACAAAAACTACAAAATTCTAAATCTAACACAGTTTAGTGACCCATGGACAAATTGTATAGAACTTAAATCACAAAATGGAGATATTATGATATTAAACTGTTACTGTCAGTATTGTCTAGATATAGAACCTTTTTTAAATACCATGACAAAATTTTGTGACACTTACAAACACAAGGACATACTTATATGCGCCGACGCGAATGCTAAATCTCCAATTTGGCAGAGTAGATATACAGACGACAGAGGACAGAAAGTAGAAGAAATGATAGCAGAAAATGATCTAGTAGTAATAAATGAGGAAGGTCATCCGCCCACGTACAGGAGTAGACAAGGGGGTGAATCAAACATAGACATAACACTAACAACATTGCAACTCAGCGACAGAATAACAAATTGGAGGGTACTAGACGCGGCTACCCTAAGTGATCATAACGCAATACTATTCGAGATAAGCAGCAAAACAAATTCTAACAATCTAAATGAAAACGATAAAACTGTAATATATAACACAAAAAGAATAAATTGGACTAAATTTTGGGAGACAATTAAATTGCCACAAATTGAAGACGATAGCGATGTTGATGAAATAGCTGAAACATTGGAAACTGAAATAATTAAAGCAATTAAAAGTTCAACTAAAATACGAACATTAAACGGAAAATCAAATAAAAACAACTCCTTTTGGAATAATGAACTAAAAGACTTAAAACTAAAAACGAGAAGAGCTAGGAAATTATATCAAGAGACGTGGGAAATAGAATTGAAACAAATACGACTAAGAAAATACAGGGAGCAAAAAGAAATATATGAAAACAAAATGAAAGAAATGAAAGTAAATAGTTGGAAGAACTACCTTAAAGAAAATACTAACCTAGACATTTGGGGTGAACCATATAAAATAATTAGTCAGAAAATAAAGAAGCCAACAACTCTCTCAACCTTAAGAAAAGATGACGGAAGTTTTACTAAAGGATGGGAAAGCACCATAAATTTTTTAATGGAAAAACTTTTACCCAAGGACGAAAAAGAAGACGATGACGAGGTGCACAAACAAATGAGGAAAGAAATGAAAATTTTACCAATAAACGACGAAATTATGGAAGAAACAACCAATCAAGAAATAAGTAATTACATAAAAATGTTAAAAAAGAAGAAAGCAGCAGGTCCAGACATGATAAAATCAGAAATTTTCATGGAAAATGCAGATACATGGTCACCATATCTATCAAGACTCTACAATTTATGCCTCAAGACGAAAAGAATTCCTAAAATATAGAAACACTCAAACTTAGTAATAATAAAAAAGAGCGAAGATAAAAGAAATGACGACCCTAAGGCGTATAGACCTATCTGTCTCTTAAATATAATAGGAAAAATATTCGAAAGGGTAATCACTAACAGACTTAGCAAATATCGAAACATAGAAAAAGATAAGCTACAGCATGGCTTTAGGAAGAAGAAAAGTACGGAGACAGCTATAAGAAGGCTTTTAGAATTAATAGAAAATGGAAAAATAGACAAGTACCAGGTAGTAATCTATGTTGATATCAGTGGAGCTTTTGACAATTTGTGGTGGCCATCACTCTTCAAACAATTTAAAAAAATGAAAGTACCTAAATCACTATACCAGCTAATGTTAGAATACTGCAACGAAAGACAGGTCACTTACAAGGCACCAAATAATATTACCACATATACAACAAAGGGATGTCCACAGGGATCCATATGCGGTCCAACGATGTGGGACATCGTTATCGAACCCTGCCTAAAAACACTGGAAATTATGGAAGACACGGAAGGAGTAGTCGGCTATGCAGATGATATCGCAATAGTCGTATCAGCACGATCAAGAGACGAAATTGAGAGGAAAGGGAACCAAGTCTTACACACGCTTCAGAAATGGTGCGAAATAAATAAACTGAAACTATCAGGAAATAAAACTAAATACACGATATTCGGCCAATCTATACAAAGAGATCCAATATTAAAGATAAATAACCAAAAAATTGAACGAGTGAAAGAATTCAAGTATTTGGGAGTATGGATTGACGATAAACTGAACTATGCTAAACATGTCGAAAACGTAACTGACAAAGGAAAGAAAGTAGCACATAAAATACTCACAATTGCAAGAAAAGACTATAAGATACCCAAAAAGACCCTACAAACGTACAACAATGCTGTAATAATGCCAACAGTAAAATACTGTGCCAGCATCTGGGCTCACAGAATATTTGCAAATAAAAAATTAAGGGAACAAATAAACAGAGTTCAGAGAGGAGTTATAATTAGAACAATAGGAATAATCAAAACACTACCGATAGAATCCTTACAAGTGCTTGCACTAGAAGAACCAATCCACTACCAAATACTAAGAGAAGCAATAAAACGATGGAAAACAAATAATGAAACTATAAAAATAATAGAGATTCTAGGTACAAATCCGAATAACGAAGACGAACTAAATATGTTGATAGAAAGAAAATGGCAGGAGGAATGGTACACCACAACAAAAGGAGAAAAGCTCAAAGAATACATACCAACTATCAAAGTAAGGAAAGAAATTGGTGAAATAAAGAAGGAAACTATGGAAGCACTGTCGGGACATGGACCCTTCAAAATACATTTGAAAAGACTAAATATTGAAAATGACGAAATGTGTTCATGTGGAGAAATCCAAACACCTGAACACGTAATATGGAATTGTGAAAATTACGTAACTAGTGAAGAAATAAGGAAATTCAGAGATGAACTTAGTGATGAAGATTGGACTAGCTTACGGCAGGATAAAACAAAATTCGATAATTTTCAAAAAATAACAGAGCATGTAGTGAGAAACCTATGGAATGAACGAACCCAAAGAAGAAGGTAATTGAACAAATGGCACTTTGAAAAGATACAAATAATAATAATAAAAAAATCAAATTCTAATAGAAACAATTTTAAAGTTCTGGCAAACACCCAGAACTATAGTACAAACTTACGTTTCTTTTTATTTATTTATTTATTTCGTTTTATTTCTATAACGTCTATCAACATTGTGTGTGTGTCAGTGTAGTGAGTGTTAGTGTAATAAACGCATATGAGAAACAGTGTGATAAAAGCATAGAGAATCATGGAAGAAAGAAGAAACTACAAGACAGTTAACACCAAATGAGAATGTTTTTTACACTGTGTTTTGTTTATTTTTCTTTTAATATTTTACTTTTCAGGGTGGGGAATGTGCTGCTTTCCACTCATTTATCTTATGTACTAATCAATTATTTTCTTTCTTCTTTCAGGTTATTTTCTGCATGTAAAAGGATAAATAAAGGAAATTAATAAAAAAAACAAAAAAAAGAGAGAGAAATATAAGGGCATGGTTTTAAATATTAGGTGCCATGCTGAAAAGAAATGTGCCTCACCTCAATCTGCAGAGGTTTGACAGCCGAAAAGACAGAGAGATAAATAAAGAAAAAAACAGAGTATAAGAGAGAGAAATAAAGGCAAGAGGCAGTTGCGTCTGCCGTAAATAAGTCCGAAAGTAATCGGCCAAGGCAGGGGGAAGTGGAGGCTTAAAAAAAAAAAAAAAAACTTCTCACTGCGTGGCACTCCACTCACTAGGACAAAGCTAACCGAAGGGATTGTTGTGGATGATCCAAACAATTAACGAACTGAAGAACAATGCCCTCATAAAGTGTATTGAGATAGTAATGAGACTTGCCACAGCATGGCGCTCCATTCGCTACAAGCAAGCTACCCGTAGGGATTTTTCGTGGAAGATCCAAAAAATTAACACACTGGAGAAATCTGCCTCCATAAAATGTATGCAGAAAGGAATGAAACTCGCCACTGCATGGCTCTCCATTATCTATAAGCATTCTACCTGGAGGGATTTTGGCGGATGATTCAAACAATTAACGAACTGAAGAACTATGCCCTCATAAAGTGTATGCAGAAAATAATGAGACTTGCCATCGCGTGGCGCTCCACTCGCTAAAAGCCAGCTACCCGGAGGAATTCTGGTGAGTGATCCAAAAGATTAACGCACTGAAGCCCTCTGCCTTCATAAAATGTATGCAGAAATTAATGAGACTTTCCAGCGTGTGGCGCTTCATTCGCAAGAAGCCAGATACCCGGAGGGTTTTCGGTGGATGATCCAACCAATCAACGCATTGAACAACTATGCATTCATAAAGTGTATGCAAAATGTAATGAGACTTCCCACTGCGTGGCGCTCTCCTCGCTAAACCAAGCTACCCGGAGGGATATTGGTTGATGATCCAAACAATTAACGAACTGAAGGACTGTGCTCGCACACAGTTTATGTCGAGAAACTAATAAGACTGGCCGCTGTGTGGCGCTCCATTCGCTAGAAGAATATACCAGGAAAGATTCTGGTGGATGATCCAAACAATTAACGCACTGAAGAACTCTGCCCTCATAAAGTGTATGCAGAAAGTAATGAGACTTCCCACCGCGTCGCGTTCCACTCGCTAGAAGCCAGCTACCCGGAGGGATTTTGGTTGATGATGCAAGTAATTAATGCACTGAAGAACTATGCCCTCAGAAAATGTATGCACGTAGTTATGAGACATGCCACTGTGTGGCGCTCCATTCGCTAGAAGCTACATACCTGGAGTGATTTCGATGGATGATCAAAACAATTAACGTACTGAAGAATTATGCCCTCATAAAATGTATGCAGAAAGAAATGAGGGTTCCCACCGCGTGGCTCTCCACTCGCTAGAAAGCAGCTACCCGGAGTTATTTTGGTGGATGATACAAACAATTAACGCACTGAAGAACTATGGCCTCATAAAGTGTATGTAGAAAGTAATGAGACTTGCCATCGCATGGCGCTCCAATCGCTAGAAGCCAGCTACCCGGAAGGATTTTTTTCGACGATTTAAACAATTAACCCACTGAAAAGCTATACTATCATAAAGTGTATACAGAAAGTAAAGAGACTTCAGACCGCGTGGCGCTCCACTCGCTAGAAGGAAGCTACCCTGAAGGATATTGGTGGGTGATCCAAACAATTAACGGACTGAAGAACTATGGACTCTTAAAGTGTATGTAGAGAGTAATGAGAGTTGCCACCGCATGGCGCACCATTCCCTAAAAGCAAGGTACACGGAGGGATTCTGGTGGATGGTCCAAACAATTTACGAACTTAAGAACTATGCCCTCATAAAGTGTATGCAGAAAGAAATGAGAGTTCCCACCGCGTGGCTCTCCACTCGGTAGAAAGCAGCTACCCTTAGGGTTTACGGTGGATGATCATAACAATTAACTCACTGAAGAACTATGCTCTCATAAAGTGTATGGAGAACTTAAGAAGACTTCGCACCGCGTGGCGCTCCACTCGCTAAAACAAGCTAGCCGTAGGGATGTTGGTCGATGATCCAAACAATTAAGGCACTGAAGAACTATGCCTTCATAAAGTGTATGCAGAAAGTAAAGAGTCTTCCCCCCGCGTGGCGCTCAACTCGAAAGAAACCAGATACCCGGAGGGATATTGAAGGATGATCCAAACAATTAACTCACTGAAGAACTATGCTCTCATAAAGTGTATGCAGAACGTAATGAGACTTCCCACCGAGTGGCGCTCCACTCGGTAAAACAAGCTAGCCTTAAAGATGTTGATGGATGATCCAAACAATTAACGCACTGAAGAACTATGCCCTCATAAAGTGTATGCAGAAAGTAATGAGATTTCCCATTGCGTAGCACTCCACTCGCTAAAATCAAGCTAACTGGAGGGATGTTGGTGGACGATCCAAACAATTAACGCTCTAAAGAACTATGCCGTCATAAAGTGTATGCAGAAAGTAATGAGACTTCCCACCGCGTGGCGCTGCACTCGAGAGGAGCCAGCTACCCGGAGGGATTTTGGTTGATGATGCAATTAATTAATGCACTGAAGAACTATGCCCTCAGAAAATGTATGCAGAAAGTTTTGAGACACGCCACTGCGGTGCGTTCCATTCCCTAGGAGCAAGCTACACGGAGGGATTGTGTTGGATTATCCAAACGATTAACGAACTGAAGCACTATGCTCACAGACGGTATGTGTGAAGAAAGTAATGAGACTCGCCGCTGCGTGGTGCTACATTCACAAAAAGCAAGCTACCCGGAAGGATTGTGGTGGATGATCCAAACAATAAGCGAACTGAATGACTATACCCTCATAAAGTGTATGCAGAAAGTAACTTGACATCAGACCGCGTGACGCTCCATTCGCTAGAAGCAAACTACCCAGAGGGACTTTGTTGGATGATCCAAAGAATTAACGCACTGAAGAACTATGCCCACATAAAGTGTAAGCAGAAAGTAATGAGACTTCCCACCGCGTGGCGCTCCACTCGAAAGAAGCTAGCCACCTTGAGGGATTTTGTTGGATGATCCAAACTATTAACGAACGGAAGAACTATGCCTTCATAAAGTATATGCAAAAAGTAATGTGACTTCAGACCGCGTGACGCTCCATTCGCTAGAAGCAAACTACCCTGAGGAACTTTGTTATATGATCCAAAAAATTAACGCACTGCAGAACTTGCCCACATAAAGTGTATGCAGAAAGTAATGAGACTTCCCACAACGTAGCACTCCACTCGCTAAAATCAAGCTAACTGGAGGGACATTGTTGGATGATCCAAACAATTAACGCACTGAAGAGCTATGCCCTCATAAAGTGTATTCAGAAAGTAATGAGACTTCCCACCGCGTGGCGCTCCACTCGATAGAAGCCAGCCACCTGGAGGGATTTTGTTTGATGATCCAAACAATTAACGAACGGAAGAACAATGCCTTCATAAAGTGTATGCAGGAAGTAATAAAACTTCCCACAGAGTGGTGCTTTACTCGCTAGAAGGAAGCTACCCGGAAGGATTGTGGTGGTTGATCCAAACAATTAACGAACTGAAGCAATATTCACACACAGTACGTGTGAAGAAAGTATGAAACTCGCCGCTGCGTGGCGCTCCATTCGCTAGAAGCAAGCTACCCAGAGGGATTGTTGTGGATGATCCGAACAAATTAACGAACGTAAGCATTATGCCCTCATAAAGTGTATGCAGAATATAATAAGACTTCCAACCGCGTGGCGTTCCACTCGCTAGAAGCAAGCTACCCGGAGGGATATTTTTGGATGATCCAATCAATTAACGAACTGAAGCTCTATGCTCACACAAAATATTTTTAGAAAGTAAAGAGACACGCCGATGCGTATCGCACCATTCGCTACAAGCAAGCTACCCGGAGGGATTTTGGTGGATGATCCAAATAATTAACGCACTGAAGAACTATACCATCATAAAGTGTACGCAGAAAGTAATGGGGCTTAGCAACGCGTGCGGCTCCACTCGCTTGAATCCAGCAACCCGGAGGAATTTTGGTGGATTATCCAAATAATTAACGCACTGAAGAACTATCCCCTCATAAAGTGTATGCAGAAGTATTGAGACCTCCCACTGTGTGGCACTCCACTCGCTAGAAGGTAGATACTCGGGAGTATTTTGGTGGATAATCCAAACAATTAACGCACTAAAGAACAATGCCCTCATCAAGAGTATGCAGAAAGTAATGAGACTTACTACCGCGTGGCGCTACACTTGCTAGAAGCCAGCTACCCTGAGGGATTATTGGTGGATGATCCAAACAATCAACGCACTGAACAACAATGCCCTCATAAACTGTATGCAGAAAATAATGAGACTTCCCACCGCGTGGCGCTCCACTCGCTGGAAGCTAGCTACCCGGAGGGATTGTGGTGGATTATACAAACAATTAACGAACTGAAGCGCTATGCTTACACACAGTATGTGTCAAGAAAGTAATGAGACTCGCCGCTGCGTGGCGCTCCATTCACTAAATGCAAGCTACCCGGAGGGATTGTGGTAGATTATAAAAACATTTAACGAGCTGAAGAACTATACCCTCATAAAGTGTATGCAGAAAGTAATGTGACTTAAGACTGCGTGTCACTCCATTCGCTAGAAGCAAACTACCCGGATTGATTTTGTTGGATGATCCATAATATTAACGCACTGAAGAACTATGCCGTCATAAAGTGTATGCAGAAATAATGAGACTTCCCACCACGTGGCGCTCCACTCGATAGAAGCCAGCTACCCGGAGGGATTTTGGTTGATGATTCAAGTAATTAACGCACTGAAGAACTATGCCATCATAAAATGTATGCAGAAAGTTATGAGACACGTCACTGCGTGGCGTTAAATTCCCTAGGAGCAAGCTACCCGGAGGGATTGTGTTGGATTATCCAAACAATTAACGAACTGAAGCGCTATGCTCACACACAGTGTGTGTCAAGAAAGTAATGAGACTCGCCGCTGCGTGGCGCTCCATTCACTAAAAGCAAGCTAAACGGAGGGATTGCGGTGGATGATCCAAACAATTAGCAAACTGAAGAACTATATCCTCATAAAGTGTATGCAGAAAGTAATGTGACTTCAGACCGCGTGACGCTCCATTCGCTAGAAACAAACTACCAGGAGGGACTTTGTTAGATGATCCAATAAATTAACGCACTGAAGAACTATGCCCACATAAAGTGTATGCAGAAAGTAATTAGACTTTCCACCGCGTAACACTCTACTCGCTAAAATGAAGCTAACAGGAGGGATATTGTTGGTTGATCCAAACAATTAACGCACTGAAGCACTATGCTCGCACACAGTTTGTGTCGAGAAAGTAATAAGACTGGCCGCTGTGTGGCGCTCCATTCGCTAGAAGAATATACCAGGAGAGATTCTGGTGGATGATCCAAACAATTAACGCACTGAAGAACTATGCCCTCATAAAGTGTACGCAGGAAGTAATGACACTTGCCAGAGCTTGGTGCTTCATTCGCTAGAATTATGCTACCGGGAAGGATTGTGGGGGTTGATCCAAACAATTAACGAACTGAAGCAATATTCACACACAGTACGTGTGAAGACAGTATGTAACTCGCCGCTGCGTGGCGCTCCATTGGCCACAAGCAAGCTACCCGGAGGGATATTGGTGGGTGATCCGAACATTTAACGCACTGAAAACCTATGCCCTCATAAAGTGAATGCAGAAAGAAATGAGACTTCCCACCGCGTGGTGCTCCATTCGATAGAAGCCAGCTACCCGGTGGGTTCTCGGTGGATGATCCAAACAATCAACGCATTGAAGAACTATGCATTCATAAAGTGTATGCAAAATGTAATGAGACTTCCCACTGCGTGGCGCTCCCCTCGCTAAACCAAGCTAGCCGGAGGGATATTGGTTGATGATCCAAACAATTAACGAACTGAAGCACTATGCTCGCACAAAATTTGTGTCGAGAAAGTAATAAGACTTGCCGCTGTGTGGCGCTCCATTCGCCACAAGCAAGCTACCCGGAGGGATATTGGTGGGTGATCCGAACATTTAACGCACTGAAAACATATGCCCTCATAAAGCGAATGCAGAAAGTAATGAGACTTCCCACCGCGTGGCGCTCCACTCGATAGAAGCCAGCCACCTGGAGGGATTTTGTTTGATGATCCAAACAATTAACGAACGGAAGAACAATGCCTTCATAAAGTGTATGCAGGAAGTAATGAAACTTCCCACAGCGTGGTGCTTTACTCGCTAGAAGGAAGCTACCCGGAAGGATTGTGGTGGTTGATCCAAACAATTAACGAACTGAAGCAATATTCACACACAGTACGTGTGAAGAAATTATGAAACTCGCCGCTGCGTTGCGCTCCATTCGCTAGAAGCAAGCTACACAGTGGGATTGTTGTGGATGATCCGAACAAATTAACGAACGTAAGAATTATGCCCTCATAAAGCGTATGCAGAATATAATAAGACTTCCAACCGCGTGGCGCTCCACTCGCTAGAAGCAAGCTACCCGGAGGGATATTTTTGGATGATCGAATCAATTAACGAACTGAAGCACTATGCTCACACAAAATATGTGGTAAGAAAGTAATGAGACTTGCCGATGCGTATCGCACAATTCGCTACAAGCAAGCTACCCGGAGGGATTTTGGTGGATGATCCAAATAATTAACGCACTGAAGTACTATACCATCATAAAGTGTACGCAGAAAGTAATGGGGCTTCGCAACGCGAGCGGCTTCACTCGCTAGAATCCAGCAACCCGGAGGAATTTTGGTGGATTATCCAAATAATTAACGCACTGAAGAACTATCCCCTCAAAAAATGTATGCAGAAAGTATTGAGACCTCCCACCACGTGGCACTCCACTCGCTAGAAGGTAGATACTCGGGAGTATTTTGGTGAATAATCCAAACATTTAACGCACTGAAGAACAATGCTCTCATCAAGTGTATGCAGAAAGTAATGAGACTTACTAACGCCGTGTGCGCTACACTTGCTAGAAGCCAGCTACATTAGGGATTATTGGTGGATGATCCAAACAATCAACGCGCTGAACAACAATGCCCTCATAAACGGTATGCAGAAAATAATGAGACTTCCCACCGCGTGGCGCTCCACTCGCTGGAAGCAAGCTACCCGGAGGGAGTGTGGTGGATTATACAAACAATTAACGAACTGCAGCACTATGCTTACACACAATATGTGTCAAGAAAGTAATGAGACTCGCCGCTGCGTGGCGCTCCATTCACTAAATGCAAAGTACCCGGAGGGATTGTGGTAGATTATAAAAACATTTAACGACCTGAAGAACTATACCCTCATAAAGTGTATGCAGAAAGTAATGTGACTTAAGACTGCGTGGCACTCCATTCGCTAGAAGCAAACTACCCGGAAGGATTTTGTTGGATGATCCATAATATTAGCGCACTGAAGAACTATGCCGTCATAAAGTGTATGCAGAAAGTAATGAGACTTCCCACCACGTGGCGCTCCACTCGATAGAAGCCAGCTACCCGGAGGGATTTTGGTTGATGATGCAAGTAATTAACGAATTGAAGAACTATGCCCTCATAAAATGTATGCAGAATGTTATGAGACACGCCACTGCGTGGCGTTCCATTCCCTAGGAGAAAGCTACCCGGAGGGATTGTGTTGGATTATCCAAACAATTAACGAACTGAAGCGCTATGCTCACACACAGTATGTGTCAAGAAAGTAATGAGACTCGCCGCTGCGTGGCGCTCCATTCACTAAAAG
This sequence comes from Thermobia domestica, assembly GCF_964235325.1. Classification (NCBI taxonomy): domain Eukaryota; kingdom Metazoa; phylum Arthropoda; class Insecta; order Zygentoma; family Lepismatidae; genus Thermobia; species Thermobia domestica. Next base: position 58,082,086 of record NC_137470.1, on the reverse strand, counting down.
CAATCTAAACGGAGGGATTTTGGTGGATGATCGAAACAATAAGCGAACTGAAGAACTATATCCTCATAAAGTGTATGCAGAAAGTAATTTGACTTCAGACCGCGTGACGCTCCATTCGCTAGAAGCAAACTACCCGGAGGGACTTTGTTGGATGATCCAAAAAATTAACGCAGTGAAGAACTATGCCCACCTAAAGTGTATGCAGAAAGTAATGAGACTTCCCACCGCGTAACACTCTACTCGCTAAAATCAAGCTAACTGGAGCGATATTGTTGGTTGATCCAAACAATTAACGCACTGAAGCACTATGCTCGCACACAGTTTGTGTCGAGAAAGTAATAAGACTGGCCGCTGTGTGGCGCTCCATTCGCTAGAAGAATATACCAGGAGAGATTCTGGTGGATGATACAAACAATTAACGCACTGAAGAACTATGCCCTCATAAAGTGTATGCAGAAAGTAATGAGACTTCCCACCGCGTAGCGCTCCACTCGCTAGAAGCAAGCTACCCGGAGTAATTGTGGTGGATAATCCAAACAATTAACGAATGGAAGAACTATGCCCTCATAAACTGTATGCACGTAGTTATGAGACACGCCACTGTGTGGCGTTCCATTCGCTAGGAGCAAGCTACCAGGAGGGACTTTGGTGGATGATCCAAACAATTAAGGCTCTGAAGAACTATGAACTCATAAAGTGTATGCAAATTGTAATGAGACTTCCCAACGCGCCGCGCTTCACTCGCTAGAAGCAAGCTACCTGGAGGGATTGTGGTGTATTGGTCCAAACAATTTACGAACTGAAGAACTATGATTTCATAAAGTGAATGCAGAAAGTAATGGGACTTCACACCGAGTGCCGCTCCACTCGCTAGAAGCTACCTACCTGGAGTGATTTCGGTGAATGATCCAGACAATTAACGTACTGAAGAATTATGCCCTCATAAAATGTATGCAGAAAGAAATGAGAGTTCCCACCGCGTGGCCTTCCACTCGATAGAAGCCAGCTACCCGGAGGGATTTTGGTGGATGATACAAACAATTAACGCACTGAAGAACTATGTCCACATAAAGTGTATGTAGAAATTAATGAGACTTGCCATCGCATGGCGCTGCACTCGCTAGAAGCCAGCTACCCGGAGGGATTTTTTTTCGATAATTTAAACAATTAACCCACTGAAAAGCTATACTATAATAAAGTGTATGCAGAAAGTAATGAGACTTCACACCGCGTGGCGCTCCACTCGGTAGAAGGAAGCTACCCTGAGGGATATTGGTGGATGATCCAAACAATTAACGGACTGAAGAACTATGAACTCTTAAAGTGTATGTAGAAAGTAATGAGAGTTCAATCGCATGGCGCTCCTTTCAGTAAAAGCAAGGTACACGGAGAGTTTCTGGTGGATGATCCAAACAATTTACGAACTGAAGAACTATGCCCTCATAAAGTGTGTGCAGAAAGAAATTTGACTTCGCACCGCGTGGCGCTCTACTCGCTAAAACAAGCTAGCCGTAGGGATGTTGGTGGATGATCCAAACAATTAAGGCACTGAAGAACTATGCCTTCATAAAGTGTATGCAGAAAGTAGAGCCTTCCCACCGCGTGGCGCTCAACTCGAAAGAAACCAGCTACCCGGAGGGATATTGGTGGATGATCCAAACAATTAACTCGCTGAAGAACTATGCTCTCATAAAGTGTATGCAGAACGTAATGAGACTGCCCACCGCGTAGCGCTCCACTCGCTAGAAGCAAGCTACCTGGAGGGATTCTGGTGGATGATCCAAACAATTAACGAATGGAAGAACTATGCCCTCATAAACTGTATGCAGAAGTTATGAGACACGCCACTGTGTGGCGTTCCATTCGCTAGGAGCAAGCTACCAGGAAGGATTCTGGTGGATGATCCAAACAATTTACGAAGTGAAGAACTATGCCCTCATAAAGTGTATGCATAAAGAAATGAGAGTTCCCACCGAGTGGCGCTCCACTCGCTAGAAGCAACCTACCTGGAGTGATTTATGTGGATGATCCAAACAATTAACGTACTGAAGAACTATGTCCTCATAAAATGTATGCAGAAAGAAAGGAGAGTTCCAACCGCGTGGCTTTCCACTCGCTAGAAAGCAAATACACGGAGGGATTTTGGTGAATGTTACAATTTTTTTTTTAAATCCTTCACTTTCCCCTGCCTTTGCCATTTCTTATGGTCTTATTAAATGGCAGACGCTACTGCCTCTTACTTGTTATTCTCTCTCTACTACCTTTTTTTCCCTATGATTTCTCTCCTCTTTTTTATGATTGGCCTCAGTTAGGGTGAGGCAAGGCTTACCTTTTATTGGCATGATACCTAAAACAAAATTTAAATCATGCCCTATTCTGTATTTTTTCTTTATTTTTTCTTGTTGTTTTATTTCCTTTTTTAGAAAAAATTGAAAAGATACACAAAGACACATACACACACACACATACTACATACATATACATGAGCAGGAAACACCTTGCATAAAATGTTAAGGTAAGCTGAAAAGAGAAAAGAAATAATTAGTAAACAATTTAAACAAGTATTATCAGGTTCTTTTTTTTTCTTTAAATAGTTATCTCCCCTGTATGAATTTACTTCTTGGTGTTATTCATACCTGTCTTTCCCACTAAAAAGAAAATTCTTTGAAAGGAAATCGGACTTCCAGATTTCCAATTTTTCGTTAGTTGTTAGTTCTGGAAATCAACATCAGAACTGTTTTGGTCTGTCTGAATTTCTCTCACCAGCTTTGTAAAGTCTTCTTATTTTCTTTCTTCTTCTAAAATACTTGTTATATTTTAAAATCCTGCCACCACTAGCAAAACACTAAACAAGGCACTATACACTAACACAAATAAGGAACGTGAAGGTTTAAGTTCTGGAATTGTCATCAGAACTTAGTTTTTTTTTTTCTGTTTGATTAGTTTACTTTCTTCTAATTCTTTATATTTACAATATAGGTTGTGGGTCTTGTTAATTTCTTCTTCTTTCATCGTTTCTTTCCTTCCACAAGTTTCTTGATACATGTCTTGCAACAAATTGTAATTTTCCTAATTTCATTTTATCGTTTATTAAAGTTTGTATATTATCCCTTCTTAATTGGTCCCTTATTTCTCTTATTTTGTTATTTGTTATGTAATTATTGCAACTCCAGAAGACATGTTCTGGTGTTTGTACTTCATTACACGTACATTTATCGTCATTAATTATATTAAGTCTTCTCAGATGAGATTTATACGGTCCATGTCCCGAGATGTATTCTATTAATTCACTGCTTATTGTTCCCATTTCTTCCCTTATTTTTAAGTTTGGGATAATGGTTCTTGTTCTTTGTCCCTTTATCGAATCCCTCCATTCATCTTCCCACTTCCGTTTAATCAGTTTGTTAATATCGTCTTCGGTGCTTGGCAATTCTCCCGTAATTTCCAATATCTTCGTTCTCTCATTATTCTTTAGCCACGTCTTAATACATCTTCTTAATATCTGAAGGTGTATGGGTTCTTCATTGGCCAAAAGTTGTATTGTTTCTGCAGAGATAGTTTTTATGATGCCATGGGTTCTAATTAGCATTAATCGCTGCACTCTTATTAATTTTTGCCTTAAGTTTTTGTTTAAAACAGTCTATGACCCCAGATTCCGGCACAATATTGTGCAATAGCCATTAGAATACCTTTGTTATACAATTTAAAAATTTTTCTGTCAATTTAAAAATCTTTCATAGCCACTGTAAAGAGTTTGTTGGCTATTTTTTTCATCTTCTCTATTGTTTAAGTTATATGTTTTTCGTAGTTTAGTCGTTTGTCTAGCCATACACCTAATTATTTGAATTCATTCACAATTCCTATTTTAGTGCTCCCAATTTTGATTATGGGTTCTCTCTGTAGAGTTTGGCCAAATACTGTAATTTTCGTTTTATTAACCGATAGAGTTAAATTATTTTCAATGTTACAAACGATTAACGCACTGAAGAACTATGGCCTCATAAAGTGTATGTAGAAAGTAATGAGACCTGCCATCGCATGGCGCTCCACTCGTTAGAAGCATGCTACCGGAGAGATTGTGAAGGATGAAATAAACAATTAACGAACTGAAGCAATATGCTCACACACATTATGTGTCAAGAATGTAATGAAACTCGCCGCTGCGTGGCGCTCCATTCGATAGAAGCAAGCTACCCGGAGGGATTATAGTGGATGATCCAAAAAATTAACGCACTGAAGAACTATGCCCTCATAAAGTGTATGCAGAAAGAAATGAGACTTCCCCCCGCGTGGCGGTCCACTCGATAGAAGCCAGCTTCCCAGAGAAATTTTTGTGGATGACTCATACAATTAACGCACTAAAGTATGATCTCATAAAATGTATGCAGAAAGTATTGAGACTTCCCATCGCTTAGCGCTCCACTTGCTGGAAGCCAGCTACCTGGAGGGATTTTGGTGGATGATCCAAAATATTAACGCACTGATGAATTATGCCCTCATAAATTGTATGCAGAATGTAATGAGAGTTCCCACCGCCTGGCGCTGCACTCGCTAGAAGCAGGCTACCCGGAAGGATATTGGTGGATGATCCAAACAATTAACGAACTGAAGCCATATGCTCTCACACAGCATGTGTCAAGAAAGTAATGTGACTCGCCGCTGTGTGGCGCTCCATTCGCTAGAAGCAAGCTACCCGGAGGGATTTCGGTGGATGATCTAAACAATTAACGAATTGAAGCACTATGCTCACATACAGTATGTCAAAAAATTAATTAGAAGTTCCGCTGCGTTTCGCTCCATTCGCTAGAAGCAAACTACCCGCAGAGATTTTGGTGGATGATCCAAACAATTAACGCACTGAAGCACTATTCCCTCATAAAGTGTATGCAGAAAATAATGAGAGTTCGCACCGCGTGGCGCTCCACTCTCTAGAATCCAACTACCCGGAGGGATTTTAGTGGATGATCCAAACAATTAACGCACTGAAGAACTATGCCCTCATATTGTGTATGCAGAAAATATTGAGACTTCCCATCGCGCAGCACTCCACTCGCTGGAAGCCAGCTAACCGGAGAGATTTTGGTGGATGATCCAAAATACTAACGCACTGATGAATTATGCCCTCATAAATTGTATGCAGAAAGTAATGAGACTTGCTACCGCGTGGCGCTTCACTCGCTAGAAGAAATCTACACGGAGGGATTGTGGTGAATGATCCAAAAAATTAGGAAACTGAAGCACTATGCTCACACACAGTATATATCAAGAAATTAATTAGACTCACCGCTGCGTGGCGCACTATTGGCTAGAAACAAGCTACCCGGAGGGATTTTAGTGGATGATCCAATCAATTTGGGCACTGAGGAACTATTCCCTCATAAAGTGTATGCAGAAAGAAATGAGACTTCCCCCCGCGTGGCGCTCCACTCGATAGAAGCCAGCTTCCCGGAGAAATTTTTGTGGATGACTCATACAATAAACGCACTAAAGAAGTATGCCCTACTAAAATGTATGCAGAAAATATTGAGACTTCCCATCGCGCAGCACTCCACTCGCTGGAAGCCAGCTAACCGGAGAGATTTTGGTGGATGATCCAAAATACTAACGCACTGATGAATTATGCCCTCATAAATTGTATGCAGAAAGTAATGAGACTTGCTACCGCATGGCGCTTCACTCGCTAGAAGAAATCTACACGGAGGGATTGTGGTGAATGATCCAAAAAAATTAAGAAACTGAAGCACTACGCTCACACACAGTATATATCAAGAAATTAATTAGACTCGCCGCTGCGTGGCGCACTATTAGCTAGAAACAAGCTACCCGGAGGGATTTTAGTGGATGATCCAATAAATTTGGGCACTGAAGAACTATTCCCTCATAAAGTGTATGCAAAAAGTAATAAGACTTCCCACCGCGTGGCGCTCCACTCGCTAGTAGTCAGGTACCCAAAGGTATTTTGCTGCACGATCCAAAAAATTATCAAACTAAAGCGGTATGCTCACACAAATTTTGTGTCAAGAAAGATTGAAACTCACCGCTGCGTGGCGCTCCATTCGCTAGAAGCAAGCTACCCGGAAAGATTTCGGTGGATGATCCAAAAAATTAACGCACTGAAAAACTATGCCCTCATAAAGTGTATGCAGAAAGAAATGAGACTTCCCCCCGCGTGGCGCTACACTCGATAGAAGCCAGCTTCCCGGAGAAACTTTTCTGGATGACTCATACAATAAACGCACTAAAGAAGTATGCCCTCATAAAATGTATGCAGAAAGTATTGAGACTTCCCATCGCGTGGCGCACCACTCGCTGGAAGCCAGCTACCCGGAGGGATTTTGGTGGATGATCCAAAATATTAACGCACTGATGAATTATGACCTCATAAATTGTATGCAGAAAGAAATGAGAGTTCCCACCGCCTGGCGCTGCACTCGCTAGAAGCAGGCTACCCGGAGGGATCTTGGTGTATGAATCAAATATTAGCGAACTGAAGCACTATGTTCACACACATTTTGTGTCAAGAAATTAATGATACTCGCCACTGCGTGGCGCTACATTCGCTAGAAGCAAGATACCCGGAGGGATTTTGGTTGAAGATCCAATCAATTGACGCACTGAGGAACTATTCCCTCATAAAGTGTATGCTGAAAGTAATGAGACTTCCCAACGCGTGGCGCTCCTCTCGCTAGAATCCAGCTAACCGGAAAGATTTTGGTGGATGATCCTAACAATTAACGCATTGAAGAACTATGCCCTCATAAAGCGTATGCAGAAAACAATGAGACTTCCCACCGCTTAGCGCTCCACTCGCTTGAAGGCAGCTATCCGGAGGGATTTTGGTAGATGATCCAAACAATTAACGCACTGGAGAACTATGAACTCACAAAGTGTATGCAGAAAGTAATAATACTTACCACTGCGTGGGGCTCCATTCGCTACAAGCAAGCTACCCGGAGGGATTTTGGTGGATGATCCAAAAATAATGCACTTAAAAACTATGCCCTCATAAGATGTATGCAGAAAGTAATGAGACTTCCCACCGCGTGGCACTCCACTCGATGGAAGCCAACTACACGGATTGTTTTGGAAGGTGTTATAAGAAATTAACGCACTGAAGCACTATGCCCTCATAAAGTATAAGCAGTAAGTAAAGGGTCTTCCTCCCTCAAGGCGTTCCACTCGCTAGAAGCAAGCTACCCGGAGGGATTGTGGTGGATGATCCAAACAATTTACGAACCGAAGAACTATGCCTTCATAAAGTGTATGCAGAAAATAATGGGACTTCCCACCGAGTGGCGCTCCACTCGCTAGATGCTACCTACCTCGAGTGATTTTGGTGGATGATCCAAACAATTAACGTACTGAAGAACTATGCTCTCAAAATTTAAAATTCTTTCATAGCCACTGTTAAGAGTTTGTTGGCTATTTTTTTCATCTTCTCTGTTGTTTCAGTTATATGTTTTTCGTAGTTTAGTCGTTTGTGTAGCCATACACCTAAATATTTGAATTTATTCTCAATTCCTATTTTAGTGTTGAAAATTTTGATTATGGGTTCTCTCTGTAGAGTTTGGCCAAATACTGTAATTTTCGTTTTATTAACCGATAGAGTTAATTTATTTTCTATGATACAAACAATTAACGCACTGAAGAACTATGGCCTCATAAAGTGTATGTAGAAAGTAATGAGACTTGCCATCGCATGGCGCTCCACTCGTTAGAAGCACGCTACCGGAGAGATTGTGATGGATGAAATAAACAATTAACGAACTGAAGCACTATGTTCACACACATTATGTGTCAAGAATGTAATGAAACTAGCCGCTGCGTGGCGCTCCATTCGATAGAAGCAAGCTACCCGGAGGGATTATGGTGGATGATCCAAAAAATTAACGCACTGAAGAACTATGCCCTCATAAAGTGTATGCAGAAAGAAATGAGTCTTCCCCCCGCGTGGCGGTCCACTCGATAGAAGCCAGCTTCCCGGAGAAATTTTTGTGGATGACTCATACAATTAACGCACTAAAGAAGTATGATCTCATAAAATGTATGCAGAAAGTATTGAGACTTCCCATCGCTTAGCGCTCCACTTGCTGGAAGCCAGCTACCTGGAGGGATTTTGGTGGATGATCCAAAATATTAACGCACTGATGAATTATGCCCTCATAAATTGTATGCAGAATGTAATGAGAGTTCCCACCGCCTGGCGCTGCACTCGCTAGAAGCAGGCTACCCGGAAGGATATTGGTGGATGATCCAAACAATTAACGAACTGAAGCCATATGCTCTCACACAGCATGTGTCAAGAAAGTAATGTGACTCGCCGCTGTGTGGCGCTCCATTCGCTAGAAGCAAGCTACCCGGAAAGATTTCGGTGGATGATCTAAACAATTAACGAATTGAAGCACTATGCTCACATACAGTATGTCAAGAAATTAATGAGAACTTCCGCTGCGTTTCGCTCCATTCGCTAGAAGCAAACTACCCGGAGAGATTTTGGTGGATGATCCAAACAATTAACGCACTGAAGCACTATTCCCTCATAAAGTGTATGCAGAAAATATTGAGACTTCCCATCGCGCAGCACTCCACTCGCTGGAAGCCAGCTAACCGGAGAGATTTTGGTGGATGATCCAAAATACTAACGCACTGATGAATTATGCCCTCATAAATTGTATGCAGAAAGTAATGAGACTTGCTACCGCATGGCGCTTCACTCGCTAGAAGAAATCTACACGGAGGGATTGTGGTGAATGATCCAAAAAATTAAGAAACTGAAGCACTACGCTCACACACAGTATATATCAAGAAATTAATTAGACTCGCCGCTGCGTGGCGCACTATTAGCTAGAAACCAGCTACCCGGAGGGATTTTAGTGGATGATCCAATAAATTTGGGCACTGAAGAACTATTCCCTCATAAAGTGTATGCAAAAAGTAATAAGACTTCCCACCGCGTGGCGCTCCACTCGCTAGTAGCCAGGTACCCAAAGGTATTTTGCTGCACGATCCAAACAATTATCAAACTAAAGCGGTATGCTCACACAAATTTTGCGTCAAGAAAGATTGAAACTCACCGCTGCGTGGCGCTCCATTCGCTAGAAGCAAGCTACCCGGAAAGATTTCGGTGGATGATCCAAAAAATTAACGCACTGAAAAACTATGCCCTCATAAAGTGTATGCAGAAAGAAATGAGACTTCCCCCCGCGTGGCGCTACACTCGATAGAAGCCAGCTTCCCGGAGAAATTTTTCTGGATGACTCATACAATAAACGCACTAAAGAAGTATGCCCTCATAAAATGTATGCAGAAAGTATTGAGACTTCCCATCGCGTGGCGCACCACTCGCTGGAAGCCAGCTACCCGGAGGGACTTTGGTGGATGATCCAAAATATTAACGCACTGATGAATTATGACCTCATAAATTGTATGCAGAAAGAAAAAAGAGAGTTCCCACCGCCTGGCGCTGCACTCGCTAGAAGCAGGCTACCCGGAGGGATTTTTTTGTATGAATCAAATATTAGCGAACTGAAGCACTATGTTCACACACATTTTGTGTCAAGAAATTAATGATACTCGCCACTGCGTGGCGCTACATTCGCTAGAAGCAAGATACCCGGAGGGATTTTGGTTGAAGATCCAATCAATTGACGCACTGAGGAACTATTCCCTCATAAAGTGTATGCTGAAAGTAATGAGACTTCCCAACGCGTGGCGCTCCTCTCGCTAGAATCCAGCTAACCGGAAAGATTTTGGTGGATGATCCTAACAATTAACGCATTGAAGAACTATGCCCTCATAAAGCGTATGCAGAAAACAATGAGACTTCCCACCGCTTAGCGCTCCACTCGCTTGAAGGCAGCTATCCGGAGGGATTTTGGTAGATGATCCAAACAATTAACGCACTGGAGAACTATGAACTCACAAAGTGTATGCAGAAAGTAATAATACTTACCACTGCGTGGGGCTCCATTCGCTACAAGCAAGCTACCCGGAGGGATTTTGGTGGATGATCCAAAAATAATGCACTTAAAAACTATGCCCTCATAAGATGTATGCAGAAAGTAATGAGACTTCCCACCGCGTGGCACTCCACTCGATGGAAGCCAACTACACGGATTGTTTTGGAAGGTGTTATAAGAAATTAACGCACTGAAGCACTATGCCCTCATAAAGTATAAGCAGTAAGTAAAGGGTCTTCCTCCCTCAAGGCGTTCCACTCGCTAGAAGCAAGCTACCCGGAGGGATTGTGGTGGATGATCAAAACAATTTACGAACCGAAGAACTATGCCTTCATAAAGTGTATGTAGAAAATAATGGGACTTCCCACCGAGTGGCGCTCCACTCGCTAGAAGCTACCTACCTCGAGTGATTTTGGTGGATGATCCAAACAATTAACGTACTGAAGAACTATGCTCTCATAAAATGTATGCAGAAAGAAATGAGAGTTCCCACCGCGTGGCTCTCCACTCGCTACAAAGCAACTACCCGAAGGGATTTTGGTGGATGTTACAAACAATTAACGCACTGAAGAACTATGGCCTCATAAAGTGTATGTAGAAAGTAAGGAGATTTGCCATCGCATGGCGCTCCACTCGCTAGAAGCAAGCTACAAGGAGGTATTCTGTTGGATGATCCAAACAATTTACGAACTGAAGAACTATGCCCTCATAAAGTGTATGCAGAAAGAAATGAGAGCTCCCACCGCATGGCTCTCCACTCGCTAGAAAACAGCTACCCGGAGGGTTTTTGGTGGATGATCCAAACATATAACTCACTGAAGAACTATGCTCTCATAAAGTGTATGCAGAACGTAATGAGATTTCCCATCGCGTGGCGCTCCACTCGCTAAAACAAGCTAGCCGTAGGGATGTTGGTGGATGATCCAAGCAATTAAGGCACTGAAGAACTATGCCCTAATAAAGTTTATGCAGAAAGTAAAGAGACTTCCCACCGCGTGGCGCTCAACTCGAAAGAAACCAGCTACCCGGTGGGATATTGGTGGATGATCCAAACAATTAACGAACTGAAGCACTATGGTCCCACACAGTTTCTGTCAAGAAAGTAATGGGACTCGCCGCTGCGTGACGCTCCATTCGCTAAAAGGAGCTACCCGGAGGTATCTTGGTGGATGATCCAAACAATAAACGCACTGAGAAACTATGCCTTAATAAAGTGTATGCAGAAAGTAATGAGACTTCCCACCCCGTGGCGCTCCGCTCGCTAGAAGCCAGCTACCCGAAGGGATTTTTTTGATGATCCAAACAACTAACGCACTAAGCACTATGCCCTCATAAAGAGTATGCACAAAGTAATGAGACTTCCAACGCGTTGCGCCCCACTCACTAGAAGCAAGCTACCCGGAGGTATTGTGGTGGATGACCCATCAATTAACGAACTGAAGCTCTATGCTCACACACAATATGTGTCAAGAAAGTAATGAGACTCGCCGCTTCGTGACGCTCCATTCGCTTGAAGCAAGCTACCCTGAGGGTTTTTGGTGGATGATCCAAACATATAACTCACTGAAGAACTATGCTCTCATAAAGTGTATGCAGAGAGTAATGAGACTTCACACCGCGTGGCGCTCCACTCGCTAGAAGACAGATACCCAGAGAGATTTTTTTGGATGTTCAAAACAATTAATGACCTGAAGCACTATGCCCTCATAAAGTGTATGCATAAAGTAATGAGACTTCCAACGCGTTGCGCCCCACTCACTAGAAGCAAGCTACCCGGAGGTATTGTGGTGGATGACCCATCAATTAACGAACTGAAGCTCTATGCTCACACACAATATGTGTCAAGAAAGTAATGAGACTCGCCGCTTCGTGACGCTCCATTCGCTTGAAGCAAGCTACCCTGAGGGTTTTTGGTGGATGATCCAAACATATAACTCACTGAAGAACTATGCTCTCATAAAGTGTATGCAGAACGTAATGAGATTTCCCATCGCGTGGCGCTCCACTCGCTAAAACAAGCTAGCCGTAGGGATGTTGGTGGATGATCCAAGCAATTAAGGCACTGAAGAACTATGCCCTAATAAAGTTTATGCAGAAAGTAAAGAGATTTCCCACCGCGTGGCGCTCAACTCGAAAGAAACCAGCTACCCGGTGGGATATTGGTGGATGATCCAAACAATTAACGAACTGAAGCACTATGGTCCCACACAGTTTCTGTCAAGAAAGTAATGGGACTCGCCGCTGCGTGACGCTCCATTCGCTAAAAGGAGCTACCCGGAGGTATCTTGGTGGATGATCCAAACAATAAACGCACTGAGAAACTATGCCTTAATAAAGTGTATGCAGAAAGTAATGAGACTTCCCACCCCGTGGCGCTCCGCTCGCTAGAAGCCAGCTACCCGAAGGGATTTTTTTGATGATCCAAACAACTAACGCACTAAGCACTATGCCCTCATAAAGAGTATGCACAAAGTAATGAGACTTCCAACGCGTTGCGCCCCACTCACTAGAAGCAAGCTACCCGGAGGTATTGTGGTGGATGACCCATCAATTAACGAACTGAAGCTCTATGCTCACACACAATATGTGTCAAGAAAGTAATGAGACTCGCCGCTTCGTGACGCTCCATTCGCTTGAAGCAAGCTACCCTGAGGGTTTTTGGTGGATGATCCAAACATATAACTCACTGAAGAACTATGCTCTCATAAAGTGTATGCAGAGAGTAATGAGACTTCACACCGCGTGGCGATCTACTCTCTAGAAGCCAGCTACTCTGAGGTATTATGGTGGATGATAAATACAATTAACGCACTGAAGAACTATGCCCCCATAAAGTGCATGCAGAAAGTACTGAGAGTTCCCACCGCGTGGCGCTTCACTCTCTAGCAGGAAGCTACCCGGAGGGATTCTGGTGGATGTTCCAAACAATTAACGCACTGAAGAGCTATTCCCTCATAAAGTGTATGCAGAAAATAATGAGACTTCACACCGCGTGGCGCTCCACTCGCTAGAAGACAGATACCCAGAGAGATTTTTTTGGATGTTCAAAACAATTAATGACCTGAAGCACTATGCCCTCATAAAGTGTATGCATAAAGTAATGAGACTTCCCACCGCGTGGAGCTCCACTAACTAGAAGCAAGCAACCGGGGATTGTTGTGGATGAACCAAAGAATTAACGAATTGAAGCACTATGATCACACCCTCTATGTGTCAAGAAAGTAATGCGACTCGCCGCTTCTAGACGCTCCATGCGCTAGAAGCAAGCTGCCCGGAGGAATTGTTGTGGATTATCCGAACAATTAACGAAATGAAGCACTATTGTCGCACACATGATATGAGGAGAAATAATGAGACTCGCCGCTGCGTGGAGCTCCATTCGCTGGACGCAAGCTACCCGGAGGGATATTTGTGGGAGATCGAAACAATTAACGCACTGAAAACCTATGCCCTCATACAATGTATGGAGAAAATAATGAGATTTCCCACCGCGTGACGCTCCCCTCAATACAAGCCAGCTACCTGAGGGATTTTGGTTAATGATCCAAACAGTTTAAGCACGGAAGAACTATGCCTTCATAAGGTTTATGCAGAAAATAATGAGATTTCCCACCGCGTGACGCTCCTCTAGATACAAGCCAGCTACCTGAGTGATTTTGGTGGATGATCCAAGCAATTAACGCACTGAAGAACTATGCCTTCATAAAGAGTATGCAGAAAGTATTGAGACTTCCCAAGGTGTGGCGCTCTACTCGTTAGAAAATAGCTACACGGAGGGATTTTGGTGGATGATGCAAACAATTAACGCACTGAAGTACTATGGCCTCATAAAGTGTATGCAGAAAGTAATTAGACTTGCCACCCGGTGGCGTTCCATTCGCTAGAAGCAAGCTACCCGGAGGGATTTTGGTGGATAATCCAAACAGTTTACGCACGGAAGACCTATGCCTTCATAAGGTTTATGCAGAAAATAATGAGATTTCCCACCGCGTGACGCTCCACTCGATACAAGCCAGCTACCTTTTTTTTTTTTTATTAAGGCCTCCACATTCCCCTGCCGTTGCCAATTACTTTTGGACTTATTATAGGGCAGTCGCAACTTTGCCTCTGCCTTTATTTTCTCTCTTTACTTTTATTTTCGTGTATCTCTCTCTCTTTTATTCGGCTATTATTCCTCAGCAGGTTGAGGTGAGGCATATTTTACTAGCATGGCATCTAATACTTTAAACCATGCCCTTTAATGTACCTTTTTTATTTTTTTATTTCATTTTTATTATTATTACTAGCAGCGTTCACCCCGCTTCGCTGCGGTCACCCCGGAACGCAATAAACTTTGTTACTTAGATAATTTTTACTTTTTCGCTTTCAAGTGATATGATAAAAACCATAGAAGATTGCAGTAAATGTTAACATTATATCGCCTGTCATTTATGTTAACCCGCCCCGCTTCGCTGCGGTCACCCCCGAACGCAATAAACTTTGTTACTTAGATAATTTTTACTTTTTCGCTTTCAAGTGATATGATAAAAACCATTATAACGCCTGTCATTTATGTTAACCCGCCGAGTGACACGGTCATGCGGGTTGCATATAAATACGTTTATTTTTATACCTATGATGAACTAACAAAGGATTTGTACGTAATGGACACCTGAATGGTCAATTATCTCAAGACACTGGTAATTGAAAATTAAAGTGATATGATAAAAACCATCTAGGTTCCAAATCCTAATAACCCCCCAAAAATAAAAGAAATTGGTTCAGCCGTATTAGCGTGATGAGCGGACAAAGGATTTGTACGTTCTCTTTTATTGCATAATGTTAACATTATATCGCCTGTCATTTATGTTAACCCGCCCCGCTTCGCTGCGGTCACCCCAACCCGCCCCGCTTCGCTGCGGTCATCCCGGAACGCAATAAACTTTGTTACTTAGATAATTTTTACTTTTTCGCTTTCAAGTGATTTATAGCGCCTGTCATTTATGTTAACCCGCCGAGTCACAGGGTCATGCGGGTTGCATATAAGTACGTTTATTTTTATATGATGAACTAATAACAAAGGATTTGTACGTATGGACACCTGAATGGTCAATTATCTCAAGACACTGGTAATTGAAAATTAAAGTGATATGATAAAAACCATCTAGGGTCCAAATCCTAACAACCCCCCAAAAATGAAAGAAATCGGTTCAACCGTATTAGCGTGATGAGCGGACAAAGGATTTTTTCTACGTTTGAACACCTGATTGGTCAATTATCTCAAGACACTGCTAATTGAAAATTAAAGTGATATGATAAAAACCATCTAGGGTCCAAATCCTAACAACCCCCCAAAAATGAAAGAAATCGGTTCAGCCGTATTAGCGTGATGAGCGGACAAAGGATTTTGTGCGTTCTCTTTTATATATATAGATTTTCCCTTTTACAAAAAAAAAAAACGGGCAAACCTATAAAAGAATATTACAAATATATAAAAGATAAATTTTCTTTTATATATCATTTGTCATTCATTAAAAACATTTTTTTGCACTATTTTGGGCTGCTTCCTCTACCGCCACCTGAAGCCAGCTACCTGAGTGATTTTGGTGGATGATCCAAACAATTAACGCACTGAAGAACTATGCCTTCATAAAGGGTATCTGGAAAGTATTGAGACTTCCCAAGGTGGAATATTGGTGGATGATACAAACAATTACCGAACTGAATCACTATGCTCACACACAGTTATTGCCTACAAAATAATGAGACTCGCCGCTGCGTGGCGCGCCATTCGCTAAAAGTAGCTACACGGAGCGATTTTGGTAGATGACTCAAACAATTAACACACTGAGGAACTACGCGTTCATAAAGTGTAGAAAGAAAGTAATGAGACTTCCAACCTCGTGGGGCTCCACTCGCTAGAATCCAGCTACCCGGAGGGATTCTGGTGAATGATACAAAAATTTAACGCACTGAAGCACTATCCCCTCATAAAATGTATGCAGAAAGTATTGAGACCTCCCACAGCGTGGTACTCCACTTTCTAGAAGGCAATACACGGAGGTATTTTGGTGGGTGATCCAAAGAATTAACGCACTGAAGAATTGTGCCCTCATGAAGTGTATGCAGAAAGTAATGAGATTTGCCACAGCGTTTCGCTACACTTGCTAGAAGCCAGCTAGCCGGAGGGATTTTTGGTGGATGATCCAAAAAATTAACGCACTGAAACGCTATGCTCACACACAGTGTGTGTCAAGAAAGTAATGACACTCGACGCTGAATGGCTCTCCAATTACTAAAAGCAAGCTACACGGAGGGATTGTGGTGGATGATCCAAAAAATTAACGCACTGAAGAACTATGCCCTCATAAAATGTATTCAGAAAGTAATGAGACTTCCCACCGCGTGGCGCTCCACTCGATAGAAGCCAGCTACATGGAGGGTTTTTGTTTGATGATCCAAACAATTAACGAACGGAAGAACTATGCCTTCACAAAGTGTATGCAGATGGTAATGTGACTTCAGACCGCTTGTCGCTCCATTCGCTAGAAACAAACTACCCTGAAGGACTTTGTTGGATGATCCAAAAAAATTCCGCACTGAAGAACTATGCCCACATAAAGTGTATCCAGAAAGTAAAGAGACTTCTCACCGCATGGCGCTCCACTCGCAAGAAGCAAGCTAACAGAAGGTATTTTGGTGGGTGATCCAAAAAATTAACTCACTGTAGAATTGTGCCCTCATAAAGTGTATGCAGAAAGTAACGAGATCTGCCACGGCGTAGCGCTCCACTCGCCAGAAGCCAAATACTCAGAGCGATTTTAGTGAATGATCCAAACAATTAACGCACTGAAGCATTATGCCCTCATAAAGTGTATGTAGAATATAATGAGACTTCCCACCGCGTGGCGCTACACTCGCTAGAAGCCACATACCGGGAGGGATTTTGGTGGATGATCCAAACTATTAACGAGCTGAAGCACTATGCTCACACACAGTATGTGTCAAAAAAATAATGACACTCGCCGCTGCGTGGCGCTACACTCTTTAGAAGCCAACTACCAGGAGTGATTTTGGTGGATGATCCAAACAATTAACCCACTGATGAACTGTGCCCTCGTAAAGTGTATGCTCAAAGAAATGAGACTACCCACCGCGTGGCGCTCCACTCGCTCGAAGCACTATGCTTACACACAGTATGTGTGAAGAATGTAATGAGACTCGCCGCCGCGTGGCTCACCGTTCGCTACAAGCAAGCTACCCGGAGGGATTTTGGTGTATGATCCAAATAATTAACTCACTGAAGAACAATACCATCATAAAGTGTACGCAGAAAGTAATGAGACTTCCCGTCGCGTGGTACACCACTCTCTAGAAGGCAGAAAGACGGATGTATTTTGGTGGTTGATTCAAAAAATTAACGCACTGAAGAATTGTTCCCATATAAAGTGTATGCAGAAAGTAATGAGATTTGCCACCGCGTGGTACTACACTTGCTAGATGCCAGCTACCCAGAGGGATTGTGGTGGATAATCCAAAAAAATAACGAACTGAAGCGCTATGCCGTCATAAAGTGTATCCAGAATATAATGAGACTTCCCACCGCGTGGCGCTCCACTCCCTCGAAGCAAGCTACCCTGAGCGATTTTGGTGGGTGATCCAAACAATTAACGCATTGAAGAAGAAAGCCCTCATAAACTGTATGCATAAAGGAATGAGACGTCACATAACGTTTCACTCCACTCGCTAGAAGCCAGCTGCCCGGAGGGATTTTTGTGGATGTTCCAAACCATTAAAGCACTGAAGAACTATGCTCTCATAAAGTGTATGCAGAACGTAATGAGACTTCCCATCGCGTGGCGCTCCACTCGCTAAAACAAGCTAGCCGTAGGGATGTTGGTGGATGATCCAAGCAATTAAGGCATTGAAGAACTATGCCCTAATAAAGTTTATGCAGAAAGTAAAGAGACTTCCCACCGCGTGGCGCTCAACTCGAAAGAAACCAGCTACCCGGTGGGATATTGGTGGATGATCCAAACAATTAACGAACTGAAGCACTATGGTCCCACACAGTTTCTGTCAAGAAAGTAATGGGACTCGCCGCAGCGTGACGCTCCATTCGCTAAAAGGAGCTACCCGGAGGTATCTTGGTGGATGATCCAAACAATAAACGCACTGAGAAACTATGCCTTAATAAAGTGTATGCAGAAAGTAATGAGACTTCCCACCCCGTGGCGCTCCGCTCGCTAGAAGCCAGCTACCCGAAGGGATTTTTTTGATGATCCAAACAACTAACGCACTAAGCACTATGCCCTCATAAAGAGTATGCACAAAGTAATGAGACTTCCAACGCGTTGCGCCCCACTCACTAGAAGCAAGCTACCCGGAGGTATTGTGGTGGATGACCCATCAATTAACGAACTGAAGCTCTATGCTCACACACAATATGTGTCAAGAAAGTAATGAGACTCGCCGCTTCGTGACGCTCCATTCGCTTGAAGCAAGCTACCCTGAGGGTTTTTGGTGGATGATCCAAACATATAACTCACTGAAGAACTATGCTCTCATAAAGTGTATGCAGAGAGTAATGAGACTTCACACCGCGTGGCGCTCCACTCGCTAGAAGACAGATACCCAGAGAGATTTTTTTGGATGTTCAAAACAATTAATGACCTGAAGCACTATGCCCTCATAAAGTGTATGCATAAAGTAATGAGACTTCCAACGCGTTGCGCCCCACTCACTAGAAGCAAGCTACCCGGAGGTATTGTGGTGGATGACCCATCAATTAACGAACTGAAGCTCTATGCTCACACACAATATGTGTCAAGAAAGTAATGAGACTCGCCGCTTCGTGACGCTCCATTCCCTTGAAGCAAGCTACCCTGAGGGTTTTTGGTGGATGATCCAAACATATAACTCACTGAAGAACTATGCTCTCATAAAGTGTATGCAGAACGTAATGAGATTTCCCATCGCGTGGCGCTCCACTCGCTAAAACAAGCTAGCCGTAGGGATGTTGGTGGATGATCCAAGCAATTAAGGCACTGAAGAACTATGCCCTAATAAAGTTTATGCAGAAAGTAAAGAGACTTCCCACCGCGTGGCGCTCAACTCGAAAGAAACCAGCTACCCGGTGGGATATTGGTGGATGATCCAAACAATTAACGAACTGAAGCACTATGGTCCCACACAGTTTCTGTCAAGAAAGTAATGGGACTCGCCGCTGCGTGACGCTCCATTCGCTAAAAGGAGCTACCCGGAGGTATCTTGGTGGATGATCCAAACAATAAACGCACTGAGAAACTATGCCTTAATAAAGTGTATGCAGAAAGTAATGAGACTTCCCACCCCGTGGCGCTCCGCTCGCTAGAAGCCAGCTACCCGAAGGGATTTTTTTGATGATCCAAACAACTAACGCACTAAGCACTATGCCCTCATAAAGAGTATGCACAAAGTAATGAGACTTCCAACGCGTTGCGCCCCACTCACTAGAAGCAAGCTACCCGGAGGTATTGTGGTGGATGACCCATCAATTAACGAACTGAAGCTCTATGCTCACACACAATATGTGTCAAGAAAGTAATGAGACTCGCCGCTTCGTGACGCTCCATTCGCTTGAAGCAAGCTACCCTGAGGGTTTTTGGTGGATGATCCAAACATATAACTCACTGAATAACTATACTCTCATAAAGTGTATGCAGAGAGTAATGAGACTTCACACCGCGTGGCGATCTACTCTCTAGAAGCCAGCTACTCTGAGGTATTATGGTGGATGATAAATACAATTAACGCACTGAAGAACTATGCCCCCATAAAGTGCATGCAGAAAGTACTGAGAGTTCCCACCGCGTGGCGCTTCACTCTCTAGCAGGAAGCTACCCGGAGGGATTCTGGTGGATGTTCCAAACAATTAACGCACTGAAGAGCTATTCCCTCATAAAGTGTATGCAGAAAATAATGAGACTTCACACCGCGTGGCGCTCCACTCGCTAGAAGACAGATACCCAGAGAGATTTTTTTGGATGTTCAAAACAATTAATGACCTGAAGCACTATGCCCTCATAAAGTGTATGCATAAAGTAATGAGACTTCCCACCGCGTGGAGCTCCACTAACTAGAAGCAAGCAACCGGGGATTGTTGTGGATGAACCAAAGAATTAACGAATTGAAGCACTATGATCACACCCTCTATGTGTCAAGAAAGTAATGCGACTCGCCGCTTCTAGACGCTCCATGCGCTAGAAGCAAGCTGCCCGGAGGAATTGTTGTGGATTATCCGAACAATTAACGAAATGAAGCACTATTGTCACACACATGATATGAGGAGAAATAATGAGACTCGCCGCTGCGTGGAGCTCCATTCGCTGGACGCAAGCTACCCGGAGGGATATTTGTGGGAGATCGAAACAATTAACGCACTGAAAACCTATGCCCTCATACAATGTATGGAGAAAATAATGAGATTTCCCACCGCGTGACGCTCCCCTCAATACAAGCCAGCTACCTGAGGGATTTTGGTTAATGATCCGAACAGTTTAAGCACGGAAGAACTATGCCTTCATAAGGTTTATGCAGAAAATAATGAGATTTCCCACCGCGTGACGCTCCTCTAGATACAAGCCAGCTACCTGAGTGATTTTGGTGGATGATCCAAGCAATTAACGCACTGAAGAACTATGCCTTCATAAAGAGTATGCAGAAAGTATTGAGACTTCCCAAGGTGTGGCGCTCTACTCGTTAGAAAATAGCTACACGGAGGGATTTTGGTGGATGATGCAAACAATTAACGCACTGAAGTACTATGGCCTCATAAAGTGTATGCAGAAAGTAATTAGACTTGCCACCCGGTGGCGTTCCATTCGCTAGAAGCAAGCTACCCGGAGGGATTTTGGTGGATAATCCAAACAGTTTACGCACGGAAGACCTATGCCTTCATAAGGTTTATGCAGAAAATAATGAGATTTCCCACCGCGTGACGCTCCACTCGATACAAGCCAGCTAACTGAGTGATTTTGGTGGATGATCCAAACAATTAACGCACTGAAGAACTATGCCTTCATAAAGGGTATCTGGAAAGTATTGAGACTTCCCAAGGTGGAATATTGGTGGATGATCCAAACAATTACCGAACTGAATCACTATGCTCACACACAGTTATTGCCTACAAAGTAATGAGACTCGCCGCTGCGTGGCGCGCCATTCGCTAAAAGTAGCTACACGGAGCGATATTGGTAGATGACTCAAACAATTAACACACCGAGGAACTACGCGTTCATAAAGTGTAGACAGAAAGTAATGAGACTTCCAACCTCGTGGGGCTCCACTCGCTAGAATCCAGCTACCCGGAGGGATTCTGGTGAATGATACAAAAATTTAACGCACTGAAGCACTATACCCTCATAAAATGTATGCAGAAAGTATTGAGACCTCCCACCGCGTGGTACTCCATTTTCTAGAAGGCAATACACGGAGGTATTTTGGTGGGTGATCCAAAAAATTAACGCACTGAAGAATTGTGCCCTCATGAAGTGTATGCAGAAAGTAATGAGATTTGCCACCGCGTTTCGCTACACTTGTTAGAAGCCAGCTACCCGGAGGGATTTTTGGTGGATGATCCAAAAAATTAACGCACTGAAACGCTATGCACACACACAGTATGTGTCAAGAAAGTAATGACACTCGACGCTGAATGGTTCTCCAATTACTAAAAGCAAGCTACACGGAGGGATTGTGGTGGATGACCCATCAATTAACGAACTGAAGCTCTATGCTCACACACAATATGTGTCAAGAAAGTAATGAGACTCGCCGCTTCGTGACGCTCCATTCGCTTGAAGCAAGCTACCCTGAGGGTTTTTGGTGGATGATCCAAACATATAACTCACTGAAGAACTATGCTCTCATAAAGTGTATGCAGAGAGTAATGAGACTTCACACCGCGTGGCGATCTACTCTCTAGAAGCCAGCTACTCTGAGGTATTATGGTGGATGATAAATACAATTAACGCACTGAAGAACTATGCCCCCATAAAGTGCATGCAGAAAGTACTGAGAGTTCCCACCGCGTGGCGCTTCACTCTCTAGCAGGAAGCTACCCGGAGGGATTCTGGTGGATGTTCCAAACAATTAACGCACTGAAGAACTATGCCCTCATAAAATGTATTCAGAAAGTAATGAGACTTCCCACCGCGTGGCGCTCCACTCGATAGAAGCCAGCCACATGGAGGGTTTTTGTTTGATGATCCAAACAATTAACGAACGGAAGAACTATGCCTTCACAAAGTGTATACAGATGGTAATGTGACTTCAGACCGCTTGACGCTCCATTCGCTAGAAACAAACTACCCTGAAGGAATTTGTTGGATGATCCAAAAAAATACCGCACTGAAGAACTATGCCCACATAAAGTGTATGCAGAAAGTAAAGAGACTTCTCACCGCATGGCGCTCCACTCGCAAGAAGCAAGCTAACAGAAGGTATTTTGGTGGGTGATCCAAAAAATTAACTCACTGAAGAATTGTGCCCTCATAAAGTGTATGCAGAAAGTAACGAGATCTGCCACTGCGTAGCGCTCCACTCGCCAGAAGCCAAATACTCAGAGCGATTTTAGTGAATGATCCAAACAATTAACGCACTGAAGCATTATGCCCTCATAAAGTGTATGTAGAATATAATGAGACTTCCCACCGCGTGGCGCTACACTCGCTAGAAGCCACATACCGGGAGGGATTTTGGTGGATGATCCAAACTATTAACGAGCTGAAGCACTATGCTCACACACAGTATGTGTCAAAAAAATAATGACACTCGCCGCTGCGTGGCGCTACACTCTTTAGAAGCCAACTACCAGGAGTGATTTTGGTGGATGATCCAAACAATTAACCCACTGATGAACTGTGCCCTCGTAAAGTGTATGCTCAAAGAAATGAGACTACCCACCGCGTGGCGCTCCACTCGCTCGAAGCAAACTACCCTGAGCGATTTTGTTGGGTGATCCAAACAATTAACGCATTGAAGAAGAAAGCCCTCATAAAGTGTATGCAGAAAGGTATGAGACGTCACACAGCGTGGCACTCCACTCGCTAGAAGCCAGCTGCCCGGAGGGATTTATGTGGATGTTCCAAACCATTAAAGCATTGAAGAACTATGCAATCATAAAGTGAAGACAGAAAGTAATGAGACGTCCCACCGCGTAGCGCTCCACTCGCCAGAAGCCAAATACCCGGAGCGATTTTAGTGGATGATCCAAACATATAACGCTCTGAAGAACTATGACCTCATAAAGTGTATGCACAAAGTAATGAGATTTCCCACCGCTTGCCGCTTTAATCGCTAAAAGCAAGCTACCCGGAGGGATATTGGTGGATTATCCAAACAATTAACGAACTGAAGCACTATGCTTACACACAGTATGTGTGAAGAATGTAATGAGACTCGCCGCCGCGTGGCGCACCGTTCGCTACAAGCAAGCTACCAGGAGGGATTTTGGTGGATGATCCAAATAATTAACTCACTGAAGAACTATACCATCAAAAAGTGTACGCAGAAAGTAATGAGACTTCCCGTCGCGTGGTACTCCACTCTCTAGAAGGCAGAAAGACGGATGTATTTTGGTGGTTGATCCAAAAAATTAACGCACTGAAGAATTGTTCCCATATAAAGTGTATGCAGAAAGTAATGAGATTTGCCACCGCGTGGTACTATACTTGCTAGAAGAAAGCTACCCGGAAGGATTGTGGTGGTTGTTCCAAAGAATTAACGAACGGAAGCAGTATGCTCACACAAAATATGTGTTAAGAAAGTAATGAGACTCGTCGCTGCGTGGCGCTCCATTCGCTGGAAGCAAGTTACCCGGAGGTTTTTTTGTGGATGATCCAAACAATTAACGAACTGAAACACTATGCTCGCACAGAGTTTGTGTCGAGAAAGTAATGAGACTCGCCGCTGTGTGGCGCTCCATTCGCTAGAAGAAGCTACCAGGAGAGATTCTGGTGGATGATATAAACAATTAACGTACTGAAGAACTATGCTCTCATAAAGTGTATGCAGAAGTTAATGAGACTTCCCACTGCGTAGCGCTCCACTCGCTAGGAGCAACCTACCCGGAGGGATTGTGGTGGATGATCCAAACAATTAACGAACGGAAGCAGTATGCTCACACAAAATATGTGTTAAGAAAGTAATGAGACTCGTCGCTGCGTGGCGCTCCATTCGCTGGAAGCAAGTTACCCGGAGGTTTTTTTGTGGATGATCCAAACAATTAACGAACTGAAACACTATGCTCGCACAGAGTTTGTGTCGAGAAAGTAATGAGACTCGCCACTGTGTGTCGTTCCATTCGCTAGGAGCAAGCTACGAGGAGGGATTGTGGTGGATGATCCAAACAATTTACGAACTTAAGAACTATGACTTCATAAAGTGTATGCAGAAAGTAATGGGACTTCCCACCGCGTGGCTCTCCACTCGCTAGAAAGCAGCTACCCAGAGGGATGTTGGTGGATGATACAAACAATAAACGCACTGAAGAACTATGGCCTCATAAAGTGTATGTAGAAAGTAATGAGACTTGCCATCGCATGGCGCTCCACTCGCTAGAAGCCAGATACCAGGAGGGATTTTTTTTCGATGATTTAAACAATTAACCCACTGAAAAGCTATACTATCATAAAGTGTATGCAGAAAGTAATGAGAGTTCCCACCGCGTGGCGCTCCACTCGCTATAAGGAAGCTACCCTGGGGATATTGGTAGATTATCCAAACTACTGAAAACGCACTGAAAACTATTGCCTCATAATGTGTATGTAGAAGGTAATGAGACTTGCCATCGCATGGCGCTCCATTCACTAAAAGCAAGCAACCCGGAGGGTTCTAGTGGATGATCCAAACAATCTACGTACTGAAGAACTATGCCTTCATAAAGTGTATGCAGAAAGAAATGAGAGTTCCCACCTCGTTGCGCTCAACTCGAAACAAACCAGCTACCCGGAGAGATATTGGTGGATGTTCCAAACAGTTAACGAACTGAAGCACTATGGTCCCACACAGTATGTGTCAAGAAAGTAATGAGTCTCGCCGCTGAATGGCGCTCCATTTACTAAAAGCAAGCTACCCGGAGGGATTGTGGTGGATGATCCAAAAAATTAACGCACTGAAGAACTATGATCTCATAAAGTGTACTCAGAAAGTAATGAGACTTCCCCCCGCGTAGCGCTCCACTCGATAGAAGCCAGCCACCTGGAGGGATTTTGTTTGATGATCCAAACAATTAACGAACGGAAGAACTATGCCTTCACAAAGTGTATGCAGAAAGTAATGTGACTTCAGACCGATTGACGCTCCATTCGCTAGAAGCAAACTACCCTGAGGGACTTTGTTGGTAGATCCAAAAAATTAACGCACTGAAGAACTACGCAGACATAAATTGTATGCAGAAAGTAAAGAGACTTCTCACCCCATGGCGCTCCACTCGCAAGAAGCAAGCTAACAGAAGTTATTTTGGTGGATGATCCAAACAATTAACGCATTGAAGAACTATGTTCCCATTAAGTGTATGCAGAAAGTAATGAGACTTCCCACCGAGTGGTGTTCCACCCGCTAGAAGCCACCTACCCGGAGGGATTTCTTTGGATGATCCAAACAATTAACGAACTGAAGTACTATGCTCACACAGTATGCGTCAATAAAGTAAGGATACTCTCTGTTGCGTGGCGCTCCTTTCGCTAGAAGTAAGCTACCATGTGGAATTTTGGTGGATGAAAGAAACAATTATCGCACTGCAGCTTTATGCCCTCATAGAGTGTATGCAGTAAGTAAACAGACTTCGTTACGTGTGGCGCTCCACTCTATAGAAGCCAGAAACCTGGAGGGATTTGGTTTGATGATCCAACCAACTAACTCACTGAAGCACTCCGCCCTCACAAAGTGTATGCACAAAGTAATGAGACTTCCAACGCGTGGCGCTCCACTCACTAGAAGCAAGCTACCCGGAGGTATTGTGGTGGATGACCCATCAGTTAACGAACTGAGGCTCTATGCTCACACACAATATGTGTCAAGAAAGTAATGAGACTCGCCGCTGCGTGACGCTCCATTCGCTTGAAGCAAGCCAATCTGAGGGATTGTGGTGGATGATCCAAACAATTTACGAACTGAAGAGCTATTAACTCATAAATGTGTATGCAGAAAATAATGAGACTTCACACCGCGTGGCGCTCCACTCGCTAGAAGCCAGA
Organism: Thermobia domestica; assembly: GCF_964235325.1. Lineage (NCBI taxonomy): Eukaryota > Metazoa > Arthropoda > Insecta > Zygentoma > Lepismatidae > Thermobia > Thermobia domestica. Next base: position 58,055,913 of record NC_137470.1, on the reverse strand, counting down.
TACCCCGAGTGATTTTGGTGGATGATCCAAACAACTAACGAACTGAAGCACTATGCCCTCATAAAGTGTATTGAGATAGTAATGAGACTCGCCACTGCATGGGGCTCCATTCGCTACAAGCAAGCTACCCGGAGGGTTTTTTCGTGGATGATCCAAACAATTAACACACTGGAGAAATCTGCCTCCATAAAATGTATGCAGAAAGGAATGAAACTCACCACTGCATGGCTTTCCATTATCTACAAGCATTCTACCTGGAGGGATTTTGGGGGAACATCCAAACAATTAACGCACTGAAGAATTATGACCTCATAAAGTGTATGCAGAAAGTAATGCGTCATCCCACGGCGTGGCGCTCCACTCGCTAGAAGGCAGCAACACGGAGGGATTTTGCTGGATGATCTGAACATTAAACCCACTGAAGAATTGTGCCCTCATAAAGTGTATGCAGAAAACAATGAGACTTGCCATCGCGTGGCGCTCCACTAACTAGAAGCCAGCTACCCGGAGGAATTCTGGTGAGTGATTCAAAAGATTAACGCACCGAAGCCCTCTGCCTTCATAAAATGTATGCAGAAATTAATGAGACTTTCCAGCGTGTGGCGCTCCTTTCGCAAGAAGCCAGATACCCGGAGGGATTCTGGTGAATGATACAAAAATTTAACGCACTGAAGCACTATGCCCTCATAAAATGTATGGAGGAAATATTGAGATTTCTAAACGCGTGGCGCTCCACTCTCCAAAAGCAAGCTAAACGGAGGGATATATGTGGATGATCGAAACAATTAACGCACTGAAGAACTAAGTTTTCATTAAGTGTATGCGGAAAGTAATGAGACTTCCCTCCGCGTGGCTCTCCACTCGCTAGAAGGCATCTACTCGGAGGTGTTCTGGTGAATGATATAAACAATTAACACACTGAAGAACTATCCCCTCATAAATTGTATGCAGAAAGTATTGACACCTCCCACCTCGTGGTACTCCACTCTCTAGAAGGCAGATACAAGGATGTATTTTGGTGGATGATCCAAAAAATAACGCGCTGAAGAACTATACCATCATAAAGTGTACGCAGAAAGTAATGAGACTTCCCACCGCGTGGGGCTCCACTCGCTAGAATCCAGCTACCCGTAGGGATTTTGGTGGATGATCCAAACAATTAACGCACTGAAGAACTATCCCCTCATAAAGTGTATGCAGAAAGTATTGAGACCTCCCACCGCGTGGTACTCCACTCTTTAGAAGGCAGATACACGGAGGTATTTTGGTGGGTGATCCAAAAAATTAACGCACTGAAGAATTGTGCAAACATAAAGTGTATACAGAAAGTAATGAGATCTGCCACGGCGTAGCGCTGCACTCGCCAGAAGCCAAATACCCGGAGCGATTTTAGTGGATGATCCAAACAATTAACGCACTGAAGAATTGTGCCCTCATAAAGTGCATGCAGAAAGTTATGAGATTTGCCACAGCGTGGCGCTACACTTGCTAGAAGCCAGCTACCCAGAAGGATTGTGGTGGATAATCCAAAAAATTAACGAATTGAAGCAATATGCTCTCATAAAGTGTATGCAGAATATAATGAGACTTCCAACCGCGTGGCGCTCCACTCGCTAGAAGCCATATACCGGGAGGGATTTTGGTGGATGATCCAAACTATTTACGAACTGAAGCACTATGCTCACACACAGTATGTGTCAAAAATTAATGACACTCGCCGCTGCGTGGCGCTACACTATTTAGAAGCCAACTACCAGGAGTGATTTTGGTGGATGATCCAAACAATTAACCCACTGAAGAACTATGCCCTCGTAAAGTCTATGCACAAAGAAATGAGACTTCCCACCGCGTGGCGCTCCACTCGCTCGAAGCAAGCTACCCTGAGCGATTTGGTGGTTAATCCAAACAATTAACGCATTGAAGAAGAAAGCCCTCATAAAGTGTATGCAGAAAGGAATGAGACGTGACACAGCGTGGCACTCCACTCGCTAGAAGCCATATACCGGGAGGGATTATTGTACATGTTAAAAACCATTAAAGCACTGAAGAACTATGCAATCATAAAGTGTAGACAGAAAGTAATGAGACTTCCCACCGCGTAGCGCTCCACTCGCCAGAAGCCAAATACCCGGAGCGATTTTAGTGGATGATCCAAACAATTAACGCTCTGAAGAACTATGCTCTCATAAAGTGTATGCAGAAAGTAATGAGACTTCCCACCGCGTGGCGCTGAACTCGATAGAAGCCAGCTACCCGGAGGGATTTTGGTTGTTGATCCAAACAATTAACGAACTTAAGAACTATGCCCTCATAAAGTATATGCAGAAAGTAATGAGACTTAACACCGAGTGGTGTTCCACTCGCTAGAGGCCACCTACCCGGAGCGATTTGTGGATGATCCAAACAATTAACGAACTGAAGCACTATGCTCACACACAGTATGTGTGAAGAAAGTAATGAGACTCACCGCCGCGTGGCGCACCATTCGCTACAAGCAAGCTACCCGGAGGGATTTTGGTGGATGATCCAAATTATTAACGCACTGAAGATCTATGCCATCATAAAGTGTACGCAGAAAGTAATGAGACTTCCCACCGGGTGGGGCTCCACTCGCTAGAAACCAGCTACCCGGAGGGATTCTGGTGGATGATGCAAACAATTAACGCAGTGAAGAACTATCCCCTCATAAAGTGTATGCAGAAAGTATTGGGACCTCCCACCGCATGGTACTCCACTCTCTAGAAGGCAGATACACGGAGGTATTTTGGTGGGTGATCCAAAAAATTAACGCACTGAAGAATTGTGCAAACATAAAGTGTATACAGAAAGTAATGAGATCTGCCACGGCGTAGCGCTGCACTCGCCAGAAGCCAAATACCCGGAGCGATTTTAGTGGATGATCCAAACAATTAACGCACTGAAGAATTGTGCCCTCATAAAGTGTATGCAGAAAGTTATGAGATTTGCCACAGCGTGGCGCTACACTTGCTAGAAGCCAGCTACCCAGAAGGATTGTGGTGGATAATCCAAAAAATTAACGAATTGAAGCAATATGCCCTCATAAAGTGTATGCAGAATATAATGAGACTTCCAACCGCGTGGCGCTCCACTCGCTAGAAGCCATATACCGGGAGGGATTTTGGTGGATGATCCAAACTATTAACGAACTGAAACACTATGCTCACACACAGTATGTGTCAAAAATTAATGACACTCGCCGCTGCGTGGCGCTACACTATTTAGAAGCCAACTACCAGGAGTGATTTTGGTGGATGATCCAAACAATTAACCCACTGAAGAACTATGCCCTCGTAAAGTCTATGCACAAAGAAACGAGACTTCCCACCGCGTGGCGCTCCACTCGCTCGAAGCAAGCTACCCTGAGCGATTTGGTGGTTGATCCACACAATTAACGCATTGAAGAAGAAAGCCCTCATAAAGTGTATGCAGAAAGGAATGAGACGTGACACAGCGTGGCACTCCACTCGCTAGAAGCCATATACCGGGAGGGATTAGTGTACATGTTAAAAACCATTAAAGCACTGAAGAACTATGCAATCATAAAGTGTAGACAGAAAGTAATGAGACTTCCCACCGCGTAGCGCTCCACTCGCCAGAAGCCAAATACCCGGAGCGATTTTAGTTAATGATCCAAACAATTAACGCTCTGACGAACTATGCTCTCATAAAGTGTATGCAGAAAGTAATAAGACTTCCCACCGCGTGGCGCTGAACTCGATAGAAGCCAGCTACCCGGAGGGATTTTGGTTGTTGATCCAAACAATTAACGAACTTAAGAACTGTGCCCTCATAAAGTATATGCAGAAAGTAATGAGACTTAACACCGAGTGGTGTTCCACTCGCTAGAGGCCACCTACCCGGAGCGATTTGTGGGTGATCCAAACAATTAACGAACTGAAGCACTATGCTCACACACAGTATGTGTGAAGAAAGTAATGAGACTCGCCGCCGCGTGGCGCACCATTCGCTACAAGCAAGCTACCCGGAGGGATTTTGGTGGATGATCCAAATTATTAACGCACTGAAGATCTATACCATCATAAAGGGTACGCAGAAAGTAATGAGACTTCCCACCGGGTGGGGTCCACTCGCTGGAATCCAGCTACCCGGAGGGATTCTGTTGGATGATCCAAACAATTAACGCAGTGAAGAAATATCCCCTCATAAAGTGTATGCAGAAAGTATTGAGACCTCCCACCGCGTGGTACTCCACTCTCTAGAAGGCAGATACAAGGATGTATTTTGGTGGATGATCAAAAAAATAACGCACTGAAGAATTGTGTCCTCATAAAGTGTATGCAGAAAGTAATGAGATTTGCCACCGCGTGGCACTTCACTTGCAAGAAGCCAGCCACCTGGAGGGATTTTGTTTGATGATCCAAACAATTATCGAACGGAAGAACTATGCCTTCACAAAGTGTATGCAGAAAGTAATGTGACTTCAGACCACTTGACGCTCCATTCGCTGGAAGCAAACTACCCTGAGGGACTTTTTTGGCTGATCCAAAAAATTGACGCACTGAAGAACTGTGCAGACATAAATTGTATGCAGAAAGTAAAGAGACTTCTCACCCCATGACGCTCCACTCGCAAGAAGCAAGCTAACAGAAGGTATTTTGGTGGATGATCCAAACAATTAACGCATTGAAGAACTATGTTCCCATTAAGTGTATGCAGAAAGTAATGAGACTTCCCACCGAGTGGTGTTCCACCCGCTAGAAGCCAAATACCCGGAGGGATTTTTTTGGATGATCCAAACAATTAACGAACTGAGATACTATGCTCACACAGTATGCGTCAAGAAAGTAAGGATACTCTCCGTTGCGTGGCGCTCCTTTCGCTAGAAGCAAGCTACCTTGAGGAATTTTGGTGGATGAAAGAAACAATTAACGAACTTAAGAACTGTGCCCTCATAAAGTATATGCAGAAAGTAATGAGACTTAACACCGAGTGGTGTTCCACTCGATAGAAGCCAGCCACCTGGAGGGATTTGGTTTGATGATCCAAACAACTAACGCACTGAAGCACTATGACCTCATAAAGTGTTTGCACAAAGTAATGAGACTTCCAACGCGTGGCGCTCCACTCACTAGAAGCAAGCTACCCGGAGGTATTGTGGTGGATGACCCATCAATTAACGAAATGAAGCTCTATGCTCACACACAATATGTGTCAAGAAAGTAATGAGACTCGCCGCTGCGTGACGCTCCATTCGCTTGAAGCAAGCTAATCTGAGGGATTGTGGTGGATGATCCAAACAATTTACGAACTGAAGAACTATGCCTTCATAAAATGTATGCAGAAAGTAATGGGACTTCCCACCGAGTGGCGCTCCAGTCGCCAGAAGCTACCTACCCGGAGTGATTTTGGTCGATGATCGAAACAATTAACGAACTGAAGAACCATGCCCTCATAAAGTGTATGCACAAAGTAATGAGACTTCCCACCGCGTGGCGATCTACTCGCTAAAAGCCAGCTACTCGGAAGTATTATGGTTGATGATAAAAACAATTAACGCACTGAAGAACTATGCCTCCAAAGAGTGTATGCAGAAAGTAATAAGAGGTCCCACCGCGTGGCGCTTAACTCTCTAGCAGGAAGCTAAACGGAGGTTTTCTGGTGGATGATCCATAGAATTAACGCACTGAAGAGCTATTAACTCATAAATGTGTATGCAGAAAATAATGAAACTTCACACCGGGTGGCGCTCCACTCGCTAGAAGCCAGATACCCCGAGTGATTTTGGTGGATGATCCAAACAACTAACAAACTGAAGCACTATGCCCTCATAAATTGTATGTATAAAGTAATGAGACATCCCACCGCGTGGAGCTCCACTAGCTAGAAGCAAGCTACCCGGAGGAATTTTGCTGGATGAACCAAACAATTAACGAACTGAAGCACTATGTTCACACCCGGTATGTGTCAAGAAAGTAATGAGACTCGCCGCTTTGTGACGCTCCATTCGCTAGAAGCAAGCTACCCGGAGGGATTGTTGTGGATGATCCGAACAATTAACGAACTGAAGCACTGTTCACACACAGTATATGTCAAGAAATAATGAGACTCGCCGTTGCGTGGCGCTAGATTCGCTGGACGCAATCTACCCGGAGGGATATTAGTGGGATATCGAAACAATTAACGCACTGAAAACCCGTGCCTTCATACAATTTATGCAGAAAGTAATGAGACTTCCCACCGTGTGACGCTCCACTCGATACAAGCCAGCTACCCGGTGGGATTTTGGTGGATGATGCAAACAATTAACGCACTGAAGAACTATGGAATCATAAAGTGTATGCAGAAAGTAATTAGACTTGCCACCCGGTGGCGTTCCATTCGCTAGAAGCAAGCTACCTGGAGGGATTTTGGTACATGATCCAAACAATTAACGCACTGAAGAACTACGCCTTCATAAATTTTATGCAGCAATTAATGAGACTTCACACCGCGTTGCGCTCCACTCGCTAGAAGGCAGCTACAAGGAGGAATTTTGAAGGATGATCCAAACAATTAACGAACTGAATCACTATGCTCACACACAGTTATTGTCTACAAAGTAATGAGACTCGCCGCTGCGTGGCGCTCCATTCGCTAAATGAAGCTACCCGGAGCGATTTTGGTAGATGATCCAAACAATTAACGCACTGAAGAACTACGCCTTTTTAACTTGTATGCAGAAAGTTATGATACTTCACACCGAGTGGCGCTCCACTCGCTAGAAGCCACGTAGCCAGAGGGATTTTGGTGGAACATGCAAACAATTAACGCACTGAAGAATTATGACGTCATAAAGTGTATGCAGAAGGTAATGAGTCATCCCACCGCGTGGCGCTCCACTCGCTAGAAGGCAGCAACACGGAGGGATTTTGCTCTATGATCTGAACTTTTAACCCACTGAAGAACTATGCCATCGTAAAGTGTATGCAGAAAATAATGAGACTTGCCATCGCGTGGACCTCCACTCGCTAGAAGTCAGCTACCCGGAGAATTTTTTTTGGATGATCCAAAGAATTAACGCACTGAAGAGCTATGCACTCATAAAGTGTATGCAGAAAGTTATGAGACTTCTCACTGCGTGGCGCTCCACTCACTAGGACAAAGCTAACCGGAGGGTTTGTTGTGGATGATCCAAACAATTACCGAACTAAAGAACAATGCCCTCATAAAGTGTATTGAGATAGTAATGAGACTCGCCACTGTATGGCGCTCCATTCGCTACAAGCAAGCTACCATGAGGGATTTTTCGTGGATGATCCAAACAATTAACACACTGGAGAAATCTGCCTCCATAATATGTATGCAGAAAGGAATGAAACTCGCCACTGCATGGCTCTCCATTATCTACAAGCATTCTACCTGGAGTGATTTTGGGGGAACTCCCAAACAATTAACGCACTGAAGAATTATGACCTCATAAAGTGTATGCAGAAAGTAATGAGTCATCCCACCGCGTGGCGCTCCACACGCTAGAAGGCAGCAACACGGAGGGATTTTGCTGGATGATCTGAACATTTAACCCACTGAAGAACTTTGCCCTCATAAAGTGTATGCAGAAAATAATGAGACTTGCCATCGCGTGGCGCTCCACTCGCTAGAAGCCAGCTACCCGGAGGAATTCTGGTGAGTGATTCAAAAGATTAACGCACCGAAGCCCTCTGCCTTCATAAAATGTATGCAGAAATTAATGAGACTTTCCAGCGTGTTGCGCTCCTTTCGCAAGAAGCCAGATACCAGGAGGGATTCTGGTGAGTTATACAAAAATTTAACGCACTGAAGCACTATGCCCTCATAAAATGTATGGAGGAAATATTGAGATTTCTAAACGCGTGGCACTCCCCTCTCCAAAAGCAAGCTAAACGGAGGGATATATGTGGATGATCGAAACAATTAACGCACTGAAGAACTAAGTTTTCTTTAAGTGTATGCGGAAACTAATGAGACTTCCCTCCGCGTGGCTCTCCACTCGCTAGAAGGCATCTACCCGGAGGGGTTCTGGTGAATGATATAAACAATTAACGCACTGAAGAACTATCCCCTAATAAAGTGTATGCAGAAAGTATTGACACCTCCCACCTCGTGGTACTCCACTCTCTAGAAGGCAGATACAAGGATGTATTTCGGTGGATGATCCAAAAAATAACGCACTGAAGAACTATACCATCATAAAGTGTACGCATAAAGTAATGAGACTTCCCACCGCGTGGGGCTCCACTCGCTAGAATCCAGCTACCCGGAGGGATTTTGGTGGATGATCCAAACAATTAAAGCACTGAAGAACTATCCCCTCATAAAGTGTATGCAGAAAGTATTGAGACCTCCCACCGCGTGGTACTCCACTCTCTAGAAGGCAGATACACGGAGGTATTTTGGTGGGTGATCCAAAAAATTAACGCACTGAAGAATTGTGCAAACATAAAGTGTATGCAGAAAGTAACGAGATCTGCCACGGCGTAGTGCTGCACTCGCCAGAACCCAAATACCCGGAGCGATTTTAGTGGATGATCCAAACAATTAACGCACTGAAGAATTGTGCCCTCATAAAGTGTATGCAGAAAGTTATGAGATTTGCCACAGCGTGGCGCTACACTTGCTAGAAGCCAGCTACCCAGAAGGATTGTGGTGGATAATCCAAAAAATTAACGAATTGAAGCAATATGCCCTCATAAAGTGTATGCAGAATATAATGAGACTTCCAACCGCGTGGCGCTCCACTCGCTAGAAGCCATATCCCGGGAGGGATTATTGTACATGTTCCAAACCATTAAAGCACTGAAGAACTATGCAATCATAAAGTGTAGACAGAAAGTAATGAGACTTCCCACCGCGTAGCGCTCCACTCGCCAGAAGCCAAATACCCGGAGCGATTTTAGTGGATGATCCAAACAATTAACGCGCTGAAGAACTATGCTCTCATAAAGTGTATGCAGAAAGTAATGGGACTTCCCACCGCGTGGCGCCGAACTCGATAGAAGCCAGCTACCCGGAGGGATTTTGGTTGTTGATCCAATCAATTTTTTTTTTTTTTTTACATTCGCTCAGTCGCGTTACTCTTAGTCGGTTACCTAGAGCATTCGAAAACCGACTAGTTATCATCATTGCGAATGATTTCTATAGTAGTTTTGTTTTTTTTTCTTTATTTCCATAAGTGAAAAAAAAATAGGAAAATTTGGGAGGGAAAGGATAGGGAAGGAAAAGAGCCAAAAAAAAGGGAAAATTTACAAAAACGAAAAACAAACAAAAAAAACTAAGAATTTAACAAATAAGTTTGAATCTAGATTGCTTTTTTTTTTGTGTATTTCTGTGTGTGTGTTTGGTATCTGTGTTCTCTGCGTATTTATGTTTTTACCTATTGGCTGCTTCTTCTTTTTACCTTAGGCTTCTTCTTGTTTCTTGCAGGTTTTCCCTGTATGATTAGGTTTTATCACCCATATGTTTTATATATATTTAAATATATTTCTTTGGTATTCACCTATTTCTTTCACTGCACTAATGGTTTTCACCTGTGTTTCCACACTAACACTTGTGCACCAAAACTAATATTCTTAACACTACACTACACTGTATGCTTTTGCTGTCACTAACACTAATAATCACTGACACATTTTTCACCTATATGACTTTCTATTTATATATACTCGTATATATATATATATTTAACTTCACCTTGCACCACACGAATTTCTGGCTTAAATTAAGCTTTTAGTTTTTCAGCCTGTATGTTTTTCCATTTATTGTCTACTTTCTCTCTTCCACATGCTAAAAATTTATATTTTCATTTAACTCTAATACTGTATTCATTATTTATTTATTTCTTTTAACCGCTCATTTTGCGTTCCTTGGTATCTTGGCTGGTACTTATAGACTGGGTCCGGGGTCCACTAGGAGCACTTAGTGTGGACCCCGGTCCGTTGTATCCCAGTGCTATCCTCACCATTTTCACCTGGCGCCCGAAACGGTAAATGCCGTGTTTTCCATTTTGTCCTTTCTTGCCATTACCCTATTCCCTCCCGTGAACCCACCACCACTCTCCACTTCACGCACTCTTCTTCACACACTCTTGCACCGGAGTTCCTCTTCCAGTCCCTTGGCTGGAGGTGCATACATTCATTCAATTTGTTCCCGGTGGGAGACACGGATTTCCTGTGTTTCCTCTCCTGGAGTCTTTTCTCCGGTCCAGGAACAAGTCTCACATTCGTTCATTTTCTTTCACCCATCACTTTAATTCTCTCCATTGTTTAAATTTCTTCTGTACATATTTCTTCTTATATCTGAGTATTCATTAGTTATTTTTTTCAATTTTTCACAATCTTCCTTACTAGTTAATATTTCTTGTAAAGTCTTGTTTCGAATATCCCTTCTTAGTATCACGTCATCTTCCATTGCTGGGCACCACATAATGTGGTGTTCTGGTGTGCCAATTTCTCCACATTCACAGCTTGGTGTTCGTTTGGATTTTATTTTATACAAGTAATCTTCATACGGCCCATGTCCTCTTAGGAAATGAATTATTCCGTAAGTGGGATTTAAAGGTTTTATTTGTAGTCTATCTTTTATGTTTGGAAATATCTGATGTACTCTGTGAGCTCCTTCATACCGTTGCCAATCTTCATTCCAAATTGCTATCATATGAACTTCAATTTCTTTTTCGGTATTTAGTTCTTTATCAAATGTATTCCTGATTTTGTCTAGATTTCCTTTTCTTAACCAATAGTTCGCTGCCCTCTGCAGAGCAACAATATTCATGGGTTTTACTCCTAATATTATACTTAATGAGCTATGTGATGTTGATGAAAACGCTCCACTTAATCTTATGAGTATGTTTCTTTGTGGTCTATTTAATCTATTCTTATATGTTTTATTTTCTAATGTTCTCCCAATCCAAACACTTGATGCATATGTTATTGCAGCTGCTAAAATGGTTTCTTGGTACAAATTTATTATTTTCAATGGTAGTTTGTATTTGTTTCTAGCTATCGTAATTAATTTATTTGCTATGCTGTTCCCTCTAGTTGTTATATATTTAAAATGTGCATCAAAATTTAGTTTTTCATCTAATATTATTCCCAGATATCTTATCTTTTGTTCTCTTTTTATGTTTATATTATTTAGCTTTATTATTGGGTTTCGTTGTAACTTTGTTCCAAAAATTAGGTATTTAGTTTTGCTCGTTGATAGTTTTAGTTTACTATCTTTGCTCCACTTGTCTAATTGTTCTATTATTTTTGCAGTTTTAATTTCTAATTCTCTTCTGCTATTTCCACTTGCTGTTATTGCAATATCGTCGGCAAATGCAACAACTATGTCCACTTCCTGCATCTTGTTTAATACTTCCAAGCATGGTTGTAGCTCAATGTCCCATAAAGTTGGTCCCAGGATAGAACCTTGTGGGCAACCTTTCTCGGTCTCAATTTCTATGTCTCCTTCTTCGTTCGGTATTATGATTTTCCTGTTTAATAAGTAATTTCTTATTAAGTTTATTATGTATTTAGGCAAATTTAATTTTCTGATATTTTCTAGAATAGAGGGAAACCAAAGATTGTCAAAAGCTCCTTCAATATCTATAAAGAGTGCTAAGACATATCCAAACAATTAACGAACTTAAGAACTATGCCCTCATAAAGTATATGCAGAAAGTAATGAGCTTCCCACCGAGTGGTGTTCCACTCGCTAGAGGCCACCTACCCGGAGGGAATTGTGGGTGATCCAAACAATTAACGAACTGAAGCACTATGCTCACACACAGTATGTGTGAAGAAAGTAATGAGACTCGCCGCCGCGTGGCGCACCATTCGCTACAAGCAAGCTACCCGGAGGGATTTTGGTGGATGATCCAAATAATTAACGCACTGAAGATCTATACCATCATAAAGTTACGCAGAAAATAATGAGACTTCCCACCGGGTGGGGCTCCACTCGCTAGAATCCAGCTACCCGGAGGGATTCTGGTGGATGATCCAAACAATTAACGCATGAAGAACTATGCCCTCATAAAGTGTACTCAGAAAGTAATGAGACATCCCCCCGCGTGGCACTACACTTGCTAGAAGCCAGCCACCTGGAGGGATTTTGTTTGATGATCCAAACAATTATCGAACGGAAGAACTATGCCTTCACAAAGTGTATGCAGAAAGTAATGTGACTTCAGACCGCTTGACGCTCCATTCGCTGGAAGCAAACTACCCTGAGGGACTTTGTTGGATGATCCAAAAAATTAACGCACTGAAGAACTATGCAGACATAAATTGTATACAGAAAGTAAAGAGACTTCTCACCCCATGGCGCTCCACTCGCAAGAAGCAAGCTAACAGAAGGTATTTTGGTGGATGATCCAAACAATTAACGCATTGAAGAACTATGTACCCATTAAGTGTATGCAGAAAGTAATGAGACTTCCCACCGAGTGGTGTTCCACCCGCTAGAAGCCAAATACCCGGAGGGATTTTTTTGGACGATGCAAACAATTAACGAACTGAAGTACAATGCTCAAACAGTATGCGTCAAGAAAGTAAGGATACTCTCCGTTGCGTGGCGCTCCTTTCGCTAGAAACAAGCTACCTTGAGGAATTTTGGTGGATGAAAGAAACAATTATCGCACTGAAGCTTTATGCCCTCATAGAGTGTATGCAGTAAGTAAAGAGACTTCCTTACGTGTGGCGCTCCACTCGATAGAAGCCAGCCACCTGGAGGGATTTGGTTTGATGATCCAAACAACTAACTCACTGAAGCACTCTGCCCTCATAAAGTGTATGCACAAAGTAATGAGAGCGTGGCGCTCCACTGACTAGAAGCAAGCTACCCGGAGGTATTGTGGTGGATGACCCATCAATTAACGAAATGAAGCTCTATGCTCACACACAATATGTGTCAAGAAAGTAATGAGACTCGAAGCTGCGTGACGCTCCATTCGCTAGAAGCAAGCTAATCTGAGGGATTGTGGTGGATGATCCAAACAATTTACGAACTGGAGAAATCTGCCTCCATAAAATGTATGCAGAAAGAAATGAAACTCGCCACTGCATGGCTCTCCATTATCTACAAGCATTCTACCTGGAGGGATTTTGGGGGAACATCCAAACAATTAACGCACTGAAGAATTATGACCTCATAAAGTGTATGCAGAAAGTAATGAGTCATCCCAACGCGTGGCGCTCCTCTCGCTAGAAGGCAGCAAACGGAGGGATTTTGCTGGATGATCTGAACATTTAACCCACTGAAGAACTTTGCCCTCATAAAGTGTATGCAGAAAATAATGAGACATGCCATCGCGTGGCGCTCCACTCGCTAGAAGCCAGCTACCCGGAGGAATTCTGGTGAGCGATTCAAAAGATTAACGCACCGAAGCCCTCTGCCTTCATAAAATGTATGCAGAAATTAATGAGACTTTCCAGCGTGTTGCGCTCCTTTCGCAAGAAGCCAGATACCCGGAAAGATTCTGGTGAATTATACAAAAATTTAACGCACTGAAGCACTATGCCCTCATAAAATATATGGAGGAAATATTGAGATTTCTAAACGCGTGGCGATCCACTCTCCAAAAGCAAGCTAAACGGAGGGATATATGTGGATGATCGAAACAATTAACGCACTGAAGAACTAAGTTTTCATTAAGTGTATGCGGAAACTAATGAGACTTCCCTCCGCGTGGCTCTCCACTCGCTACAAGGCATCTACCCGGAGGGGTTCTGGTGAATGATATAAACAATTAACGCACTGAAGAACTATCCCCTCATAAAGTGTATGCAGAAAGTATTGACACCTCCCACCTCGTGGTACTCCACTCTCTAGAAGGCAGATACAAGGATGTATTTTGGTGGATGATCCAAAAAATAACGCACTGAAGAACTATACCATCATAAAGTGTACGCATAAAGTAATGAGACTTCCCACCGCGTGGGGCTCCACTCGCTAGAATCCAGCTACCCGGAGGGATTTTGGTGGATGATCCAAACAATTAAAGCACTGAAGAACTATCCCCTCATAAAGTGTATGCAGAAAGTATTGAGACCTCCCACCGCGTGGTACTCCACTCTCTAGAAGGCAGAAACACGGAGGTATTTTGGTGGGTGATCCAAAAAATTAACGCACTGAAGAATTGTGCAAACATAAAGTGTATGCAGAAAGTAATGAGATCTGCCACGGCGTAGTGCTGCACTCGCCAGAAGCCAAATACCCGGAGCGATTTTAGTGGATGATCCAAACAATTAACGCACTGAAGAATTGTGCCCTCATAAAGTGTATGCAGAAAGTTATGAGATTTGCCACAGCGTGGCGCTACACTTGCTAGAAGCCAGCTACCCAGAAGGATTGTGGTGGATAATCCAAAGAATTAACGAATTGAAGCAATATGCCCTCATAAAGTGTATGCAGAATATAATGAGACTTCCAACTGCGTGGCGCTCCACTCGCTAGAAGCCATATACCGGGAGGGATTATTGTACATGTTCCAAACCATTAAAGCACTGAAGAACTATGCAATCATAAAGTGTAGACAGAAAGTAATGAGACTTCCCACCGCGTAGCGCTCCACTCGCCAGAAGCCAAATACCCGGAGCGATTTTAGTGGATGATCCAAACAATTAACGCGCTGAAGAACTATGCTCTCATAAAGTGTATGCAGAAACTAATGAGACTTCCCACCGCGTGGCGCCGAACTCGATAGAAGCCAGCTACCCGGAAGGATTTTGGTTGTTGATCCAAACATTTTTTTTTTTTTTTTTACATTCGCTCAGTCGCGTTACTCTTAGTCGGTTACCTAGAGCATTCGAAAACCGACGAGTTATCATCATTGCGAATGATTTCTATAGTAGTTTTGTTTTTTTTTCTTTATTTCCATAAGTGAAAAAAAAATTGGAAAATTTGGGAGGGAAAGGATAGGGAAGGAAAAGAGACCAAAAAAAGGGAAAATTTACAAAAACGAAAAACAAACAAAAACAAACAAAAAAACACTAAGAATTTAACAAATAAGTTTGAATCTAGATTGCTTGTTTTTTGTGTATTTCTGTGTGTGTGTTTGGTATCTGTGTTCTCTGCGTATTTATGTTTTTACCTATTGGCTGCTTCTTCTTTTTACCTTAGGCTTCTTCTTGTTTCTTGCAGGTTTTCCCTGTATGATTAGGTTTTATCACCCACATGTTTTATATATATTTAAATATATTTCTTTGGTATTCACCTATTTCTTTCACTGCACTAATGGTTTTCACCTGTGTTTCCACACTAACACTTGTGCACCAAAACTAATATTCTTAACACTACACTACACTGTATGCTTTTGCTGTCACTAACACTAATAATCACTGACACATTTTTCACCTATATGACTTTCTATTTATATATACTCGTATATATATATATTTAACTTCACCTTGCACCACACGAATTTCTGGCTTAAATTAAGCTTTTAGTTTTTCAGCCTGTATGTTTTTCCATTTATTGTCTACTTTCTCTCTTCCACATGCTAAAAATTTATATTTTCATTTAACTCTAATACTGTATTCATTATTTATTTATTTCTTTTAACCGCTCATTTTGCGTTCCTTGGTATCTTGGCTGGTACTTATAGACTGGGTCCGGGGTCCACTCGGAGCACTTAGTGTGGACCCCGGTCCGTTGTATCCCAGTGCTATCCTCACCAACTTCACCTGGCGCCCGAAACGGTAAATGCCGTGTTTTCCATTTTGTCCTTTCTTGCCATTACCCTATTCCCTCCCGTGAACCCACCACCACTCTCCACTTCACGCACTCTTCTTCACACACTCTTGCACCGGAATTCCTCTTCCAGTCCCTTGGCTGGAGGTGCATACATTCATTCAATTTGTTCCCGGTGGGAGACACGGATTTCCTGTGTTTCCTCTCCTGGAGTCTTTTCTCCGGTCCAGGAACAAGTCTCACATTCGTTCATTTTCTTTCACCCATCACTTTAATTCTCTCCATTGTTTAAATTTCTTCTGTACATATTTCTTCTTATATCTGAGTATTCATTAGTTATTTTTTTCAATTTTTCACAATCTTCCTTACTAGTTAATATTTCTTGTAAAGTCTTGTTTCGAATATCCCTTCTTAGTATCACGTCATCTTCCATTGTTGGGCACCACATAATGTGGTGTTCTGGTGTGCCAATTTCTCCACATTCACAGCTTGGTGTTCGTTTGGATTTTATTTTATACAAGTAATCTTCATACGGCCCATGTCCTCTTAGGAAATGAATTATTCCGTAAGTGGGATTTAAAGGTTTTATTTGTAGTCTATCTTTTATGTTTGGAAATATCTGATGTACTCTGTGAGCTCCTTCATACCGTTGCCAATCTTCATTCCAAATTGCTATCATATGAACTTCAATTTCTTTTTCGGTATTTAGTTCTTTATCAAATGTATTCCTGATTTTGTCTAGATTTCCTTTTCTTAACCAATAGTTCGCTGCCCTCTGCAGAGCAACAATATTCATGGGTTTTACTCCTAATATTATACTTAATGAGCTATGTGATGTTGATGAAAACGCTCCACTTAATCTTATGAGTATGTTTCTTTGTGGTCTATTTAATCTATTCTTATATGTTTTATTTTCTAATGTTCTCCCAATCCAAACACTTGATGCATATGTTATTGCAGCTGCTAAAATGGTTTCTTGGTACAAATTTATTATTTTCAATGGTAGTTTGTATTTGTTTCTAGCTATCGTAATTAATTTATTTGCTATGCTGTTCCCTCTAGTTGTTATATATTTAAAATGTGCATCAAAATTTAGTTTTTCATCTAATATTATTCCCAGATATCTTATCTTTTGTTCTCTTTTTATGTTTATATTATTTAGCTTTATTATTGGGTTTCGTTGTAACTTTGTTCCAAAAATTAGGTATTTAGTTTTGCTCGTTGATAGTTTTAGTTTACTATCTTTGCTCCACTTGTCTAATTGTTCTATTATTTTTGCAGTTTTAATTTCTAATTCTCTTCTGCTATTTCCACTTGCTGTTATTGCAATATCGTCGGCAAATGCAACAACTATGTCCACTTCCTGCATCTTGTTTAATACTTCCAAGCATGGTTGTAGCTCAATGTCCCATAAAGTTGGTCCCAGGATAGAACCTTGTGGGCAACCTTTCTCGGTCTCAATTTCTATGTCTCCTTCTTCGTTCGGTATTATGATTTTCCTGTTTAATAAGTAATTTCTTATTAAGTTTATTATGTATTTAGGCAAATTTAATTTTCTGATATTTTCTAGAATAGAGGGAAACCAAAGATTGTCAAAAGCTCCTTCAATATCTATAAAGAGTGCTAAGACATATCCAAACAATTAACGAACTTAAGAACTATGCCCTCATAAAGTATATGCAGAAAGTAATGAGCTTCCCACCGAGTGGTGTTCCACTCGCTAGAGGCCACCTACCCGGAGGGAATTGTGGGTGATCCAAACAATTAACGAACTGAAGCACTATGCTCACACACAGTATGTGTGAAGAAAGTAATGAGACTCGCCGCCGCGTGGCGCACCATTCGCTACAAGCAAGCTACCCGGAGGGATTTTGGTGGATGATCCAAATAATTAACGCACTGAAGATCTATACCATCATAAAGTTACGCAGAAAATAATGAGACTTCCCACCGGGTGGGGCTCCACTCGCTAGAATCCAGCTACCCGGAGGGATTCTGGTGGATGATCCAAACAATTAACGCATGAAGAACTATGCCCTCATAAAGTGTACTCAGAAAGTAATGAGACATCCCCCCGCGTGGCACTACACTTGCTAGAAGCCAGCCACCTGGAGGGATTTTGTTTGATGATCCAAACAATTATCGAACGGAAGAACTATGCCTTCACAAAGTGTATGCAGAAAGTAATGTGACTTCAGACCGCTTGACGCTCCATTCGCTGGAAGCAAACTACCCTGAGGGACTTTGTTGGATGATCCAAAAAATTAACGCACTGAAGAACTATGCAGACATAAATTGTATGCAGAAAGTAAAGAGACTTCTCACCCCATGGGGCTCCACTCGCAAGAAGCAAGCTAACAGAAGGTATTTTGGTGGATGATCCAAACAATTAACGCATTGAAGAACTATGTACCCATTAAGTGTATGCAGAAAGTAATGAGACTTCCCACCGAGTGGTGTTCCACCCGCTAGAAGCCAAATACCCGGAGGGATTTTTTTGGACGATGCAAACAATTAACGAACTGAAGTACAATGCTCAAACAGTATGCGTCAAGAAAGTAAGGATACTCTCCGTTGCGTGGCGCTCCTTTCGCTAGAAACAAGCTACCTTGAGGAATTTTGGTGGATGAAAGAAACAATTATCGCACTGAAGCTTTATGCCCTCATAGAGTGTATGCAGTAAGTAAAGAGACTTCCTTACGTGTGGCGCTCCACTCGATAGAAGCCAGCCACCTGGAGGGATTTGGTTTGATGATCCAAACAACTAACTCACTGAAGCACTCTGCCCTCATAAAGTGTATGCACAAAGTAATGAGAGCGTGGCGCTCCACTGACTAGAAGCAAGCTACCCGGAGGTATTGTGGTGGATGACCCATCAATTAACGAAATGAAGCTCTATGCTCACACACAATATGTGTCAAGAAAGTAATGAGACTCGAAGCTGCGTGACGCTCCATTCGCTAGAAGCAAGCTAATCTGAGGGATTGTGGTGGATGATCCAAACAATTTACGAACTGGAGAAATCTGCCTCCATAAAATGTATGCAGAAAGAAATGAAACTCGCCACTGCATGGCTCTCCATTATCTACAAGCATTCTACCTGGAGGGATTTTGGGGGAACATCCAAACAATTAACGCACTGAAGAATTATGACCTCATAAAGTGTATGCAGAAAGTAATGAGTCATCCCAACGCGTGGCGCTCCTCTCGCTAGAAGGCAGCAAACGGAGGGATTTTGCTGGATGATCTGAACATTTAACCCACTGAAGAACTTTGCCTTCATAAAGTGTATGCAGAAAATAATGAGACATGCCATCGCGTGGCGCTCCACTCGCTAGAAGCCAGCTACCCGGAGGAATTCTGGTGAGTGATTCAAAAGATTAACGCACCGAAGCCCTCTGCCTTCATAAAATGTATGCAGAAATTAATGAGACTTTCCAGCGTGTTGCGCTCCTTTCGCAAGAAGCCAGATACCCGGAAAGATTCTGGTGAATTATACAAAAATTTAACGCACTGAAGCACTATGCCCTCATAAAATATATGGAGGAAATATTGAGATTTCTAAACGCGTGGCGATCCACTCTCCAAAAGCAAGCTAAACGGAGGGATATATGTGGATGATCGAAACAATTAACGCACTGAAGAACTAAGTTTTCATTAAGTGTATGCGGAAACTAATGAGACTTCCCTCCGCGTGGCTCTCCACTCGCTACAAGGCATCTACCCGGAGGGGTTCTGGTGAATGATATAAACAATTAACGCACTGAAGAACTATCCCCTCATAAAGTGTATGCAGAAAGTATTGACACCTCCCACCTCGTGGTACTCCACTCTCTAGAAGGCAGATACAAGGATGTATTTTGGTGGATGATCCAAAAAATAACGCACTGAAGAACTATACCATCATAAAGTGTACGCATAAAGTAATGAGACTTCCCACCGCGTGGGGCTCCACTCGCTAGAATCCAGCTACCCGGAGGGATTTTGGTGGATGATCCAAACAATTAAAGCACTGAAGAACTATCCCCTCATAAAGTGTATGCAGAAAGTATTGAGACCTCCCACCGCGTGGTACTCCACTCTCTAGAAGGCAGATACACGGAGGTATTTTGGTGGGTGATCCAAAAAATTAACGCACTGAAGAATTGTGCAAACATAAAGTGTATGCAGAAAGTAATGAGATCTGCCACGGCGTAGTGCTGCACTCGCCAGAAGCCAAATACCCGGAGCGATTTTAGTGGATGATCCAAACAATTAACGCACTGAAGAATTGTGCCCTCATAAAGTGTATGCAGAAAGTTATGAGATTTGCCACAGCGTGGCGCTACACTTGCTAGAAGCCAGCTACCCAGAAGGATTGTGGTGGATAATCCAAAAAATTAACGAATTGAAGCAATATGCCCTCATAAAGTGTATGCAGAATATAATGAGACTTCCAACTGCGTGGCGCTCCACTCGCTAGAAGCCATATACCGGGAGGGATTATTGTACATGTTCCAAACCATTAAAGCACTGAAGAACTATGCAATCATAAAGTGTAGACAGAAAGTAATGAGACTTCCCACCGCGTAGCGCTCCACTCGCCAGAAGCCAAATACCCGGAGCGATTTTAGTGGATGATCCAAACAATTAACGCGCTGAAGAACTATGCTCTCATAAAGTGTATGCAGAAACTAATGAGACTTCCCACCGCGTGGCGCCGAACTCGATAGAAGCCAGCTACCCGGAAGGATTTTGGTTGTTGATCCAAACATTTTTTTTTTTTTTTTTTACATTCGCTCAGTCGCGTTACTCTTAGTCGGTTACCTAGAGCATTCGAAAACCGACGAGTTATCATCATTGCGAATGATTTCTATAGTAGTTTTGTTTTTTTTTTTCTTTATTTCCATAAGTGAAAAAAAAATTGGAAAATTTGGGAGGGAAAGGATAGGGAAGGAAAAGAGACCAAAAAAAGGGAAAATTTACAAAAACGAAAAACAAACAAAAACAAACAAAAAAACACTAAGAATTTAACAAATAAGTTTGAATCTAGATTGCTTGTTTTTTGTGTATTTCTGTGTGTGTGTTTGGTATCTGTGTTCTCTGCGTATTTATGTTTTTACCTATTGGCTGCTTCTTCTTTTTACCTTAGGCTTCTTCTTGTTTCTTGCAGGTTTTCCCTGTATGATTAGGTTTTATCACCCACATGTTTTATATATATTTAAATATATTTCTTTGGTATTCACCTATTTCTTTCACTGCACTAATGGTTTTCACCTGTGTTTCCACACTAACACTTGTGCACCAAAACTAATATTCTTAACACTACACTACACTGTATGCTTTTGCTGTCACTAACACTAATAATCACTGACACATTTTTCACCTATATGACTTTCTATTTATATATACTCGTATATATATATATTTAACTTCACCTTGCACCACACGAATTTCTGGCTTAAATTAAGCTTTTAGTTTTTCAGCCTGTATGTTTTTCCATTTATTGTCTACTTTCTCTCTTCCACATGCTAAAAATTTATATTTTCATTTAACTCTAATACTGTATTCATTATTTATTTATTTCTTTTAACCGCTCATTTTGCGTTCCTTGGTATCTTGGCTGGTACTTATAGACTGGGTCCGGGGTCCACTCGGAGCACTTAGTGTGGACCCCGGTCCGTTGTATCCCAGTGCTATCCTCACCAACTTCACCTGGCGCCCGAAACGGTAAATGCCGTGTTTTCCATTTTGTCCTTTCTTGCCATTACCCTATTCCCTCCCGTGAACCCACCACCACTCTCCACTTCACGCACTCTTCTTCACACACTCTTGCACCGGAATTCCTCTTCCAGTCCCTTGGCTGGAGGTGCATACATTCATTCAATTTGTTCCCGGTGGGAGACACGGATTTCCTGTGTTTCCTCTCCTGGAGTCTTTTCTCCGGTCCAGGAACAAGTCTCACATTCGTTCATTTTCTTTCACCCATCACTTTAATTCTCTCCATTGTTTAAATTTCTTCTGTACATATTTCTTCTTATATCTGAGTATTCATTAGTTATTTTTTTCAATTTTTCACAATCTTCCTTACTAGTTAATATTTCTTGTAAAGTCTTGTTTCGAATATCCCTTCTTAGTATCACGTCATCTTCCATTGTTGGGCACCACATAATGTGGTGTTCTGGTGTGCCAATTTCTCCACATTCACAGCTTGGTGTTCGTTTGGATTTTATTTTATACAAGTAATCTTCATACGGCCCATGTCCTCTTAGGAAATGAATTATTCCGTAAGTGGGATTTAAAGGTTTTATTTGTAGTCTATCTTTTATGTTTGGAAATATCTGATGTACTCTGTGAGCTCCTTCATACCGTTGCCAATCTTCATTCCAAATTGCTATCATATGAACTTCAATTTCTTTTTCGGTATTTAGTTCTTTATCAAATGTATTCCTGATTTTGTCTAGATTTCCTTTTCTTAACCAATAGTTCGCTGCCCTCTGCAGAGCAACAATATTCATGGGTTTTACTCCTAATATTATACTTAATGAGCTATGTGATGTTGATGAAAACGCTCCACTTAATCTTATGAGTATGTTTCTTTGTGGTCTATTTAATCTATTCTTATATGTTTTATTTTCTAATGTTCTCCCAATCCAAACACTTGATGCATATGTTATTGCAGCTGCTAAAATGGTTTCTTGGTACAAATTTATTATTTTCAATGGTAGTTTGTATTTGTTTCTAGCTATCGTAATTAATTTATTTGCTATGCTGTTCCCTCTAGTTGTTATATATTTAAAATGTGCATCAAAATTTAGTTTTTCATCTAATATTATTCCCAGATATCTTATCTTTTGTTCTCTTTTTATGTTTATATTATTTAGCTTTATTATTGGGTTTCGTTGTAACTTTGTTCCAAAAATTAGGTATTTAGTTTTGCTCGTTGATAGTTTTAGTTTACTATCTTTGCTCCACTTGTCTAATTGTTCTATTATTTTTGCAGTTTTAATTTCTAATTCTCTTCTGCTATTTCCACTTGCTGTTATTGCAATATCGTCGGCAAATGCAACAACTATGTCCACTTCCTGCATCTTGTTTAATACTTCCAAGCATGGTTGTAGCTCAATGTCCCATAAAGTTGGTCCCAGGATAGAACCTTGTGGGCAACCTTTCTCGGTCTCAATTTCTATGTCTCCTTCTTCGTTCGGTATTATGATTTTCCTGTTTAATAAGTAATTTCTTATTAAGTTTATTATGTATTTAGGCAAATTTAATTTTCTGATATTTTCTAGAATAGAGGGAAACCAAAGATTGTCAAAAGCTCCTTCAATATCTATAAAGAGTGCTAAGACATATCCAAACAATTAACGAACTTAAGAACTATGCCCTCATAAAGTATATGCAGAAAGTAATGAGCTTCCCACCGAGTGGTGTTCCACTCGCTAGAGGCCACCTACCCGGAGGGAATTGTGGGTGATCCAAACAATTAACGAACTGAAGCACTATGCTCACACACAGTATGTGTGAAGAAAGTAATGAGACTCGCCGCCGCGTGGCGCACCATTCGCTACAAGCAAGCTACCCGGAGGGATTTTGGTGGATGATCCAAATAATTAACGCACTGAAGATCTATACCATCATAAAGTTACGCAGAAAATAATGAGACTTCCCACCGGGTGGGGCTCCACTCGCTAGAATCCAGCTACCCGGAGGGATTCTGGTGGATGATCCAAACAATTAACGCATGAAGAACTATGCCCTCATAAAGTGTACTCAGAAAGTAATGAGACATCCCCCCGCGTGGCACTACACTTGCTAGAAGCCAGCCACCTGGAGGGATTTTGTTTGATGATCCAAACAATTATCGAACGGAAGAACTATGCCTTCACAAAGTGTATGCAGAAAGTAATGTGACTTCAGACCGCTTGACGCTCCATTCGCTGGAAGCAAACTACCCTGAGGGACTTTGTTGGATGATCCAAAAAATTAACGCACTGAAGAACTATGCAAACATAAATTGTATGCAGAAAGTAAAGAGACTTCTCACCCCATGGCGCTCCACTCGCAAGAAGCAAGCTAACAGAAGGTATTTTGGTGGATGATCCAAACAATTAACGCATTGAAGAACTATGTACCCATTAAGTGTATGCAGAAAGTAATGAGACTTCCCACCGAGTGGTGTTCCACCCGCTAGAAGCCAAATACCCGGAGGGATTTTTTTGGACGATGCAAACAATTAACGAACTGAAGTACAATGCTCAAACAGTATGCGTCAAGAAAGTAAGGATACTCTCCGTTGCGTGGCGCTCCTTTCGCTAGAAACAAGCTACCTTGAGGAATTTTGGTGGATGAAAGAAACAATTATCGCACTGAAGCTTTATGCCCTCATAGAGTGTATGCAGTAAGTAAAGAGACTTCCTTACGTGTGGCGCTCCACTCGATAGAAGCCAGCCACCTGGAGGGATTTGGTTTGATGATCCAAACAACTAACTCACTGAAGCACTCTGCCCTCATAAAGTGTATGCACAAAGTAATGAGAGCGTGGCGCTCCACTGACTAGAAGCAAGCTACCCGGAGGTATTGTGGTGGATGACCCATCAATTAACGAAATGAAGCTCTATGCTCACACACAATATGTGTCAAGAAAGTAATGAGACTCGAAGCTGCGTGACGCTCCATTCGCTAGAAGCAAGCTAATCTGAGGGATTGTGGTGGATGATCCAAACAATTTACGAACTGGAGAAATCTGCCTCCATAAAATGTATGCAGAAAGAAATGAAACTCGCCACTGCATGGCTCTCCATTATCTACAAGCATTCTACCTGGAGGGATTTTGGGGGAACATCCAAACAATTAACGCACTGAAGAATTATGACCTCATAAAGTGTATGCAGAAAGTAATGAGTCATCCCAACGCGTGGCGCTCCTCTCGCTAGAAGGCAGCAAACGGAGGGATTTTGCTGGATGATCTGAACATTTAACCCACTGAAGAACTTTGCCCTCATAAAGTGTATGCAGAAAATAATGAGACATGCCATCGCGTGGCGCTCCACTCGCTAGAAGCCAGCTACCCGGAGGAATTCTGGTGAGTGATTCAAAAGATTAACGCACCGAAGCCCTCTGCCTTCATAAAATGTATGCAGAAATTAATGAGACTTTCCAGCGTGTTGCGCTCCTTTCGCAAGAAGCCAGATACCCGGAAAGATTCTGGTGAATTATACAAAAATTTAACGCACTGAAGCACTATGCCCTCATAAAATATATGGAGGAAATATTGAGATTTCTAAACGCGTGGCGATCCACTCTCCAAAAGCAAGCTAAACGGAGGGATATATGTGGATGATCGAAACAATTAACGCACTGAAGAACTAAGTTTTCATTAAGTGTATGCGGAAACTAATGAGACTTCCCTCCGCGTGGCTCTCCACTCGCTACAAGGCATCTACCCGGAGGGGTTCTGGTGAATGATATAAACAATTAACGCACTGAAGAACTATCCCCTCATAAAGTGTATGCAGAAAGTATTGACACCTCCCACCTCGTGGTACTCCACTCTCTAGAAGGCAGATACAAGGATGTATTTTGGTGGATGATCCAAAAAATAACGCACTGAAGAACTATACCATCATAAAGTGTACGCATAAAGTAATGAGACTTCCCACCGCGTGGGGCTCCACTCGCTAGAATCCAGCTACCCGGAGGGATTTTGGTGGATGATCCAAACAATTAAAGCACTGAAGAACTATCCCCTCATAAAGTGTATGCAGAAAGTATTGAGACCTCCCACCGCGTGGTACTCCACTCTCTAGAAGGCAGATACACGGAGGTATTTTGGTGGGTGATCCAAAAAATTAACGCACTGAAGAATTGTGCAAACATAAAGTGTATGCAGAAAGTAATGAGATCTGCCACGGCGTAGTGCTGCACTCGCCAGAAGCCAAATACCCGGAGCGATTTTAGTGGATGATCCAAACAATTAACGCACTGAAGAATTGTGCCCTCATAAAGTGTATGCAGAAAGTTATGAGATTTGCCACAGCGTGGCGCTACACTTGCTAGAAGCCAGCTACCCAGAAGGATTGTGGTGGATAATCCAAAAAATTAACGAATTGAAGCAATATGCCCTCATAAAGTGTATGCAGAATATAATGAGACTTCCAACTGCGTGGCGCTCCACTCGCTAGAAGCCATATACCGGGAGGGATTATTGTACATGTTCCAAACCATTAAAGCACTGAAGAACTATGCAATCATAAAGTGTAGACAGAAAGTAATGAGACTTCCCACCGCGTAGCGCTCCACTCGCCAGAAGCCAAATACCCGGAGCGATTTTAGTGGATGATCCAAACAATTAACGCGCTGAAGAACTATGCTCTCATAAAGTGTATGCAGAAACTAATGAGACTTCCCACCGCGTGGCGCCGAACTCGATAGAAGCCAGCTACCCGGAAGGATTTTGGTTGTTGATCCAAACATTTTTTTTTTTTTTTTTTTACATTCGCTCAGTCGCGTTACTCTTAGTCGGTTACCTAGAGCATTCGAAAACCGACGAGTTATCATCATTGCGAATGATTTCTATAGTAGTTTTGTTTTTTTTCTTTATTTCCATAAGTGAAAAAAAAATTGGAAAATTTGGGAGGGAAAGGATAGGGAAGGAAAAGAGACCAAAAAAAGGGAAAATTTACAAAAACGAAAAACAAACAAAAACAAACAAAAAAACACTAAGAATTTAACAAATAAGTTTGAATCTAGATTGCTTGTTTTTTGTGTATTTCTGTGTGTGTGTTTGGTATCTGTGTTCTCTGCGTATTTATGTTTTTACCTATTGGCTGCTTCTTCTTTTTACCTTAGGCTTCTTCTTGTTTCTTGCAGGTTTTCCCTGTATGATTAGGTTTTATCACCCACATGTTTTATATATATTTAAATATATTTCTTTGGTATTCACCTATTTCTTTCACTGCACTAATGGTTTTCACCTGTGTTTCCACACTAACACTTGTGCACCAAAACTAATATTCTTAACACTACACTACACTGTATGCTTTTGCTGTCACTAACACTAATAATCACTGACACATTTTTCACCTATATGACTTTCTATTTATATATACTCGTATATATATATATTTAACTTCACCTTGCACCACACGAATTTCTGGCTTAAATTAAGCTTTTAGTTTTTCAGCCTGTATGTTTTTCCATTTATTGTCTACTTTCTCTCTTCCACATGCTAAAAATTTATATTTTCATTTAACTCTAATACTGTATTCATTATTTATTTATTTCTTTTAACCGCTCATTTTGCGTTCCTTGGTATCTTGGCTGGTACTTATAGACTGGGTCCGGGGTCCACTCGGAGCACTTAGTGTGGACCCCGGTCCGTTGTATCCCAGTGCTATCCTCACCAACTTCACCTGGCGCCCGAAACGGTAAATGCCGTGTTTTCCATTTTGTCCTTTCTTGCCATTACCCTATTCCCTCCCGTGAACCCACCACCACTCTCCACTTCACGCACTCTTCTTCACACACTCTTGCACCGGAATTCCTCTTCCAGTCCCTTGGCTGGAGGTGCATACATTCATTCAATTTGTTCCCGGTGGGAGACACGGATTTCCTGTGTTTCCTCTCCTGGAGTCTTTTCTCCGGTCCAGGAACAAGTCTCACATTCGTTCATTTTCTTTCACCCATCACTTTAATTCTCTCCATTGTTTAAATTTCTTCTGTACATATTTCTTCTTATATCTGAGTATTCATTAGTTATTTTTTTCAATTTTTCACAATCTTCCTTACTAGTTAATATTTCTTGTAAAGTCTTGTTTCGAATATCCCTTCTTAGTATCACGTCATCTTCCATTGTTGGGCACCACATAATGTGGTGTTCTGGTGTGCCAATTTCTCCACATTCACAGCTTGGTGTTCGTTTGGATTTTATTTTATACAAGTAATCTTCATACGGCCCATGTCCTCTTAGGAAATGAATTATTCCGTAAGTGGGATTTAAATGTTTTATTTGTAGTCTATCTTTTATGTTTGGAAATATCTGATGTACTCTGTGAGCTCCTTCATACCGTTGCCAATCTTCATTCCAAATTGCTATCATATGATCTTCAATTTCTTTTTCGGTATTTAGTTCTTTATCAAATGTATTCCTGATTTTGTCTAGATTTCCTTTTCTTAACCAATAGTTCGCTGCCCTCTGCAGAGCAACAATATTCATGGGTTTTACTCCTAATATTATACTTAATGAGCTATGTGATGTTGATGAAAACGCTCCACTTAATCTTATGAGTATGTTTCTTTGTGGTCTATTTAATCTATTCTTATATGTTTTATTTTCTAATGTTCTCCCAATCCAAACACTTGATGCATATGTTATTGCAGCTGCTAAAATGGTTTCTTGGTACAAATTTATTATTTTCAATGGTAGTTTGTATTTGTTTCTAGCTATCGTAATTAATTTATTTGCTATGCTGTTCCCTCTAGTTGTTATATATTTAAAATGTGCATCAAAATTTAGTTTTTCATCTAATATTATACCCAGATATCTTATCTTTTGTTCTCTTTTTATGTTTATATTATTTAGCTTTATTATTGGGTTTCGTTGTAACTTTGTTCCAAAAATTAGGTATTTAGTTTTGCTCGTTGATAGTTTTAGTTTACTATCTTTGCTCCACTTGTCTAATTGTTCTATTATTTTTGCAGTTTTAATTTCTAATTCTCTTCTGCTATTTCCACTTGCTGTTATTGCAATATCGTCGGCAAATGCAACAACTATGTCCACTTCCTGCATCTTGTTTAATACTTCCAAGCATGGTTGTAGCTCAATGTCCCATAAAGTTGGTCCCAGGATAGAACCTTGTGGGCAACCTTTCTCGGTCTCAATTTCTATGTCTCCTTCTTCGTTCGGTATTATGATTTTCCTGTTTAATAAGTAATTTCTTATTAAGTTTATTATGTATTTAGGCAAATTTAATTTTCTGATATTTTCTAGAATAGAGGGAAACCAAAGATTGTCAAAAGCTCCTTCAATATCTATAAAGTGTGCTAAGACATATCCAAACAATTAACGAACTTAAGAACTATGCCCACATAAAGTATATGCAGAAAGTAATGAGACTTCCCACCGAGTGGTGTTCCACTCGCTAGAGGCCACCTACCCGGAGGGATTTGTGGGTGATCCAAACAATTAACGAACTGAAGCACTATGCTCACACACAGTATGTGTGAAGAAAGTAATGAGACTCGCCGCCGCGTGGCGCACCATTCGCTACAAGCAAGCTAACCGGAGGGATTTTGGTGGATGATCCAAATAATTAACGCACTGAAGATCTATACCATCATAAAGTTACGCAGACAGTAATGAGACTTCCCACCGGGTGGGGCTCCACTCGCTAGAATCCAGCTACCCGGAGGGATTCTGGTGGATGATCCAAATAATTAACGCACTGAAGAACTATGCCCTCATAAAGTGTACTCAGAAAGTAATGAGACTTCCCCCCGCGTGGCACTTCACTTGCTAGAAGCCAGCCACCTGGAGGGATTTTGTTTGATGATCCAAACAATTATCGAACGGAAGAACTATGCCTTCACAAAGTGTATGCAGAAAGTAATGTGACTTCAGACCGCTTGACGCTCCATTCGCTGGAAGCAAACTACCCTGAGGGACTTTGTTGGATGATCCAAAAAAATTAACGCACTGAAGAACTATGCAGACATAAATTGTATGCAGAAAATAAAGAGACTTCTCACCCCATGACGCTCCACTCCTAAGAAGGAAGCTAACAGAAGGTATTTTGGTGGATGATCCAAACAATTAACGCATTGAAGAACTATGTTCCCATTAAGTGTATGCAGAAAGTAATGAGACTTCCCACCGAGTGGTGTTCCACCCGCTAGAAGCCAAATACCCGGAGGGATTTTTTTTTGGATGATGCAAACAAATAACGAACTGAAGTACTATGCTCAAACAGTATGCGTCAAGAAAGTAAGGATACTCTCCGTTGCGTGGCGCTCCTTTCGCTAGAAGCAAGCTACCTTGAGGAATTTTGGTGGATGAAAGAAACAATTATCGCACTGAAGCTTTATGCCCTCATAGAGTGTATGCAGTAAGTAAAGAGACTTCCTTACGTGTGGCGCTCCACTCGATAGAAGCCAGCCACCTGGAGGGATTTGGTTTGATGATCCAAACAACTAACTCACTGAAGCACTCTGCCCTCATAAAGTGTATGCACAAAGTAATGAGAGCGTGGCGCTCCACTGACTAGAAGCAAGCTACCCGGAGGTATTGTGGTGGATGACCCATCAATTAACGAAATGAAGCTCTATGCTCACACACAATATGTGTCAAGAAAGTAATGAGACTCGAAGCTGCGTGACGCTCCATTCGCTAGAAGCAAGCTAATCTGAGGGATTGTGGTGGATGATACAAACAATTTACGAACTGAAGAACTATGTCTTCATAAAATGTATGCAGAAAGTAATGGGACTTCCCACCGAGTGGCGCTCCAGTCGCCAGAAGCTACCTACCCGGAGTGATTTTGGTCGATGATCGAAACAATTAACGAACTGAAGTACCATGCCCTCATAAAGTGTATGCACAAAGTAATGAGACTTCCCACCGCGTGGCGATCTACTCGCTAAAAGCCAGCTACTCGGAAGTATTATGGTGGATGATAAAAACAATTAACGCACTGAAGAACTATGCCTCCAAAGAGTGTATGCAGAAAGTAATGAGAGTTCCCACCGCGTGGCGCTTAACTCTCTAGCAGGAAGCTAAACGGAGGTTTTCTGGTGGATGATCCATACAATTAACGCACTGAAGAGCTATTAACTCATATATGTATATGCAGAAAATAATGAAACTTCACACCGCGTGGCGCTCCAATCGCTAGAAGCCAGATACCCCGAGTGATTTTGGTGGATGATCCAAACAACTAACAAACTGAAGCACTATGCCCTCATAAATTGTATGCATAAAGTAATGAGACATCCCACCGCGTGGAGCTCCACTAGCTAGAAGCAAGCTACCCGGAGGAATTTTGGTGGATGAACCAAACAATTAACGAACTGAAGCACTATGTTCACACCCGGTATGTGTCAAGAAAGTAATGAGACTCGCCGCTTCGTGACGCTCCATTCGCTAGAAGCAAGCTACCCGGAGGGATTGTTGTGGATGATCCGAACAATTAACGAACTGAAGCACTATTCTCACACACAGTATATGTCAAGAAATAATGAGACTCGCCGCTGCGTGGCGCTAGATTCGCTGGACGCAAGCTACCCGGAGGGATATTAGTGGGAGATCGAAACAATTAACGCACTGAAAACCCGTGCCTTCATACAATTTATGCAGAAAGTAATGAGACTTCCCACCGTGTGACGCTCCACTCGATACAAGCCAGCTACCCGGTGGGATTTTGGTGGATGATGCAAACAATTAACGCACTGAAGAACTATGGCCTCATAAAGTGTATGCAGAAAGTAATTAGACTTGCCACCCGGTGGCGTTCCATTCGGTAGAAGCAAGCTACCTGGAGGGATTTTGGTGGATGATGCAAACAATTAACGCACTGAAGAACTATGGCCTCATAAAGTGTATGCAGAAAGTAATTAGACTTGCCACCCGGTGGCGTTCCATTCGCTAGAAGCAAGCTACCTGGAGGGATTTTGGTGGATAATCCAAACAATTAACGCACTGAAGAACTATGCCCTCATAAAGTGTATGCAGAAAGTATTATGACTTCCCAAGGCGTGGCGCTCCACTCGTTAGAAGGCAACTAATAGAAGGGATTTTCATGGATGATCCAAACAATTAACGCACCTAAGAACTATGTCCTCATAAAGTGTATGCAGAAAGTAATGAGACTTGCCGCCGCGTCTCGCTCCATTCGCTACAAACAAGCTACCCGGGCTGATTTTCGTGGATGATCCAAGCAGTTAAAGCACGGAAGAACTAAGCCTTCATAAATTTTATGCAGCAATTAATGAGACTTCACACCGCGTTGCGCTCCACTCGCTATAAGGTAGCTACCCGGAGGAATTTTGAAGGATGATCCTAACAATTAACGAACTGAATCACTATGCTCACACACAGTTATTGTCTAAAAAGTAATGAGAATCGCCGCTGCGTGGCGCTCCATTCGCTAAATGAAGCTACCCGGAGCGATTTTGTAGATGATCCAAACAATTAACGCACTGAAGAACTACGCCTTCATAACTTGTATGCAGAAAGTTATGAGACTTCCCACCGCGTGGCGCTCCACTCGCTAGAAGGCAGCAACACGGAGGGATTTTGCTGGATGATCTGAACATTTAACCCACTGAAGTACTATGCCCTCGTAAAGTGTATGCAGAAAATAATGAGACTTCCCACCGCGTGGCGCTCCACTCGCTCGAAGCAAGCTACCCTGAGCGATTTTGGTGGGTGATCCAAACAATTAACGCATTGAAGAAGAAAGCCCTCATAAAGTGTATGCAGAAAGTAATGAGACTTCCCACCGCGTGGCGCTGAACTCGATAGAAGCCAGCTGCCCGGAGGGATTTTTGTGGATGTTCCAAACCATTAAAGCACTGAAGAACTATGCAATCATAAAGTGTTGACAGAAAGTAATGATACTTCCCACCGCGTAGCGCTCCACTCGCCAGAAGCCAAATACCCGGAGCGATTTTAGTGGATGATCCAAACATATAACGCTCTGAAGAACTATGCTCTCATAAAGTGTATGCAGAAAGTAATGAGACTTCTCACCGTGTGGCGCTCCACTCGCTAGAAGAAAGCTACCCGGAAGGATTGTGGTGGTTGTTCCAAAGAATTAACGAACGGAAGCAGTATGCTCACACAAAATATGTGTTAAGAAAGTAATGAGACTCGCCACTGCGTGGCGCTCCATTCGCTGGAAGCAAGTTATCCGGAGGGATTTTTGTGGATGATCCAAACAATTAACGAACTGAAACACTATGCTCGCACAGAGTTTGTGTCGAGAAAGTAATGAGACTCGCCGCTGTGTGGCGCTCCATTCGCTAGAAGAAGCTACCAGGAGAGATTCTGGTGGATGATATAAACAATTAACGTACTGAAGAACTATGCTCTCATAAAGTGTATGCAGAAGTTAATGAGACTTCCCACTGCGTAGCGCTCCACTCGCTAGGAGCAACCTACCCGGAGGGATTGTGGTGGATGATCCAAACAATTAACGAACGGAAGAACTATGCTATCATAAACTGTATGGAGAAGTTATGAGACTCGCCACTGTGTGTCGTTCCATTCGCTAGGAGCAAGCTACGAGGAGGGATTGTGGTGGATGATCCAAACAATTTACGAACTTAAGAACTATGACTTCATAAAGTGTATGCAGAAAGTAATGGGACTTCCCACCGCGTGGCTCTCCACTCGCTAGAAAGCAGCTACCCAGAGGGATTTTGGTGGATGATACAAACAATAAACGCACTGAAGAACTATGGCCTCATAAAGTGTATGTAGAAAGTAATGAGACTTGCCATCGCATGGCGCTCCACTCGCTAGAAGCCAGATACCAGGAGGGATTCTTTTTCGATGATTTAAACAATTAACCCACTGAAAAGCTATACTATCATAAAGTGTATGCAGAAAGTAATGAGACTTCACACCGCGTGGCGCTCCACTCGCTATAAGGAAGCTACCCTGGGGAATATTGGTAGATTATCCAAACTATTAACGCACTGAAAACTATTGCCTCATAATGTGTATGTAGAAAGTAATGAGACTTGCCATCGCATGGCGCTCCATTCACTAAAAGCAAGCTACCCGGAGGGTTCTGGTGGATGATCCAAACAATCTACGTACTGAAGAACTATGCCTTCATAAAGTGTATGCAGAAAGAAATGAGAGTTCCCACCTCGTTGCGCTCAACTCGAAACCAACCAGCTACCCGGAGAGATATTGGTGGATGTTCCAAACAGTTAACGAACTGAAGCACTATGGTCCCACACAGTATGTTTCAAGAAAGTAATGAGTCTCGCCGCTGAAGGCGCTCCATTTACTAAAAGCAAGCTACCCGGAGGGATTGTGGTGGATGATCCAAAAAATTAACGCACTGAAGAACTATGATCTCATAAAGTGTACTCAGAAAGTAATGAGACTTCCCCCCGCGTAGCGCTCCACTCGATAGAAGCCAGCCACCTGGAGGGATTTTGTTTGATGATCCAAACAATTAACGAACGGAAGAACTATGCCTTCGCAAAGTGTATGCAGAAAGTAATGTGACTTCAGACCGATTGACGCTCCATTCGCTAGAAGCAAACTACCCTGAGGGACTTTGTTGGATGATCCAAAAAATTAACGCACTGAAGAACTACGCAGACATAAATTGTATGCAGAAAGTAAAGAGACTTCTCACCGAATATCGCTCCACTCGCAAGAAACAAGCTAACAGAAGGTATTTTGGTGGATGATCCAAACAATTAACGCACTGAAGAACTATGATCCCATTAAGTGTATGCAAAAAATAATGAGACTTCTCACCAAGTGGTGTTGCACCCGCTAGAAGCCACCTACCCGGAGGGATTTTTTTGGATGATCCAAACAATTAACGAACTGAAGTACTATGCTCTCATAAAATGTATGCATAAAGTAATGAGACTTCCCACCGCGTGGCGCTCTACTCACTAAAACAATCTAGCCGTAAGGATGTTGGTGGATGATCCAAACAATTAAGGCAATGAAGAACTATGCCCTCATAAAGTGTATGCAGAAAGTAAAGAGACTTCTCACCGCGTGGAGCTGAACTCGAAAGAAACCAGCTACCCGGAGAGATATTGGTTGATGTTCCAAACAGTTAACGAACTTAAGCACTATGGTCCCACACAGTATGTGTCAAGAAAGTAATGAGACTCGCCGCTGAATGGCGCTCCATTTACTAAAAGCAAGCTACCCGGAGGGATTGTGGTGGATGATCCAAAAAATAACGCACTGATGAACTATGCCCTCATAAAGTGTACTCAGAAAGTAATGAGACTTTCCCCCGCGTGGCGCTCCACTCGATAGAAGCCAGCCACCTGGATCGATTTTGTTTGATGATACAAACAATTAACGAACGGAAGAACTATGCCTTCACAAAGTGTATGCAGAAAGTAATGAGACTTCCAACGCGTGGCGCTCCACTCACTAGAAGCAAGCTACCCGGAGGTATTGTGGTGGATGACCCATCAGTTAACGAACTGAGGCTCTATGCTCACACACAATATGTGTCAAGAAAGTAATGAGACTCGCCGCTGCGTGACGCTCCATTCGCTTGAAGCAAGCCAATCTGAGGGATTGTGGTGGATGATCCAAACAATTTACGAACTGAAGAACTATGCCTTCATAAAATACATGCAGAAAGTAATGGGACTTCCCACCGAGTGGCGCTCCAGTCGCTAGAAACCACCTACCCGGAGTGATTTTGGTCGATGATCGAAACAATTAACGAACTGAGGAACCATGCCCTCATAAAGTGTATGCACAAAGTAATGAGACTTCCCACCGCGTGGCGATCTACTCGCTAGAAGCCAGCTACTCGGAAGTATTATGGTGGATGATAAATACAATTAACGCACTGAAGAACTATGCCCCCAAAGAGTGTATGCAGAAAGTAATGAGAGTTCCCACCGCGTGGCGCTTAACTCTCTAGCAGGAACCTAAACTGAGGGATTCTGGTGGATAATCGATAGAATTAACGCACTGAAGAGCTATTAACTCATAAATGTGTATGCAGAAAATAATGAGACTTCACACCGCGTGGCGCTCCACTCGCTAGAAGCCAGATACCACGAGTGATTTTGGTGGATGATCCAAACAACTAACGAACTGAAGCACTATGCCCTCATAAAGTGTATTGAGATAGTAATGAGACTCGCCACTGCATGGCGCTCCATTCGCTACAAGCAAGCTACCCGGAGGGATTTTTCGTGGATGATCCAAACAATTAACACACTGGAGAAATCTGCCTCCATAAAATGTATGCAGAAAGGAATGAAACTCGCCACTGCATGGCTCTCCATTATCTACAAGCATTCTACCTGGAGGGATTTTGGGGGAACATCCAAACAATTAACGCACTGAAGAATTATGACCCCATAAAATGTATGCAGAAAGTAATGAGTCATCCCACCGCGTGGCGCTCCACTCGCTAGAAGTCAGCAACACGGAGGGATTTTGCTGGATGATCTGAACATTTAACCCACTGAAGAACTTTGCCCTCATAAAATGTATGCAGAAAATAATGAGACTTTCCAGCGTGTGGCGCTCCTTTCGCAAGAAGCCAGATACCCGGAGGGATTCTGGTGAATGATACAAAAATTTAACGCACTGAAGCACTATGCACTCATAAAATGTATGGAGGAAATATTGAGATTTCTAAACGCGTGGCGCTCCACTCTCCAAAAGCAAGCTAAACGGAGGGATATATGTGGATGATCGAAACAATTAACGCACTGAAGAACTAAGTTTTCATTAAGTGTATGCGGAAACTAATGAGACTTCCCTCCGCGTGGCTCTCCACTCGCTAGAAGGCATCTACTCGGAGGGGTTCTGGTGAATGATATAAACAATTAACGCACTGAAGAACTATCCCCTCATAAATTGTATGCAGAAAGTATTGACACCTCCCACCTCGTGGTACTCCACTCTCTAGAAGGCAGATACAAGGATGTATTTTGGTGGATGATCCAAAAAATAACGCACTGAAGAACTATACCATCACAAAGTGTACGCAGAAAGTAATGAGACTTCCCACCGCGTTGGGCTCCACTCCCTAGAATCCAGCTACCCGGAGAGATTTTGGTGGATGATCCAAACAATTAACGCACTGAAGAACTATCCCCTCATGAAGTGTATGCAGAAAGTATTGAGACCTCCCACCGCGTGGTACTCCACTCTCTAGAAGGCAGATACACGGAGGTATTTTGGTGGGTGATCCAAAAAATTAACGCACTGAAGAATTGTTCAAACATAAAGTGTATACAGAAAGTAATGAGATCTGCCACGGCGTAGCGCTGCACTCGCCAGAAGCCAAATACCCGGAGCGATTTTAGTGGATGGTCCAAACAATTAACGCACTGAAGAATTGTGCCCTCATAAAGTGTATGCAGAAAGTTATGAGATTTGCCACAGCGTGGCGCTACACTTGCTAGAAGCCAGCTACCCAGAAGGATTGTGGCGGATAATCCAAAAAATTAACGAATTGAAGCAATATGCCCAAATAAAGTGTATGCAGAATATAATGAAACTTCCAACCGCGTGGCGCTCCACTCGCTAGAAGCCATATACCGGGAGGGATTTTGGTGGATGATCCAAGCTATTAACGAACTGAAGCACTATGCTCACACACAGTATGTGTCAAAAATTAATGACACTCGCCGCTGCGTGGCGCTACACTATTTAGAAGCCAACTACCAGGAGTGATTTTGGTGGATGATCCAAACAATTAACCCACTGAAGAACTATGCCCTCTTAAAGTCTATGCACAAAGAAATGAGACTTCCCACCGCGTGGCGCTCCACTCGCTCGAAGCAAGCTACTCTGAGCGATTTGGTGGTTGATCCAAACAATTAACGCATTGAAGAAGAAAGCCCTCATAAAGTGTATGCAGAAAGGAATGAGACGTGACACAGCGTGGCACTCCACTCGCTAGAAGCCATATACCGGGAGGGATTATTGTACATGTTAAAAACCATTAAAGCACTGAAGAAATATGCAATCATAAAGTGTAGACAGAAAGTAATGAGACTTCCCACCGCGTAGCGCGCCACTCGCTAGAAGCCAGATACCCCGAGTGATTTTGGTGGATGATCCAAACAACTAACAAACTGAAGCACTATGCCCTCATAAATTGTATGCATAAAGTAATGAGACATCCCACCGCGTGGAGCTCCACTAGCTAGAAGCAAGCTACCCGGAGGAATTTTGGTGGATGAACCAAACAATTAACGAACTGAAGCACTATGTTCACACCCGGTATGTGTCAAGAAAGTAATGAGACTCGCCGCTTTGTGACGCTCCATTCGCTAGAAGCAAGCTACCCGGAGGGATTGTTGTGGATGATCCGAACAATTAACGAACTGAAGCACTATTCTCACACACAGTATATGTCAAGAAATAATGAGACTCGCCGCTGCGTGGCGCTAGATTCGCTGGACGCAATCTACCCGGAGGGATATTAGTGGGATATCGAAACAATTGAAGCACTGAAAACCCGTGCCTTCATATAATTTATGCAGAAAGTAATGAGACTTCCCACCGTGTGACGCTCCACTCGATACAAGCCAGCTACCCGGTGGGATTTTGGTGGATGATGCAAACAATTAACGCACTGAAGAACTATGGCCTCATAAAGTGTATGCAGAAAGTAATTAGACTTGCCACCCGGTGGCGTTCCATTCGCTAGAAGCAAGCTACCTGGAGGGATTTTGGTAGATGATCCAAACAATTAACGCACTGAAGAACTACGCCTTCATAAATTTTATGCAGCATTTAATGAGACTTCACACCGCGTTGCGCACCACTCGCTAGAAGGCAGCTACAAGGAGGAATTTTGAAGGATGATCCAAACAATTAACGAACTGAATCACTATGCTCACACACAGTTATTGTCTACAAAGTAATGAGACTCGCCGCTGCGTGGCGCTCCATGCGCTAAATGAAGCTACCCGGAGCGATTTTGGTAGATGATCCAAACAATTAACGCACTGAAGAACTACGCCTTCATAACTTGTATGCAGAAAGTTATGAGACTTCACACCGAGTGGCGCTCCACTCGCTAGAAGCCACGTAGCCAGAGGGATTTTGGTGGAACATGCAAACAATTAACGCACTGAAGAATTATGACCTCATAAAGTGTATGCAGAAAGTATTGAGTCATCCCACCGCGTGGCGCTCCACTCGGTAGAAGGCAGGAACACGAGGGATTTTGGTGGATGATCTGAACATTTAACCCACTGAAGAACTATGCCCTCGTAAAGTGTATGCAGAAAAAAATGAGACTTGCCATCGCGTGGACCTCCACTCGCTAGAAGTCAGCTACCCGGAGAATTTTTTTTGGATGATCCAAAGAATTAACGCACTGAAGAGCTATGCACTCATAAAGTGTACGCAGAAAGTTATGAGACTTCTCACTGCGTGGCGCTCCACTCACTAGGACAAAGCTAACCGGAGGGATTGTTGTGGATGATCCAAACAATTAACGAACTAAAGAACAATGCCCTCATAAAGTGTATTGAGATAGTAATGAGACTCGCCACTGCATGGCGCTCCATTCGCTACAAGCAAGCTACCTTGAGGGATTTTTCGTGGATGATCCAAACAATTAACACACTGGAGAAATCTGCCTCCATAAAATGTATGCAGAAAGGAATGAAACTCGCCACTGCATGGCTCTCCATTATCTACAAGCATTCTACCTGGAGGGATTTTGGGGGAACATCCAAACAATTAACGCACTGAAGAATTATGACCTCATAAAGTGTATGCAGAAAGTAATGAGTCATCCCACCGCGTGGCGCTCCACTTGCTAGAAGTCAGCAACACGGAGGGATTTTGCTGGATGATCTGAACATTTAACCCACTGAAGAACTTTGCCCTCATAAAGTGTATGCAGAAAATAATGAGACTTCCCATCGCGTGGCGCTCCACTCGCTAGAAGCCAGCTACCCGGAGGAATTCTGGTGAGTGATTCAAAAGATTAACGCACCGAAGCCCTCTGCCTTCATAAAATGTATGCAGAAATTAATGAGACTTTCCAGCGTGTTGCGCTCCTTTCGCAAGAAGCCAGATACCCGGAGGGATTCTGGTGAATGATACAAAAATTTAACGCACTGAAGCACTATGCCCTCATAAAATGTATGGAGGAAATATTGAGATTTCTAAACGCGTGGCGCTCCACTCTCCAAATGCAAGCTAAACGGAGGGATATATGTGGATGATCGAAACAATTAACGCACTGAAGAACTAAGTTTTCTTTAAGTGTATGCGGAAACTAATGAGACTTCCCTCCGCGTGGCTCTCCACTCGCTAGAAGGCATCTACCCGGAGGGGTTCTGGTGAATGATATAAACAATTAACGCACTGAAGAACTATCCCCTCATAAAGTGTATGCAGAAAGTATTGACACCTCCCACCTCGTGGTACTCCACTCTCTAGAAGGCAGATACAAGGATGTATTTTGGTGGATGATCCAAAAAATTACGCACTGAAGAACTATACCATCATAAAGTGTACGCAGAAAGTAATGAGACTTCCCACCGCCTGGGGCTCCACTCGCTAGAATCCAGCTACCCGGAGGGATTTTGGTGAATGATACAAAAATTTAACGCACTGAAGCACTATGCCCTCATAAAATGTATGGAGGAAATATTGAGATTTCTAAACGCGTGGCGCTCCACTCTCCAAATGCAAGCTAAACTGAGGGATATATGTGGATGATCGAA
The DNA here is from genome assembly GCF_964235325.1 of Thermobia domestica. Lineage (NCBI taxonomy): Eukaryota > Metazoa > Arthropoda > Insecta > Zygentoma > Lepismatidae > Thermobia > Thermobia domestica. The sequence goes on along the minus strand of NC_137470.1, from coordinate 58,015,827 downwards.
ACAATTAACGCACTGAAGAACTAAGTTTTCTTTAAGTGTATGCGGAAACTAATGAGACTTCCCTCCGCGTGGCTCTCCACTCGCTAGAAGGCATCTACCCGGAGGGGTTCTGGTGAATGATATAAACAATTAACGCACTGAAGAACTATCCCCTCATAAAGTGTATGCAGAAAGTATTGACACCTCCCACCTCGTGGTACTCCACTCTCTAGAAGGCAGATACAAGGATGTATTTTGGTGGATGATCCAAAAAATAACGCACTGAAGAACTATACCATCATAAAGTGTACGCATAAAGTAATGAGACTTCCCACCGCGTGGGGCTCCACTCGCTAGAATCCAGCTACCCGGAGGGATTTTGGTGGATGATCCAAACAATTAAAGCACTGAAGAACTATCCCCTCATAAAGTGTATGCAGAAAGTATTGAGACCTCCCACCGCGTGGTACTCCACTCTCTAGAAGGCAGATACACGGAGGTATTTTGGTGGGTGATCCAAAAAATTAACGCACTGAAGAATTGTGCAAACATAAATTGTATGCAGAAAGTAATGAGATCTGCCACGGCGTAGTGCTGCACTCGCCAGAAGCCAAATACCCGGAGCGATTTTAGTGGATGATCCAAACAATTAACGCATTGAAGAATTGTGCCCTCATAAAGTGTATGCAGAAAGTTATGAGATTTGCCACAGCGTGGCGCTACACTTGCTAGAAGCCAGCTACCCAGAAGGATTGTGGTGGATAATCCAAAAAATTAACGAATTGAAGCAATATGCAATCATAAAGTGTATGCAGAATATAATGAGACTTCCAACCGCGTGGCGCTCCACTCGCTAGAAGCCATATACCGGGAGGGATTATTGTACATGTTCCAAACCATTAAAGCACTGAAGAACTATGCAATCATAAAGTGTAGACAGAAAGTAATGAGACTTCCCACCGCGTAGCGCTCCACTCGCCAGAAGCCAAATACCCGGAGCGATTTTAGTGGATGATCCAAACAATTAACGCTCTGAAGAACTATGCTCTCATAAAGTGTATGCAGAAAGTAATGAGACTTCCCACCGCGTGGCGCTGAACTCGATAGAAGCCAGCTACCCGGAGGGATTTTGGTTGTTGATCCAAACAATTTTTTTCTTTTTTTTTTACATTCGCTCAGTCGCGTTACTCTTAGTCGGTTACCTAGAGCATTCGAAAACCGACGAGTTATCATCATTGCGAATGATTTCTATAGTAGTTTTGTTTTTTTTCTTTATTTCCATAAGTGAAAAAAAATAGGAAATTTTGGGAGGGAAAGGATAGGGAAGGAAAAGAGACCAAAAAAAGGGAAAATTTACAAAAACGAAAAACAAACAAAAACAAACAAAAAAAACTAAGAATTTAACAAATAAGCTTGAATCTAGATTGCTTGTTTTTTGTGTATTTCTGTGTGTGTGTTTGGTATCTGTGTTCTCTGCGTATTTATGTTTTTACCTATTGGCTGCTTCTTCTTTTTACCTTAGGCTTCTTCTTGTTTCTTGCAGGTTTTCCCTGTATAATTAGGTTTTATCACCCATATGTTTTATATATATTTAAATATATTTCTTTGGTATTCACCTATTTCTTTCACTGCACTAATGGTTTTCACCTGTGTTTCCACACTAACACTTGTGCACCAAAACTAATATTCTTAACACTACACTACACTGTATGCTTTTGCTGTCACTAACACTAATAATCACTGACACATTTTTCACCTATATGACTTTCTATTTATATATACTCGTATATATATATATTTAACTTCACCTTGCACCACACGAATTTCTGGCTTAAATTAAGCTTTTAGTTTTTCAGCCTGTATGTTTTTCCATTTATTGTCTACTTTCTCTCTTCCACATGCTAAAAATTTATATTTTCATTTAACTCTAATACTGTATTCATTATTTATTTATTTCTTTTAACCGCTCATTTTGCGTTCCTTGGTATCTTGGCTGGTACTTATAGACTGGGTCCGGGGTCCACTCGGAGCACTTAGTGTGGACCCCGGTCCGTTGTATCCCAGTGCTATCCTCACCAACTTCACCTGGCGCCCAAAACGGTAAATGTGGTGTTTTCCATTTTGTCCTTTCTTGCCATTACCCTATTCCCTCCCGTGAACCCACCACCACTCTCCACTTCACGCACTCTTCTTCACACACTCTTGCACCGGAATTCCTCTTCCAGTCCCTTGGCTGGAGGTGCATACATTCATTCAATTTGTTCCCGGTGGGAGACACGGATTTCCTGTGTTTCCTCTCCTGGAGTCTTTTCTCCGGTCCAAGAACAAGTCTCACATTCGTTCATTTTCTTTCACCCATCACTTTAATTCTCTCCATTGTTTAAATTTCTTCTGTACATATTTCTCTTATATCTGAGTATTCATTAGTTATTTTTTTCAATTTTTCACAATCTTCCTTACTAGTTAATATTTCTTGTAAAGTCTTGTTTCGAATATCCCTTCTTAGTATCACGTCATCTTCCATTGTTGGGCACCACATAATGTGGTGTTCTGGTGTGCCAATTTCTCCACATTCACACCTTGGTGTTCGTTTGGATTTTATTTTATACAAGTAATCTTCATACGGTCCATGCCCTGTTAGGAAATGAATTATTCCGTAAGTGGGATTTAAATGTTTTATTTGTAGTCTATCTTTTATGTTTGGAAATATCTGATGTACTCTGTGAGCTCCTTCATACCGTTGCCAATCTTCATTCCAAATTGCTATCATATGATCTTCAATTTCTTTTTCGGTATTTAGTTCTTTATCAAATGTATTCCTGATTTTGTCTAGATTTCCTTTTCTTAACCAATAGTTCGCTGCCCTCTGCAGAGCAACAATATTCATGGGTTTTACTCCTAATATTATACTTAATGAGCTATGTGATGTTGATGAAAACGCTCCACTTAATCTTATGAGTATGTTTCTTTGTGGTCTATTTAATCTATTCTTATATGTTTTATTTTCTAATGTTCTCCCAATCCAAACACTTGATGCATATGTTATTGCAGCTGCTAAAATGGTTTCTTGGTACAAATTTATTATTTTCAATGGTAGTTTGTATTTGTTTCTAGCTATCGTAATTAATTTATTTGCTATGCTGTTCCCTCTAGTTGTTATATATTTAAAATGTGCATCAAAATTTAGTTTTTCATCTAATATTATACCCAGATATCTTATCTTTTGTTCTCTTTTTATGTTTATATTATTTAGCTTTATTATTGGGTTTCGTTGTAACTTTGTTCCAAAAATTAGGTATTTAGTTTTGCTCGTTGATAGTTTTAGTTTACTATCTTTGCTCCACTTGTCTAATTGTTCTATTATTTTTGCAGTTTTAATATCTAATTCTCTTCTGCTATTTCCACTTGCTGTTATTGCAATATCGTCGGCAAATGCAACAACTATGTCCACTTCCTGCATCTTGTTTAATACTTCCAAGCATGGTTGTAGCTCAATGTCCCATAAAGTTGGTCCCAGGATAGAACCTTGTGGGCAACCTTTCTCGGTCTCAATTTCTATGTCTCCTTCTTCGTTCGGTATTATGATTTTCCTGTTTAATAAGTAATTTCTTATTAAGTTTATTATGTACTAGCAGCGTTCACCCCGCTTCGCTGCGGTCACCCCGGAACGCAATAAACTTTGTTACTTAGATAATTTTTACTTTTTCGCTTTCAAGTGATATGATAAAAACCATAGAAGATTGCACTAATGTTAACATTATATCGCCTGTCATTTATGTTAACCCGCCCCGCTTCGCTGCGGTCACCCCAACCCGCCCCGCTTCGCTGCGGTCATCCCGGAACGCAATAAACTTTGTTACTTAGATAATTTTTACTTTTTCGCTTTCAAGTGATTTATAGCGCCTGTCAGTTATGTTAACCCGCCGAGTCACAGGGTCATGCGGGTTGCATATAAATACGTTTATTTTTATACCTATGATGAACTAATAACAAAGGATTTGTACGTATGGACACCTGAATGGTCAATTATCTCAAGACACTGGTAATTGAAAATTAAAGTGATATGATAAAAACCATCTAGGGTCCACATCCTAACAACCCCCCAAAAATGAAAGAAATCGGTTCAGCCGTATTAGCGTGATGAGCGAACAAAGGATTTTTTGTACGTATTGACACCTGATTGGTCAATTATCTCAAGACACTGGTAATTGAAAATTAAAGTGATATGATAAAAACCATCTAGGGTCCAAATCCTAACAACCCCCCAAAAATGAAAGAAATCGGTTCAGCCGTATTAGCGTGATGAGCGGACAAAGGATTTTGTGCGTTCTCTTTTATATATATAGATTTAGGCAAATTTAATTTTCTGATATTTTCTACAAGAAAGGGAAACCAAAGATTGTCAAAAGCTCCTTCAATATCTATAAAGAGTGCTAAGACATATCCAAACAATTAACGAACTTAAGAACTATGCCCTCATAAAGTATATGCAGAAAGTAATGAGACTTCCCACCTAGTGGTGTTCCACTCGCTAGAGGCCACCTACCCGGAGGGATTTGTGGGTGATCCAAACAATTAACGAACTGAAGCACTATGCTCACACACAGTATGTGTGAAGAAAGTAATGAGACTCGCCGCCGCGTGGCGTACCATTCGCTAGAAGCAAGCTACCATGAGGGATTTTGGTGGATGATCCAAATAATTAACGCACTGAAGATCTATACCATCATAAAGTTACGCAGAAAGTAATGAGACTTCCCACCGGGTGAGGCTCCACTCGCTAGAATCCAGCTACCCGGAGGGATTCTGGTGGATGATCCAAACAATTAACGCACTGAAGAACTATGCCCTCATAAAGTGTACTCAGAAAGTAATGAGACTTCCCCCCGCGTGGCACTACACTTGCTAGAAGCCAGCCACCTGGAGGGATTTTGTTTGATGATCCAAACAATTATCGAACGGAAGAACTATGCCTTCACAAAGTGTATGCAGAAAGTAATGTGACTTCAGACCGCTTGACGCTCCATTCGCTGGAAGCAAACTACCCTGAGGGACTTTGTTGGATGATCCAAAAAATTAACGCACTGAAGAACTATGCAGACATAAATTGTATGCAGAAAGTAAAGAGACTTCTCACCCCATGGCGCTCCACTCGCAAGAAGCAAGCTAACAGAAGGTATTTTGGTGGATGATCCAAACAATTAACGCATTGAAGAACTATGTTCCCATTAAGTGTATGCAGAAAGTAATGAGACTTCCCACCGAGTGGTGTTCCACCCGCTAGAAGCCAAATACCCGGAGGGATTTTTTTGGATGATGCAAACAATTAACGAACTGAAGTACTATGCTCACACAGTATGCGTCAAGAAAGTAAGGATACTCTCCGTTGCGTGGCGCTCCTTTCGCTAGAAGCAAGCTACCTTGAGGAATTTTGGTGGATGAAAGAAACAATTATCGCACTGAAGCTTTATGCCCTCATAGAGTGTATGCAGTAAGTAAAGAGACTTCCTTACGTGTGGCGCTCCACTCGATAGAAGCCAGCCACCTGGAGGGATTTGGTTTGATGATCCAAACAACTAACTCACTGAAGCACTCTGCCCTCATAAAGTGTATGCACAAAGTAATGAGACTTCCAAAGCGTGGCGCTCCACTGACTAGAAGCAAGCTACCCGGAGGTATTGTGGTGGATGACCCATCAATTAACGAAATGAAGCTCTATGCTCACACACAATATGTGTCAAGAAAGTAATGAGACTCGAAGCTTCGTGACGCTCCATTCGCTAGAAGCAAGCTAATCTGAGGGATTGTGGTGGATGATCCAAACAATTTACGAACTGAAGAACTATGTCTTCATAAAATGTATGCAGAAATTAATGGGACTTCCCACCGAGTGGCGCTCCAGTCGCCAGAAGCTACCTACCCGGAGTGATTTTGGTCGATGATCGAAACAATTAACGAACTGAAGAACCATGCCCTCATAAAGTGTATGCACAAAGTAATGAGACTTCCCACCGCGTGGCGATCTACTCGCTAAAAGCCAGCTACTCGGAAGTATTATGGTGGATGATAAAAACAATTAACGCACTGAAGAACTATGCCTCCAAAGAGTGTATGCAGAAAGTAATGAGAGTTCCCACCGCGTAGCGCTTAACTCTCTAGCAGGAAGCTAAACGGAGGTTTTCTGGTGGATGATCCATACAATTAACGCACTGAAGAGCTATTAACTCATAAATGTGTATGCAGAAAATAATGAGACTTCACACCGCGTGGCGCTCCACTCGCTAGAAGCCAGATACCCCGAGTGATTTTGGTGGATGATCCAAACAACTAACAAACTGAAGCACTATGCCCTCATAAATTTTATGCATAAAGTAATGAGACATCCCACCGCGTGGAGCTCCACTAGCTAGAAGCAAGCTACCCGGAGGGATTGTTGTGGATGATCCGAACAATTAACGAACTGAAGCACTATTCTCACACACAGTATATGTCAAGAAATAATGAGACTCGCCGTTGCGTGGCGCTAGATTCGCTGGAGACAAGCTACCCGGAGGGATATTAGTGGGATATCGAAACAATTAACGCACTGAAAACCCGTGCCTTCATACAATTTATGCAGAAAGTAATGAGACTTCCCACCGTGTGACGCTCCACTCGATACAAGCCAGCTACCCGGTGGGATTTTGGTGGATGATGCAAACAATTAACGCACTGAAGAACTATGGCCTCATAAAGTGTATGCAGAAAGTAATTAGACTTGCCACCCGGTGGCGTTCCATTCGATAGAAGCAAGCTACCTGGAGGGATTTTGGTGGATGATGCAAACAATTAACGCACTGAAGAACTATGGCCTCATAAAGTGTATGCAGAAAGTAATTAGACTTGCCACCCGGTGGCGTTCCATTCGCTAGAAGCAAGCTACCTGGAGGGATTTTGGTGGATAATCCAAACAATTAACGCACTGAAGAACTATGCCCTCATAAAGTGTATGCAGAATGTATTAGGACATCCCAAGGCGTGGCGCTCCACTCGTTAGAAGGCAACTAATCGAAGGGATTTTCATGGATGATCCAAACAATTAACGCACTTAAGAACTATGTCCTCATAAAGTGTATGCAGAAAGTAATGAGACTTGCCGCCGCGTGGCGCTCCATTCGCTACAAACAAGCTACCCGGGCTGATTTTCGTGGATGATCCAAGCAGTTAAAGCACGGAATAACTAAGCCTTCATAAATTTTATGCAGCAATTAATGAGACTTCACACCGCGTTGCGCTCCACTCGCTAGAAGGTAGCTACCCGGAGTAATTTTGAAGGATGATCCAAACAATTAACGAACTGAATCACTATGCTCACACACAGTTATTGTCTACAAAGTAATGAGAATCGCCGCTGCGTGTCGCTCCATTCGCTAAATGAAGCTACCCGGAGCGATTTAGGTAGATGATCCAAACAATTAACGCACTGAAGAACTACGCCTTCATAACTTGTATGCAGAAAGTTATGAGACTTCCCACCGAGTGGCGCTCCACTCGCTAGAAGCAAGCTACCCTGAGCGATTTGGTCTTTAATCCAAACAATTAACGCATTGAAGAAGAAAGCCCTCATAAAGTTTATGCAGAAAGGAATGAGACGTGACACAGCGTGGCACTCCAATCGCTAGAAGCCATATACCAGGAGCGATTTTTATGGATGTCCCAAACCATTAAAGCACTGAAGAACTATGCAATCATAAAGTGTAGACAGAAAGTAATGAGACTTCCCACCGCGTAGCGCTCCACTCGCCAGAAGCCAAATACCCGGAGCGATTTTAGTGGATGATCCAAACAAATTAACGGTCTGAAGAACTATGCTCTCATAAAGTGTATGCAGAAAGTAATGAGACTTCCCACCGCGTGGCGCTGAACTCGATAGAAGCCAGCTACCCGGAGGGATTTTGATTGTTGATCCAAACAATTAACGCACTGAAGAACTATCCCCTCATAAAGTGTATGCAGAAAGTATTGAGACCTCCCACCGCGTGGTACTCCACTCTCTAGAAGGCAGATACAAGGATGTATTTTGGTGGATGATCCAAAAGATAACGCACGGAAGAATTGTGCCTTCATAAAGTGTATACAGAAAGTAATGAGATTTGCCACCGAGTGGCACTACACTTGCTAGAAGCCAGCCACCTGGAGGGATTTTGTTTGATGATCCAAACAATTATCGAACGGAAGAACTATGCCTTCACAAAGTGTATGCAGAAAGTAATGTGACTACAGACCGCTTGACGCTCCATTCGCTACAAGCAAAGTACCCTGAGGGACTTTGTTGGATGATCCAAAAAATTAACGCACTGAAGAACTATGCCACATAAAGGGTATGCAGAAAGTAACTGACTTCCCACCGCGTGGCGCTCCACTCGATAGAAGCAAGCCACCTGGAGGGATTTTGTTTGATGATCCAAACAATTAACCAACGGAAGAACGAGGCCTTCATAAAGTGTATGCAGGAAGTAATGAAACTTCCCACCGCGTGGTGCTTCACTCGCTGGAAGGAAGATACCCGGAGGGATTGTGGTGGTTGATCCAAACAATTAACGAAATGAAGCAATATGCTCACACACAGTACGTGTGAATGAAGTATGAAACTCGCCGCTGTGTGGCGCTCCATTCGCTAGAAGCAAGCTGCACAGAGGGATTGTGGTGGATGATCCAAACAATTAACGAATGGAAGCATTATGCTCAGACAAAATATGTGTTAAGAAAGTAATGAGACTCGCCGCTGCGTGGCGCTCCATTTGCTGGAAGCAAGTTACCCGGTGGGATTTTTATGGATTATCCGAACAATTCATTAACTGAAGCACTATTCTCACACACAGTATGAGTCAAGAATTAATGAGACTCGCCGCTGCGTGGCGCTCCATTCGCTAGAAGCAAGCTACCCGGATTGATATTGGTGGGTGATCCAAACATTAAACGCACTGAAAACTTATACCCTCATAAAGTGAATGCAGAAAGAAATGAGACTTCCCACCGCGTGGTGCTCCACTCGCTAGAAAAAAGCTACCCGGAGTGTTTTTGGTGGATGATTTAAACAATTAATGCACTGAAAAAGTATGCCCTTATAAAGTATATGGATAAAGTAATGAGACTTGCCATAGCGTGGCGCTCCAATCGCTAGAAGGCCGCTACCGGGAGGGATTTTGGTGGATGATGCAAACAATTCATGGACTGAAGAACTATGCCCTCATAAAGTGAATGCAGATAAAATGAGACTTCTCAACGCGTGGCGCTCCATTCACTATAAGCAAGCTAACCGGAGAGATTTTGGTGGATGATCCAAGCAATTAACGAACAGAAGAACTATGGCCTCATAAAGTGTATGTAGAAAGTAATGAGACTTGCCATAGCATGGCGCTCCACTCGCTAGAAGCCAGCTACCAGGAGGGATTTTTTTTGATGATTTAAACAATTAACCCACTGAAAAGCTATACTATCATAAAGTGTATGCAGAAAGTAATGAGACTTCGCAGCGCGTGGCGCTCCACTCGCTATAAGGAAGCTGCCCTGGGGAATATTGGTAGATGATCCAAACTATTAACGCACTGAAAACAATGGCCTCTTAATATGTATGTAGAAGGTAATGAGACTTGCCATCGCATGGCGCTCTATTCACTAAAAGCAAACTACCCGGAGGAATTCTGGTGGATGATCCAAACAATTTACGAACTGACGAACTATGCCAGTAGTATTCATAAAACCAGTTTGGGGCCACTTCCTCAAACCAGGCTTTTTTATATATGAAATCCTCCAGCATAGAATCACATCGAAAATTGCATCTTCCCCACATTGACCCCATACATCTTCAATCTACTTTTATGATATATAACCATAAAAGAATTTTACACCTAAACTTACATCTAAAACTTATATCTAATCATTTCTTAAACTTTCTATTCTTCGCTTTTCTTTTTCTTGTCTTCCTTTGATATAGCTATCCATTAGTTCTTTTAGCTTTGTTAGTAAATCTTCTTTCCTTAAATCTATCGAATAATGACCCCAAGCTAGAGTATGTATCCCATCTTCTAATATGTATCTTTTATCATCGTAAGAGCTTAATGCTAGTTTGTTTTCTTCTACTGAATATACATTATGTCTTTTACTCCTAATAGTATTTTGCATTTTATATAATTCATAATCTTTTAAGACACAATCTTCGTAATCTTTGAAAGTTATTTCTGATTTAACAATATTCGATTTTATTCCTTTTGCCTTTTTACATTTGTCTTTATCAAATTTACTTTTAAAGTCTTTATCTTCGAGATCTATTTGAGGTGCTTGTATTGAATACATCTTTGATTTGAGACCTACGACTTTTCCTATGATTTCACCTTTCAGTTCATATTTGAATTTTCCTAATGCTTTCTTGTTAACTTGTTTTATCCCATATTTGTTATTATCTTTGTAATCAGATGTACCTAGATGCTCATACATAGATTTCATATCCTCATATACATCTTCTGTTTCTATATGTGCTATAACCGAGTCTGTGTCACTCATTAATAGTTTGACTTTATCTCCATATTTATTCTTCAACACATTGTAATAGAAATCATATAGACAAATTTTAGATATATCCAGAACAGACATCCCAACATAGATAGGCTTGTTAAAAGTAATTTTTGTCTTATACATATGAATAGCAGCTAGATCTTCGGAAAATATAGTTCTATCTTTAAAAGTAGGTTTAGCTATTAGTTTCTCTGCTAATTCTACATTATGTGCTAGTCTTATATCTACTCTCTTTCTTATGTTTTCCATAGTCTTTCCAAATACTGCGTTATTCGCTAGTTTATAGAAGTCTTTTTCATAATCATTCCTTGCATGCGATCTAAGTTCTGTATTTAATTCTATATATTTCTTTAACCAGCCTGATTGTTTAAATTCTAATATTTTATGTATCTTTTTAATTTTGAGACCTTGTGACACATAGAATTTTAAATTTTGATAATGTAATATATAGTTTTCTTTATCGTAAAGTGTTGTTAATAATTGTGGAAGTTTTTTGTTGTTTATATAATTTTCAGGAGCTAATGGCAAATCTGAATGTTTATTATGAAGTTCTTTTGGATACTCTAAATCGACTTCTAGTATATATCCAGTATTAAACTCATCGTCTGTCTCTAATATTTTATTTATCCAGTATTTATCATTTACACCATTAATAACCTTTTTCCATTCGAATTCTCCATAAGGCATATGATGATTCATAGCCCATCCATATTCGTTATTTGCATCCATGTACATTATGTAAGAACTTTTCTCTTTAGGATTATAATTTTCTAGATACTTATTATTAGCTACTGCATATCTATTTGAACATTGAGAAATTCCACCTCTTATACCTTTTTCTATAAAGAGCAGTTTATCATAATCAGTTAACAATTCTAATTTTTGTTGTGTCATCTTTAACATTGCATCCCAGAAGAAGCCTGGACTTGTGAAATACCATGCAGGATCTAATTTATATGTATTAAGAGCTGTATCTCTGAAGTTTTCAATAATGTCTGTTAATTGAAGTACATCTGCTTTGTTGTAGAATTGAGTATATTCTCTTAAGGTTTTTAAATTGAATATTTTACAGATTAATAGATGATGGTTATAATCTTCGTCACTTATATCTTCTCCTGTTAATCTATTCTTAAACTTGTCTCTAGATAGTGGAACAGGTTCATCTAGTTTTTCCGGTGAATCAGCATAATCATATGGATAGATACCTTTTCTTTTTACTAAATCAATTACATTTTTAGGAAAGAATTTTAATGTTTCTCTAAATTGTTCTGGTTTTAAATTTTTTGCTAATTCAGCTAGACTTCTTGATAAAAATCTAAACGAATCTACAAATCTTAATTGGATTGATCGTTCTTTATTTTCTTTATTCTTGTATTTTATCGTTTTGGAGAATGTAATATACTTTTCTTCTGTGTTAGGTATTATAGTTATCTTTTCTTCTAATTCTCCGCCTCCTAAACTTTTTATAAATAGATGTGTATCGTATCCAGATAAGTTATGAATGAACACAGGAATAAATCTTGGGTTTGTATATTTTATGTTACAATAAGAATGAGCAGCTCCTCTAAATTTTCCAGTTAAATGATCATGATCAGCAACTTTGGTTATACATGATTTTATATTGTTTATAGTTTTTTTCAATTCTTTAGTACATTCATCAAGTATAACTTCTATATCCTCCTTTTGCTCTTTTATATCTATTAATATGTCATCTATATCATCAATATCATCATCATCCTTTTTCATATACAATTCCTCTTCTAGATGTTTATAATCTTCTTCGATTTTCTTTTTTAAATAACTAGTTAAAATATTTAACCTCTCTATTTTCTTTTCTAATAAACGTGGAAGTTCTTCAAAAGTTCTTTCACAAATATGACATTTTTCAGATGATTCATATGTATTTCTTTCTTCTTCTCTAAGGTGATTCATAGGTTTATAAGTATCATAAATCTTAGCAATTTTAATAGCTTCTTCTTTTAATTTTTCTACAAATACATCTGATACATTATCTCCTATATATTCTACTGGTTTGCTTTTATAAGAATCTAAAGTGCTTTTGACATAGTATGTAAAACTATTTGGTTTATGTTCTTGATATGCGTTTGAATAAGATCTTTCTGGATCAGGTTGGCATGTAATAATTTCCTTTAATAGTGATTCATAGTCAGCAATAATTATAAATGGAATTCTCAAAGGTCGTTTATAATTAATAAATTCAAGTACCTTATTCCATTCTTTTGGTAAAAAGATTTTTGCAGCTGAATATAATCCACAGTATTTTTCATGCTCTTTTAATAACTCTTCTGATTTAAAATGCTTAGCTAAACACCTTTCACATAGGAATCTTTTATGACCATCTTTAGTTATTTGATTGCCTACAAGCTTCCACAAGTCTTTAATCCAACAATAATGAGTTTTCTTTTCACTTTTAAGTTATAACAGATGAATATGTTTTTCTTTCTTTTCTTGTGCGATTCGAAGTGGAAAAATTGAATAGTTATTATCAAAACTAAATACACTAATAGAAATATCAGTTCTTTTTTCAAAATTGGCTATATCAGTGATTTGTACAGGAAATGGGATATCTTTAAAAACATCTCTAAACTTATCTTCATGTTTTTTATATGTAGAGACCCTGTCTCCATGTTGCCCATGTTTAACTGGATATAATGCAGATATGACTGAGTATAGGAAACACTTTTGATCATTATTCTTTATATTAACACATGCTCTTCTCTTCTTAATCATGTATGGAAGTTCTATGTATGAGGAACCTCTCATTGATACATACTTATAATTCTTAATTCTAAAAAGTCTATAGAATGTAACATCCATCCAGATCCTTTACTTTGAAACTCTTCCATTTCTCTTATGAGTTTGTATGAAGCTTTTTTACAAAAGTCATCTAAATCTGTAAATTCGAGTATTATTTCATTTGAAGTTTTAAAATTATGTTCTTGTATCGTATTTTCTTTTTTAAATTTACAAATAAATGACATATTAACTTTAAGCGCATTGAAAACTTTAAAAGTGTCCTTGATTTTATTTTTAACAATCCTACTACTTGCTCTTAAGAATTTCAAAGGATCTTTATATCCATCAATGTTTTCTATTCTAAATGTCTGTAATCTATATTTCAATGATGTTTCTTTCAATTCAACTTTTAGCTTAGGTCTTTTCGGTTTCGGTCTTTCAATTACTTCTTCTTTAAATGGGAATATATCTCTAATCTGCCTTCTGCTTTGTTCATCATCATATTGTCTAAGAAGGTCTATCAGTTCTGCTTTTCTTAATCGGGAATATCTTCTGATTCCCCTCTCTTTACATTGTCGTCTTAACTCTACTACAGTAAATTTACTATAATTATTCATCTTATTTATACTATAGAAAATCTTTATACTCTTCAATTTTTACCTACCAAAATTTTTTACTTCATTTTCGTCCATTTTTTAACACGTCGTTCAAACATCTGCATGTGCCTACATATGTTTAAACTGCGTGTTAGTCTAGAACTTTCATGGGAATAACCCATCAAAGTCACATATACACATATTAAAATTACATCATTTTTGTAAACTTATTCATCATCGTCATAATCATCACTACCATATTTATATTCATCATCACTATCCAAATCAGATGTTTTTTGTTGTATAATTAATAATTCTTTTTCCTTTAACAGTATTTGCTTCTCTAGTAATGCTGTTATGAGTTTAAGATCATGATGAATTAATTTAAGTCTATCATGTAATAAATCAAAATGTGTTTTCATATTTATTATATAGAAAATTAGCAAAAATGATCATTATTTTTTTAAAATTTATATATATACGATAGAGTAATTATGAGTTTAATTAAACATACTGTTGCTGAATTGAAAAACTTATGTAAAGAAAAGGGTATACGAGGTTATTCAAAGCTTACAAAAGCAGAACTAATAACCTTAATCAACGAACGCAGAACAACTACCACAAGTTCACAACAACTAACTGAACTTATAAAAGACATGGTTCAAAAATTAAATCCTGAACATATCGTAAACTACTTTGAAAATCCACTTTGTAAAAATATAGTTATAGATGTGCTTAATAATCGAAATGTCGAAGAATGGAGACAAATTTCAGAAATAAAGGATTTATCCGATAACTTTCTACATACTTTCAGAAACAAGATAAATTGGTATTCAGTTACATTCAAACATAATCTATCACTTTCTTTTATTGAAAATCACAAAGAACACATTGATTGGGTTAGATTATCAAGAAGAAAAGATCTGACTAAACACGAAAGCATTATTAATAAGTATGGCGATATGATTTTCTGGGATAAATTGTGTGAGCCAAAGTATGGATCAAGGTCTTATTCTCATCTAAAACCAGAATTCGTATTAAAACATAAAGAACATGTAAGACAACATATAAGATGGTATTACTACACTGATGAATATGCTCGACAAATGACGGAAGATTTTCTTAATGAGTTTAAAGAAGAGATTGATTGGCTTGCATTCACTGAAATAAATAACTGGACAAAGTATACAGAGAAACAAGCTATTAATTTTTGTACACAATTCAGAGAATATTTACAATGGGATATAATCTCTTATCTTACAAATTTGCTCACACTTGAGTTCCTAAGAACCTTTAAAGATAAACTCTGTTGGGATGCAGTTTCTAAAAAGTGTCATATTGAAAGAAAAGAACAAACAGCCTTCTTGAGCGAATTTAATTCTCTTATCAATTGGCGAGCTATTACACCGAAACTAGATGAAACACATGTGAGAAAATACCAGAATAAAGTTTATTGGCCAAATGTTAGTTTAGATGATAAAAGCGAAAAATTCATTCTCGAGTTTGAAAGCAAAGGTTTAGATTTAAGTGAGATAGTATATACTTGTTGGAATAGGAGTTTTTCTGAAAGCTTTATAATGAGAATCAAAGACAAGATCAATATAGTTGAATTCTTAAGATTAAATAGACATGTTAGCGATAGCCTTAGAAACAAACTAATGTTACTTTCATCAGGTTTACGCTTAATAGAAAACTCAGAAGAATGTCCCATATGCAAAGAAACAAAAACTCAATTGTGTAAAACAGCATGCGAACATGTGTTCTGTGTTGAGTGTATGGTTACCTGGTTAGGAAATAATAACACTTGTCCTTTGTGTAGAACGGTTATACATAATAATTGATAACCCGGTTTATTCTAGATATTGATAGCATGTTTTTATGTAGAATTAGGTTAGTGTAGATTAATGTTAAACTTTTATGATCAATAATCATAAAAGTTATATTTACATAACCCTTACCATTATAAATATCTCCATCCACATGACAATCATACTTTTTCTTTTACTTTATTTAGAAGGTTGATTGAGTCTCCCTTACAAATAAAACAATCATCATTCACAAGTGGAATGATTCACTATTCATACTAACCTTTTATGTAATAATAACCATAAAAGACATTATATATTTACACTACAACATTACTTTTATCTATCCAACTATTATGTGATTCATCAAATCCTAACCATTTAACATACTTTATCACCTTTCCTTCTTAACACCTTTTCCACCAAGTATTCATCCTTACGTTTCGTCTTTAATAGTTCTGGTTCGTAAAATCTACCTTGTACATCCTCTTCTTCTAAATCTTTAATTCTATATGTAGGTGGATTAGATGGAATAACTTCACTAATAACAAATACTTCTGTTGACCAATTAGGTGTATATCCTTTCTCAAATAACCCTTTCGACTTACTTATACGAACATGATCACCTAATTTGTATTTGGGCTTAACACGCTTATATTCTTTTTGGTACACTTTCTTTAATATTGTTCGCTCATTTTTCTTGTTAACTTCTATAGGTTTCACACCAATTGTTCTATGTACTTTGTTATTATATTCATCAACTAAACCTTGCAATATTTTTAACCACTTATAATTACCTTGAACAGTAAATTTCTTCCACATATTTTGTTTAAGTGTTTTGATAAACTTTTCAACAACAGAAGCTATTTTACCACTATATGTTGAGTAATGATTGATATTGTTTTTTCCCATCAAATCTTCAAATTCTTTATTGTAAAACTCTTTCCCTTGATCTGTTTGTAAGTTATTAGGTTTTCTTACTTTTAACACTGATTCAAATGCTTCTGTAACATTCTTCCCACTCTTATCTTTAACAGGAACAGCAAATGCATATTTCGAAAATACATCTATAATCGTTAACAAATACTTATACCCTTTATTGATTTTGGAAATACCTTTTAACATACCACTATCCATTTCCACAAGATCTGCTTGCCATAAATCATCTATACCTTTAACAATAACACTTAACCTAGGATATTTTTTTCTAGATGGTTTATGAATTTCTTCTATAATATCTTCTCTAATACCTTCACCTTCATATAGTCAATCGCGCTTTTTAATGAATTGGGATTTATTAGTACCACATACAACACATATACCTTTCTTAACATATCTCCCATTCTTTGTCTGTTCTATTCTAATGTTATCTATTTTTGTATCTGTTGATTTCTTACACTTAACACAATACATCATTATTTATTAAAAGAAAATAATTAAGGTTCTCTTTCTATATACATAATAACTTCCAATAATTTTCCTTCTTCCATAGCTGAATTTTTTTGTGCTTGAAACATAATTTTATCACCCTTTTTAATGTTTAATGGCAAATTAACCACAAAAGTATTGTTCAAAAATATATCTAAAAAGTATCTATCCAAACTTAATTCCATATTCATTATTTTTCCATTGTAGAGAAACTCATAATCATTAGATAGATTAAATATTCTGAAGATTGGATTTGGAACATTTCTAGTTCTCAATCGACATAATAAATTTATAGTTTCTTTTTGCATAATTAGATTAAAAGTTTCCTTTTTCATCATTTGAAAATCTTGTTTTGTTGTAAGTGTATTTAACAGGGATGATATTTCTGACTTATATTGATTAAATTCTGAAACAGGAACTTTTGCTTTAAATAGAATAGTAACATTATTATTGGTCTTTTTAAATTCTTCCATATATTCACCTTTTAAAACCTCAATATCATCTTTCTTTATATGTGTGTCTTGTAATGATTTTAATACATCTTCAAATTTGTTTCTATCACTTTCTAATGGGTTGTTAATATCGCTTTTCACTGACCCGAGCTGGTTTAACGTAATAGCATCTTGTTGATCAATACCATTAGTTATATTAACTAATCTTTTTTGTGTAAAATCAATCCACGATCTATAATTTGTTGTGAAAATTTTATTTAGTTCAGATTTAAAATTTGTACGACTCATTAAATTTTCATGTGTGTCTCTTTTATATTTTTCAAATTCTTCATCCTTAACAACATTATCTAAATTCCTTAACTGCTCTTCACTAATATCACTTACCTTACTTTTAATATTACCAAAAATATCCATATTTATTATATAATAATTTGAGTTATTTAACAGCAAGTAAAACAGTTATACGAGCTCCACCAAAATCAATCAAATCGCCATTCTCATCTTTAATTGAAACTTTGAAATTATTAAATTTATTGTGATGTATTGGGAAAAATATGTTTTTATTAGGTTCATATATAATTGGTTCTCCAAACTCTGCATTTGTTCTAAATGTTGCAATTAAGTCTGTTTCGTTGTGTGTTGTATCATTGTGTTTTAAAATCATACCTTCTCCTAAATCACAGTGAATATTTATAGTATCAAACGGATGAAACTTTGGCACCTTATCTCCAACATGTTCTACTTTTATACCCAAGTTCTTCTCACTAAAACCTAATACAGTATTAATGGTATCTAAGGTTATATCACACAAACTGCTAAATATTTTAACTCTATTGGTCTTTCTGTCCTCGGTAATTTTAATAACTTCAGAAGCACTGTTCTTATATGGAAGGTTTGATTTAATATATTCTTCTAATTCCTTTAAATTATATTGACCAGGTTGAACTATGAATTGTTTTGTATATTTTGAGTCACTACTACAGAATGTTAATTTATTGTTCTTTTCTGTAATGTTTGGAGTTAAGTATGTTGTGTAAAATCCTGCAACAGCTACTTCTAATTCGTTTTCAAATGGGTAATTCAATGACATGTTTATTACAGATGAATAACCATTTAAATTAAATACCTTCATTTATTATATAATAAATAACTAATATGGATAATTGGGATATTAAAGTAAGGTTAACAGAAGAAACAGCGAAGAGAAAGAGGAATGGTGAGTTGTTACCTGATGATATAAGATGTTTAATAGTTGGGCCTAGTGGTTGTGGTAAAACGACGTTAATGATTGATAATTTTTTGTTAGCTCCTAAATGGTTAAATTATGCAAATGTTTATATATATTCTAAAAGTTTAAATCAGCCTAAATACCAACACTTAATACAACTTTTTCGAGATATAGAACGTAATATTAAAGACACAGTAGCAATAATAAAAGGAAACAATGAAGAGATTATTCCATTAGATGAATGTGAGGACTATTCTGTGGTAGTATTTGATGATTTCATATTAGAAGAACAAAATCACGTTAGAGAATATTTTACTCGAGGTCGTCATAAGGGTTTGAACTGTTTCTATCTTGGACAAACATATTCTAAAGTACCAAAACAATTAATTAGGGACAACTTAAACTTTCTTTGTATATTTAGACAGGACAATGTAAATTTAAAACATATATATCATGAATTTGTTGCATCTGATATGTCGTTTGAAAAATTACAATCATTATGTAGCAAGTGTTGGAGTGAAGAACATGGTTTCTTAACAATAGATATGACTAGGAAGGTGAATAATGGTAAATATAGAAATAAAATTAAAGAATTTCTAAAAGTGTAAACAAAACGTATATGAACGCAGGTGAACGTATATGTTATGTTATGTTATGTTATGTTATGTTATGTAATGTTATGTTTTTATTTTTTTCTTTATATAATAAATGGATGTTAATAAAGCTAAGAAGTATATTAAGTTAAAAGAAGAACTTGTTAAAAGATTTAAGGAAATTAAACAAAGTAATCGAAGTAAGTATGAAAAATTTAAAGAACAAGATCAACCTGTTATTGATGCGATTAAAGATTTAGGGCAAGATATATCAAAAGTAGCAGAAGAAAATAAAAATCTAATTCAAGAGTTAGTTCCAGTTGTACATAAAAGTGCGAGAGTGGATTCAAGCTTATTAGAAACACCGCCTATGTATGATAGTTCTATAAATGAAAGTGATACGCCTATAACAGAAGAAATAAAACACATGAAAAAACAAATTAAATATAAAGTAGAAGGAATAGAATCTTTAGCAACAACTCATTTTGGTAAGATTGCTTCAAGATATTATGCAACTAGAGATGATAAAAGTTTTGGAATACAACCATATGATGAAGATGGGAAAATTATACATATGATAGGAAATGCGGAAGTTAAAATTCATGGTGATGATTTAGTTATTAATAATCGACATTATACAGGAACAGAAGGTTTATGGGAATTATTGACAAAACATAATCCAACAAATTATAATGATGATGATCTAGAAAAATATAAACAAATAGTAATTGATTCTAGTGTTGCATTTCATAATAATGATCCGAATACAAGAAAACAAAAATCTAGTAAAGGTAAAAAATATAAAGAAATTATCAAACCTATTTGGGATGAATATATAAAACCAACAACACCTTCAAAAAGGACACCAAAATCTGGAGAAGGAATAAAGGTATATAACGAATTATCAAAAGAATACATATGGATGGATGATGTGAGAAAACTGATTGATCGCTTGATTGTTATTGATGGGGAAGAAAAATCTGGAAATGATAACTTTTATAATGAGAAAGTAGGTATTATGGATATGATTAATTCTAAACTTGCACAATTTATTCCTATTGATCCAAAAGGTATAGGTTATTTGATAAAGATATTGAATACGCTGCCAGCAAAATTTTGGAATAGTGAAAAGTATGGAAAAGGATTAGTAAATGATTTGATTAATAAACTTCCATTTGAGTTGCATATTCCAGGATTTCAATATTGTGGTCCGGGTACAAAACTTCAAGAAAGGTTAGAGAGAGGTGATGAAGGTATTAACGCATTAGATGAGGCTTGTAAAGAACATGATATACACTATAGGGATAATAAAGATACAGAATCAAGACATATTGCAGATAAGGAATTAGAAAATAAAGCTTGGGAAAGAGTTTTTGCTAAAGATGCTAATTTAATAACTGAAAAACTACCTGCTCTTGGAACTGCTTTAGTGATGAATACAAAAGTAAGATTTGGTATAGGTTTATAAGTAATGAAAGTAAGATTAGGTTTATAAGTATTTTTTAGATTTAGGTTTATATGTACTTTTTATGGAAAATTTTCATAAAAAGCTTTTAATTATATAATAAATATGCAGTTAAAAGGTTTTACATTTACGATTCCTAATCAGGAACTTAAACAATTAAATATAGATCACATTTTAACTAACAAACAAGTCAAACAAAAGGAAGCAAAACTAAGTAAAGGACAATGTATGTCTCTATCTCTTTCTATACCACAACTTAAGAAAATAAACAAAGAAATGAAGGCAAATGATAATAAAGTTCATTATGGTGGTTTTATATTTACTATTCCAACGATTTTAGCTTTAATAGGTGCTCTAGGTTCTGTTGCTGCAGGTGCGGCTGCTATTGCTAAGACTGTAGATGATGCAAAAAAGAATAAAATGGAATTAGAGGAACAAAAACGACATAACTTAGCAATGGAAGAAAAACAAGGTGGTAAGCTTTCAAAAAACGTAAACTCCAAAACAGTAAAGAAAAAGAAGAAATTAAACCTTTAAGTAATTTAGACCTAATACAACTTGTTAAAAAACTTAAGATAAGAAACTTTAGAGGTGTATTTATGAGTGATGAATTGCCTAAACAACCAAGGAAGAATGAGTGTGGTATTGTTAATTTTGATACGTCTAAAAATATAGGAACGCATTGGATTTGTTATTGGAAAAAAGGAAATAAAAAGTATGTGTTTGATTCATTTGGAGGTAATCCGCCAAAAACACTCGTAAAATATCTTGGTCATAATATAGAGTACAATAGCAGCCGTATACAACATTTTAACGAGGTAATTTGTGGACATTTATGCATTACAGTGTTAAAAATGTTTACAGATGGGTATAGTTTTTCAGAAATTATTAGTCAGGTGAATAGGAATAAGGATATTTGGACAAGTTATATTTAAGTTTTTATGGGCTTAATTCATAAAACGATTATAAATATTTTTTATAATAAATATGGATAAGATAGAACCATATGAATTACAATCCTTTAAACCTAATCAAAAAACAATCGAGAATTTAAATAAGCCAAACAGGTCTATTGAATTTGATATTGACGTGGGTGATGGCTTCATAATCCTTATTATGCTGATATTTATGTAACTTTTGAAATTAGAGGTAGAGATGGTGATGGAGAATATACTACTGGTCAAAATATTAGACTTATTAATAATTTCTTCCCACATTTGTTTTCTCAAATTCAAGTTAGTAAGCATGGTCAGATATTGGATATTATTGATTATCCTGGTTTAACTTCAACAGCTGTAAACACATGTACGATTTCAAAACCAGAGGCAAATCACTATGATGAATGTGGATGGGAAGGAATTACGTGGGCAAGAACAGATGAAGAAATAGTGTTTTTGCTAAGACTTTTGCCAGGATTTTGTTCAGATTTTAAAGATATTATGTGGAAAGGAGGATTGAAATATACATTTAAAAGAAGTGGTTCTGATGATAATGCATTTGCTATTTGGAAAACAAAAAAGCAGGATGGAACATGTGAGAATGATCAACCGCATCCAGGTAAAATTAAGATTACAAATATGTAGTTAAGAATGCCTATTGTTAATTATGAACCTAACTATGCCACCTTGTTAAGATCTAATATGTTAAAAGAAGGTAAGATTCCTATTTCATTCAACACGTATCAATGTTTGCAGAAGACTGTTAGTGGTAAATATTTAGAATTCGATTTAACCACACAATTTAACTCAAGTGAATTTGATATGCCTAATTTTGTGATTGCCTTTTTCCAAACTGATAGAAATGATAATCAAGAAAGAGATTCAAGCTATTTTGATCATTGTAAAGTTCAGAATATCCATTTTCGTAATTCTAGAAATGAATCTTTCCCATTAGAATCTTTAAACTTAGATTTTGCAAAACATAAGTATTTGAAAGTTTATGAAATGTATACGGTATATAAGCGAGCTACAATTGGAAATACTGAGATGTTTTATTATCCTAAAGACTTTTTAGAAAATAGACCAATGTTCGTAATTAACACAAGCAAGCATAAATCAGTAACTGTAAGTGATAGAACTAATTTGAAACTGACTGTTAATTTTGAAAGCGATGTACCAGATAAAACAATTTGCTATGTTGTTATGATTGGTAAGAAAAATTTAGAGTACGATGTTGAGAAAGAAAAAAATAATTGAGAAGATATAAATCAATTATATGTTTATTAGATTTGTTTAGTTTGTAAGTGTTTTTATGATAATATCATAAAAACTTATTAAATAAAATGACTATTCCAGATAACATTCCAAGTGAGAATTTTATTGTGTTAATTGAAAATACTATATTAAATCTTGAGAAGTTATTAATGAAAAACAAAAGGAAGTTTAAGAGAATAAAATGTGTTTATATTACTCTTATTACGTTATCAATTCTATTATCAGCTTCTACAGGGTTCATCAATGTATTCCTGTTACAGTGTATTCAATTATTACAACTGCATTTGCTTCCGCTTCTGCTGTTATCACTGGCCTATCAACACGGTTTAATATAGCTTCAAAAAAAGAATATTATAAAAATATGGTGAATCGAATTCAGCTGTTTAAAAATGAGCTTAATGTAATTAAGCTCATGAATGGTGAATTAACAGATGAAAATGTAAGAGATATTGTTAACAGAATCAATGACATACTTAACGAAATTCGAGGCTATTAGAAACTGATTTTTAAAAAGTTTTAATATAATAAATACGATGGCGAGTCATATTGAACTTTTAAATAAACTTGGAAGTCTTGAACAAAAACAGGTTATTGGATTAAGAGAATTAGAATTAAATACAGAATATAAGATTGTGAAAATGGAAAAGATTAAAACTAAGTTTGGAAAGAGCATTTTAGTTGAATGTGAAGAGTTTAAGGTATTTCTTCCACCTAGATTTACAAAACACTTAACAGATAAAATGATTGATGAGATCGTTAAAGATGGAATAAAAATCAAATACACTGGTTTAAAAGATAATTATCCAACTGTTGAGTTCTGTATGTAAATCCAAAAAAAGAAAAAAATATGTCGTCAGAAGTAAAAAATGGAGTGCATAGAATGGATCCTCAAAAGAAATTTATACTTACTAATAACTTCAATGTAATTGTGAAAAATGTGCAAAACGAAGATCAAGTTGTTTTTGATATTAACGGCTGTCTATTCAGTTTGAATTATGATCAGTGGACAGAGTTTAAGAAGTCATTGTTTCCTATAGAGAACGAGGTTAGCAGACGATTCCATTATCAGTATCCGAACTTGTAATTTTAAGTATGTTCTAAGTGTATAAGTGTTTTTGATTTCATTATCAATATCCGAACTTGTAATGTTAAGTGTATAAGTGTTTTTATAGTATCAGACTATAAAAAACTAAGACCTTTGGATATACAGAACATAATGTCATTTGAATTTTAAAGATACATGTATAAATAAGGGATTTATTTGAGTTTTTTTTAATTATATCCTTAGAGTTATGCAATTTATAAGACATTTAATAGATAGGAAATTTACTTGTCTATTGATTGTCGTTTGAATTTTGAAAATCGGTTAATATTTGATGAAGTTATAGCAAATCCGAAATAGTGCTTTTAGAGTTATGCAACCTGCAATACCATCAAAAAATAGCAATTTTTTTTCTTTATCGATTGTCGTTTGAATTTTGAAAATCGGTTAATAAACAACGAAGGTATAACGATCTGAAGATATTTTCCCTCATGAACCGCCATTGATGTTAGGGTTGATTATCGTTTCCAAAAAATTATCATGTTTACCTTATTTAGTACTAGTTCATTTGTAAGTTTCAGAGCTTAATTCATAATTTTAACAATTCTGGAAAAACATGATAAAAAGAATTAGTTTCCAACCCTGTTTGTCACGTGAAGGGAAAAATCATCACGTTACATTGTCACGTTATATAGCTACAATTTTCTCTCTTCACAATCGAAAAAGTTTTAAACTTCTTAGTTTTAGTTGTAAAGTGACAGTTTTGGTGTTCTTATTACTACACTTCCATATACTGCTTGATTGCTAAAAAGAAAGAAAAGAATGACTGCCTGAAGGAATGCAACTTGTGACTTAAAAAGAAACAAGTTCTCCTTTACATTGCTACTACAGTTATGTTCATATGGAAGTCACGTACGCAGCTTGCATGCGGAATCATTCTCAAATACAATGGAAGTAGATAGCCTTGGCTTTAGTTTAACTTATTTTTTTTATTCTCACCAAGCAAACTGGATTGTGTGTGCATGTATCAGTGAGTTAGATGAATGAAAATATATATACTGTGGCTGTGCGTTTATTCAATACACAAATACAGTTTTAAGTTCATCTTCTTATTACTCAGCTATTAGTAAGCCGATTTCAATCAAACAAAAACTATTTTTTCAATCAAAGACAGCACTATAAGTTATAAGTTTTAGATGTAAGTTTTTATGATTTTAAATGTCATAAAACAGATGTTTATTTAGCTTTACTTCCAATCTGAATAAGGCATCATCCTTACCCTCCATTTTAAAAATGCATTTATATAATCAATCCACTTGTTATTTTTAATATGATTGATAAAGATATGATGGTTTTTAAAACTGAAGTAGTAGTCTAAATTCTTATAGGGTAATGCATTATTCCACAGTTCCTGTATTTTATTAAGATGATATTTTGCTCTTTCATCAAGTTGAACTTTTCCATTCCTATAGTCGATGTAAAATTCTAAAAACATTAGTTTGATATCATTCAATTCGTTTTGTAAGTCTCTAAATTCTTTTTCAGATAATTGTTCAAGATTTACAACATGATCAGCAAACGCACCCATTTTTTCTGTTTCATCATTTTGTTTGCTCATTTTATTCCGGCATGCTTTACACTCATCTCGTCTTGTATTACCATTTCTAGAGAACTCTTGGTATTGTTTTAATTCTCCACAAATTACACACTTTTTCAAGATTTATTAAATATAAAATATTCAAAATACTTAGTTCATTCTTTGTTTGATTTTTAAATGTCATAAATATCTATATGCAGTGCAATTACTCAATTTACTTTGTTAAAGTACTATGGTTAGTAGTGGATTTTTAATTTTCGATGTGATTCTATGCTGGAGGATTTCATATATAAAAAAGCCTGGTTTGAGGAAGTGGCCCAAAACTGGTTTTATGAATACTACTTATGCAATGATAAAGTGTATGCAGAAAGAAATGAGAGTTCCCACCCCGTGGCTCTCCACTCGCTAGAAAGCAGCTACCCGGATGGTTTTCGGTGGATGATCCAAACAATTAAGGCACTGAAGAACTATGCCCTCATAAAATGTATGCAGAAAGTAAAGAGACTTCCCACCGCTTGGCGCTCAACTCGAAAGAAACTAGCTACCCAGAGGGATATTGGTGGATGATCCAAACAGTTAACGAACTGAAGCACTATGGTCCTACACAGTATGTGTCAAGAAAGTAATGAGACTCGCCGCTGAATGGCGCTCCATTTACTAAAAGCAAGCTACCCGGAGGGATTGTGGTGGATGATCCAAAAAATTAACGCACTGAAGAACTATGCCCCCATAAAGTGTATTCAGAAAGTAATGAGACTTCTCCCCGCGTGGCGCTCCACTCGATAGAAGCCAGGCACCTGGAGTGTTTTTGTTTGATGATACAAACAATTAACGAACGGAAGAACTATGCCTTCACAAAGTGTATGCAGAAAGTAATGTGACTTCAGACCGCTTGACGCTCCATTCGCTAGAAGCAAACTACGTTGAGGGACTTTGTTGGATGATCCAAAAAATTACCGCACTGAAGAACTATGCCCACATAAAGCGTATGCAGAAAGTAAAGAGACTTCTCACCCCATGGCGCTCCACTCGCAAGAAGCAAGATAAAAGAAGGTATTTTGGTGGATGATCCAAACAATTAACGCACTGAAGAAATATGTTCCCATTAATTGTATGCAGAAAGTAATGAGACTTTCCACCGAGTGGTCTTCCACCGACTATAAGCCACCTAACCGGAGGGATTTTTTTGGATGATCCAAACAATTAACGAACTGAAGTACTATGCTCACACAGTATGCGTCAAGAAATAATGAGACTCTCCGTTGCGTGGCGCTCCTTTCGCTAGAAACAAGCTACCTTGAGTAATTTTGGTGGATGAAAGAAACAATCAACGCACTGAAGCACTATGCACTCATAAAGTGTTTGCACAAAGTAATGAGACTTCCAACGCGTGGCGCTCCACTCACTAGAAGCAAGCTACCCGGAGGTATTGTGGTGGATGACCCATCAATTAACGAACTGAAGCTCTATGCTCACACACAATATGTATCAAGAAAGTAATGAGACTCGACGCTGCGTGACGCTCCATTCGCTTGAAGGAAGCTACCATGAGGGATTGTGGTGGATGATCCCAACAATTTACGAACTCAACAAATATACCTTCATAAAATGTATGCAGAAAGTAATGGGACTTCCCACCGAGTGGCGCTCCAGTCGCTAGAATCTACCTACCCGGAGTGATTTTGGTCGATGTTCGAAACAATTAACGAACTGAAGAACCATGCCCTCATAAAGTGTATGCACAAAGTAATGAGACTTCCCACCGCGTGGCGATCTACTCGCTAGAAGCCAGCTACTCGGAAGTATTATGGTGGATGATAAAAGCAATTAACGCACTGAAGAACTATGCCCCCATAAAGTGCATGCAGAAAGTAATGAGAGTTCCCACCACGTGGCGCTTCACTCTCTAGCAGGAAGCTACCCGGAGGGATTCCGGTGGATGATCCATACAATTAACACACTGAAGAGCTATTAACTCATAAATGTGTATGCAGAAAATAGTGAAACTTCACACCGCGTTGCGCTTCATTCGCTAGAAGCCAGATACCCCGAGTGATTTTGGTGGATGATCCGAACAATTAACGAACTGAAGCACTATGCCCTCATAAAGTGTATTCATAAAGTAATGAGACTTCCCACCGCGTGACGCTCCATTCGCTAGAAACAAGCTACCCGGAGGGATTGTAGTGGATGATCCGAACAATTAACGAACTGAAGCACTATTCTCACACACAGTATATGTCAAGAAATAATGAGACTCGCCGCTGCGTGGCGCTCTATTCGAGGCACGCAAGCTACCCGGAGGGATATTGGTGGGAGATCGAAATAATTAACGCACTGAAGACCCGTGCCTTCATACAATTTATGCAGAAAGTAATGAGGCTTCCCACCGCGTGACGCTCCACTCGATACAAGCCAGCTACCCGGAGGGATTTTGGTGGATGTTGCAAACAATTAACGCACTGAAGAACTATGCCCTCATAAAGTGTATGCAGAAATTAATTAGACTTGCCACCCGGTGGCGTTCCATTCGCTAGAAGCAAGCTACCTGGAGGGATTTTGGTGGATAATCCAAACAGTTAACGCACGGAAGAACTATGCCCTCATAAATTTTATGCAGCCATTAATGAGACTTCCCACCACGTGGCGAATTACTCACTAGAAGCCAGCTACCCGGAGGGATTTTTGTGGATGATCCAAAAAATTAACGCACTGAAGAACTATGCCCTCATAAAGTGTATGCAGAAAGTATTATGACTTCCCAAGGCGTGGCGCTCCACTCGTTAGAAGGCAGCTACCCGAAGGGATTTTGATGGATGATCCAAAAAATTAACGCACTTAACAACTATGTCCTCATAAAGTGTATGCAGAAAGTAATAATTCTTGCAGCCGCGTGGCGCTCCATTCGCTAAATGAAGCTACCCGGAGCGATTTTGGTAGATGATCCAAACAATTAACTCACTGAAGAATTATGACCTCATAAAGTGTATGCAGAAAGTTATGAGACTTCACACTACGTGGCGCTCCACTCACTAAGACAAAGCTAACCGGAGGCATTGTGGTGGATGATCCAAACAATTAACGAACTGAAGAACAATGCCCTTATAAAGTGTATTGAGAAAGTAATGAGACTCGCCACTGCATGGCGCTCCATTCGCTACAAGCAAGCTACCCGGATGGATTTTGGTGGATGATCCAAACAACTAAAGCACTGAAGAACTATGCCCTCATAAAGTGTATGCAGAAAGTAGAGAGACTTCTCAAAGCGTGGCGCTCCATTCGCTAGAAGCAAGTTACCCAGAGGGATTGTAGTGGATGATCCAAACAATCAACGAATTGAAGTACTATGCTCACACATTGTATGTGTCAAAAAAGTAATGAGACTCGTCACTGCCTGCCGCTCCATTCGCTTCAAGCAAGCTACCCGGAGGGATTGTGTAGGATGATCCAAACAATTAACGAACTGAAGCACTATGCCCTCATAAAGTGTATGCAGAAAGTAATGAGACTTCGCATCGCGTGGCGATTTACTCGCTATAAGCAAGCTACCCGTAGGGATTGTGGTGGATGTTCCGAACAATCAACGCACTGAAGAACTATTCCCTCATAAAGTATATGCAGAAAGTAATGAGACTTCTCACCGCATGGCGCTCCACTCGCAAGAAGCAAGCTAACAGGAGGTATTTTGGTGGATGATCGAAACAATTAACGCACTTAAGAACTATGTTTCCATTAAGTGTATCGAGAAAGTAGTGAGACTTTCCACCGAGTCGTGTTCCACCCGCTAGAAGCCACCTACCCGGAGGGATTTTTTTGGATGATCCAAACAATTAACGAACTGAAGTACTATGCTCACACAGTATGCGTCAAGAAAGTAAAAGACTCTCCGTTGCGTGGCGCTCCTTTCGCTAGAAGCAAGCTACCTTGAGGAATTTTCGTGGATGAAAGAAACAATTATCGCATTGAAGCTCTATGCCCTCATAGAGTGTATGCAGTAAGTAAAGAGACTTCCCTACGTGTGGCGCTATACTCGCTAGAAGGCATCTACCCGGAGGGATTTTTCGTGGATGATCCAAAAAATTAACACACTGGAAAAATCTCCTCCCCATAAACTGTATGCAGAAAGGAATGAGACTCGCCACTGCATGGCTCTCCATTATCTACAAGCATTCTACCTGGAGGGATTTTGGCGGATGACCCAAACAATTAACGAACTGAAGAACTATGCCCTCATAAAGTGTATGCAGAAAATAATGAGACTTGTCATCGCGTGGCGCTCCACTCGCTAGAAGCCAGCTACCCTGAGGAATTCTGGTGAGTGATCCAAAAGATTAACGCACTGAAGCCCTCTGCCTTCATAAAATGTATGCAGAAATTAATGAGACTTTCCAGCGTGTGGCGCTCCATTCGCAAGAAGCCAAGATACCCGGAGGGATTCTGGTGAATGATACAAAAATTTAACGCACTGAAGCACTATGCCCTCATAAAATGTATGGAGGAAATATTGAGATTTCTAAACGCGTGGCGCTCCACTCTCCAAAAGCAAGCTAAACGGAGGGATATATGTGGATGATCGAAACAATTAACGCACTGAAGAACTAAGTTTTATTAAGTGTATGCGGAAAGTAATGAGGCTTCCCACCGAGTGGTGTTCCACTCGCTAGAAGCCACCTACCCGGAGGGATTTTTGGTGGATGATCCAAACATTTAACGCATTGAAGAACTATGCCCCGATAAAGTGTAAGCAGAACGTAATGAGACTAGCCACCGCGTGGTGTTCCACTCGCTAGAAGCCACCTACCCGGAGGGATTTTTGGTGGATGATCCAAACAATTAACCACGTGAAACATTATGCTCACACATTATATGTCAAGAAAGTAATGAGACTCGCCGCTGCTTGGCCCTCCATTCGCTAGAAGCAAGCTACCAGGAGGAATTGTGGTCGATGATCCAAAAATTATCGCACTTAGGCAATATCCCCTCATAAAATATATGCTGAAAGTAATGAAACTTTCCACAGTGTGGCGCACCATTCGCTGGAAGCAAGCTACCCGAAAGGATTGTGGTGGATGATCCAAACACTTATCGCACTGAGGCACTATCCCCTCATAAAGTGTATGCAGAATGTAATGAGAGTTCCCACCGCGTGGCGCTTCAGTCGCTAGAATCCAGCTACCCGGAGAGATTTTGGTGGTTGATCCAAAGAATTAACGCACTGAAGAAGTATGCCCTTATAAAGTGTACGCAGAAGGTAATGGACTCTCCGTTGCGTGGCGCTCAACTCGCTAGAACATAGCTACAAGGAGGAATTGTGGTGGATGATTCAAACAATTAACGCACTGAAGAACAATGCCCTCAATAAGTGTATGCCGAAAGTAATGAGAAATCCCTAGGCGTGGTGCTCCAATCGCTAGAAGCCAGCTACCCAGAGGGATTGTGGTGGATGACCCAAGAAATTAGCGCACTGAAGAACTATGCCCTCATAAAATATATGCAGAAACTAAAGAGACTTTTCACCGTCTGGCGCTCCACTCGTTAGGAGCCAGCAACCCGGAGGGATTGAGGTGGATGATCCAAAGAATTATCGCACTGAAACACTATGACTACATAAAATGTATGAAGAAAGTCATGAGACCTTCCGCCGCGTGGCGCTTGACTCGCTAGAAGCCAGCTACCCGGAGGGATTCTGGTTATTGATCCAAAAAAATAACGCAATGAAGCACTATCCCTTTATAAAAACATGCAGAAATTAATGAGACTTTCCCACCGCGTAGCGCTACATTCCCTAGAAACCAGCTACCCGGAGGGATTCTAGTGGATGATCAAAAAATTAACGCACTGAAACACTATGCCCTCATAAAATGTGTGCAGAAAAAAATGAGACTTTCCACCGTGTGGCCCTCCAGTTTCAAGAAGCCAGATACCCGGAAGGATTCTTGTGGATGATCCAAAAAATAAACGAACTGAAACTCTATGCCCTCAGAAAATGTATTTCGAAAATAATGAGACTTTACACCGCCTTGGGATGCAGTCGCTAGAAGCCAGCTACGCGAAGGGATTCTGGTGGACGATTCAAAGTGTTAACGCACTGAAGAACTATGCCCTCATAAAATGTATCCAGAAAATAATGAGACCTCCACCGCATGGCGCTCCACTCGCTAGAAGAAAGCTACCGGAGGTGTTTTTGGTGGATGATAAAAAAAAAACGCACTGAAGAACTATGCCCTCATAAAGTATATGCAGGAGGTAATGAGATTTCCCACCATGTGGAAATCCACTCGCTAGAAGCCAGCTACCCGGAGGGGTTCTGGTGGATGATCCAAACAATTAACAAACTGAAACACTATGACCTCATAAAATGTATGCAGAAAATAATGAGATATTCCAGTCGCAAGAACCCAACCAACCCAAGGCATTCTTGTGGATGATCCAAAAGAACTTACGCACTGAAACAACATGCCCTCATAAAATGTATGCAGAAAATAATGAGACATGCCACCCTGTGGGGCTCCATTCGCTAGAAGCCAGCTACCCGGAAAGATTATTGTGGATGATCCAAATTTTAACGCTCTGAAACACTATGCCCTCATAAAATGTATGCAGAAAATATTAAGACTTCCCACTGCGTGGCGCTCCACTCGGTAGAAACCAGCTACCCAGAGGGATTTTGGTGGATGATACAAACAATTCACGTACTGAAGAACTATGCCTTCATAAAGTGTATGCAGAAAGTAATGAGAATTCCGACCGTCTGGCGCTTCACTCGTTAGTAGCCACTTACTCGGAGGGATTCTGGTGAATGATCCAAGAAATTAACGCACTGAAGCACTATGCCCTCATAAAATGTATGCAGAAAATAATGAGACAATCCAATGTGTAGCGCTCCATTCCCTAGAAACTAGCTACCCGGAGAGATTCTGGTGGATGATTCAAAAAATTAACGCACTGAAGAACTATGCCGTCACAAAGTGTATGCAGAAAGTAATGAGACTTCCCACAGTGTGGCGCTCCATTCGCTAGAAGCTTGCTAGCCGGAGTGATTCTTTTGGATCATCCAAAAAATGAACGAACTGAAGCACTATGCCCTCAGAAAATGTATGCAGAAAATAATGAGAGTTTACACCGTACGGGGATACGCTCGCTAGAAGCAAGCTACCAGGATTGATTGTGGTGGATGATCCAAACAATTATAGCGCTGAGGCACTATTCCCTCATGAAATGTATGCAGAAAGTAATGAAACTTTCCACAGTGCGGCGCTCCATTCGCTAGAAGCAAGCTACCGAGAAGGATTGTGTTGGATGATCCAAACAATTATTGCACTGAGGCACTATACCCTCATAAAGTGTATGCAGAAAGTAATGAGAGTTCCTACCGCGTGGCGCTCCACACGCTAGAAGCCAGCTACCCGGAGGGATTTTGGTGGATGATCCAAAGAATTAACGCACTGAAGAATTATTCCCTCAAAAAGTGTATGCAGAAAGTAAAGAGACTTCCCACCGCGTGGAGCTCCACTCGATAGAAGCTAGCTACAGGGAGGGATTTTGGTGGATAATTAAAACAATTTTTTTTGAAGCCTCCACTTTCCCCTGCCTTTTTCCATTTCATATGGTCTTATTAAATAGCAGACGCTACTGCTTCTTACTCGTAATTCTCTCTCTACTACCTTTTTTTTCCCGTATGATTTCTCTCCTCTTTTTATGATTGGCCTCAGTTAGGGTGAGGCGAGGCTTACCTTTTATTGGCATGATACCTAAAACAAAATTTAAATCATGGCCTATTCTTTATTTTTTCTTTATTTTTTCTTGTTGTTTTATTTCCTTTTTTAAAAAAAAATTGAAAAGATACACAAAGACACATACACACACACACATACTACATACATATACATGAGCAGGAAACACCTTGCATAAAACGTTAAGGTAAGCTGAAAAGAGAAAAGAAATAATTAGTAAACAATTTAAACAAGTATTACCAGGATCTTTTTTTTCTTTAAATAGTTATCTCCCCTGTATGAATTTATTTCTTGGTGTTATTCATACCTGTCTTTCCCGCTAAAAAGAAAATTCTTTGAAAGGAAATCGGACTTCCAGATTTTCAATTTTTCGTTAGTTGTTAGTTCTGGAAATCAACATCAGAACTGTTTTGGTCTGTCTGAATTTCTCTCACCAGCTTTGTAAAGTCTTCTTATTTTCTTTCTTCTTCTAAAACACTTGTTATATTTTAAAATCCTGCCACCACTAGCAAAACACTAAACAAGGCACTATACACTAACACAAATAAGGAACGTGAAGGTTTAAGTTCTGGAATTGTCATCAGAACTTAGTTTTTTCTGTTTGATTAGTTTACTTTCTTCTAATTCTTTATTTCTTTATATTTACAGTATAGTGTGTGGGTCTTGTTAATTTCTTCTTCTTTCATCGTTTCTTTCCTTCCACAAGTTTCTTGATACATGTCTTGCAACAAATTGTAATTTTCCTAATTCATTTTATCGTTTATTAAAGTTTGTATATTATCCCTTTTTAATTGGTCTCTTATTTCTCTTATTTTGTTATTTGTTATGTAATTATTGCAATTCCAGAAGACATGTTCTTGTGTTTGTACTTCATTACACGTACATTTATCGTCATTAATTATATTAAGTCTGCTCAGATGAGATTTATACGGTCCATGTCCCGAGATGTATTCTATTAATTCACTGCTTATTGTTCCCATTTCTTCTCTTATTTTTAAGTTTGGGATAATGGTTCTTGTTCTTTGTCCCTTTATCGAATCCCTCCATTCATCTTCCCACTTTCGTTTAATCAGTTTGTTAATATTGTCTTCGGTGCTTGGCAATTCTCCCGTAATTTCCAATATCTTCGTTCTCTCATTATTCTTTAGCCACGTCTTAATGCATCTTCTTAATATCTGAAGGTGTATGGGTTCTTCATTGGCCAAAAGTTGTATTGTTTCTGCAGAGATAGTTTTTATGATGCCATGGGTTCTAATTAGCATTAATCGCTGTACTCTTATTAATTTTTGCCTTAAGTTTTTGTTTAGAAACAGTCTATGACCCCAGATTCCGGCATAATATTGTGCAATAGCCATTAGAATAGCTTTGTTATACAATTTAAAAATTTTTCTGTCAATTTTAAAATCTTGCATAGCCACTGTTAAGAGTTTGTTGGCTATTTTTTTTTCATCTTCTCTGTTTTTTCAGTTATATGTTTTTCGTAGTTTAGTCGTTTGTCTAGCCATACAACTAATTATTTGAATTCATTCACAATTCCTATTTTAGTGCTCCTAATTTTGATTATGGGTTCTCTCTGTAGAGTTTGGCCAAATACTGTAATTTTCGTTTTATTAACCGATAGAGTTAATTTATTTTCTATACACCATCTTTCTAGATTTTCTAATATTATATTTCCTTTTTGCTCTATTTGTCTTCTTGAGGATGCTGTCATCACAATTGCTAAATCGTCCGCATATCCAACTACACCTAATGTTTCTTTTAGATTGTTTAGTTTTCTTAAACATGGTTGGAAAGTAATGTCCCACATTGTAGGTCCGCATATTGAACCCTGTGGGCATCCTTTGGTGCTTATTGTTTTTATATCTTTTCCTGGAGATTTTAATGTAATCGTTTTGTCAGTACAGTAATCCAGCATGATGTTGTAAAGAGCTTTGCTAATTTTTAGTTTTTTTGAGTTCTTTAAATAATGCGGGCCACCATAGATTGTCAAAAGCACCACTAATGTCGGCATAAATAACAACTTGGTACTTCTCCAGTTTACCATCTTCTATGAGGTCAATTAGTCTTTTTACCGCTGTTTCGGTGCTTTTTCCTTTTCTGAAACCATATTGCAATTTGTCATTATTTAAAATTATGTTTTTGTTTATTCTTTCCACAATGGTTCGTTCGAAAAGTTTACTTATTACATTTAATAAGCAGATAGGTCGATAAGATTTTGGATCGTCATTTTTCTTGTCATCTGACTTTTTGAATATGATTAAATTTGCTTGTTTCCACCTTTTTGGAATTCGTCCGTTTTTAAAACACAAGTTGAAGAGTTTTGCTAGGTATGGTGCCCATGTGTCAGCATTATGTTTAAAAATTTCCGATTTTATTCCATCCGGTCCAGGAGCTTTTTTGCTTTTAAGTCGTTTTATGTTATTTATTATTTCTTGGATTTCTATTACTTCTATTCTGTCTTCTAAAGGTGGTAATTGCATTTCTCTTCTCATGAAACTTTGTGAGTTATTATCTTCTTCAGGTATATCCTGTGGTAAAAGAGATTTTATTAGATAGTCTATTGTTTCTTCCCAATTATTTGTATATGTACCATTTGTTCTTTTTAGAGTTGAGAGGGCGGTAGGTATTTTAACTTTATTACTTATAATTTTGTAGGGTTCACCCCAGGGATCTAGATTTAAATTAGTTTCAATGTATGTTTTCCAGCTATTTTTCTTTGATTCTATTATTTTGTTTTCATATTTTTGTTTTAATTCTCTATATTTGTTTAATCTGTTTTGTCTTAGATTATTTTCTGATGTATGTTGATAAAGTTTCCTAGCTTTACGTGTTTTTCTTTTCAGGTCTTGTAATTCATTGGTCCAGAAGGTATTTGTTTTCGTGTGTAATCCTTTAGTTGTCTTTTTTGTTTTTGTCGAGCTTTTAATTGCTAATTTTATTGTATCTTCTATTTTCTGGGCTAATTCATCTAAGTTGCTCTCTTCTTCTATCTGTGGTAGATTTATCGTTTGCCAGAACTTTGTCCAATTTATCTTCTCTGGGTTATATATTAATGTTTCGTCTGAAGATTGAAAATAATTTGTTTCTTCTTGTTTGGTTGGTTTTACGATATCAAATATTATTATATTATGATCGCTTATTGTTGCTGAATCAAGTACTTTCCAATTTTTTATTTTATTACTCAATCTTGTAGAACCTATTGTCTGATCAATGTTTTATTCCCCCTGACTGTTCTTAAATGTTGGTGGATTCCCTTCCTCATTTATTATTATTAGGTTATTATTCATGACCAATTCTTCAACCCTTTCCCCTCTATTGTCCGTTTTATTGCCGTGCCATAGTGTTGATTTGGCATTTGAATCCATGCATATTAAGATGTTCTCTTCTTTGTACATTTGACAAAATCTTTCTATATTATCCAAAAAAGGTTGTATGTCCATGCAAAATTGACAATAACAGTTGATTAATTTAATGTTCCCTAGATTCGTTCTCAATTCCACACATACAGTCCAATTATTTCCAAATTGTGTTATGTTTAATGTTTTGATGTTTTTATTTCTGTTAATGATTGCAGCTTTTGGTTTCTCACCTACGTTTTGAGGAATCTGCATCTCTCCTGTGTGGTTTTTCGCAATAATTGTTTCACAGTCTCCCATGTTAATCAACTTGTCATTTCTTGTGTAAGGCTCTTGTACAACTATTATGTCTGCTTCTACTTTATTTGCTAGTTCTTTAATTTCATCCATAGCCGTCTTTGCTCCCATAGCGTTGATTTGAATGATTGTTAATTTTTCTTCATTTAAGAAATTTGTCATAAAATGCTTTTGAGTTTGTCATAATTTATCTTAAAATTGTTTTTTTTTTTTTTGTATTTAAAAGTCGATTTTTGCGATTGTGCGCTCGTATAGCTTTTTATATGTTGCACACTCTTGTTCGGTTTTAGAATTGCACTTTTTCTTTCTCTTGGTGCATGGGATACAAACCTTGGCTTTATCTTTATTCACACATCCCGACTTATCGTGTCCCCCCTGTCCACAGAAAAAACAAACTTTCTCTTCTTTGCAGTGTTTACTGATGTGACCATAATCAAGACAAATA
Source organism: Thermobia domestica (assembly GCF_964235325.1). NCBI lineage: Eukaryota > Metazoa > Arthropoda > Insecta > Zygentoma > Lepismatidae > Thermobia > Thermobia domestica. The sequence goes on along the minus strand of NC_137470.1, from coordinate 57,978,287 downwards.
TTGCATTTTGAGACAGTAATAAAGTCTTTTATTCCATGAGCTTCAAACATAAAATATACTCGTCCTTCTTTCAAAAGTTTTCTTCTGATTTGGGAAGTTGCTTCAATAACTAGATGACATTTATTTTGGTTTTTTGGTCCGGTTCTAAATCTAGGTTTAATTTCTTTGATTGCTTCTGTCATTTCTTGCTCTTCAAAGTTTTCCTCCACTAAAGTTTCGACGATCTCTTCATCTTTGAAATCAGCTGGAATGTTGTATATAATCAATAATGGTTTCTTCTCCTTCTTCGGTTTTTCTACTACAACGGTTTCGTTTAGTTTCTTGTTATTTACTAAACTTCTCATGTCTTTTTCAGTGGCTGTTTCTACAATGATTGCATTTTTCATTGTTTTAACCGATGAAATTTTGATCTTCTCTTTAGCTGGATTGACAGCTTGAAACAATTTTCTTTTTACCTCCTTTATTTCCTCATTCCCATTCGCTTTTAGAAAGATGGTTGGCTTTTGTTTCGTTCGTGCTTGTTCAATTTCCTGAGTTCTTTTACTTGTTCGTACTTGTTCCTGTGATCCTGTAAGGATTGCGGAATGCAGTGGCCTCTCTTCTGTGGCTTTTCCCTAGTCGTTTTGTAATTTGGTGATTTCGATCTTTAATTTTTCATTTTCCTCTCTGAGCTTATTTATTTCGGTTCTTAGGTATTGCTTGACACCTTCTGTTTTTGATTGTTTCATTAACCATTTGGCTAAATGCTTCTTGATTCTTTTAGCTATTGTTGAACTGGCTTTGCTTTTTCTGACTGCTTGGTCAACAAAATCCATGGCCGTTTCGTAGTCCTTACTAATTTCAACATCGTTGTCTTCTTCTTGATCCTTTTCTCCTTCGACCTCGTCTCCAGAGATATTTCCCTCTTGCTCATTTAAACTCATGCTGACATTGAGTTTGGTTGGTGAAACTTCTTTTTTCCCTTTGCCGCTCCTTTCCTTCTCAGCTGGTGATTCTATCTTTCGTTTTTCACTAAATGTCTTTCCTTTATCTTCTGGATTCTCTCTTTGAGTTGTGTTTGATCTGGTTCTGTTCACTTGTGCGTTAGAGTTGGTTGTTTGTCTTTGTTCCTGTTCGTACTTATCTAGCATATCCTCATAAGAACTGCCAGAAAAGTTTGGCCTCCTATCCATTGGAATTTTGGCTTGTATCTTTGTTTCCCTATGATTATATTTAGTTTAGTTAGTGTGGAAAATAACACCTTACTATTATGCAACCCGTGTGTCCCTAAGAACGTAGTAGCCGCATCTCCTGTATGTGTACTAGTTTCCGGCCAATTTTCCCCCCGATAAAAGCAAAAGGGGTTATATGTTTAAAGGTATTACACACTATTGCACCACACTGCACCAAAACTAAAACTTGAACTCACACAAACACTCACTGTTGTTACTCAGGATCCACTGATTACACCCCGTGCTTTTGCATGTATACAAAAGCACGTGTTTTTACTCACTCATTGACAAGCTACTATGTAGTATTATAAACTGCACAGGTAGTATTTTCTTCCATTTACACTTCAAACACAAACTAAAAAAGAAGAAAAAAAAATGTTTTCTTGAAGAAAGATGATTCTGCGTTTATCGAACGATAAAAGACTTTGCTCTTCTTTTCAGCAAGATTGCAGTTTTTACTTTCTAGAGGAAGGAATTTCCTGACGACTTATCGACAGAAAATGTCTTAAATTTTGCACTGTAACTTTTAGAAATTGTTATTGTTCTTGTTAATATTTTAAAAACAATGTTTTTTTCTATAGATTTCACTACACGCAAATGGTCAATTGATGTTCACGAGCTTGTGGGTCAGCGGATAATAGCCTGCTTCCCCTACAACCTCTTTTCTCGATATATTCCTCCAGAGCAACATAGTACACGTCACTCGCGGTTGGTTACACGTTACACGTTCCAGTTAACGAACTGAAGAACTATACAATCACAATGGGTACGAAGAAAGTAATGAGACTTCGAACCGCGTGGCGCTCACCTCGATAAAAGCCAGCTACCCGAGGGATTTTGGTGGATGATTCTAACATTTAACGCACTGGAGATCTATGCCCTCATAAAGTGTATGCAGAAAACAATGACACTTCCCACCGCATTTTGCTCCACTCGCTAGAAGCAAGCTACCAGGAGGGATTTTGGTGAATGACAAAAAAAAATAACGCACTGAAGAACTATGCCCTCAAAAAATGTATGCAGAATGTAATATGACTTCCCACCGCGTGACGCTCCACTAGCTAGAAGCCAGCTACCCGGAGGGATTATGGTGAGTGATCCAAAAAAATAACGCACTGAAGCATTATGCCTTCATAAAATCATGCAGAAATTAATGAGACTTTCCAGCGTGTGGCGCTCCAATCGCAAGAAGCCAGCGGAGTAATTCTAGTGGATGATATAAAAAATTAACGCAATGAACCACAATGCCCTCATAAAATAAATGAAGAAAATAATGAGATTTTCCACCATGTGACCCTCCAGTCGCAAGAAGCCAGTCACCCGGAGGGATTCTTGTGGATGATCCAAAAAAATTTACGCACTGAAACAATATGCCCTCATAAAATGTATGAAGAAAATAATGAAACTTTCCACTGTGTTGCGCTCCACTCTCTAGAAGCCCGCTACACAGAGTGATTCTGGTGGATGATCCAAAAAGATATAAGCACTGAAGAACAATGCCCTCAAAAAGTGTATGCAGAAAGTAATTAGAATTCCCACCGCGTGGCGCTCCAATCGCTAGAAGCCAGCTACCAAGAGGGATTATGGTGGATGATGCAAAAAAATTAACGCACTGAAGAACTATGCCCTCATAAAGTGTATGCAGAAAGTAATAAGACTTCCCACCGCGTTGCGCTCCACTCGCTAGAAGCCAGCTACCCGGAAAGATTCTGGTGATTGATCCAAAAAAACAACGCACTGAAGCACTATGCCTTCATAAAATGTATGCAGAAATTAATGAGACTTTCCAGCGTGTGGCGCTCCGTTCCCAAGAAGCCAGCTAAAAGGTGTAATTCTAGTGAATGATCCAAAAAATTAACGCAATGAACCACTATGCCCTCACAAAATGTATGCAGAAAATATGGAGACCTTCCACCATGTGACCCTCCAGTCGCAAGAAGCCAGTCACCCGGAGGGATTCTTGTGGATGATCCAAAAAATTTACGCACTGAAACAATATGCCCTCATAAAATGTATGAAGAAAATAATAAAACTTTCCACTGTGTTGCGCTCCACTCTCTAGAAGCCCGCTACACAGAGTGATTCTGGTGGATGATCCAAAAAGATATAAGCACTGAAGAACAATGCCCTCAAAAAGTGTATGCAGAAAGTAATTAGAATTCCCACCGCGTGGCGCTCCAATCGCTAGAAGCCAGCTACCAAGAGGGATTATGGTGGATGATGCAAAAAAATTAACGCACTGAAGAACTATGCCCTCATAAAATGTATGCAGAAAATAATGAGACTTTCCACCGTCTGGTGCTCCATTCACTAGAATCAAGCTACCCGGAGGGATTCTGGTGGATGATCAAAAAAATTAACGCACTGATACACTATGCCCTCAAAAAATGTATGCAGAAAGTAATTAGACTTCCCACCGCGTGGCGCTCCACTCGCTAGAAGGAAGCTACCTGGAGGGATTCTGGTGAGTGATCCAAAAAAATCAACGAACTGAAGCATTATGCTTTCATAAAATAATGCAGAAATTAATCAGACTTTCCCACCGCGTAGCGCTACATTCTCTAGAAACCAGCTACACGGAGAATTCTGGTGGATGAAAAAAAGTAACGCACGGAAACACTATGCCCTCATAAAATGTATGCAGAAAATAATGATACTTCCCACCACCTGGCGCTCCACTCGCTAGAAGCCCGCTACTCGGAGGGATTCTGGTGGATGATACAAAAAAAATTAACGCACTGAAGCACTATGCAATCATAAAATGTATGCAGAAAATAAAGAGACTTTCCACCGTGTGGCGCTCCATTCGCTAGAATGCAGCTACCCGGAGGGATTCTGGTGGATTATCAAAATAATTAACGCATTTAAACACTATGCCCTCATAAAGTGTATGCAGAAACTAATGAGACTTCCCACCGCGTTGCGCTCCACTCGGTAGAACCCAGCTACCCGGAGGGATTGTGGTGATTGATCCAAACAATTATCGCACTGAGGTACTATGCCCTCGTAAAATGTATGCAGAAAGTAATGAGACTTTCCACAGTGTGGCGCTCCATTCCGTAGAAGCAAGCTACCCGGAGGGATTGTGGTGGATGATCCAAAAAATTTACGCAATGAAACAATACGGCCTCATAAAATGAATGCAGAAAATAATGAGACTTTCCACCGCGTGGGGCTCCATTCGTTAGAAACCTGCTACCCGGAGGGATTCTGGTGGATGATCCAAAAGTAAACGTACTGATACACTATGCTCTCATGAAATGTATTCAGAAAATAATGAGACTTGCCACCCCGTGGCGCTCCATTCGCTAGAATCCAGCTACCCGGATGGATTCTGGTGGATGATACAAAAAATTAACGCACTGAAGGACTATGCTCACAGACAGTAGGTGTCCAGAAAATAATGAGACTCGCCGCTGCGTGGCCCTCCATTCGCTGGAAACAAGCTACACGAAGGGATTTTGGTAGATGTTCCAAACATTTAACCCACTAAAGGACTATGCTCACACACAGTATGTGTCCAGAAAGTAATGAGATCCGCCAGTGCGTCGCGCTCCATTAGCTAGAATCCAGCTACCCGGAGTGTTTCTGGTGGATGATCCAAACAACTATCGCACTGAGCCACTATCCCATTATAATATGTATGCAGAAAGTAATGAAACTTTCCACAGTGTGGCGCTCCATTCGCTAGAAGCAAGCTAACCGGAGGGATTGTGGTGGATGATCCAAACAATTATCACACTGAGGCACTATGCCCTCGTAAAATGTATGCAGATAGTGATGAGACTTTCCACAGTGCGACGCTCCATTCAGTAGAAAAAGGTACCCGGAGGGATTCTGGTTGATGATCCAAAAAATTAACGGACAGAAACACTATGCCCTCATAAAATATATGGAGAATATAATGAGACTTCCCAACGTATTGCACTCCACTCGCTAGTAGAAAGCTACCCGTAGGGATTCTGGTGGATGATCCAAAAAATTAACGGACAAAAGCACTATGCCATCATAAAATGTATGGAGAAAATAATGAGATTTGCCACCGAGTGGCGCTAGATTCTCTAGAAGCCAGTAACCCGGAGGGATTCTGGTGGATGATCAAAAAAGTTAACGAACTGAAACACTATGCCCTCATAAAATGTATGCATAAGATAATGAGACTTTCCACCGTGTGGCGCTCCATTCGCTAGAAGCCAGCTTCCCGGATGGATTCTGGTGAATGATCCAAGAAGTTAACGCACTGATACACTATGCTCTCATAAAATGTATTCAGAAAATAATGAGACTTGCCACCCCGTGGCACTCCATTTGCTAGAATCCAGCTACCCCGATGGATTCTGGTGGATGATACTAAAAAATAACTCACTGAAACACAATGCCCTCAACAAAGGAAGCAGAAAGTTGTGAGTTATCCCACCGCGTGGCGATAAACTCGCTAGAAGCCAGTTACCCGGAGTGTTTCTGGTGGATGATGCAAACAATTATCGCACTGAGGCACTATCCCATCATAATATGTTTGCAGAAAGTAATGAAACTTTCCACAGTGTAGCGCTCCATTCGGTAGAAGCCAGCTTCCCGGATGGATACTGGTGAATGATCCAAAAAATTAACGCACTGGAGTACTATGACTTCACAAGATGTATGCAGAAAATAATGAGACTTTCCACCGTGTGGCGCTCCATTCGCTAGAAACCACCTACCGGGAGAGATTCTGGTGGATTATCCAAAAAATAAAAGCACTGAAACACTATGCCCTCATAAAATGTATGCAGAAAGTAATGAGACTTTCCACAGTGTGGCGCTCCATTCGCTAGAAGCAAGCTACCCGGAGGCACTCTGGTGGACGATCCAAAATATTAACGCACTGAAACACTATGCCCTCATAAAATGTATGTTGAAATTAATGAGACTTTCCAACGTCTTGCGCTCCACTCGCTAGAAGCCAAATACCGGGAGAGATTCTGGTGGATTATCCAAAAAATTAACGCACTGAAACACTATGCTCTCATAAAATGTATGCAGAAAATAATGAGACTTTCCACCGTGTGGCGGTCCATTCGCTAGAAGAAACCTACCGGGAGAAATTCTGGTAGATTATCCAAAAAATTAACACACTCAAAAACTATGCCCTCATAAAATGTATGCAGAAAATAATGAGACTTTCCACAGTGTGGCGCTCCATTCGCTAGAAGCAAGCTACCCGGAGGGATTGTGGTGGATGATCCAACCAATTATCGCACTGAGGCACTATGCCCTCATAAAATGTATGCAGAAAATAATGAGAGTTTCCACAGTGTGGCGCTCCATTCGCAAAAAGCCAGCTACCCGGTGAGATTCTGTTGTATATACCAGAAAATGGACACACAGAAGCACTATGCCATCATAATATATATGCAGAAAGTAATGAGACTTCCAACCGTGTGGCGCTCTATTCGCTAGAAGCCAGCTACCCGGAGAGATTCTGGTGGATTATCCAAAAAATTAACGCACTGAAACACTATGCTCTCATAAAATGTATGCATAAGATAATGAGACTTTCCACAGTGTGGCGCTCTATTCGCTAGAAGCAAACTACCCGGAGGGATGGTGGCGTATAATCCAAACAATTATCGAACTGAGGCACTATGCCCTCATAAAATGTAAGCAGGATATAATGAGTTTCCACCGTGTTGTGCTCTATTATCTAAATCCCGCTACACGGAGGGATTGTTGTGGATGATCCAAAAAAATTACGCACTGCAACAATATGCCCTCATAAAATGAATGCAGAAAATAATGAGACTTGCCATCGCCTGGTGCTCCATTCGCTAGAAACCAGCTACCCGGAGGGATTCTGGTGGATAATCCATAAAGTAAACGCACTGATACACTATGCTCTCATAAAATGTATTCAGAAAATAATGAGACTTGCCACCCCGTGGCACTCCATTTGCTAGAATCCAGCTACCCCGATGGATTCTGTTGGATGATACAAAAAAATAACTCACTGAAACACAATGCCCTCAAAAATGTATGCAGAAAGTAGTGAGTTATCCCACCGCGTGGCGATAAACTCGCTAGAAGCCAGCTACCCGGAGTGTTTCTGGTGGATGATCCAAACAATTATCGCACTGAGGCACTATCCCATCATAATATGTTTGCAGAAAGTAATGAGACTTTCCACAGTGTGGCGCTCCATTCGCTAGAAGCAAGCTACCCGGAAGGATTGTGGTGGATGAACCCAACAATTATCGCACTGAGGCACTATGGCCTCGTAAAATGTAAGCAGAAAGTAATGAGACTTCCCAACGTCTTGCGCTCCACTCGCTAGTAGAAAGCTACCCGTAGGGATTCTGGTGGATGATCCAAAAAATTAAAGGAGAGAAGCAATATGCCCTCATAAAATGTATGGAGAAAATAATGAGATTTGCCACCGAGTGGAGCTCCATTCTCTAGAAGCCCCTAACCCGGAGGGATTCTGCTGGATGATCAAAAAAGTTAACGAACTGAAACACTATGCCCTCAAAAAATGTATGCATAAGATAATGAGACTTTCCAACGTCTTGTACTCCACTCGCTAGAAGCCAAATACCGGGAGACATTCTGGTGGATTATCCAAAAAATTAACGCACTGAAACACTATGCCCTCATAAAATGTATGCAGAAAATAATGAGACTTACACCGTGTGGCGGTCCATTCGCTAGAAGAAACCTACCGGGAGAAATTCTGGTAGATTATCCAAAAAATTAACACACTGACAAACTATGCCCTCATAAAATGTATGCAGAAAATAATGAGACTTTCCACAGTATGGCGCTCCATTCTCTAGACGCAAGCTACCCGGAGGGATTGTGGTGGATGATCCAACAAATTATCGCACTGAGGCACTATGCCCTCATAAAATGTATGCAGAAACTAATGAGACTTACACCGTCTGGCGGTCCATTCGCTAGAAGAAATCTTCCGGGAGAAATTCTGGTAGATTATCCAAAAAATTAACACACTGAAACACTATGCCCTCATAAAATGTATGCAGAAAATAATGAGACTTTCCACAGTGTGGCGCTCCATTCGCAGGAAGCCAGCTACCCGGTGGGATTCTGTTGTGTATACCAGAAAATGGACACACAGAAGAACTATGCCATCATAATATATATGCAGAAAGTAATGAGACTTCAAACCGTGTGGCGCTCTATTCGCTAGAAGCCAGCTTCCCGGAGAGATTCAGGTGGATTATCCAAAAAATTAACGCACTGAAATACTATGCCCTCATAAAATCTATGAAGAAAATAATGAGACTTTACACAGTGTGGCGCTCCATTCGCTAGAAGCAAGATACCCGGAGGGATGGTGGCGTATAATCCAAACAATTATCGAACTGAGGCACTATGCCTTCATAAAATGTATGCAGTAAATAATGAGACTTACCACCGTGTGGCGCTCCATTCGCTAGAAGCCACCTACCGGGAAGAATTTTGGTGAATGGTAAAAAAAATTAACACACTGAAACACTATGCCCTCATAAAATGTATGCAGAAAATAATGAAACTTTACACCGTGTGGTGCTCCATTCGCTAGAAGCCAGCTACCCGGAAGGAATCTGGTGGATGATCCAAACAATTATCGCACTGAGGCACTATGCACTAGTAAAATATATGCAGAAAATAATGAAACTTTCCACCGTTTGGCGCTCCATTCGCTAGAAGCCAGCTACCCGGAGGGATTCTGGTGGATGATCCAAAAAATTAACGCACTGAAACACTATGCCCTCATAAAATGTATGCATAAGATAATGAGACTTTCCACAGTATGGCGCTCCATTCTCTAGACGCAAGCTACCCGGAGGGATGGTGGCGTATAATCCAAACAATTATCGAACTGAGGCACTATGCCCTCATAAAATGTATGCAGAAAATAATGAAACTTTACACCGTGTGGTGCTCCATTCGCTAGAAGCCAGCTACCCGGAGGGATTCTGGTGGATGATCCAAAAAATTAACGCACTGAAACACTATGCCCTCATAAAATGTATGCATAAGATAATGAGACTTTCCACAGTATGGCGCTCCATTCTCTAGACGCAAGCTACCCGGAGGGATGGTGGCGTATAATCCAAACAATTATCGAACTGAGGCACTATGCCCTCATAAAATGTATGCAGAAAATAATGAAACTTTACACCGTGTGGTGCTCCATTCGCTAGAAGCCAGCTACCCGGAAGGAATCTGGTGGATGATCCAAACAATTATCGCACTGAGGCACTATGCACTAGTAAAATATATGCAGAAAATAATGAAACTTTCCACCGTTTGGCGCTCCATTCGCTAGAAGCCAGCTACCCGGAGGGATTCTGGTGGATGATCCAAAAAATTAACGCACTGAAACACTATGCCCTCATAAAATGTATGCATAAGATAATGAGACTTTCCACAGTATGGCGCTCCATTCTCTAGACGCAAGCTACCCGGAGGGATGGTGGCGTATAATCCAAACAATTATCGAACTGAGGCACTATGCCCTCATAAAATGTATGCAGAAAATAATGAAACTTTACACCGTGTGGTGCTCCATTCGCTAGAAGCCAGCTACCCGGAGGGATTCTGGTGGATGATCCAAAAAATTAACGCACTGAAACACTATGCCCTCATAAAATGTATGCATAAGATAATGAGACTTTACACAGTGTGGCGCTCCATTCGCTAGAAGCAAGATACCCGGAGGGATGGTGGCGTATAATCCAAACAATTATCGAACTGAGGCACTATGCCCTCATAAAATGTATGCAGAAAATAATGAAACTTTACACCGTGTGGTGCTCCATTCGCTAGAAGCCAGCTACCCGGAAGGAATCTGGTGGATGATCCAAACAATTATCGCACTGAGGCACTATGCACTAGTAAAATATATGCAGAAAATAATGAAACTTTCCACCGTTTGGCGCTCCATTCGCTAGAAGCCAGCTACCCGGAGGGATTCTGGTGGATGATCCAAAAAATTAACGCACTGAAACACTATGCCCTCATAAAATGTATGCAGAAAATAATGAGACTTTCCACAGTATGGCGCTCCATTCTCTAGACGCAAGCTACCCGGAGGGATTGTGGTGGATGATCCAACAAATTATCGCACTGAGGCACTATGCCCTCATAAAATGTATGCAGAAACTAATGAGACTTACACCGTCTGGCGGTCCATTCGCTAGAAGAAATCTTCCGGGAGAAATTCTGGTAGATTATCCAAAAAATTAACACACTGAAACACTATGCCCTCATAAAATGTATGCAGAAAATAATGAGACTTTCCACAGTGTGGCGCTCCATTCGCAGGAAGCCAGCTACCCGGTGGGATTCTGTTGTGTATACCAGAAAATGGACACACAGAAGAACTATGCCATCATAATATACATGCAGAAAGTAATGAGACTTCAAACCGTGTGGCGCTCTATTCGCTAGAAGCCAGCTTCCCGGAGAGATTCAGGTGGATTATCCAAAAAATTAACGCACTGAAATACTATGCCCTCATAAAATCTATGAAGAAAATAATGAGACTTTACACAGTGTGGCGCTCCATTCGCTAGAAGCAAGATACCCGGAGGGATGGTGGCGTATAATCCAAACAATTATCGAACTGAGGCACTATGCCTTCATAAAATGTATGCAGTAAATAATGAGACTTACCACCGTGTGGCGCTCCATTCGCTAGAAGCCACCTACCGGGAAGAATTTTGGTGAATGGTAAAAAAAATTAACACACTGAAAAAATATGCCCTCATAAAATGTGTGCAGAAAATAATGAGAGTTTCCACCGTGTGGTGCTCCATTCCCAGGAAGCCAGCTACCCGGAGGGATTCTGGTGGATATTCCAAAAAAATCGGACGCACAGAAGCACTATGACCTCATAATATGTATGCAGAAAATAATGAGACTTTCCAAGGTCTTGCGCGCCATTCGCCATAAGCCAGCTGACTGGAGGGATTCTAGTGGATAATCCAAAAAATTAACGCACTGAAGCACTATGCCCTAATAAAATGTATGGAGAATATAATGAGACTTGCCACCGCCTAGCGCTCCATTCGCTAGTAGCCAGCTACCCGGAGGGATTCTTGTGGATGATCCAAAAAAATTAACGCACTGAAACACTATGTCCTCATAAAATGTATGCAGAAAATAATGATACTTTCCACCGTGCAGCGCTCTATTCTCAAGAAGCCAGCTGACTGGAGGGATTCTAGTGGATAATCCAAAAAATTAACGCACTGAAGCACTATGCCCTCATAAAATATAAGGTGAAAATAATGAGACTTTCCACTGTCTGGCGCTCCATTCGCTAGAAGCCAGCTACCCGGAGAGATTCTGGTGGATGATCCAAAAAATTAACGCACTGAAACACTATGCCCTCGTAAAACGTATGCAGAAAATAATGAGACCTTCCATCGTGTAGCGCTCCATTCGCTAGAAGCCAGCTACCCGGAGGGATTCTGGTGGATGATCCAAAATACTAACGCACTGAAACACTATGCCCTCATAAAATGTATACAGAAAATAATGAGACTTTTCACCGTGTGGCGCTCCATTCGGTAGAAGCCAGCTACCGGAGGGGTTCTGGTCGATGATTCAATAAATTAACGGACTGAAGCACTATGCCTTCATAAAATGTAAGCAGAAAATAATGAGATTTTACACCCTGTGGCTCTCCATTCGTCACAAGCCAGCTACCCAGAGGGATTCTGGTGGTTGATCCAAAAATTAACGCACTTAAACACTATGCCCTCATAAAGCGTATGCAGAAAATAATGAGACCTTCCATCGTGTAGCGCTCCATTCGCTAGAAGCCAGCTACCCGGAGGGATTCTGGTGGATGATCCAAAATACTATCGCACTGAAACACTATGCCCTCATAAAATGTATACAAAAAATAATGAGACTTTTCACCCTGTGGCGCTCCATTCGCTACAAATAAGCTACCCGGATGGATTCTAGTGGATGATACAAAAAATTAACTCACTGAAACACAATGGCTTCATAAAATGTATGCAGAAAGTAATGACCCTTCCCACCGCGTGGCGCTCCACTCTGTAGAAGCCAGATACCCGGAGGAATTCTGGTAGATGATCCAACAATTATTGCACTGAGGCACTATCCCATTATAATATGTATGCAGAAAGTAATGAAACTTTCCACAGTGTGGCGCTCCATTCGCTAGAAGCAAGCTACCCGGAGGGATTGTGGTGGATGATCCAAACAATTATCGCACTGAGGCACTATGCCCTCGTAAAATGTATGCAGAATTGAATGAGACATTCCACAGTGTGGCGCTCTATTCGGTAGAAGAAAGCTAACCGAAGAGATTCTGGTGGATGATCCAAAAAATATCGGCACTGAAACACTATGCCCTCATAAAATGTGTGCGGAAATTAATGAGATTACCCAACGTCTTGCGCCCCTCTCGCTAGAAGAAAGCTACCCGTAAAAAGTCTGGTGGATGATCCAAAAAATTAACGGAAAGAAGCACTAAGCCCTCATAAAATGTAGGGAGAAAATAATGAGACTTGCCACCGCCTGGCGCTCCATTCGCTAGAAGCCAGCTACCCGGAAGAATTCTGGTGGATGATCCAAAAAATTAACGCACTCAAACACTATGCCCTCATAAAATGTATGCAGAAAATAATAAGACTTTACACCGTGTGGCACTCTGTTCGCTAGAAGCCAGGTTCCCAGAGGGATTCTGGTGAAAGATCAAAAAAATTAACGCACTGAAGCACTATTCCTTCATAAAATGTATGCAGAAAATAATGAGACTTTCCAACGTGTAGCGCTCCATTCGCTAGAAGCCAGCTACCCGGAGTGATTCTGGTGGATGATTCAAAAAATTAACGCACTGAGACACTATGCTCTCATAAAATGTATTCAGAAAATAATGAGACTTGCCACCCCGTGGCGCTCCATTCGCTAGAATCCAGCTACCCGGATATATTCTGGTGGATGATCCAAAAAGTAAACGCAGTGATACACTATGCTCTCATGAAATGTATTAAGAAAATAATGAGACTTGCCACTCCGTGGCGCTCCATTCGTTAGAATCCAGCTACCAGGATGGATTCTTTTGGACGATACAAAAAATTAACGCACTGAAGGACTATGCTCACAGACAGTAGGTGTCCAGAAAATAATGAGACTCGGCGCTGCGTGGCGCTTCATTCGCTAGAAACATGCTACCCGAAGGGATTTTGGTAGATGATCCAAACATTTAACCCACTAAAAGACTATGCTCACACACAGTATGTGTCCACAAAGTAATGAGATTTGCCAGCGCGTGGCGCTCCATTAGCTAGAATCCAGCTACCCGGATGGATTCTGGTGGATGATACAAAAAAATAACTCACTGAAACACAATACTCTCATAAAATGTATGCAGAAACTAGTGAGTTATCCCACCGCGTGGCGATCCACTCGCTAGAAGTTAGCTACCCGGAGTGTTTCTGGTGGATGATCCAAACAATTATCGCACTGAGGCACTATCCCATCATAATATGTATGCAGAAAGTAATGAGATTTTCCACAGTGTGGCGCTCCATTCGGTAGAAGAAAGCTGCCCGGAGGGATTCTGGTGGATGATCCAAAATCTTAACGGACAGAAGCACTATGCTATCATAAAACGTATGGAGAAAATAATGAGACTTGCCACCGCCTGGCGCACCATTCTCTAGATGCCAGCTACCTTGAGTGATTCTGTTGGATTATCCAAAAAATTAACGAACTGAAATACTATGCCCTCATAAAATGTATGCAGAAAATAATGAAACTTTCCACCGTGTGGCGCTCCATTCGCTAGAAGCCAGCTTCCCGGAGGGATTCTGGTGAAGGATCAGAAATTTAACGCAGTGAAGTACTATGCCTTCATAGAATGTATGAAGAAAATATAGAGATTTGCCACCGCGTGGCGCTCCATTCGCTAGAAGCCAGCTACCCGGAGGGATTCAGGTGGATTATCCAAAAAATTAACGCACTGAAACACTATGACCTCATAAAATGTATGCAGATAGTAATGAGACTTCCCACCGCGTGGCGGTCCACTCGCTAGATGCCAGCTACCCTGAGGGATTGTGGATGGTGATCCAAAAAATTAACGCACTGATGCACTATGTTCTCATAAAATGTATGCAGAAAATAATGAGACTTTCCACCGTTTGGCGCTCCATTCGCTAGAAGCATGCTTCCCGAAGGGGTTGTGATGCCTGTTTCAAACAATTAACGCACTGAAGGACTATGCTCACAGACAGTAGGTATCCAGAAAGTAATGAGACTCGCCGCTGCGTGGCGCTCCATTCGCTAGAAGAAATCTACCCGGAGGGACTTTGGTGGATGATCCAAAAAATTAACGCACTGAAGCACTATGCTCTCATAAAATGTATGCAGAAAATAATGAGACTTCCCACTGCGTGGCGCACCACCTGCTCGAACAAGCTACGCTGAGCGATTTGGTGGTTAATCCAAACAATTAACGCATAGAAGAAGAAAGCCCTCATAAAGTGTATGCAGAAAGGAATGAGACGTGACACAGCGTGGCACTCCACTCGCTAGAAGCCATATACCGGGAGGGATTTTTGTGGATGTTCCAAAGCAATAAAGCAATGAAGAACTATGGAATCATAAAGTGTAGACAGAAAGTAATGAGACTTCCCACCGCGTAGCGCTCCACTCGACAGAAGTCAAATACCCGGAGCGATTTTAGTGGATGATCCAAACAATTAACGCTCTGAAGAACTATGCTCTCATAAAGTGTATGCAGAAAGTAATGACACTTCCTACCGCGTGGCGCTGAACTCGATAGAAGCCAGCTACCCGGAGGGATTTTGGTTGTTGATCCAAACAATTAACGAACTTAAGAACTATGCCCTCATAAAGTATATGCAGAAAGTAATGAGACTTCCCAGCGAGTGGTGTTCCACTCGCTAGAGGCCACCTACCCGGAGGGATTTGTGGGTGATCCAAACAATTAACGAACTGAAGCACTATGCTCACACACAGTATGTGTGAAGAAAGTAATGAGACTCGCCGCCGCGTGTCGCACCATTCGCTACAAGCAAGCTACCCGGAGGGATTTTGGTGGATGATCCAAATAATTAACGCACTGAAGATCTATACCATCATAAAGTGTACGCAGAAAATAATGAGACTTCCCACCGCGTGGGGCTCCACTCGCTAGAATCCAGCTACCCGGAGGGATTTTGGTGGATGATCCAAACAATTAACGCACTGAAGCAATATGCTCACATACAGTACGTGTGAATAAAGTATGAAACTCGCCGCTGCGTGGCGCTCCACTCGCTAGAAGCAAGCTGCACAGAGGGATTGTGTTGGATGATCCAAACAATTAACGAATGGAAGCATTATGCTAGACAAAATATGTGTTAAGAAAGTAATGAGACTCGCCGCTGCGTGGCGCTTCATTCGTTGGAAGCAAGTTTCCCGGAGGGATTTTTGTGGTTTATCCGAACAATTCAGGAACTGAAGCACTATTCTCACACACAGTATGAGTCAAGAATTAATGAGACTCGCCGCTGCGTGGCGCTCCATTCGCTAGAAGCAAGCTACCCGGAGGGATATTGGTGGGTGATCCAAACATTAAACGCACTGAAAACTTATGCCCTCATAATGTGAATGCAGAAAGAAATGAGACTTCTCACCGCGTGGTGCTCCACTCGCTAGAAAACAGCTACCCGGAGCGATTTTGGTGCATGATTTAAACAATTAATGCACTGAAAAACTATGCCCTTATAAAGTATATGCATAAATAATGAGACTTGCCATAGCGTGGCGCTCCAATCGCTAGAAGGCCGCTACCCGGAGGGATTTTTGTGGATGATGCACACAATTCATGGACTGAAGAACTATGCTGCCATAAAGTTAATGCAGATGAAATGAGACTTCTTACCGCGTGGCGCTCCATTCACTATAAGCAAGCTAACCGGAGATATTTTGGTGGATGATCCAAGCAATTAACGAACAGAAGAACTATGCCCTCATAAAGTGTATGCAGAAAGTAATGAGACTTCTCACTGCGTGGCGCTCCCCTCGCTAAACCAAGCTAGCCGGAGGGATATTGGTTGATGATCGAAACAATTAACGAACTGAAGCACTATGCTCGCACAAAGTTTGTGTCGAGAAAGTAATGAGACTCGCCGCTGTGTGGCGCTCCATTCGCTAGAAGAAGCTACCAGGAGAGATTCTGGTGGATGATCCAAACAATTAACGTACTGAAGAACTATGCCCTCATAAAGTGTATGCAGGAAGTAATGAGACTTCCCACCGCGTAGCGCTCCACTCGCTAGAAGCAAGCTACCCGGAGGGATTGTGGTGGATGATCCAAAATATTAACGAACGGAAGAACTATGCCCTCATAAACTGTATGCAGAAGTTATGAGACACGATACTGTGTGTCGTTCCATTCGCTAGGAGCAAGCTACCATGAGGGATTTAGGTGGATGATCCAAACAATTAAGGCACTGAAGAACTATGTCCTCATGAAGTGTATGCAAAATGCAATGAGACTTCCCAACGCGTCGCGCTTCACTCGCTAGAAGCAAGCTACCCCGAGGGATTGTGGTGGATGATCCAAACAATTTACGAACTTAAGAACTATGCCTTCATAAAGTGTATGCAGAAAGTAATGGGAGTCCCACCGCGTGCCTCTCCACTCGGTAGAAAGCAGCTAGCCGGAGGGATTTTGGTGGATGATACAAACAATTAACGCACTGAAGAACTATGGCGTCATAAAGTGTATGTAGAAAGTAATGAGACTTGCCATAGCATTTCGCTCCACTCGCTAGAAGCCAGCTACCAGGAGGGATTTTTTTGATTATTTAAACAATTAACCCACTGAAAAGCTATATTATCATAAAGTGTATGCAGAAAGTAACGAGACTTCACAGCGCGTGGCGCTCTACTCGCTATAAGGAAGCTGCCCTGGCTAATATTGGTAGATGATCCAAACTATTAACGCACTGAAAACAATGGCCTCATAATGTGTACGTAGAAAGTAATGAGACTTGCCATCGCATGGCGCTCTATTCACTAAAAGCAAGCTACCCGGAGGGATTCTGGTGGATGATCCAAACAATTTACGAACTGACGAACTATGCCCTCATAAAGTGTATGCAGAAAGAAATGAGAGTTCCCACCCCGTGGCTCTCCACTCGCTAGAAAGCAGCTACCCGAAAAGTTTTCGGTGGATGATCCAAACAATTAAGGCACTGAAGAGCTATGCCCTCATAAAATGTATGCAGAAAGTAAAGAGACTTCCCACTGATTGGTGCTCAACTCGAAAGAAACTAGCTACCCTAAGGGATATTGGTGGATGATCCAAACAGTTAACGAACTGAAGCACTATGGTCCTACACAGTATGTGTCAAGAAAGTAATGAGACTCGCCGCTGAATGGCGCTCCGTTTACTAAAAGCAAGCTACCCGGAGGGATTGTGGTGGATGATCCAAAAAATTAACGCACTGACGAACTATGACCCCATAAAGTGTATTCAGAAAGTAATGAGATTTCCCCCCGCGTGGCGCTCCACTCGATAGAAGCCAGCCACCTGGAGTGTTTTTGTTTGATGATACAAACAATTAACGAACGGAAGAACTATGCCTTCACAAAGTGTATGCAGAAAGTAATGTGACTTCAGACCGCTTGACGCTCGATTCGCTATAAGCTAACTACGTTGAGGGACTTAGTTGGATGATCCAAAAAATTACCGCACTGAAGAACTATGCCCACATAAAGTGTATGCAGAAAGTAAAGAGACTTCTCACCCCATGGCGCTCCACTCGCAAGAAACAAGCTAAAAGAAGGTATTTTGGTGGATGATCCAAACAATTAACGCACTGAAGATCTATGTTCCCATTAATTGTATGCATAAAGTAATGAGACTTCCCACCGAGTGGTGTTCCACCGATTAGAAGCCACCTACCCGGAGGGATTTTTTTGGATAATCCAAAAAATTAACGAACTGAAGTACTATGCTCACACAGTATGCGTCAAGAAATAATGAGACTCTCCGTTGCGTGGCGCTCCTTTCGCTAGAAGCAAGCTACCTTGAGTAATTTTGGTGGATGAAAGAAACAACTAACGCACTGAAGCACTATGACCTCATAAAGTGTTTGCACAAAATAATGAGACTTCCAACGCGTGGCGCTCCACTCACTAGAAGCAAGCTACCCGGAGGTATTGTGGTGGATGACCCATCAATTAACGAACTGAAGCTCTATGCTCACACACAATATGTATCAAGAAAGTAATGAGACTCGCCGCTGCGTGACGCTCCATTCGCTTGAAGCAAGCTACCATGAGGGATTGTGGTGGATGATCCCAACAATTTACGAACTGAAGAACTATGCCTTCATAAAATGTATGCAGAAAGTAATGGGACTTCCCACCGAGTGGCGCTCCAGTCGCTAGAATCTACCTACCCGGAGTGATTTTGGTTGATATTCGAAACATTTAACGAACTGAAGAACCATGCCCTCATAAAGTGTATGCACAAAGTAATGAGACTTCCCACCGCGTGGCGATCTACTCGCTAGAAGCCAGCTACTCGGAAGTATTATGGTGGATGATAAAAACAATTAACGCACTGAAGAACTATGCCCCCATAAAGTGCATGCAGAAAATAGTGAGACTTCACACCGCGTTGCGCTCAACTCGCTAGAAGCCAGATATCCCGAGTGATTTTGGTGGATGATCCGAACAATTAACGAATCGAAGCACTATGCCCTCATAAAGTGTATTCATAAAGTAATGAGACTTAACACCGCGTGACGCTCCATTCGCTAGAAGCAAGCTAGCGGAGGGATTGTTGTGGGTGATCCGAACAACTAACGAACTGAAGCACTATTTTCACACACAGTATATGTCAAGAAATATTGAGGATCGCCGCTGCGTTGCGCTCCACTCGCTAGAAGCCAGCTACCCGGAGGGATATTGGTTTGAGATCGAAACAATTAACGCACTGAAAACCCGTGCCTTCATACAATTTATGCAGAAAGTAATGAGACTTCCCACCGCGTGACGCTCCACTCGATACAATCCAGCTATCCGGAGGGATTTTGGTGGATGTTGCAAACAATTAACGCACTGAAGAACTATGCCCTCATAAAGTGTATGCAGAAAGTAATTAGACTTGCCACCCGGTGGCGTTTAATTCGCTAGAAGCAAGCTACCTGGAGGCATTTTGGTGGATAATGCAAACAGTTAACGCACGGAAGAACTATGCCCTGATAAATTTTATGCAGCCATAAATGAGACTTTCCACCGCGTGGCGAATTACTCGCTAGAAGCCAGCTACCCGGAGGGATTTTTGTGGATGATCCAAACAATTAACGCACTGAAGAACTATGCCTTCATAAAGTGTATGCAGAAAGTATTGTGACTTCCCAAGGCGTGGCGCTCCACTCGTTAAATGGCAGCTACCCGAAGGGATTTTGATGGATGATCCAAAAAATTAACGCACTTAACAACTATGTCCTCATAAAGTGTATGCAGAAAGTAATGATTCTTGCCGCCGCGTGGCGCTCCATTCGCTAAATGAAGCTACCTGGAGCGCTTTTGGTAGATGATCCAAACAATTAACGCACTGAAGAACTACGCCTTCATAAATTGTATGCAGAAAGTTATGAGACTTCCCACCGAGTGGCGCTCCACTCGCTAGAGCCAAAGTAGCCAGAGGGATTTTGGTGGAACATCCAAACAATTAACGCACTGAAGAATTATGACCTCGTGAAGTGTATGCAGAAAGTAATGAGTCATCCCACCGCGTGGCGCTCCACTCGCTAGAAGGCAGCAACACGGAGAAATTTTGCTGGATGATCCGAACATTTAACCCACTGAAGAGCAATGCCCTCGTAAAATGTATGCAGAAAATAATGATACTTGTCATCGCGTGGACCTCCACTCGCTCGAAGTCAACTACCCGGAGAATTTTTTTTTGATGATCCAAAGAATTAACGCACTGAAGAACTATGCACTCATAAAGTGTATGCAGAAAGTTATGAGACTTCTCACTACGTGGCGCTTCACTCACTAGGACAAAGCTAACCGGAGGCATTGTCGTGGATGATCCAAACAATTAACGAACTTAAGAACAACGCCCTCATAAAGTGTATTGAGAAAGTAATGAGACTCGTCACTGCATGGCGCTCCATTCGCTACAAGCAAGCTACCCGGATGGATTTTGGTGGATGATCCAAACAATTAACGCACTGAAGAACTATGCCCTCATAAAGTGTATGCAGAAAGTAGAGAGACTTCTCAAAGCGTGGCGCTCCATTCTCTAGAAGCAAGTTACCCAAAGGGATTGTAGTGGATGATCCAAACAATTAACGAATTGAAGCACTATGCTCACACATTGTATGTGTCAAAAAAGTAATGAGACTCGTCACTGCCTGCCGCTCCATTCGCTACAAGCAAGCTACCCGGAGGGATTGTGTAGGATGATCCAAACAATTAACGAACTGAAGCACTATGCCCTCATAAAGTGTATGCAGAAAGTAATGAGACTTCGCATCGCGTGGCGATTTACTCGCTATAAGCAAGCTACCCGTAGGGATTGTGGTGGATGTTCCGAACAATTAACGCACTGAAGAATTATTCCCTCATAAAGTGTATGCAGAAAGTAATGAGACTTCTCACCGCATAGCGCTCCACTCGCAAGAAGCAAGCTAACAGGAGGTATTTTGGTGGATGATCGAAACAATTAACGCACTTAAGAATTATGTTTCCATTAAGTGTATCCAGAAAGTAATGAGACTTTCCACCGAGTGGTGTTCCACCCGCTAGAAGCCACCTACCCGGAGGGATCTTTCTTGGATGATCCAAACAATTAACGAACTGAAGTACTATGCTCACACAGTATGCGTCAAGAAAGTAAAAGACTCTCCGTTGCGTGACGCTCCTTTCGCTAGAAGCAAGCTACCTTGAGGAATTTTCGTGGATAAAAGAAACAATTATCGCATTGAAGCTCTATGCCCTCATAGAGTGTATGCAGTAAGTAAAGAGACTTCCCTACGTGTGGCGCTCCACTCGCTAGAAGGCATCTACCCGGAGGGAATTTTCGTGGATGATCCAAACAATTAACACACTGGAAAAATCTGCTCCCCATAAAATGTATGAAGAAAGGAATGAGACTCGCCACTGCATGGCTTTCCATTATCTACAAGCATTCTACCTGGAGGGATTTTGGCGGATGACCCAAACAATTAACGAACTGAAGAACTATGCCCTCATAAAGTGTATGCAGAAAATAATGAGACCTGTCATCGCGTGGCGCTCCACTCGCTAGAAGCCAGCTACCCGGAGGAATTCTGGTGAGTGATCCAAAAGATTAACGCACTGAAGCCCTCTACCTTCATAAAATGTATGCAGAAATTAATGAGACTTTCCAGCGTGTGGCGCTCCATTCGCAAGAAGCCAGATACCCGGAGGGATTCTGGTGAATGATCCAAAAATTTAACGCACTGAAGCACTATGCCCTCATAATATGTATGGAGGAAATATTGAGACTTTCAAACGCGTGGCGCTCCACTCTCCAAAAGCAAGCTAAACGGAGGGATATTGGTGGATGATCGAAACAAATAACGCACTGAAGAACTAAGTTTTTATTAAGTGTAAGCAGAAACTAATGAGACTAGCCACCGCGTGGCGCTCCACTCGCTAGAAGCAAGCTACACGGAAAGATATTCTTGGATGATCCAAACAATTAACCACGTGAAACATTATGCTCACACATTATATGTCAAGAAAGTAATGAGACTCGCCGCTGCTTGGCGCTCCATTCGCTAGAAGCAAACTACCAGGAGGGATTGTGGTCGATGATCCAAAAATTATCGCACTGAGGCAATATACCCTCATAAAATATATGCTGAAAGTAATGAAACTTTCCTCAGTGTGGCGCACCATTCGCTGGAAGCAAGCTACGACGAAGGATTGTGGTGGATGATCCAAACAATTATCCCACTGAGGCACTATCCCCCCATAAAGTGTATGCAGAATGTAATGAGAGTCCCACCGCGTGGCGCTTCAGTCGCTAGAATCCAGCTACCCGGAGGGATTTTGGTGAGTGATCCAAACAATTAACGCACTGAAAAACTATGACCTCATAAAGAGTAAGCGGAAAGTAATGAGACTATACACCGCGTGGCACTCCACTCGCTAGAATCCAGCTACCCGGAGGGATTCTGGTGGATGATCCAAAATACTAACGCACTGAAGCACTATGCCCTCATAAAATGTATGGAGAAAATAATGAGACTTACGAAAGCGTGGGGCTCCGTTCGCTAGAACCCAGCTACCGGGAGGGATTCTGGTGGATGATCCAAATTCACCACTGTTTCAAACAATTAACGCACTGAAGAACTATGCTCACAGACAGTAGGTGTTCAGAAAGTAATGAGACTCACCGCTGCGTGCCGCTCCCTTCGCTGGAAGCAATCTACCCTTAAAGATTCTCGTAGATAATTGAAAATATTAACGCAGTGAAGCACTATGCCTTCATAAAATGTATGCAGAAAGTAATGAGACTTCCAAGCATGTGGCGCTCCGTTCGCTAGAAGCCAGCTACGCGGAGGGATTCTGGTGGATGATCCAAAAAATTAACGCACTGAAACACTATGCCCTCATAAACTGTATGCACAAAATAATGAGACTTTCCACCGAGAGGCGCTCCATTCGCTAGATTATAGCTACCCGGAGGGATTGAAGTGGATCATCCAAAAATTAAACACACTTAAGGGCTATGCTCACAGACAGTAATTTTCAAGAAAGTAATGAGACTTTCCGCTGCGTGGCGCTCCATTCGCTAGAAGCAAGCTCCCGGAGGGATTCTGGTGGATCATCCAAAAAATTAACGCACTGAAACACTATGCCCTCATAAAATGAATGCACAAAATAATGAGACTTTAAACCTTTTGGCCCTCCACTTGCTAGAAGGATTCTGGTGGATGATCCAAAATAATAACGCACTGAAGCACTATGCCCTAATAAAATGTATGGAGAGAATAATGAGACTTGCCAAAGCGTGGGGCTCCGTTCGCTAGAACCCAGCTACCGGGAGGGATTCTGGTGGATGATCCAAATAATTAACGCACTGAACACTATGCCCTCATAAAATGTATGCAGAAAATAATGAAACTTGTCACTGCGTAGTGCAACATTCGCTAGAATCCAGCTACCCGGAGGGATTGTGGTGGATGATCAAAAAAATTAACGCACTGAAGCACTATGCCCTAATAAAATGTATGGAGAAAATAATGAGACTTACCAAAGCGTGGGGCTCCGTTCGCTAGAACCCAGCTACCGGAGGGATTCTGGTGGATGATACAAATAATTAACGCACTGAACACTATGCCCTCATAAAATGTATGCAGAAAATAATGAAACTTGTCACCGCGTAGTGCCCCATTCGCTAGAATCCAGCTACCCGGAGGGATTGTGGTGCCTGTTTCAAACAGTTAACGCACTGAAGAACTATGCTCACAGACAGTAGGTGTTCAGAAAGTAATGAGACTCGCTGCTGCGTGCCGCTCCCTTCGCTAGAAGCAATCTACCCTTAGGGATTCTGGTAGATAATTCAAAATATTAACGCAGTGAAGCACTATGCCTTCATAAAATGTATGCAGAAAGTAATGAGACTTCCAACCATGTGGCGCTCCGTTCGCTAGAAGCCAGCTAACCTGAGGGATTCTGGTTAATGATCCAAAAAACGCACTGAAACACTATGCTCTCATAAAATGTATGCAAAAAATAATGAAACTTGCCACCGAGAGGCGCTCCATTCGCTAGAATATAGCTACCCGGAGGGATTGAAGTGGATCATCCAAAAATTATACACACTTAAGGGCTATGCTCACAGACAGTAATTTTCAAGAAAGTAATGAGACTTCCCGCTGCGTGGCGCTCCATTCGCTAGAAGCAAGCTCCCGGAGGGATTGCGGTGGATGATACAAACAATTATCTGTCTCAGGGACTATTCTCTCATAAAATGTATGCAGAAAGTAATGAGATTTTCCACAGTGTGGCGCTCCATTCGCTTGAAGAAAGCTACCCGGAGTGATTGTATTGGATGATTCAAACAATTACCGCACTGCGGTACTATGCTCTCATAAAATGTATGCAGAAAGTAATGAGACTTTCCACCAGTGGCTCTCCATTCGCTAGAAGCAGTCAACCCGAAGGGATTGTGGTCGATGATCCAAACAACTAACGCACTGAGGGACTATGCTGGCACACAGTATGTTTCCAGAAGGTAATGACACTCGCCGCTGCATGGCGCTCCACTCGCTAGAATATAGCTACCCGGAGGGATTCTGGTGGATGATCCAAAAAATTAACGCACTGAAACACTGTGCCCTCATAGAAAGTATCCAGAAAATAATGAGAGTTTCCACCGTGTGGTGCTCCATTCGCTTGAAGCCAGCTACTCAGAGGGATTCTGGTGGATGATCAAAAAAATTAACGCACAGAAGCACTATGCCCTCATAAAATGTATGCAGAAAGAAATGAGACTTCCAACCGTGTGGCGCTCCATTCGCGAGAACCAGCTAACAGGAAGGATTGTGGTGGATGATCCAAAAAATTAACGCACTGAAACACTCTACAATCACAAAATATATGCAGAAAATAATGAGACTTTCCACCGTGTGGTTCTCCATTCGCTAGAAGCAAGCTACCCGGAGGGATGTTGGTGGATGATCAAAAAAATAACGCACTGAAGCACTATGCTCTCATAAAATGTATGTTGATAAATAATGAGACTTTCCACCGTGTGGCGCTCCATTCGCTAGAAGCAAGTTACCCAAGAGATTGTGGTGCCTGTTCCAAACAATTAAGGCACTAAAGGACTAAGCTTACACACAATATGTGTCAAGAAAGTAATGAGACTCTCCGCTGCGTGGTCCTCCATTCGCTAGAAGCCAGCTGCCCTGTGGGATTCTGGTTGATGATCCAAAAATTTAACGAAATGAAACACTATGCCCTCATAAAATGTATGCAGAAAATAATGAGACTTTCCATAGTGTGGCATTCCATTCGCTAGAAGCCAGCTACCCGGAGGGATTATGGTTGATGATCCAAAAAATTAACGCACTGAAACACAGTAGTAGGCCCCCCGTTATGTCCAGCCGAGTCAGCAAAATTTTTCTCGATTCTGATTGGCTGATAGAGGTCACGTGACGTTAGGCCCCGCCCACGCGGGAAATTCTAATTTCCAGGTCACGTGGTATGACGTCATGAGTCACCTTGCGGGGAAATCCCTCACCAGGGATTTTTGAAATTCGTTCCCTTTTACGGGTAAGATGAGTGCTTTGATTCTTGATTCTGATTGGTTGACAAATGTCACGTGATCTTAGACCCCGGGATATTTGAAATTCGTTCCCTTTTATGGGTAACATGAATGCTTTGGTACCACGCTGATGATTGGCTGACAGAGGTCACGTGATCTTAGGCTGTGGGATTTTTAAAAAAAAATCGTTCAATTTTACGAGTAAGATGAGTGCTCTGATACCTGATTCTGATTGGTTGACAGATGTTACGTGATCTTAGACCCTGGGATATTTGAAATTTGTTCCCTTTTACGATTAAGATGAATGCTTTGGTTTCACGCTGCTGATGGGTTGATAGAGGTCATGTGATCTTAGGCTCTGGGATTTTTTTAAAAAAAATTCGTTCCCTTTTATGGGTAAGATGAGTGCTCTGATACCTGATTCTGATTGGTTGACAGATGTTACGTGATCTTAGACCCTGGGATATTTGAAATTCGTTCCCTTTTATGGATAACACAAATGCTTTGGTACCACGATGCTGATGGGTTGATAGGGGTCACGTGATCTTAGTCTCTGGGTTTGGTATTACGATACTGATTGGAAGATAGAAGTCACATGATTTTAGACCCATCACACGGTGAACAGATTACATGGTATAACGTGGGGAAATCCCTCACTCATTTGTTTCATTTTATGGATAAGATGAATGTTTTGGTACCTCAATTTTGATTGGAGGATAGAAGTCACATCATCTTTCCCTCACCCCAATGCTAGAAATTCATTTTTTTTTAGATTACGTGATATGACAGTGATCACCCTCGACCTGGATTTTAGAATTTTGTTCTCTTTTAATGGTTATCCTTTTTGGTACCTTAATTTTCCCGTGGAGGGTTCAATCCCATCCTTAAATAACCCTTTTATGGTATCATGATATTGTACTGAAGTTTACATTAAATATTATCGTTCTCTTTGACAGATAAGATGATTACCAGCTTTTTTACCTTGATGGAGATTCTGTCCTTGAATTAGTAGCCTATGTCTCTGGAAGTAACAATGGTGAAAGAGGGGTCCATCCTTGTCGCTTGTAGATTTCTTATAACACATTGTTGTGAGTTTAAGCGATTTTTTAAACGCTCAGTAAGCGCTTCATTAATGGAAACAGTGTTGCCATATTTTTCTTACCTAAACTGCTCCGATTCTTTTCGAAACGGTTCCGCAGAGTGCAAGAAATTTTAAACTAAAAATTTTTCGAACTAAAAAAATTTCAAAACTAAAAAATTTTAAACAAAAATTTTCAAACAAAAAATTTTCGAACTAAAAATTTTGAAATAAAAAAGGTTCAAACAAAAAAATTTCGAACTAAAAAATTTAAACAATTTTTTCAAAAAAAATTAAACTAAAAACTTTCGAACCAATTTTTCAAATCAAAAAATTTTCGAACTAAAAAAAAT
Source organism: Thermobia domestica (assembly GCF_964235325.1). Classification (NCBI taxonomy): domain Eukaryota; kingdom Metazoa; phylum Arthropoda; class Insecta; order Zygentoma; family Lepismatidae; genus Thermobia; species Thermobia domestica. The sequence goes on along the minus strand of NC_137470.1, from coordinate 57,951,338 downwards.
TAAATTTTCGAACCCAAAAAAATCGACCTAAAAAAAATAAAAATTTTTCGAAAAAAAATATTTTAAACTAAAAACTTTCGAACTAAATTTTCAAATCAAAATTTTTCGAACTAAAAATTTTTTAAAAAAATTTCGAACCAATTTTTAAAAACAAGTTTCGAACTAAAGATGTAAACCACATTTGAAAATTTTCAAATCAATTTTTTTCAACTAAATTAAAAACCAAATTTTGGACACTAAAATTTCTTTAATTAATTTTTCGAACAAAATCATTTAAACCAAATCTTGGATATATTTTCCACCTTAAATTTTCAAGATTACCATTTATTTGAAAACAAGTGTTCAGGGTTTCAAGAAATAATAAAACATATTTTTTTTTCAACTTGTTGTATTTTAACGAAAGGTTTGTGCTTTTCTCATACAAGTTTATTAACATAATAAATGCAGGATCTAGTTTAGTGAATATGTTGGACGTGTCATCATCTTCGAATGTTGTAGACGTATCCTGTAAAGAAAAAGAAAAAACAACGGATTACTTTTTGAATTTCTTTTTTTTTCTGAAACAATAAAAACGAGTCAATATTGATAAGAGAGAAATAAAACTTACTCGTAAAAGATGGAGGTGTTTAGTTCCATCTTCCTCCTCGGGTACGAGATGACAGCATTTCTTTCACTGATGATGGTTTATAAACTCTTCTGGGTACTGCATTTTTCTTGGTGTTGCTCCTTTATGGTCAAGATTCCCCCTTAGGTACGAGATGACTACATTTCTTCCACTGATGGTGTTGATGGTTTATGAACTCTTCTGGGTACTGCGTTTTTTTTCTTCTTGGTGTTGCTGCTTTGTGGTTAAGGAGATAAAAAAGGAAAAGGAAAAAATAAATGGCGGCCTCATTGGGTATTTACAGTTTTTTCTTCATCTTCTTCTTTTTCCAGTTCCAACTTCCGTTTTTTAACGTACCCGTACGGAACCGTATCATAGGAATTGAGTTCTTTAAATCAACGTTTTGCGTACTGGATGCTGTACATTTTTTCTTCTTTGCGTGTGACGATGGTATGGTCTTCGGTCCTGCATATCTTATGGGGGATGGTAATGGTGACTTGTTTACGGCATTGATTTGTAATCATTTCTTTTAGCGTGTTGAAATTTAATTGCTGTCCTGCATTGTAGTTTAATGTGAATCCTCTAATTTTACATATGTAGCTGGTGACGTTTGTATCTGGATTGTATATTTCTAAGCTGTAATTTTTCGGTCCTCCACTGACCAATGTCTTGATGTACGCTCGTTGTCCATAAGACTCCATCTCATCAGATAAGCATCCCAAGTACGTTGAAGGTTCAATGGTTGGCTCTCCAGGCTTTTTTGTAAATATCACAGAATCCGTGTCGAAATATAAAACACGTTCCTGCAACATTTCCAGGTACTTGTACAGTTCCAGACGTGCCTGACATGTTGTAAATGCACCTAACACGACATTGGTGTTTCGGTTTTGAACAGGCACATGTTCATTGTACTCCCAGAAGGCATATAACATCGTATCATTGATGGGTACAATTTGATGGAGTTTAATGTCGGGGGAAGTGAGTTTTTCATAAAATTCTTCCGGCCGATCAATAATTGTGGTCTGGCTAAAGTTTGTACGCTGAGAAAGTTTTCCCCATAGAGAATTAACACAAAGCTTAGATAAACTTCTTCGTGCAGGATTATTTTCAATTTTGGTCGGATCCAATGCAATACCTTCACGCTCCAGGACGGTTTGTATAAATTTTGATTTGTCTTCTTCGGTCACACAGGAACTGGGCCAGCCAGACGCTTCCATTTTCGATTTCAAAAACGTATTGATATATTCCGTGAACAAGCCCCCTGTTTTCGTGATGGGATCATATTGATCAATGTCATAATCCCAAATTTCAAAGATCTCCACCGGTTGATATCCTAATTCTATTGCCTTCTGTATTTCATATGATAAACATGTTCCAGTGAGGCATCGCTCCTGATCGTTGTGCGTACACGTTGCTGTAGGGTCTGGGTTCATTTCTTCGGCACACGCAGCACACAGTGGAAAGAGTAGTTTTTTGTTGCATCGGTAAGGCAGGAGACCATGATAAAGATGGCGACTTGGTAATATCGTCATTTTGATCAAACCATTGACTTTATTGGTGGTATATTTTCATCACCCTGTAGATAAATTCTAGGATGTCCTACAGGGTATTTAGCACACTTATTTATGTAAGGATAATGCGAAACAATATCGAAATATTTAATTACTTCTCCTGCTTTTTCGTCGACTTGGTGGTATAGTTTCACGCAATTGGTCCTTCCTCCAAAAAAGCTATCTCTTGGATTTAATGGTCTGCGGTTCATGTACGGGTGATTCTTCAGATACGTCGCTATTGCTGGATTTTCTTTCAAGAATTGTTTAAATTCGCACTGCCACATTTCATGTACAATGTACCCCAATTCACGCAGTCTTGCATTTTTTCGTTGCGTTCGTTCATAATGGAATTCCATGGTGTCTTCTGGATTGCCATAGATGAGCTGATTATGGCCTGTAGTAATACATACTTTACATCCGTGATAAAAACAGCCGGCATGCTCATAGACGTGCTCCTCTAACGTCTCAGGATCTTGGTAGTAGCCATCAACATGGAATCCCGCAATAAACACTTCTTTTTGTCGAGCCGCATGTAAGATTTGCATTCCTTCGGTTTTTTCAATGTAGGCCAGCCATTGCATTGCAGCGATCGATTGGGTACTTCTCCATCGATAGCCATGTGCCGGTAGAATTCCAATGGTGTTGGGTTTGAGGAAATTCCGGCGGAATACTAAATTGGAAGCACTGGCAATCGTGATCGTCTCCAAGAAGTGATTCACTTTGGTTTCTGCTTCAAATGACGTCATAAACGAAACGCATGCTTGTCGCAGTACATTGACATCTTGAATACAATACTTGAGAATTTCTTTCTGGAAATCAAACGTATCATTACGATGATCGTTGTACCAATGCATGAACTTGTTCCTGTCTTCGACGCACATTTCATCTGCACCATAATACTTCGTTTCTGGAAGTGGTCCAATATATGATTGATTTTCTTTGGTGTTGAAGAAATGCGGGAAGTAGCCTTTGGTTGCGGGCAAATTGAACGCTTTTGACAATTTGCTTAATGCCATAGGCAGGAACTTCAACGAGTCAATGAACGTCAGATTATTCAAGGTTAAACTCAATATCTTGGTCCAATTTAATATGACGTCAGGTCTCCATTGACATTGTTCTACCATGGTCTTTAAAATAAAATGTCCATTGTAACCCTTCGAGTTGTGAGCGAGACAGAAAATCCTATTTATATTGGGACGACGTTCCCTCAAATACTGGAGAAAATCATAAATTGGATCGTCTCCTTGGAAAATATGCTGGCGCTGACCACACGTACTGCAAGACTGCTTGATATTATCGTTTTCAACACATGCATAACATACTTGTTGTGCAACCAATAAATTCGGAACGTGTACATACATATTATCATCAATATTCTTGTCTTGCATAGATTCTATATCATAGAAAATCAACAAGGCTTTCTTTGCGTGCATGAGTGAAGGAACACCAGGTTTTAAGCATTGTCGATCGGGAAGCATAAAACCATGATGGGATCCTGGAACAATCTTCTTACAAACATTGCAAAAGATCTCATTACAGTCATGAATGCGTTGTCCACTTCGTACAAAAGAATATACTCTGTAGCATTTAGTACATTGCTTCACCATTTTGCATACAGGTTCCCCTTGATGATATACAATATTACGATGATTATTAAAACATTCTTCGCCGTAAAATTGACGATTGCAGTCGTTGCACAATATTGGCGTTTGGTTCTTATCGCATAGAGGTTTCTGTAGACATTTGGAGCACGTTACAGGACAATTTTTCACATGTTCATTACGTTTACTATACTTTTTATGGCACGCCTCACAGTAAAACTTGGTTGCAAATCAAGCAGTTAAAGATTGGATGATATCAAAATGGCCAGCCAAACAAATCAAATTTATGGGAGTGCGATTTTCGTCGTTGGGCCCCTCGTACATGATGTCACGGCCTGAGAAACTAGTATACACTGTAATTTTATATTCTTTGAGGTATGACTGGAATTGTCGTATTTCATTTACACTGGCACCATGATCCAAATTCACTCCTGCATTTGAAATTAACGCATCGACTTCTTGGTCCACAATACATTTCGATTGATGTTGATATTGCTTATGTCGTTTCATATCTACATTCTTGTATTTTTTCAGGCCAATAGCAATAACAAGGGCGTATGCTAGACACCTTGAATCTTGATTTCTTACACGTACAATCCCACGCTTGCTTCGAAATAACTCTTCATTTTGAAGTATTCCTTGTGCTAAACGATCTCCATATCCGTATCCTCTTGGAATATCCACACGATGGAAATGAACGGTGAATGGCTCGTGCAGGAGAAATGCATTGTTACTTTGTAAAACTCTTTCGAACGAGGCCCACATCGTTTCCAGTGTTAGGTTTCGCGCTTGGCGAAAACTCACCCAAACTGGCTTATTCGTATTGCGTGGTGATATTATGATAAACCAACCATCGCCTCATCATCGATATTGGCTAACAAATGGTCCAGCATTGCTTGGAAACTATTATGCACGTATTGGATAATATCGGTTCCTACGGGTGGTGCGTTGAATTGAATTTCGAGCATTCTGCCCTCAATGTTAAATCGTCTATAATGACGAGTGATTTCGTTACGAACAGTAAAACCCGATTCGGCCATGGTTAAAAATGAAAACAAACAAACAGGTACAATTACGGTAAAACAAATATGTAATGTGAAAAAAGGAATTGAGCAGCGTGAATTTACTACAAAAGAAAATAAGAAAAAAAATCTTAATCACCTGATAAACAGGAAATCATAACATTCATGATAAATTCTTAACTAAGCAATTCATGTAAAGGTCCTGAGTTTGATTCCTGGCGGTGACGTTCAGAATCTAATTATTAAAACACGTGTACTAGAAACTAAAGTTTTTAAAAATAATTATGTTACTGAAATGTGTGTTTTATTGCTATCATACTGGAAACCAAACTCGAGACCATTGCATCAGCATGTAACTGACCTACCATTCTATAGTGATAAAAAGAATGCATGAATGAATGTTTCAATAGTACGGAGATGTAATAAAGCACGCGTAAGCATTTTTTTCTACTCACAACGACCTTTAAATGATGTGTTTGCAAGTTGAAGAGATTCACCAACCACATTACACATACGTAATTGTCAAAACAAAATCTGTATAGCGTAAATCTTTTAACCAAATATTCATGCACTCTTTTTTTATTTAAGCGGTTAGCGTACATGCTTCTAACGTGGAAGGCCCTGCTTCAATCCTCGGTGGGGTTTGCTTTTCACATCGGATCGCTGTCAAGCCTTTTCTGAAATTTAATATTCTCACGCGTTATCATACATTCTTTTCAAAACTAAGCTAAGTAGTTGACGTACACACCTCTGGCCCAGGTTCAATCCCGGGTGGTTGTTCGAATATCACGTTAAGCTGAAGGGGGCGCTAAACTAAAACAATGGTTTCAAAGGGTATCGAACAATATTATTCTCAGGCATAGTTGCTGAAATTATGTAATGCATTCTTTTCAAAACTAAGCGCACACATCTTTGACCATGGTTCAATTCCCGACGGCAGTTCACATTAACATTAAGCTGAAGGGACGCTAAACCATATCATTTATCGTGCTTAGTTTTAATGTGTGGGGGTTCCTGATCCGTACTCGCACTTTTCCATTCCACTAATTCCTTCATAGTCTAAATATTTCGTACTAAAAGTAAAACAGTGTATTCGTGATCCGCCCACAAATATAAAATAAAAATGATTTTAGAATCTTGTGTGAAAAATAAAATCTCACTGAACTTACCTCAAATTCAATGAACAAAAAGTCGGTGCAGTAAAACATAAATAAAGACATTTTTAAAAGTAGACCTTCTCACTTGATAGCTGAGAGCGGTGTAGAATTTGAAAAATGATATTTAGATTTTTATTTAGGTCGCTGTGAAAACGACGTCATCATCAACCAATCAGAAACGGGGAAATTTATAAAATGACATCACAACGAACCAATCACAACGCTCGCTGCTCTTGTCATGAATCACGAACGAAAACGATGTGTAACAATCGATCGTGACGTCATTCACGGTTCTCAATAGTTACAACATCTAGTATCGCAATTCCGATCATGACATCATCCCAAAATGCTTTCTGTCAGGATCATGTCACTACTTGTCGTAACTGTGACGACATTTCATTTTCCTCATATTCCATACGAGAATGTCAATGTTTGCTTTTTTCATGAATCATGCTGACACGTTCGTAGTAAAACTAAAGTAATACGATCCGCTGACGTTTGCATTTTCAATCATATGTGCTTCTATGTCAACACACAAAGAACTCTATCAGCATTTTATTTTAATCCACGAACGGAAGCGTTACACTGTGAGATTTATTTTCTTAAAGTATAAGTGTATCCTTTTCAAGAACCATGGTTCGAAAACCTCCAAGCACTATTAAAACCGAATTCATTCATAGATAAGCGGTTAGCATACACATCTTTGGTTTGAAAGCCCTGAGTTCGATTTCTGGAGAAACATTTCTTAGGATTTTTCTTAAACGGTTTAAATTTCTAGTTCGAAAATTTTAAAAGTTTAGTTCGATAAAAAGTTTGATTTGAAAATTTTTAGATGTGATTTACATCCTTAGTTCGAAACTTTTGTTTTTTAAAAATGTTTTAGTTCGACAAAATTTTCATTTTTTTTTAATTCGAATTTTTTTGAAATTTTTTAGTTCGAAAATTTTTTGGGTTCGAAAATTTAGTTCGAAAGTTTTTAGTTTAAAATATTTTCGAAAAAATTTTAATTTTTTTAGTTCGAATTTTTTTGGGGGTTCGAAAATTTACATTCTTTTTGTTCGAAAATTTTTTGATTTGAAAATTTAGTTCAAAAGTTTTTAGTTTAAATTTTTTAGTTCGAAATTTTTTGTTTGAAAATTTTTGTTTAAAATTTTTTAGTTTTGAAATTTTTTAGTTCGAAAAATTTTTAGTTTAAAATTTCTTGTACTCTGCGGAACCGTTTCGAAAAGAATCGGAGCGGTTTAGGTAAGAAAAATCTGGCAACACTGTTTCCATTAATGAAGCGCTTACTGAGCGTTTAAAAAATCGCTTAAACTCACAACAATCTGTTATAAGAAATCTACAAGCGACAAGGATGGACCCCTCTTTCACCATTGTTACTTCCAGAGTCATAGGCTACTAATTCAAGGACAGAATCTCCATCAAGGTAAAAAAGCTGGTAATCATCTTATCTGTCAAAGAGAACGATAATATTTAATGTAAACTTCAGTACAATATCATGATACCATAAAAGGGTTATTTAAGGATGGGATTGAACCCTCCACGGGAAAATTAAGGTACCAAAAAGGATAACCATTAAAAGAGAACAAAATTCTAAAATCCAGGTCGAGGGTGATCACTGTCATATCACGTAATCTAAAAAAAAATGAATTTCTAGCATTAGGGTGAGGGAAAGATTATGTGACTTCTATCCTCCAATCAAAATTGAGGTACCAAAACATTCATCTTATCCATAAAATGAAACAAATGAGTGAGGGATTTCCCCACGTTATACCATGTAATCTGTTCACCGTGTGATGGGTCTAAAATCATGTGACTTCTATCTTCCAATCAGTATCGTAATACCAAACCCAGAGACTAAGATCACGTGACCCCTATCAACCCATCAGCATCGTGGTACCAAAGCATTTGTGTTATCCATAAAAGGGAACGAATTTCAAATATCCCAGGGTCTAAGATCACGTAACATCTGTCAACCAATCAGAATCAGGTATCAGAGCACTCATCTTACCCATAAAAGGGAACGAATTTTTTTTAAAAAAATCCCAGAGCCTAAGATCACATGACCTCTATCAACCCATCAGCATCGTGGTACCAAAGCATTCATCTTAATCGTAAAAGGGAACGAATTTCAAATATCCCAGGGTCTAAGATCACGTAACATCTGTCAACCAATCAGAATCAGGTATCAGAGCACTCATCTTACCCGTAAAATTGAACGATTTTTTTTTAAAAATCCCACAGCCTAAGATCACGTGACCTCTGTCAGCCAATCATCAGCGTGGTACCAAAGCATTCATGTTACCCATAAAAGGGAACGAATTTCAAATATCCCGGGGTCTAAGATCACGTGACATTTGTCAACCAATCAGAATCAAGTATCAAAGCATTCATCTTACCCGTAAAAGGGAACGAATTTCAAAAATCCCTGGTGAGGGATTTCCCCGCAGGGTGACTCATGACATCATACCACGTGACCTGGAAATTAGAACTTCCCGCGTGGGCGGGGCCTAACGTCACGTGACCTCTATCAGCCAATCAGAATCGAGAAATTTTTTGCTGACTCGGCTGGACATAACGGGGGGCCTACTACTAACACTATGCCCTCATAAAATGTAATCAGAAAATTATGAAACTTTCCACCGCGTGGCGCTCCATTCGCTAGAATCCAGCTACCAGGAGGGATTGTGGTGGGTGACCAAAAAATTAACGCACTGAAACTCTATGCCCTCATAAAATGTATGCAGATAGTAATGAGACTTCCCACCGCGTGGCGCTCCACTCCTGGATGCCAGCTACCCGGGGGGATTGTGGATGGTGATCCAAAAAAATTAACGCACTGAAACTCTATGCCCTCATAAAATGTATGCAGAAAATAATGAGACTTTCCACCGTGTGGCGCTCCATTCGCTAGAAGCATGCTACGCGAAGGGGTTGTGATGCCTGTTTCAAACAATTAACGCACTGAAGAACTATGCTCACAGACAATAGGTGTCCAGAAAGTAATGAGACTCGCCGCTGCGTGGCGCTCCATTCGCTAGAAGAAAGCTACCCGGAGGGACTTTGGTGGATGATCCAAAAAATTAACGCACTGAGGGACTATGCTCACACACAGTATGTGTCCAGAAAGTAATGAGACTCGCCGCTGCGTGGCGCTCCATTCCCTAGAAGCAAGCTACCCGGAGGGATTCTGGTGGATGATCCAAACAATTATCGCACTGAGGCACTATACCCTCATAAAATGTATGCAGAAAGTAATGAGACTTTCCACCGCTTGGCTCTCCATTCGCTAGAAGCAAGCTACCCGAAGGGATTGTTGTTGATGATCCAAACAATTAACCCTGAAGGACTATGCTCACACACAGTATGTGTCCAGAAAATAATGAGACTCGCCGCTGCGTGACGTTCCATTCGCTAGAAGCCAGCAACCCGGAGGGATTCTGGTGGATGATCCAAAACTTTAAGGCACTGGAGGAGTATGCTCACACACAGTATGTGTCCAGGAAGTAATGAGACTCGCCGCAGCGTGGCACCCATTCTCTAGAAGAAATCTAAACGGAGGGATTGTGGTTAGAACGATCAATATTCTTTTTAATTCAAGTTCTAGCCCTAATTCGTTAATCTATCTCAATGAATTATAACATTATACATACCAACTAACGTTTGATACATACCAACTAACGTCGATTTATTCTTCCCTTTATACATATATTATTTATCAATAACAACCATACCTTTTTGTGTGCGTATCCTGTCTATAATAATGTTTTCCATGATAACATGTCAGTAATAATGTTTTCTATTTTAACTATATATACATGTTTGATTATTGCGCCTCTGTTCTTGTATTGAAAAAATAGGTACAGATTGACAATATCAATCGTTGTATAAAATGTCGCCTAGAACGGGAATTCCGTAACAGTATTACAGTGAAGGAAAGATCCCTGGATATTTTCAAAACATTCATTTTTTTGAATAGCCCCCGTATTAATTATTTTTATTACATCAACCCTCGTATTAATTATTATTACATCAATATAAATAGTTTTCTTCTCTCTTCCTTCTCCATATATATATTGATTCATTCATAACAACATTTTATTTTATTACGAATCACATATCAGAAAAGCATCGATTCATTAAAAATATTGTTTATGGGTCTATTCAAAATTATAGCTAACTAGTGGATTATATTGAATTATCAATTAAAGGTTCCCTTTGACATTGAGCGAATGACATCTGTATACCAACAACATTATTTATAATTAAGACCATCATTATTTTAAAACGACAACAAGATCAGAAGGCAATAATTACATTTAGAAGCTTCAATTTAAGATCAATGTCATAAATTTCAATTTAACACAATCAAATCTCTTTTGAACACGTAAGGTGAAATAAAGATAAACATAACACTGAAAGTTAGTACAAAGATAAAATAAATTAATCACATCATACCATGTTGCACATAAATAAAGTTCAAATGACGTACTCATAACACAACTCGTAACATCCAAAAGAACAGATTAAGAATTGTTATCCAAGTTTAATTTATTTAACACATCAGGGTTGACTAAAGTTTCAACTAGTTTTAGCCATTTCCAACTTTAATCTGATACTTATTTTCCTGTTCTTGCTCTACCTTTTCATTACGTCGTTGAAACTTCTGATGAAGCCCAAGCCTAGGTGGATCTACAATAACTAGTATCTTCTTTCCAGTTACTTTCCCCACTACGATGGGCAAAATATCTTCAGTCCGTCCGACAAAATATTCGCTGTTTGCTATGACATTCTTTACAGCATTGGCTCTTGTATCTTCAACTGCCTGGCTCGACATTTCTATTTGAGTACACTTCTTAGCAAGAGTAAATCCAATTCCTTCAGTGACACAACTCATCTCTCAAGGGAGTTTCTTCTTGAACTTCAACCATTTCCGAGATGGAAGTATAAAGCTGCTCGGCTCTCGAAGTATTCACTTCAAAATATGAATCTGGAGATATTCGGAAATTAATGTCACATATAGTTTCTTTCACATATTCTTTCCCGAACAACAGCTGCAGTGGTGGAGGTTTCTCACCTTCTTCCTTTCCAGTGGAGATCTGGAAATAGAGCGATGATACATGCAAGCTGTTACCTTCTCTGTTTTTAAGAAATAATGTTTCAAATCATCTTTAATTTTCCCTATAGGCAAACGCCTAAGAAAATCTGCAAGTCCTTCATTCTTCTCTTTTCTTTCTTCTGCCCAACCTGCTAAATCCAGATTCTTTCTCAGTAGCAAATTCGTCAGTAGCGTGAGTGAAGATTTTATTTCTTCAGTCTTCCTCTTCAATGGTTTTTCATAAGTAACATCCAACAAATGTATTGTAGCCTGTTTTATTCTATCTTCTACAGGTAACACAACTTTCGCCCTTTTAGAATCCTTATCATCAGACATTTCCAATTTTCGCTTACGTTGATCAGTTGCGGCAACTTCAGCTGACAGAACTCGCTTCTTCCAATGGTATCCATTCAAGGTCTTCACTGCCATCTGTAGGTCTTCTTCAGTTTTAAAGATCAAATAAATCCAAGAACTCGCTCTTTTCGGCGACCTAATAGTATGGTTTCCCAACTTCAAATCGTCTGTCAACAATTTCTTCAATTCCCCTAACCGGTATAATCTCGGCAGGCCTTTCACTTCAATTTTGAATACGCCTGTAGTAGTAGTGGTGGTTTCCTTGGCCGGAGATGATGGTTCTTCTTCAATTGTAGCATCTCCCGCATCACCATTCATCACAGGTTCAGTTGTTTCATTTCCATCCTGTTCTTCAATATTTTCATTTCGTCCATCGACCTTCTTCTGACCTTCTTCCGGTTCCACTTTCATATTCACACCAGTACCATTCACCTTTTCAATCAATACGTGCAAATCCTTTTTCAAATTATGCTGTAGCCGATCGAAATTTTCTTGTATACTTTGTACTTTATCTGCAAGAGATTTATGTTGCGCCAATATCTGTTGTAGCCTTTCATCGTTCAATTTATGTTGTTGATCTAATTTAGCAGTTAGTGTCTGTCCTAGCTGTTCATGGTTTGAATTCAGCTTTTCATCGTTCAATTTCTGTACCTGTTCTAGCTTTTCATCGTTCAATTTTTGTTGTTGATCAAATTTAGCATCTAGTAGTTGACTAATCATATCAATAAGATTAGAATGAGAACGTTCGGACACAATTACGGCATTTCCAGATATGATTTCATCTAAAGTACTGGGCACTTCTTCAATCTCGGAATCCTGCATATTGCCAATTCTTTGGATTTTCTTCCCACTTCTCAAAGTAGTGAAACTCATAAAAGGTATATACATGTATAGACATAAACTCCGTTCTTACTATCATTCGGAACTAAAGGTTCTCAGTATATTCCCGGGTCTACGGCACCGGATAGAACTATAAATATTCCTTTTAGTTCAAGTTCTAGCCCCAAATTCGTTAATCTATCTCAATGAATTATAACATTATACATACCAACTAACGTCGATTTATTCTCCCCTTTATACACATATTATGGATCAATAACAATCATACCTTTTTTGTGTACGTATCCTGTCAATAATAATGTTTTCCATGATAACATGTCAATAATAATGTTTTCTCTTTTAACTACATATACATGTTTGATTATTGCGACTCTGATCACGTATTGAAATAATAGGTACAGATTGACAATATCGATCGTTGTATGGTGGAGGATCCAAACAATTAACGCACTGAAGCACTATGTTCACACACAATATGATTCAAGAAAATAATTGGACTCGCAGCTGTGTGGCGCTCCATTCGCTAAAAGCAAGCTACGCGGCGAGATTGTGGTGGATGATAGAAACAATTAACGCACTGAAGAACTATGCTAACACACAGTATGTGTCCAGAAAGAAATGAGACTCGCTGCCGCGTGGCGCTCCATTCGCTAGAAACAAGCTACCCGGAGGAATTGTGGTTTATGATCTTAACAATTAACGGAGTGAAGCCGTATGCATCATAAAGTGTATGCAGAAAGTAATGAGACTCGTCGCCGGGAGGCGCTCCATTCGCTACAAGGAAGCTACACCGAGGGATTGTGGTGGATGATCCAAACAATTAACGCAGTGAGCACTATGCCCTCATAAAATGTATACAGAAAGACATGAGACTTGCCACCGCGTGGAGCACCATTCGCTAGAAGCAAGCTAACCGGAGGGATTGTTGTGGATGATCCAAACAATTAAAACACTGAAGCACTATGTTCACACAGAGTATGTGTCCAGAAAGTAATGAGACTCGCCGCTGCTTGTAGCTCCATTCGCTAGAAGGAAGCTACCCGGAGGGATTCTGATGGATGATCCAAACAATTAACGCACTGAAGCACTATGTTCACACATAGTATGTGTCCAGAAAGTAATGAGACTTGCCGCTGCGTGTCGCTCCATTCGCTAGAAGCAAGCTACCCGAAAAGATTGCGGTGGATGATCCAAACAATAATCGGACTCAGGGACTATTCCCTCATAAAATGTATGCAAAAAGTAATGAGACTTTCCACAGTGTGGCGCTCCATTCGCTTGAAGCAAGCTACCCGGAGGGATTGTGGTGGATGATCCAAACAATTATAGCACTGAGGCACTAAGCCCTCATAAAATGTATGCAGAGAGTAATGAGACTATCCACCGCGTGGCTCTCCATTCGCTAGAAGCAGGCAACCCGAAGGGATTGTGGTGGATGATCAAAACAACTAACGCACTGAGAGACTACGCTCACACACAGTATGTTTCCAGAAAGTAATGACACTCGCCGCTGCATGGCGCTCCATTCGCTAGAATATAGCTACCCGGAGGGATTGTGGTGGATCATAAAAAATTAAACGCACTGAAGGGATATGCTCAACGACAGTAGTTTTCCACAAAATAATGAGACTTTCCACCGTGTGGCGCTTCACTCGCTAGAAGCCAGCTACCCGGAGGGATTCTCGTGGATGATCCAAAAAATTAACCCACTGAAAGACTGTGCTTTCATAAAAAGTATGCAGAAAATAATGATACTTTCCACCGTCTGGTGCTCCATTCGCTAGAAGCCAGCTACCCAAAGGGATTCTGGTGGATGATCAAAAAAATTAACGCACAGAAGCACTATGCTCTCATAAAATGTATGCAGAAAGTAATGAGACTTCCAACCGTGTGGCGCTCCATTCGCTAGAAGAAAGCTACCCGGAGGGACTTTGGTGGATGATCCAAAAAATTAACGCACTGAAGCACTATGCTCTCATAAAATGTATGCAGAAAATATTGAGACTTTGCACCGTGTGGCGCTCCATTTGTAAGAAGCAAACTACCCGAAGGGATTGCGGTGCTTTTTCCAAACAATTAACGCACTGAAGGACTATGCTCACAGACAATAGGTGTCCTGAAAGTAATGAGACTCGCTTCTGCGTGGCGCTCCATTCACTAGAAGCAAGCTACCCGAAGGGATTGTGGTGGGTGATCAAAACAATTAACGCAATGAGGGACTATGCTCACACACAGTATGTGTCCAGAAAGTAATGAGACTCGCCGCTGCCTGGCGCTCCATTCCTTAGAAGAAAGCTACCCGGAGGGATTCTGGTGGATGATGCAAACAATTATCGCAGTGAGGCACTATACCCTCATAAAATGTATGCAGAAAGTAATGAGACTTCCAACCCTGTGGCGCTCCATTCGCTAGAAGCCAGATAACCGGAGGGATATCCGCTGAAATATCCAAAAAATTAACGCACTGAAACACTCTGCCCTCACAAGATATATGCAGAAAATAAGGAGACTTGCCACCGCATGGCGTTGCACTCGCTAGAAGCCTGCTACCCGGAAAGATTGTGGTGGATGATACCAAAAATTGAAGCACTGAAGCACTATGGCCTCACAAAATATATGCAGAAAAAAATGAGACTTTCCACCGTGTGGCCCTCCATTCGCTACAAGCAGGCTACCCGAAGGGATTTTGGTGCCTGTTTCAAACAATTAACGCACTGAAGGACTGTGCTCACAGAGAGTAGGTGTCCAGAGAGTAATGAGACTCACCGCTGCGTGACGCTCCATTCGCTAGAGGCAAGCTACCAGGAAGGATTTTGGTGGATGATCAAAAAAATAACGCACTGAAGCACTATGCTCTCATAAAATGTATGCTGATAAATAATGAGACTTTCCACCGAGTGGCGCTCCATTCGCTAGATACAAGTTACCCAAGAGATTGTGGTGCCTGTTCCAAACAATTAAGTCACTAAAGGACTATGCTCACACACAATATGTGTCAAGAAAGTAATGAGACTTGCCGCTGCGTGGCCCTCCATTCGCTAGAAGCAAGCTACCCGAAGGGATTGTGGTGGATGATCCAAAAAAGTAACGCACTGAAACAATATGCCATCATAAAATGTATGCGGTAAATAATGAAACTTGTCACTGCGTGGCTCTCCATTCGCTACAAGCCAGCTATCCGGAGGATTGTGGTGGATGATCCCAACAACTAACGCACTGAAGGACTATGTTCACACACAGTATGTGTCCAGAAAGTAATGAGACTCGCCGCTGCGTGGCGTTCCATTCACTTGAAGCCAGCAACCCGGAGGGATTCTTGCAGATGATCCAAAAAATTAACGCACTGAAGCACTATGCCCTCATAGAATGTATGCAGAAAGTAATGAGACTTCCAACCGTGTGGCGCTCCGTTCGCTAGAAGCCAGCAACCCGGTAGCATTCTGGTTGATGATCCAAAAATTTAACGCACTGAAACACTATGCCTTCATAAAATGTAAGCAGAAAATTATGAAACTTTCCACCGCGTGGCGCTCTATTAGCTAGAATCCAGCTACCCGGAGGGATTTTGGTGGGTGATCCAAAAAATTAACGCACTGAAACTCTATGCCCTCATAAAATGTATGCAGATAGTAATGAGACTTCCCACCGCGTGGCGGTCCACTCGCTAGATGCCAGCTACCCTGAGGGATTGTGGATGGTGATCCAAAAAATTAACGCACTGATGCACTATGTTCTCATAAAATGTATGCAGAAAATAATGAGACTTTCCACCGTTTGGCGCTCCATTCGCTAGAAGCATGCTTCCCGAAGGGGTTGTGATGCCTGTTTCAAACAATTAACGCACTGAAGGACTATGCTCACAGACAGTAGGTATCCAGAAAGTAATGAGACTCGCCGCTGCGTGGCGCTCCATTCGCTAGAAGAAATCTACGAGGAGGGACTTTGGTGGATGATCCAAAAAATTAACGCACTGAAGCACTATGCTCTCATAAAATGTATGCAGAAAATAATGAGACTTTCCACCGTGTGGCGCTCCATTTGCTAGAAGCAAACTACCCGAAGGGATTGTGGTGCCTTTTCCAAAATATTAACCCACTGAAGGACTATGCTCACAGACAGTAGGTGTTCAGAAAGTAATGAGACTCGCTTCTGCGTGGCGCTCCATTCGCTAGAAGCAAGCTACCCGAAGGGATTGTGGTGGGTGATCCAAAAAATTAACGCACTGAGGGACTATGCTCACACACAGTATGTGTCCAGAAAGTAATGAGACTCGCCGCTGCGTGGCGCTCCATTCCCTAGAAGCAAGCTACCCGGAGGGATTCTGGTGGATGATCCAAACAATTATCGCACTGAGGCACTATACCCTCATAAAATGTATGCAGAAAGTGATGAGACTTTCCACCGCTTGGCTCTCCATTCGCTAGAAGCAAGCTACCCGAAGTTATTGTTGTGGATGATCCAAACAATTAACCCTGAAGGACTATGCTCACACACAGTATGTGTCCAGAAAATAATGAGACTCGCCGCTGCGTGGCGCTCCATTCGCTAGAAGCCAGGAACCCGGAGGGATTCTGGTGGATGATCCAAAACTTTAACGCACTGGAGGAGTATGCTCACACACAGTATGTGTCCAGGAATTAATGAGGCTCGCCGCAGCGTGGCACCCATTCTCTAGAAGAAATCTAAACGGAGGGATTGTGGTTAGAACGATCAATATTCTTTTTAATTCAAGTTCTAGCCCTAATTCGTTAATCTATCTCAATGAATTATAACATTATTCATACCAACTAACGTTTGATACATACCAACTAACGTCGATTTATTCTTCTTTTTATACATATATTATTTATCAATAACAACCATACCTTTTTGTGTACGTATCCTGTCTATAATAATGTTTTCCATGATAACATGTCAGTAATAATGTTTTCTGTTTTAACTATATATACATGTTTGATTATTGCGCCTCTGTTCTTGTATTGAAAAAATAGGTACAGATTGATAATATCAATCGTTGTATAAAATGTCGCCTAGAACGGGAATTCCGTAACAGTATTACAGTGAAGGAAAGAACCCTGGATATTTTCAAAACATTCATTTTTTTGAATAGCCCCGTATTAATTTTTATTATTACATCAACCCTCGTATTAATTTTTATAACATCAATATAAATAGTTTTCTTCTCTCTTCCTTCTCCATATATATATATATTGATTCATTCATAACAACATTTTATTTTATTACGAATCACATATCAGAAAAGCATCGATTCATTAAAAATATTGTTTATGGGTCTATTCAAAATTATAGCTAACTAGTGGATTATATTGAATTATCAATTAAAGGTTCCCTTTGACATTGAGCGAATGATATCTGTATACCAACAACATTATTTATAATTAAGACCATCATTATTTTAAAACGACATCAAGATCAGAAGGCAATAATTACATTTAGAAGCTTCAATTTAAGATCAATGTCATAAATTTCAATTTAACACAATCAAATCTCTTTTGAACACGTAAGGTGAAATAAAGATAAACATAATACTCAAAGTTAGTACAAAGATAAAATAAATTAATCACATCATACCATGTTGCACATATATAAAGTTCAAATGACGTACTAATAACACAACTCGTAACATCCAAAAGAATAGATTAAGAATTGGTATCCAAGTTTAATTTATTTAACACGTCAGGGTTGACTAAAGTTTCAACTAGTTTTAGCCATTTCCAACTTTAATCTGATACTTATTTTCCTGTTCTTGCTCTACCTTTTCATTACGTCGTTGAAACTTCTGATGAAGCCCAAGCCTAGGTGGATCTACAATAACTAGTATCTTCTTTCCAGTTACTTTCCCCACTACGATGGGCAAAATATCTTCAGTCCGTCCGACAAAATATTCGCTGTTTGCTATGACATTCTTTACAGCATTGGCTCTTGTATCTTCAACTGCCTGGCTCGACATTTCTATTTGAGTACATTTCTTAGCAAGAGTAAATCCAATTCCTTCAGTGACACAACTCATCTCTCAAGGGAGTTTCTTCTTGAACTTCAACCATTTCCGAGATGGAAGTATAAAGCTGCTCGGCTCTCGAAGTATTCACTTCAAAATAAGAATCTGGAGATATTCGGAAATTAATGTCACATATAGTTTCTTTCACATATTCTTTCCCGAACAACAGCTGCAGTGGTGGAGGTTTCTCACCTTCTTCCTTTCCAGTGGAGATCTGGAAATAGAGCGATGATACATGCAAGCTGTTACCTTCTCTGTTTTTAAGAAATAATGTTTCAAATCATCTTTAATTTTCCCTATAGGCAAACGCCTCAGAAAATCTGCAAGTCCTTCATTCTTCTCTTTTCTTTCTTCTGCCCAACCTGCTAAATCCAGATTCTTTCTCAGTAGCAAATTCGTCAGTAGCGTGAGTGAAGATTTTATTTCTTCAGTCTTCCTCTTCAATGGTTTTTCATAAGTAACATCCAACAAATGTATTGTAGCCTGTTTTATTCTATCTTCTACAGGTAACACAACTTTCGCCCTTTTAGAATCCTTATCATCAGACATTTCCAATTTTCGCTTACGTTGATCAGTTGCGGCAACTTCAGCTGACAGATCTCGCTTCTTCCAATGGTATCCATTCAAGGTCTTCACTGCCATCTGTTGGTCTTCTTCAGTTTTAAAGATCAAATAAATCCAAGAACTCGCTCTTTTCGGCGACCTAATAGTATGGTTTCCCAACTTCAAATCGTCTGTCAACAATTTCTTCAATTCCCCTAACCGGTATAATCTCGGCAGGCCTTTCACTTCAATTTTGAATACGCCTGTAGTAGTAGTGGTGGTTTCCTTGGCCGGAGATGATGGTTCTTCTTCAATTGTAGCATCTCCCGCATCACCATTCGTCACAGGTTCAGTTGTTTCATTTCCATCCTGTTCTTCAATATTTTCATTTCGTCCATCGACCTTCTTCTGACCTTCTTCCGGTTCCACTTTCATATTCACACCAGTACCATTCACCTTTTCAATCAATACGTGCAAATCCTTTTTCAAATTATGCTGTAGCCGATCGAAATTTTCTTGTATACTTTGTACTTTATCTGCAAGAGATTTATGTTGCGCCAATATCTGTTGTAGCCTTTCATCGTTCAATTTATGTTGTTGATCTAATTTAGCAGTTAGTGTCTGTCCTAGCTGTTCATGGTTTGAATTCAGCTTTTCATCGTTCAATTTCTGTACCTGTTCTAGCTTTTCATCGTTCAATTTTTGTTGTTGATCAAATTTAGCATCTAGTAGTTGACTAATCATATCAATAAGATTAGAATGAGAACGTTCGGACACAATTACGGCATTTCCAGATATGATTTCATCTAAAGTACTGGGCACTTCTTCAATCTCGGAATCCTGCATATTGCCAATTCTTTGGATTTTCTTCCCACTTCTCAAAGTAGTGAAACTCATAAAAGGTATATACATGTATAGACATAAACTCCGTTCTTACTATCATTCGGAACTAAAGGTTCTCAGTATATTCCCGGGTCTACGGCACCGGATAGAACTATAAATATTCCTTTTAGTTCAAGTTCTAGCCCCAAATTCGTTAATCTATCTCAATGAATTATAACATTATACATACCAACTAACGTCGATTTATTCTCCCCTTTATACACATATTATGGATCAATAACAATCATACCTTTTTTGTGTACGTATCCTGTCAATAATAATGTTTTCCATGATAACATGTCAATAATAATGTTTTCTCTTTTAACTACATATACATGTTTGATTATTGCGACTCTGATCACGTATTGAAATAATAGGTACAGATTGACAATATCGATCGTTGTATGGTGGAGGATCCAAACAATTAACGCACTGAAGCACTATGTTCACACACAATATGATTCAAGAAAATAATTGGACTCG
This sequence comes from Thermobia domestica, assembly GCF_964235325.1. Taxonomy (NCBI): domain Eukaryota; kingdom Metazoa; phylum Arthropoda; class Insecta; order Zygentoma; family Lepismatidae; genus Thermobia; species Thermobia domestica. The sequence goes on along the minus strand of NC_137470.1, from coordinate 57,931,182 downwards.
CAGCTGTGTGGCGCTCCATTCGCTAAAAGCAAGCTACGCGGCGAGATTGTGGTGGATGATAGAAACAATTAACGCACTGAAGAACTATGCTAACACACAGTATGTGTCCAGAAAGAAATGAGACTCGCTGCCGCGTGGCGCTCCATTCGCTAGAAACAAGCTACCCGGAGGAATTGTGGTTTATGATCTTAACAATTAACGGAGTGAAGCCGTATGCATCATAAAGTGTATGCAGAAAGTAATGAGACTCGTCGCCGGGAGGCGCTCCATTCGCTACAAGGAAGCTACACCGAGGGATTGTGGTGGATGATCCAAACAATTAACGCAGTGAGCACTATGCCCTCATAAAATGTATACAGAAAGACATGAGACTTGCCGCCGCGTGGAGCACCATTCGCTAGAAGCAAGCTAACCGGAGGGATTGTTGTGGATGATCCAAACAATTAAAACACTGAAGCACTATGTTCACACAGAGTATGTGTCCAGAAAGTAATGAGACTCGCCGCTGCTTGTAGCTCCATTCGCTAGAAGGAAGCTACCCGGAGGGATTCTGATGGATGATCCAAACAATTAACGCACTGAAGCACTATGTTCACACATAGTATGTGTCCAGAAAGTAATGAGACTTGCCGCTGCGTGTCGCTCCATTCGCTAGAAGCAAGCTACCCGAAAAGATTGCGGTGGATGATCCAAACAATAATCGGACTCAGGGACTATTCCCTCATAAAATGTATGCAAAAAGTAATGAGACTTTCCACAGTGTGGCGCTCCATTCGCTTGAAGCAAGCTACCCGGAGGGATTGTGGTGGATGATCCAAACAATTATAGCACTGAGGCACTAAGCCCTCATAAAATGTATGCAGAGAGTAATGAGACTATCCACCGCGTGGCTCTCCATTCGCTAGAAGCAGGCAACCCGAAGGGATTGTGGTGGATGATCAAAACAACTAACGCACTGAGAGACTACGCTCACACACAGTATGTTTCCAGAAAGTAATGACACTCGCCGCTGCATGGCGCTCCATTCGCTAGAATATAGCTACCCGGAGGGATTGTGGTGGATCATAAAAAATTAAACGCACTGAAGGGATATGCTCAACGACAGTAGTTTTCCACAAAATAATGAGACTTTCCACCGTGTGGCGCTTCACTCGCTAGAAGCCAGCTACCCGGAGGGATTCTCGTGGATGATCCAAAAAATTAACCCACTGAAAGACTGTGCTTTCATAAAAAGTATGCAGAAAATAATGATACTTTCCACCGTCTGGTGCTCCATTCGCTAGAAGCCAGCTACCCAAAGGGATTCTGGTGGATGATCAAAAAAATTAACGCACAGAAGCACTATGCTCTCATAAAATGTATGCAGAAAGTAATGAGACTTCCAACCGTGTGGCGCTCCATTCGCTAGAAGAAAGCTACCCGGAGGGACTTTGGTGGATGATCCAAAAAATTAACGCACTGAAGCACTATGCTCTCATAAAATGTATGCAGAAAATATTGAGACTTTGCACCGTGTGGCGCTCCATTTGTAAGAAGCAAACTACCCGAAGGGATTGCGGTGCTTTTTCCAAACAATTAACGCACTGAAGGACTATGCTCACAGACAATAGGTGTCCTGAAAGTAATGAGACTCGCTTCTGCGTGGCGCTCCATTCACTAGAAGCAAGCTACCCGAAGGGATTGTGGTGGGTGATCAAAACAATTAACGCAATGAGGGACTATGCTCACACACAGTATGTGTCCAGAAAGTAATGAGACTCGCCGCTGCCTGGCGCTCCATTCCTTAGAAGAAAGCTACCCGGAGGGATTCTGGTGGATGATGCAAACAATTATCGCAGTGAGGCACTATACCCTCATAAAATGTATGCAGAAAGTAATGAGACTTCCAACCCTGTGGCGCTCCATTCGCTAGAAGCCAGATAACCGGAGGGATATCCGCTGAAATATCCAAAAAATTAACGCACTGAAACACTCTGCCCTCACAAGATATATGCAGAAAATAAGGAGACTTGCCACCGCATGGCGTTGCACTCGCTAGAAGCCTGCTACCCGGAAAGATTGTGGTGGATGATACCAAAAATTGAAGCACTGAAGCACTATGGCCTCACAAAATATATGCAGAAAAAAATGAGACTTTCCACCGTGTGGCCCTCCATTCGCTACAAGCAGGCTACCCGAAGGGATTTTGGTGCCTGTTTCAAACAATTAACGCACTGAAGGACTGTGCTCACAGAGAGTAGGTGTCCAGAGAGTAATGAGACTCACCGCTGCGTGACGCTCCATTCGCTAGAGGCAAGCTACCAGGAAGGATTTTGGTGGATGATCAAAAAAATAACGCACTGAAGCACTATGCTCTCATAAAATGTATGCTGATAAATAATGAGACTTTCCACCGAGTGGCGCTCCATTCGCTAGATACAAGTTACCCAAGAGATTGTGGTGCCTGTTCCAAACAATTAAGTCACTAAAGGACTATGCTCACACACAATATGTGTCAAGAAAGTAATGAGACTTGCCGCTGCGTGGCCCTCCATTCGCTAGAAGCAAGCTACCCGAAGGGATTGTGGTGGATGATCCAAAAAAGTAACGCACTGAAACAATATGCCATCATAAAATGTATGCGGTAAATAATGAAACTTGTCACTGCGTGGCTCTCCATTCGCTACAAGCCAGCTATCCGGAGGATTGTGGTGGATGATCCCAACAACTAACGCACTGAAGGACTATGTTCACACACAGTATGTGTCCAGAAAGTAATGAGACTCGCCGCTGCGTGGCGTTCCATTCACTTGAAGCCAGCAACCCGGAGGGATTCTTGCAGATGATCCAAAAAATTAACGCACTGAAGCACTATGCCCTCATAGAATGTATGCAGAAAGTAATGAGACTTCCAACCGTGTGGCGCTCCGTTCGCTAGAAGCCAGCAACCCGGTAGCATTCTGGTTGATGATCCAAAAATTTAACGCACTGAAACACTATGCCTTCATAAAATGTATGCAGAAAATAATGATAGTTTCTCCCGAGTGGCGCTCCATTCGCTAGAAGCGAGCTACCCGGAGGGATTCTGGTGGATCATCCAAAAAATTAACGCACTGAAACACTATGCCCTCAAAAAATGTAAGCAGATAGTAATGAGACTTCCCACCGCGTGGCGGTCCACTCGCTAGATGCCAGCTACCCTGAGGGATTGTGGATGGTGATCCAAAAAATTAACGCACTGATGCACTATGTTCTCATAAAATGTATGCAGAAAATAATGAGACTTTCCACCGTTTGGCGCTCCATTCGCTAGAAGCATGCTTCCCGAAGGGGTTGTGATGCCTGTTTCAAACAATTAACGCACTGAAGGACTATGCTCACAGACAGTAGGTATCCAGAAAGTAATGAGACTCGCCGCTGCGTGGCGCTCCATTCGCTAGAAGAAATCTACCCGGAGGGACTTTGGTGGATGATCCAAAAAATTAACGCACTGAAGCACTATGCTCTCATAAAATGTATGCAGAAAATAATGAGACTTTCCACCGTGTGGCGCTCCATTTGCTAGAAGCAAACTACCCGAAGGGATTGTGGTGCCTTTTCCAAAATATTAACCCACTGAAGGACTATGCTCACAGACAGTAGGTGTTCAGAAAGTAATGAGACTCGCTTCTGCGTGGCGCTCCATTCGCTAGAAGCAAGCTACCCGAAGGGATTGTGGTGGGTGATCCAAAAAATTAACGCACTGAGGGACTATGCTCACACACAGTATGTGTCCAGAAAGTAATGAGACTCGCCGCTGCGTGGCGCTTCATTCCCTAGAAGCAAGCTACCCGGAGGGATTCTGGTGGATGATCCAAACAATTATCGCACTGAGGCACTATACCCTCATAAAATGTATGCAGAAAGTGATGAGACTTTCCACCGCTTGGCTCTCCATTCGCTAGAAGCAAGCTACCCGAAGTTATTGTTGTGGATGATCCAAACAATTAACCCTGAAGGACTATGCTCACACACAGTATGTGTCCAGAAAATAATGAGACTCGCCGCTGCGTGGCGCTCCATTCGCTAGAAGCCAGGAACCCGGAGGGATTCTGGTGGATGATCCAAAACTTTAACGCACTGGAGGAGTATGCTCACACACAGTATGTGTCCAGGAAGTAATGAGGCTCGCCGCAGCGTGGCACCCATTCTCTAGAAGAAATCTAAACGGAGGGATTGTGGTTAGAAAGATCAATATTCTTTTTAATTCAAGTTCTAGCCCTAATTCGTTAATCTATCTCAATGAATTATAACATTATTCATACCAACTAACGTTTGATACATACCAACTAACGTCGATTTATTCTTCTTTTTATACATATATTATTTATCAATAACAACCATACCTTTTTGTGTACGTATCCTGTCTATAATAATGTTTTCCATGATAACATGTCAGTAATAATGTTTTCTGTTTTAACTATATATACATGTTTGATTATTGCGCCTCTGTTCTTGTATTGAAAAAATAGGTACAGATTGATAATATCAATCGTTGTATAAAATGTCGCCTAGAACGGGAATTCCGTAACAGTATTACAGTGAAGGAAAGAACCCTGGATATTTTCAAAACATTCATTTTTTTGAATAGCCCCGTATTAATTTTTATTATTACATCAACCCTCGTATTAATTTTTATAACATCAATATAAATAGTTTTCTTCTCTCTTCCTTCTCCATATATATATTGATTCATTCATAACAACATTTTATTTTATTACGAATCACATATCAGAAAAGCATCGATTCATTAAAAATATTGTTTATGGGTCTATTCAAAATTATAGCTAACTAGTGGATTATATTGAATTATCAATTAAAGGTTCCCTTTGACATTGAGCGAATGATATCTGTATACCAACAACATTATTTATAATTAAGACCATCATTATTTTAAAACGACATCAAGATCAGAAGGCAATAATTACATTTAGAAGCTTCAATTTAAGATCAATGTCATAAATTTCAATTTAACACAATCAAATCTCTTTTGAACACGTAAGGTGAAATAAAGATAAACATAATACTCAAAGTTAGTACAAAGATAAAATAAATTAATCACATCATACCATGTTGCACATATATAAAGTTCAAATGACGTACTAATAACACAACTCGTAACATCCAAAAGAATAGATTAAGAATTGGTATCCAAGTTTAATTTATTTAACACGTCAGGGTTGACTAAAGTTTCAACTAGTTTTAGCCATTTCCAACTTTAATCTGATACTTATTTTCCTGTTCTTGCTCTACCTTTTCATTACGTCGTTGAAACTTCTGATGAAGCCCAAGCCTAGGTGGATCTACAATAACTAGTATCTTCTTTCCAGTTACTTTCCCCACTACGATGGGCAAAATATCTTCAGTCCGTCCGACAAAATATTCGCTGTTTGCTATGACATTCTTTACAGCATTGGCTCTTGTATCTTCAACTGCCTGGCTCGACATTTCTATTTGAGTACATTTCTTAGCAAGAGTAAATCCAATTCCTTCAGTGACACAACTCATCTCTCAAGGGAGTTTCTTCTTGAACTTCAACCATTTCCGAGATGGAAGTATAAAGCTGCTCGGCTCTCGAAGTATTCACTTCAAAATAAGAATCTGGAGATATTCGGAAATTAATGTCACATATAGTTTCTTTCACATATTCTTTCCCGAACAACAGCTGCAGTGGTGGAGGTTTCTCACCTTCTTCCTTTCCAGTGGAGATCTGGAAATAGAGCGATGATACATGCAAGCTGTTACCTTCTCTGTTTTTAAGAAATAATGTTTCAAATCATCTTTAATTTTCCCTATAGGCAAACGCCTCAGAAAATCTGCAAGTCCTTCATTCTTCTCTTTTCTTTCTTCTGCCCAACCTGCTAAATCCAGATTCTTTCTCAGTAGCAAATTCGTCAGTAGCGTGAGTGAAGATTTTATTTCTTCAGTCTTCCTCTTCAATGGTTTTTCATAAGTAACATCCAACAAATGTATTGTAGCCTGTTTTATTCTATCTTCTACAGGTAACACAACTTTCGCCCTTTTAGAATCCTTATCATCAGACATTTCCAATTTTCGCTTACGTTGATCAGTTGCGGCAACTTCAGCTGACAGATCTCGCTTCTTCCAATGGTATCCATTCAAGGTCTTCACTGCCATCTGTTGGTCTTCTTCAGTTTTAAAGATCAAATAAATCCAAGAACTCGCTCTTTTCGGCGACCTAATAGTATGGTTTCCCAACTTCAAATCGTCTGTCAACAATTTCTTCAATTCCCCTAACCGGTATAATCTCGGCAGGCCTTTCACTTCAATTTTGAATACGCCTGTAGTAGTAGTGGTGGTTTCCTTGGCCGGAGATGATGGTTCTTCTTCAATTGTAGCATCTCCCGCATCACCATTCGTCACAGGTTCAGTTGTTTCATTTCCATCCTGTTCTTCAATATTTTCATTTCGTCCATCGACCTTCTTCTGACCTTCTTCCGGTTCCACTTTCATATTCACACCAGTACCATTCACCTTTTCAATCAATACGTGCAAATCTTTTTTCAAATTATGCTGTAGCCGATCGAAATTTTCTTGTATACCTTGTACTTTATCTGCAAGAGATTTACGTTGCGCCAATATCTGTTGTAGCCTTTCATCGTTCAATTTATGTTGTTGATCTAATTTAGCAGTTAGTGTCTGTCCTAGCTGTTCATGGTTTGAATTCAGCTTTTCATCGTTCAATTTCTGTACCTGTTCTAGCTTTTCATCGTTCAATTTTTGTTGTTGACCAAATTTAGCATCTAGTAGTTGACTAATCATATCAATAAGATTAGAATGAGAACGTTCGGACACAATTACGGCATTTCCAGATATGATTTCATCTAAAGTACTGGTACTTCTTCAATCTCGGAATCCTGCATATTGCCAATTCTTTGGATTTTCTTCCCACTTCTCAAAGTAGTGAAACTCATAAAAGGTATATATATGTATAGGCATAAACTCCGTTCTTACTATCATTCGGAACTAAAGGTTTTCAGTATATTCCCGGGTCTACGGCACCGGATAGAACTATAAATATTCTTTTTAATTCAAGTTCTAGCCCCAATTCGTTAATCTATCTCAATGAATTATAACATTATACATACCAACTAACGTCGATTTATTCTCCCCTTTTTTCATATATTGTGGATCAATAACAATCATACCTTTTTTGTGTACGTATCCTGTAATTAATAATGTTTTGCATGATAACATGTCAGTAATAATGTTTTCTCTTTTAACTATTTATACATGTTTGATTATTGCGACTCTGATCACGTATTGAAAAAATAGGTACAGATTGACAATATCGATCGTTGTATGGTGGACGATCCAAACAATTCACGCACTGAAGCACTATGTTCACACACAATATGATTCCAGAAAATAATTAGACTCGCCGCTGTGTGACGCTCCATTCGCTAAAAGCAAGCTACACGGCGGGATAGTGGTGGATGATAGAAACAATTAACGCACTGAAGAACTATGCCAACACACAGTATGTGTCCAGAAAGAAATGAGACTCGCTGCCGCGTGGCGCTCCATTCGCTAGAAACAAGCTACCCGGAGGGATTGTGGTGGATGATCCTAACAATTAACGGAGTGAAGCCGTATGCATCATAAAGTGTATGCAGAAAGTAATGAGTCTCGTCGCCGGGAGGCGCTCCATTCGCTAGAAGGAAGCTACACCGAGGGATTGTGGTGGATGATCCAAACAATTAACGCACTGAGCACTATGCCCTTAAAAAATGCATACAGAAAGAAATGAGACTTGCCACCGCGTGGAGCTCCATTCGCTAGAAGCAAGCTACCCGGAGGGATTGTTGTGGATGATCCAAACAATTAAAGGACTGAAGCACTATGCTCACACAGAGTATGTGTCCAGAAAGTAATGAGACTCGCCGCTGCTTGGCGCTCCATTCGCTAGAAGGATGATACCCGGAGGGATTCTGATGGATGATCCAAACAATTAACGCACTGAACCACTATGCTCACTCATAGTATGTGTCCAGAAGGTAATGAGACTTGCCGCTGCTTGGCGCTCCATTCGCTAAAAGGAAGCTACACGTAGGGATTCTGATGGATGATCCAAACAATTAAAGCACTGAAACACAATGCCCTCATAAAGTGTATGCAACAAGTAATGAGACGTGCCAGCGCGTGGAGCTCCATTCGCTAGATGCAAGCTACCTGGAGGGATTCTGGTGGATGATCCAAAAAATTAGTACACTGAAGCACTATGCCCTCATAAAGCGTATGCAGAAAGTAATGAGACTTGCCAGCGCGTGGCGCTCCACTCGCTAGATGCAAGCTACCCGGAGGGATTGTGGTAGATGATCCAAAAACTTAACGCACTGAAGCACTATGCTCACACACATTATGTGTCAAGAAAGTAATGAGACTTTCCACCGCGTGGCGCTACATTCGCTAGAAATATGATACCCGGAGGGATTCTGATGGATGATCCAAACAATTAACGCACTGAAGCACTATGCTCAGACACAGTATGTATCCAGAAATTAATGAGACTCGCCGCCGCGTTGCGCTCCATTCCGTAGAAGCAAGCTACCCGGAGGGATTCTCGTGGATGGTCCAAACCATTAACGCACTGAAGCTCCTTGCTCACAGACAGTATGTGTCCAGAAAGTAATGAGACTCGCTGCTGCGTGGCTCTCCTTTCGCTAGATGCAAGCTACCCGGAGGGATTCTTGTGGATGATTCAAACAATTAACGCACTGAAGAAGTATGCCCTCATAAAATGTATGCAGAAAGTAATGAGACTTTCCACCGTGTGGCGCTCCATTCGCTAGAAGCAAGCTACCCGAAGGGATTGTGGTGGATGATCCAAACAATTAACGCACTGAAGCACTATGCCCTCATAAAGTGTTTGCTGAAAGTAATGAGACTTGCTTTTGTTTGGTTAATTTATGTTCAACCGTCTTCATATTGGTGCTGCTGGACAATTAACTGATATAGGAAATATAATTATCGTGGCTACCATTTTAAAAACGGTGACCGATATAAAAATCTTTTGCGACATTCCTTTTCAGTTTTTAACGGTCTATCGAACGGGGTGTCACTCGTTTTATGTTTCCGTTAAAATTTTAAAGTTCGGAGCCCGGCGCCCTTGAAGAGCGGCCCTGGGGGACACCACGACATCTCCATTCGATTTGCTTTATAGTATTTCCTATTTGAGATTTTTTTTGTTAAGTTATTTTTTTTCAACCGTTTTCGAGATATTTCCGTGGAAAGATTAAAATGGGCCATACAGGCGCGAATCCAGGATATGATCAAGTGAGGGACTAAACCATACTCTGCCTCTTTATCCAGTGTAAAGCAGGAGTGAAGCTCATTTTATTCAGTGTATACCTGAGCACTAAGGGGGGATATAGCCCCTATAGCCCTTCCCTTCGATCCGTGCCTATATATTTTGCCGGTGCTGTGTCATCAGTTATAGCTCAGAATACGTAATAAATAAATGCAACCAAATGGGAATGGAACTGATGCTCAACACGGTACTTAACTGTAAAATTGTGGTTGAATTTAAATAAAATTCAAATGTTTCTAATTTCAAAATGACTAGTTGGGGAAAAAGTGAGAGAGAAAGAAAGGTTATGATTAAAAGATAAAGGATGAGCACTAGCCTGAAGGATCCAACGAAGCTGGCATCGTCCTAGTCACCTGGAATGATGAATGTTTTCCCTTGGAGCAGCCTGGATAGCTGGAGACAGTCAACATATGGATCTCCATCCTGTTGATCTGCAAGGGGCGTTGATAATGCGTCTTTACGATGATGTCCTCCTACACCTTCATTCTACTAGTCTGCTGAAGCTTAATGAGTCTGTGGTGATAAACCAAGAGAATGGTACTCTTGACTATGGAGCAGGTAATTCTCCAACGGTGCGATCCGCTTCTCTCGTCGATCCTGCACCTATCCTAATCGTGTTTCGAATACCCCTTGTTGTCCTGTTCCTCTTGGTTTGGTGTCGCTGAAGAATGATGACTTTGGAGTTCAATGAATCGGGAAGTTTCAGGCTGTGCTTGAAGGTATGCGGAAGGAAAGAAGTAAGCTAGTTGAGTTTATTTAACAAATATTCATTTACAACAGGTGTCTGAGAATGTACAGTTCTAATCAAAATTTTCTTTCAATAAGTTTTCAAGAGTTCATGATTCTTTCGTTGATAAGTGATTTAATAATAATAATCGAATTTAATGAATTCAATTCACAGTTACTTCTAATACACAGTCACTTCACTTCCAATACACAGTTACTTCACACCCCCTCCTCGAAATCAAAATACACGAAAATTTCAATTTTCCGTAGTACCAAAAAAATGAAGAAATTCCAGAAAAAAATGTTTGTTGAAAACAAAAGAGTTCTTTGTATGACATATTGTTTGTTTGGAATTAATCCTTGACCACAAAATGATGAGTGAGCGTTTCTGAGAGAGTTCATGTAGTTCACTGGGTAACCTGAAGATATGACAACAGCGTCTCTGGGAAGATGGAAAGTAAGAAAAAGAAAAATAAACATTAGTGCTTCCATAATATCATTGTGAGTGACATGTGTTTTAAAACGTTAGTGTGGAGTTCCGTTAGTGCTCAGGGAAGGGAGATAAAAGGTAGGAATAATACTAAATTTAATTATCACTAATACAGATCATCAAAACTTAGATACGTATAATTAAAAAAATATCATAATCAAATAAATAAATAAATATTTCATAATCCAATGCAGACCTCTATATATATGTATATGTTCCTCTAATGCAGAAAATAACTTCAATATCACACAAGAATAATACGCGAGAAGAAAAAGAAACTTAATACTATCTAACTAACCAAAGATAGTAAAGTTAGACTGCACAAGAAGGGTACTGATTTCAGTTTGAGAAAAAATGAGCTTTAAGTTATTTAGGCTTAAAGCGTCCGTAGACTGGAAAATAATTCGAAGATATGGTTATAGCCCCATATACTGGCTATAATCAAACTATATGAAATCAGCATGACAGAACTATTCACCACATACAACCTGCAACCCTAACTAACATATAAATTCTTCTTATCTTCATCTTCTTTCTTCTTGAATCTTGTCCCCTTCGAGCATCGAATCCTGGACATCAATCTTGGCATCGAATCCTAGACATCTAAAAAGATGGAGCATGGTTCTTGCGATCTTGATTTCAATCTTCTTAATGTATCCATCAAAATATCTATCCATATATGTGTCGTTCATTTTCTTCATTCTTCACATACTCACATTTCAAAAAATAAAAGTAAGAAACTTCTGTAGTGATACGCTGTCCAATCAAATGAAATGGTACATTCTTGAAGATACTAACGTGTTCCAAATTTCGAAGTATTCCAAGTTTTCGAAGTTTTCCACCGGTAGATTTGCACAATTCAAAACCAAGATAAACTAACTTCTAAGCGTGGCCAGTGCTAAAAGAAAGTTCATCATCCATCGGCAAGGTGTTCCTATCCACAATCCAATCTTCAAGAAAAGTAATCCACATACAAGTTGCGTGCGGACAGACGAACTAACAGACTCTTCATCAATAGGAAAATATATGGGGAGTAATCGCTGATAAATGTCCCAATTCTCTCTATCATAAACACAAAATACGACACGGTCTACGTCATCAAGATGTTCCTCTAAAAATTTTCTTGTTGTAACCAAGGCAATTTTGGCAGCTTCTAACTTCGGAAACTTAAATGCTACAGTCAAAATGTTAGGTAATACAATTGTAGAAAGACCATTCTCCAACATCACTTTAAAACAATTTTTATATGTCTCTCGTAAAATCTTCTTGTCTGAATTCCGCGGTCCACATGTCATAATTACATAATTAGCTGGTAAACGATAACCATTGACAATCTTCGCTTCACCTGGCTTCAATGATGATATGGTCAAACATTCTTCTAAAAATTCAGATCCAGCTGCGTCTTGAATGGCTTTATCTGCTCCACCTAAAGAAGTTAAGGTTTCATTCGTCGGATTTACTAAGGCATCTGCTTTTATGTCCACTACATTACCTTTATAAATACTAATCTTCTGATTGATGGTAGTATTACAAGCAAATTTCGGTTTTTCTTCTGTAGAATTCTTCCCTATAGTTGCCCAGGTTGGTAGATTTTCGGCAATCACAACATCCTTGATATGAAGAGAAGGGTTGAAAACTTCTTCTTCCAAACACTGTCTTATGGGGTTGAAAATCTCTTCAGTTGGTGGTCCTTGATGGTCTTCTAGTCTCGTCTTCTTCTTTTTCATCGTATGATCTTCCGTGCAGACGTTGATAGGCATCTCTTAGTCAGAGTCTTCAAGGTGGTCTTCCTCTTCCGGGTTTTCCTTCTCATAAAACTTCTTCAATCTCTGGACTGCTATGCTGCCTATTTTGTAAGATCCTCCGGCGGTCTTATACTTAACAAAATATGAATTTGGATTTTCCACACGTTCAATTATGCCTGGGCCAATAAACTTTCCGCTGAATGCTTTGGCGTGACCTCTTTTCTTGTGGTGTCTAAAATCCAAACTTTTTCTCCTTCTTTAAAAGCAGGTTTCGTATGTCTCTTGTCAAAAAATTTTGTCGCTGTTTTATGACGTTTATAAAAATTTTCTTGCGCTCTGTCTCTAATCTCTTGTAATTGCTGTAAACGAACGGTATTGTCTTCATATTGACACGGGGTATTTAATATTGCCTGATGAAGTAACCTGGGTTTGAAGCCAAAAAGACATTCAAATCATGAAATTTGAGCTGATAAATTCTTGGTGACGTTAAGCGAAAAAACTATAGGTTGTAATAAGTCAATCCATTCTTCTAAATCTTTGTCACATAAAGCTGATTTCAATCGTTGTTCTGTTCCTAATACTAACTTCACAAACACCATTACTATAATGCCCATGTACATTTACAAAACGAATGTTAGCACCAATCATAGCACATAATTCTTTAAATAGTCCACTAGTGAATGCACTGACTTTGTCTAAGACAATTTCATAGAAAATTCCAAAACTTTAAAATTACTTTATGATAAAGAAATGAAGCCAAAGCACTTGCTGTAACATCAGGAAAGGAATCTGCAATTATGTATCTAGTACAACTGTCTACTACAACCAGGGGTGTAGCCAGCAGGTTTATGTAGGGGGGCCCGTCGTTTTTGAGGGGGGCAGCTACAAAGCCAAAAGAAATTATGTTGCAGCTAGTGTTTTGAGGCACGAAAAAACCGGAAAATTTTGGTTTCCAGCTTTTTCTTCTTCTTCTTCTTCTTCTTCTTCTTCTTCTTCTTCTTCTTATTATTATTATTATTATTATTATTATTATTATTATTATTATTATTTGCTTTTTGTGCATAAATTATATTCCAGGTAGTTTTATTACGTTTATCCAATAATCACTGTCCCGGACCAAATTCCTTACCAGACCCGGAATATACCTTTTGCACAACTAGTTTAAGCCCTTGTACGCAGAACCTATCTACATAAGACTAATTTTCTTTGAAATTTCACTTATTTTCTTTAAGATTTCCTGACAAAAATAATTATTTATTATTCGTGACTAAAAAAAACATAATTATTTTATTAACATCTACAGTACTGGCACAATTATTATGGATTTTTGATAAAGACAAAACTTTTGTGCAAAAATGTCTTGCAAACAATTTTATTAACTAATATTTTATTTACTTTACCACACCAGTACCAAACAAATATTTATTAGTTATTTTAGGTTGGTTTTACAGTCTTATACGGGAGTGTCTGGCAATACAGTGAGAAAATGTCTGACAACCCTGACACAATCACTGCATTGTCTGGACAGAGCTCATTGTCAGTAATAGTCCGGCATTTGCGTGGAGAAATGTGTGTTTATTGCATTGTCCGCCTGCCATTTGCATGTTATCACTTTAGTTTTGTGTGCTTGTGCATTCAAGTTTAATACCAACTTTTTTCCCAGATTTTCTAATGTGTTTATGCAATTGAGCAGACATAGGCAAAGTTCGTGATTTGAGTTCTCTCAAAGTTGGACAGATTAGTGTTTTATTGAAAGAAATCACCTTAAAACAGAAAGAAATAGGGAAGAAACTTAAAGTTTCAACTGAAACCTTCAGTAATATCAAGAAGAAATTGGAATATGGACACAGTTTGGCATCAAATAGGGTTGGAAAATGTGGTAGACCTAAGAAAACAACACCGAGAATGGACATAAAAATAATTAAAATGGCAATTAACAACAGAAGAGCATCTTGCAGAATGATTTCCAACTAACTTGAAGCAGAGGGCACTACCATTGCTCGCAGAACAGTAAATAAGAGACTATTGGAAGGTGGACTAAAAGCATATCGTCCCAGAAAAAAGCCTCGCCTTACTGATAAGATGAAACAGGCTCGCAAGGCCTGGGTAGAGGCTCACGTTGACTGGACATCTGAGCAAGGGGAGAAGGAAAGAGTTTAAAATATTCATGTAAAAACGTTAATAACACAAATAATTAAAATTATGCAAAATATTAAACTTAACTTCCAATTTTAAGCCTTGCAGACTTTCACGTCATTAAGCTTACTCGTTATTCAATTGCTTCAATCACTTTCATCAGCTGTTCAACGCCTTATTTTGTGGCCTGTATTGTAGCAGATTTTGTTCTGTGACGAGTCTATCGTTGCAGTGCTTAACGACCGTGTACAGACTGTAAGAAGGCGATCAGGTGAGCAATTTACACCGGAATGGTTAAAGAAGACTGTAAAATTCCCTCAGAAGGTCATGGTCTGGGGAGCCATTTCTGTGCATGGAACAATTCGTTTGAAGATTGTTGATGGCACCATGGACCAGTATAAGTACAAAGAAGTACTACAAAGACGTTTGCTACCTCAAACAAGGGACTGGTTTGAAGATAGACCTTGGATTTTTCAACAGGACTCTGCCCCGTGTCATACGGCAAGGTCAGTGAAGACCTGGTTTGAAGAAAATGGTGTAGAAGTGCTCTCATGGCCTGGAAATTCCCCGGATATGAATCCGATTGAGAGTTTACGGTCTGTATTGAAAGGTGAAATAAGTTCCCGTAACGACCAAAGCAGAGCTCATACAACGTCTTATCAAAGTATGTATTCATTCAGGTAGAATCAGGGAATTGTGCAGGAAGTTGATCACTGGAACACCCAGACGTGTTAAAGCACTTGTTAATGCAAAGGGTGAACAAACTAAATATTAAAATAGTTGTTTACTATTGACGTACTCACTATTTGTGAATAAAATTGATTTGCATTATTATTTGTTTGCTTAAATGTCGTTTTTGTAGAAAAATTGTTTTTTCCAAAAATCCATAATAATTGTGCCAGTACTGTATGTCTTATTTCCTGTTCTAGGGGCCGTCCACATATTACGTAACGCTATTTTTGACCAATTTTACCCCACCCTCCTGCTTATCACACTTCGTAACGCAAGGCCGAACCCCACCCCTTTGTTACGTAACACTTTTTGATCTTTATTTTTTCATTATTTTGATTATTTTAGGGGTTATTACAATAAAAAAAACTATTTTTAATGGTAGAACTTTTTATTAGAAAATGCTTATATTATTGTGAATATATTTATAGCGTTTTTCGCCAACAAACCAAAGTATTAGAAAATGGTAGACTCGTAATAATCTTTTATCCCCATAAGGTTGTTTAATTAACCAAGGAGGTCGCACCCATCATTTTAGGTCACTGGTGATTGGCAAGAAGAAAGTACTGCGGAAGATGCAGTTAAAACAGGATTTAAAGAAATAACATCGACCTCTTCTTCCGAGATACAGGGTGCTTCGTGCATTTGAAGTTCGCCAGTGTTAACGATGCAGAGTTCTGTTCCTCTTCGACCACAGATTCGAAGTGGCTGCACACGTGAAGGAGCAGGGACATCTCGTTTGTAAACAAGCTTTCTAGCATCTTCTTTGCACTTCGGACTTCAGTTTACCACTATACAAATTCTTAAAAAAAACAGTGCGAGAATGCGAATAAACTCGATTTCTTCAGAAATATTCAAATCCAAAAATAATAATAATAAAGTAGTACGACAATAATATCCGACGAATTAGGTTTTTAATATCTTTAGTTCTGCAAATCGTGCATTGTTCCGTCAAAAAATGTTTTAAGAAAAAAAGTTTCTTCTGTTTCACATTCGAAACTTATTCGAAGGAAAGAGTGGGTAATGATTCGAATCAGAAGTTTTAAATAATATTCTCAGAAATAGCGATACAAGTGGGAACGCGAAGGAATTTTAAAGCGGTGGTTACGATCACTAACAACTAACTCCAGAAAATCGTGTGACGTAAATGCAATGCTGCGATAGCCGCAAAACCGAGTTTTATTGTGTTGTGATACACACAGAGTTCTTCACCAGTCATGCTGGTGTCTAGTGCGTCTTCGAATAACTTCTGTATGATTCAATTTATATAGGCTATAGTTCGAAACTTTCCGAAATAATGTAATTATTTATTTATCTATCTATATATACAGGGTGAACGGTAACTACGTGGACGAACTTGGACGGGTGATATTATATCTTTAAAAAAGCAAAGATGCCCTTATGAACATGGAGGAAATTCCGTTCCGTTTAGGAATGACAGAGTGTTGAAAGCATGGGAACATGTACTTCAGTGGCCAACAGCTTAAAAACAATACATCGTGGAGAGTGCGGTTAAAAACGTCACTTAGAAAGTCATACCTACTCTATTGAAAAATCCATATTTAAAAACGCAGCTACGTGTGCGCACGAAATTAACAACATGTGACACTTCTTTCCTTTACAGCATATCCGGGAATCCCTCCGTTCCTTTGGGGAATTCCGTGCGCACGCATAGCTGTGTTTCCAAACATGCATTTTTCAATAGAGTAGGTATGACTTTCTAAGTGACATTTTTAACCGCACTCTCTATGATGTATTGCTTTCGACACTCTGTCAGTCCTAAACGGGACGGAATTTCCCATGTTCACTACGACTTTTCTTTGTTTCTTGTTAGATGAACTATCACCCGCCCAAATTTGTCCACGTAGTTACCATTCACCCTGTAATATATATCTATCTATCTATCTATCTATCTATCTATATATATATATATATATATATATATATATATATATATATATATATGTAATGAAATTACTACTTTTGTAACAACTCTTGAGCCACCCGACTGATTTCGATTAACTTTTCAACGTAGATGAGTTTCGGGCCTGGAATGTTTTTTTATAGCTTTACTTTGAATGTGCACTTTGAAGAGAAGGGGGAGATATACAAAAATGATCGAAAATGACCAATATTAATGTTGAATCATAGTTTTCGGAGTGGCTGATACGAACAGTGCCACTTCTGATGCCGTTTAAATCTAAATTCACTCCCCATTATTACTCCTAAGGGGGATGGTGACATGTAAAAATAATTGAAAATTACCGATTAATTGAAATCCATACTGAAAAACGTTCTTTTTCACCAAATTTTTCATCTGATATAAATATGTTTTTTTAAATACTAGTTACAGCATATAAAAAATGTAATGCACGCCTACTTACAAATCAGTTTAGTACCATTGTTTTATGGTAGTATTTACAGTAAATTGTTGAAACATTTGTTTTCAAAGTGTCAAATATATATCGCAGTAAACTGTGTGATCTGCTGTAAAAAAAATAATAAACCATACTGTTTTCCGACTGGTATAAGGAGGAAATACCATACAATTTTTCGATTGGTATAGTAAAATAGTATTTTCCCATACTGTTTTACCGTAAATTATCAATTATATGCAAACTTTGTTATTTTCAAGTGACTGAAGCGAGGTAATATTACAATGATGTTTTAAAAGCTGGTCATTTGGGGGGGCAGGAAGTCATTTGGGGGGTCCGGGCCCCGATGGGCCCCCCCATGGCTACACCCCTGACTACAACTACCAAATATTTGTGATTTAACATGTTATTGGGGGAATAATTCCCAGCTACATCTATGTGTACTCGATAGAAGGGGGGAACGGAGGGATAAGTAAGCAATGTACCATACGGAGAACCAATTTTCGATTTCGATACTTGACATATCGTGCATTCTTTACACTTCTGATATATATATTTCTTCATGTTAGGAAAATACACTATTTTTACTAACTATCATAGGTTTTAAAATAGCCAGAATGAGATGATCCCAATGCTGACGTATGACAAGCATTGAAAACTTTATAACGCAAAGAAGTATGAACTGCAACTAAAAATTTTATACCTTGAGAAGTTTTCTGCTTTCTGTACAAAATTCCATCTTTAATAGTAAAATATAATGCTTGGCGTTCTATTTTAGGATTTCTATTTTCTTTCTGTTCCAACCAAGAAAAATATCTTTAAAAAACGAATCCTTACGCTGTTCTGTTGCCAGATTTGGCTCATTTAAAATTGAAAATGAATTTGTGGTCTGAGTAAACAGATTTTCGGATCTCTTGATTCTGTTTCTCGTCTTCCAAATCTCTAGGGGGGTTAGAAAAACATGAAATGGCGTCTGCCTCTATGTTACTGGAGCCACTGATGTGTGAAATAGTAAAATTTTACAATTCGGTTTCACTTAACCATCTGAAAATTTTACTTACATTCTTTGTTTGCTTCAAATAAATTAAACTCTGACAATCTGTCTTCAAATAAAAATGACGTCACAAAAGAAAATACCTAAATGAAAGTAATGAGTATAACAATGCTAGTAATTCAAGCTGATATGGGTGTAATTTTCTCTCACTAGGAGACGTTGCACGACTACAATAACTAATAGGTACTAAATTTGTGTCGTCAAGTGAATTTTGAGGTTGTTTGATTAGTCCAGAAAGAGCGATTTTGCTGGCATCAAAATAGAGATACCGAGGATAATCAGGTTTGTATCTCATTAGACATGGTGCTGAAATTATGGCTCGTTTGCTATTATTGAATGCTGTCTCCTGTGCGTCCTTCCAACGTTTTTTTTTTTCAATAAAGAAAGTAACGCTTCTGCTAATTGACTAAAATTAGGTAAATACGAACGAACAAAAGAAGCCAATCCTAAAAAAAACTTTTGACCTGTTTCTTTGTTTTGGGACGCTGATAGTTGGAAATTGAGTTAATTATCCGTTTCGAAATAGACAAACCATCTTTACTAACAGTGTGACCTAAAATATCTAATGAAAAATATCCCAAGTTTGTTTTTTTCTGGGGAAAGCTTTAAACCAACTTATTTTATTCTTTGAAGCAACATACGAGTTAAATGCACAATTTCATCAAAACTATCACTAGACCAAAAATAATCGTCAACATAGGCAAATATTTTATCTTGTGGAAGACCTTTTAAGGGGAGTTTCACTAATCTGTTCATACCACTAGTAGATGTCTTGACCCCCTGGGGCAAAAAATTAAAATGATTTGATCCAAGATTCGGAATCGAAAAAGCTGTAATAGGTTTAGATTCTTCAGTGAGGGGAATATTAAAGAAAGCTCCAAAAACGTCGCAAGAACATAGATATTTGCGTCCTGCCAAATTAGTCAAAATATCCTGGATAGGAGGGACCGGATAGCTGTCAGGAACCATTTTTTGATTGATATAACGCGCGTCTTGTATAAATCGATACTGTCCATTCTTCTTTTTAACAAGCATTACTGGAGAATTATACGGACTAATACTAGGCTCAATGATCTTACTTTTCAATAAAATATCTACTTGTTTTTTGATCTCATCCCGTATATGAAATGGTACCGAAAATTGGGGTCGATTTACTGGGATATTGTCTACTAATTCAATATTATGTTTATATTCTTTAGCACAACCATAATCAAATTCATTCCAAGAAGAACTAGAATAAAATTCCTCTAATAAGTCAAATCATTACTGTTGATGTGGCAACAATTCAGGGTTAACATTTACACGATATTTATCATAACCTTCAGGAAAAGATTTCGTATCTACTGCATTAACTTGATGAACCTTATTGTTAGTGCTATTTTGTTTCTTGAAGTTGGTATCACTGATAACATGTTCGGCAAAACCCAAAACAACATATTTTTTTTAAGTAAAGTTTACTTTTGGTTGGATTAATCACAGAAATTACCGGATGAATTTCATCTACAACTGATTTACGCACAAAAATTTCTGCCTGCGTATCTATTAATTCATTGGGAACTAATAAATTGCGAGTACCTGCAAGATCATTTACTTTTTTTAATGTAACTTGAACACTTGAATTAGGAGATAAAACAACAGAGCGAGCCACTAAAAATTGAGGTTTATATAATTTTGCAATATGGTTAGAAATTTCATCAAAAGATAAGTATGGTTTCAATTCAATTCTTGGAGGAATACCAAATTTAACAAAATTAAAAGAATTCTTGTTGTGATCAACCTTTGCAAGATGACTTTTCAATAAATCTTGGCCAATTATGCTATTATACGGAAAATCATTATACACTCGAAAAGGATGCGTAAGATATTGCCCCCTTAATTTAAATTTCACTAAAAGGATTTCATCACTTCCTTAAGAATTTCCAGTGATACCACGAATAAAAGTCGTTCCTTTGAGTATTTTATGCTTATTACTTAAATTATTACCAGAAATAATGCTAACAGTGCTGCCTGAATCCAATAGAAATAAATGCGGCTTATTGTCTATATATGCTTTAACATGAGCCAAATCAGCTTCATATTGAATAGGCACATAATATCGCTTACTATTTCTAACATTATTACACATATTATTGTCTAGTTTATTCTTATTATTCGATTTAACATTCTCATTTACATTGACTGCATTGACAAAAGCAAGACGCTGCGAATGAGAGGAGGATGCGTTGGATGGATTTCTTCGCTCCAAACGCGAATGCTCATAAGATTGTATACACGCAGATTTCCTTTGTGTGCGTGAGAAAGTTTTGCGAGCGCAGTTCGTTGCACAAGGCTTTCTAACTGGACTTTGATACCGTCTAACTGAGCTATCAATGTATTTTTTTTATTCAGGCTAACTTACAATTTCATTTTCGTTCTGAATATTAACATCTAAAGTATTCTCTTTTTGCTGGGTCTGACTTCTTTGAGGGAGTCGAGGGAGTCGAGGGACTCGAGGGAGTAAAAACAATTATTTGAAGGAGCCTAGGGACTAAAAAATTCACTGGAGGGAGTCGAGGGAGTAAAAATATTCACTCGAGAGAGTCGAGGGAGTAAAAGTATTCACTCGAGGGAGTAAAATATTCAGTCGAGGGAGTAAAAATGTTCACTCGAGGGAGTCGAGGGAGTAAAAATATTCAGTCGAGGGAGTCGAGGTAGTAAAAATATTTATTCGAAGAAGTCGAGGGCGTAAAAATATTCACTCGAGGGAGTCGAAGGAATAAACATATTCACTCGAGGGAGTCGAGGGAGTAAAATATTCACTCGAGGGAGTAAAATATTAACTCGGGGTGTCGAGGGAGTAAAAATATTCACTTGGGGGAGTGGAGGGAGTAAAAATGTTCACTCGTGGGAGTCGAGGGAGTAAAAATATTTACTCGAGGGAGTCGATAGAGTAAAAATGTTCACTCGAGGGAGTCGAGGGAGTAAAAATATTCACTCGAGGGAGTCGAGAAAGTAAAAATATTCACTCGAGGGAGTCGAGGGAGTAAAAATAATCACTGGAGAGAGTAAAAATATTCACTCGAGGGAGTGGAGGGAGTAAAAATGTTCACTCGAGGGAGTAAAAATATTCACTCGAGGATGTCTAGGAAGTAGAGATGCAAGGGCTCGGAAAAATCGGTTCTTTTGGAAAAAAAAACGGTTTTTTCTGCTTTGCTTTTTTGCTTGGTAAATTTTAGGCTTTTTTCAAAATACTGCTTTAAAGTGATAAAACAGACTTTGTATCGCTTCTCTATAACACAAAAAATGATTTAATTAGTGGTTGATGCTGATAATAATATAAAACGTCGAAAATAAACTATGAATTTCGAAAAAATATTTCAAACAATTTTTCTTCAACATATTTACATTATGAATTCCACAGGATAAACCAATGTATATAATAAGAATTTTTTAACCTTCTATATACAAAAGAAAGAAGAATTGGCAAGAACCGTGGCTGCTTTTGAAAATGCCAAAAACCCGTTTTTTGGGGGATGTTTAAACCAGGCTTTTTTGACTTAGGTTTTTTGCTTTATGTATTTATATTACATATTCACAGAAATAAGTTTGTTTCGCCTTGATGTTATTATGCTACAGCGGGGATATGCCGGAAGAACTCCCATAAGCTTAAAGAAGTGCGGTCAGTAAATTTCTTAAGTTGAGAATTTCCCGCCCTAGCCATTGGGAAAATCCCGTCATTACTTGAAATGTAAGACAATAACGGGAAAATCTTGTTATTGGTTTGCATGTAAAATTTAAAAGTCAACGTACCATAATCAGTACGCTAAAACTGAGGTATTAAATTACAAATTTAGTACCGGTACGTAGATATCATTGAAAGTCCAATCCAAGTTAATGTTGGAAGCTACGTAGGCAATCGATAAATTTTGCCAATTTCTATCAATATATTTAAGCAATATTGGCTTCTTTATAAAACAACACGCATTTAGGCATGCAGAAATATACAATTTGGTTTGTTTCGTATATTTAGGCTTAACATCCTTACGAAATACCGAGGTTATCAAGGAGAAGACTTTCGCTTAAACTGACATCCGAACCGCTACTTGGTTTACGCATGAAAGAAGGTTTGTGGTTCGACCGAGAATTGAACATGGGACACTTTGATTAAAAGGTTAGAGGGAAATAAAACTATTGCAGGTGGTTTGATACCTGGAAACGTTACCATGAAGTTCACACGATTCGCATTTTTTATTCTTTTTATTTTTGTGGTTTAAACCAGTTATTAAAAAAAAAGTTGGTGTAAACCAGCCAACCATAAAAGTAAACACTTCTTTTTAAACAATACACAAATAACTACCACAATAGTATGTAGTATGTTTACTTCAAAATATTCCATACCCTCTTTTTGAAACAAAATAAAATTAAAATAAAACATAAGAGAAATACTTAGATTTATATGATACACTTAAAGGCTGCACATCTAGAGCTTTTGGTTCTGTATATTCTTGAAATTCTACAGTTAAGTTTTATAGAACCACCATCACAGTTTACCCAATCCTCAAGTTTTCTGAATTTTTAACAAGAGGGATTCAACATATCATTACGGAACTCCCCCCGAAAAAAAGGAATACGGAATATATTTAAGTTAAGCTAAATACAAGTGCACAACAAACATGACTGAGTGATTAGCTTTTGCGCTTCTATCGGGAAGTCCGGGATTCAACCAGCATTCGACCATTCTGGCAAAGCTTTTCTTCATTCCATCGGTGAATGTAGAAATAGTGCGTGTACTGTGACTTGGGCGACTTCCTTTTTTATTGTTTTTAAATCGTTATTATTACTAATTACCAGCAGTGACGGTTTTGCGAAGGTTAGGGGGGCGGTCTTTCGGACTGAAGCCCGTTCCCCAAAGTTACGGAATGTCTGCAACAAACGAAATATCTATTATTTATGCCTTTACTCATAAACTTTAAGCTCCCGTCAAATAAAAATTACGAATGTTTAAAAAAACTAAACATTAGTAAGAAACCCTTCAGAAAATACTTTTCTAAATCCGCCACTGATTCTCAGTATAAAATGATTTTTAAAGTTGTATCCGGAAGATTATTGCTAAACATATAAACGAAACGAAATATTAGTTATGCCTGTACTCATAAACTTCAAGCACTTCCCAAATAAAATTAGGACTTTTTAGGAAACGAAACAATCAGAAAAAAACCCTCCTAAAATACTTTTCTAAATCCGCTACTGATTATTTGTATAAATTGGTATTCAAGGTTGTGTCCGGAAAATTATTGCTAAATCACTTCACAGCTACAGTATAACAGAAATGTGGAAGTACGGTTTGACGGATATATTGAAAAACGTACGCTTTGACGGACAAATAGAAAAACGGGCAAGTTCAACTTTTGCGCTAGAAGCTAGAGTACTAAAAGCTCTTAGAAATGAAACACGGATGACAAACTACAGAAGAAAAAAGATGTCGATAACTCAAAAGTTAAAATAAAGTTAAATAGCCTCTAAAATTACCCTCAAATACTACATTCTTCATGTTAGCTTTAATTCGTAAAACATGTGCTCCATCCATCTTGATGGTGAATGTCAGAGCGAAATATCACAATCAGGTCATGGAATTCTTATCTAACTATAGAATATACTATAAGAAAGCTATTTAGATAGAAAAATCATGAAGTTGAAAAAAGCCAAAATTTCCAAAATTCTCGTTTTTTTCCCAAAAAGCCGGCTTTTTATGTGAAAAAAACCATCGATTCAAAAAAGCCGGTTTTTTTGCATCTCTACTAGGAAGTAAAAATATTTACTCGAGAGAGTAAAAATATTCACTCGAGGGAGTCGAGGGAGTAAAAATATTTACTCGAGGAAGTCGAGGGAGTAAAAATATTCACTCGATGGAGTAAAAATATTAACTCGGGGAGTCTAGGGAGTAAAAATATTCACTCGAGGCAGTAAAAATATTCACTCGAGGATGTCTAGGAAGTAAAAATATTTACTCGAGGGAGTAAAAATATTCATTCGAGGGTGTCGAAGGAGTAAAAATATTCACTCGAGGGAGTTGAGGAAGTAAAAATGTTCACTCGAGGGAGTCGAGGGAGTAAAAATATTCACTCGAGGGAGTAAAATATTAACTCGGGGTGTCGAAGGAGTAAAAAAAAAAACTAAGCTGCAAAATATTTTAATCACTCGTAATTTGCTTTATGGTGCAAGAATGGTTTCAAAATACGACGTTTTTCATTGTCTTTGGCTATTTATAATGTTATTGTCAAAGTTTTCGTTCCAGTAATACATGTAAATGCAAATTGTAACTGAAATTAAATGTAACTGATAACTTTTCAGTAACACTAGTTGTTCTCCAAAGCCTTAGGCCTGATGTACACAGAACCATGCTTAATTAAAAGTTCTAAATACACCCTAGCTACATTTCACTTGTTTTAGTTTGACCAACGACCACCTCAAACTCGATCCATACCATATAGCTATATGCAATTGTTCAAGGACTTAGTTAGTAATACATATTGTGTTGATTTTTGGTTTGGTTTGTTTTAGTTTAACGACCCATGATTATGCTAGGGCGTCTAAAGGAGACGTGAAGCTAATGATTATAATGGAATCCGAACCACTTCAGTCGTTCAACTGTACACCCACCGGAAATCGAATTCGGGATCACGCGAACCGAAGTCAAGCGTGCTAGCCGCTAGACCAAATGGAGGTCCTCACATTGTGTTGATTTCAATCATAGAGTAAGTGTTGCCAGTTTCGAAGATCAAAAAGTAGCGTGTCAGTACTCCAAAAGTAGCGGATTTGAACTATTTGTAGGTCAAATATATACAGTAGGAATGAATTATTTGGCAACTAATGACTGGTACTAATTGAATAATTTTTAACATGGGATGGAAAATGTGCTGGACGTATTTCAAGAAATTATGATGGATGAACAAAAAAATTCTAGACAGCATACCACGAGATAAAAACAGCGTAGGAAACGTCCTTATACAAGAAGGTTTGACGAAATCAAGAACAACTGGAAAGTGACCTGAAAAAGAATTGCTCGAGTTATATAGCTGTAGAGAAGACTTGGAAAGACCTTCATCCAGCAGTGAATTGACAATTGTTGATTATGATTATGGCTATGATTTTGTTATATCTGGACCTCAGTGGTAAACTAAATACAGTCATAATTTCGTAATTTTACAAGAGAAGCGAAAAACCAGTTCCTTAAGTAACACCTATAATACTGTTTTTCAAACTATACTAAGTAGTTACAAAGTACTAGGATGCTTTTAGACTTACATTGTTACACCACTAGAAAGAACATAGTCTATTAAAAAGTATTCATAACTCAATTTCGACCAAAAAATGACAGCATAGTCTACCTCTAAAGTTCATGTATATATATAACTTTTACTAGGTAAGATAGGGTAAAAACAGATCCAAATTTAACGAAATTCGTACGGCGAAAAACAAATTTGATCCTTAATGTTGCAGCAAAACTACGAAATTTAATACAAAGGAAAACTAGAAAGATAAGAATCATTTGTGTTTGCTAGAGAGAATGAAAATAGTTATAGATAGCTCGAATTACCTATATACTTACATAGTATGTATGTCCATGTTTCGCAAGTAATTTTTAAGCAATATAAAATTTCAGCATAATGAATGCATGATTAGTTTCCCCAAATAAAGATCACATGCACCGCTGAGAAAAATGAAATGAAATTTTTTAATTTTACGTCCTACGATTATGCCGGTTAGGCTAAAGCAGACGGTGATGATGAGTAATGAATGAAATGGTGAAATGAAGAAAGTGGGAGGAAACGGGAGAACCCCGAGGAAACCCACGAACACGATGTTTGTCCACCACAAAGTTCATTGGCGGGGATTGGGATCAAACCAGGGACCCCAAGCACTAGAGGTGAACGCTCTACCACTGAGCCACCGCGGCCCCATGCACCGCTGAGAACTCAGGAATGTTTAATCTATGTTACGGCACTGGATATATGTTTATATAATACATTACGACCTTAAATTTGTATAAGAAACAGAATGTACTTAAAGTGAGACGCGTACTTGAATCTAACTTGTTTGGTGATCCAACCCGAGAACACAGATAGCAAAGATGAGTGCCGTAGCTTCTACCATAAGGTTAAGGAAGTGCCTGTTTTAAAGTGTCAATTAAACATTGAGATGTGAAACGGTAATAAAGCAATTGATCAATTTGAAAGAAAATATATGGTAGTAATAATTTACTCTATTTGTTAAGATAATGAACGTCATATTCTGTTTTTATAATGACAATCAAAGCAGAGTGTTTTGGATAATAACTGAGAAATTGTAAAATTTCAATTTCGGTACGATTAAATACATTCATTCGTGCTGCTATGTGTGGCGTTATCCGTTAGGAGGTATTGAACAATTCTGATTCAAAGGAAGTAAATAAACTACTGCATAGTACTAGAGTTAATTTAATAGAGTTTAATTATATAGGCAGTACTGAGGCTATTTGAGACAAAGTCTATTGTTGAAAGTGAAATATGGGTTACTATTGCACTGAAAAAAAGGGCTTGGTCAGGAATACCAAATTTGTTTGGTCAGAGCATTTGGTCACTTTTTTGTTAATTTAACCAAAATTTGGTCATTTTGACCAAACGTGTTTGGTCATGAACACTATATTTTTTGGTCAGAACATTTGGTTGATTAATGTTGTTATGCGAACCAAATTTTAACTGATTTGGTAATTATTTGGTTTTCCGGACCAAAATGTCTATTTACAAGGTCACATGTGTTTATTTGCATTCTGGATAAACATTTCGATTACGAAAGTGTGGATCGCAAAAATAAAAATACACGTAGAACAACAATCATAAGGGACACCGTAAAAGAACTGTGTGTAAATGAGTGTAGTGTGCACTATACAACTTTCTCAACGAAGTCACAGTGATGTGAAGTGAGAAGTAATTGTTACTTTTGAACGACGTAATGGATCCATGATATAAATTTATTAAGAAGCTGGAATTTACCGCAGCTAGTCGACGTGTTTCAAGGTAAGTGTACTTCTTCGTATATATTACTTTTGCTGTTAGTTCACATGTACTTATTCTATTGGCTGTAAATTTGGCGTAACAAATACGCCTTGGGTAAACTTTACAATGCACGCCCCAACTGCGCATCGATATGTAGAACCGCTTTCAAAGGTGTAGATTAGAGTAGGGTAGGGTACAGTAGAATAAGGTAGTTGTAGGAACGGGTTCGCTTAAGGTTAGGGAATTTTTGGTCAATTTTCATAGAATTAACAGAGAGTAATTTCTGGTTTCAAAGTGAGTTTACCACCCGGAGCGGGCATTATTAGGGCCATTCCATCGTCACGGGCAGGACATTTACACTACATTTTTGATGCTTTAAGTTGTAGATTTCTAAAAGTATAACATAAATTCTGCCAATTGTATGATATATGAGCAGTACAGACTTAGGAGTATATGTAGCTTATGTTTTCAGTATTTTTTTCTGTTTAGAGTAGAAAATATTAATTCCTAAACGCCTGTCACGGGCGGGGACAAAAAAGAGAAATGACTTTCGAGACACCAAGTGAATGTTACAAAACGCTGTGAATTCTTAGCTCAAAATGTTTTTCTTTAAACGGAAATGTATAAAGGATGAATTTTTTTTAACAAACTTCACATAAGAGAAATTTGCCAAATATTTATATTAATAAATAAACTAAACTTTACTGTGTCACGGGCAGGACACATGGTTGTCACGGACAGGACACGTGTGAATCAACACACAAAATCTCAATAAGAATGATTTCAAAAACGAAATAAAATGGAAAATAAGTCAATTTCTGCTGTTCTGTTATAGCATTGTAAACAAATAATTCTATTTACTTTACTTGAGGCTCGCTTTTATCACATAAAAATAATAATATGTCGTACACTTATTTCTCAGCACCTACACTTTAGGAAATGGTTTTATATGCCCATTTACTCCCACCTTGTAGAGAAATTCGTACAAAACCCTGTCTAGCAGTATATAAAATAGGCGCTGATATCCAGTGCCCGTGCCGTGGAAAATCAGTAGCCGGGGCCGAGAGTATACCACGCGTCGCGACGGTGCCCCCGTAAATATGAGTGAGGTTGACAGACCAGCCGCAAAGCGTCACCATGGTGGAGCGACGGGTAAGAAAATTTTCAAAAATAAACCCTGCTTTTCCTTGATTTTGAGCAAATTTTAATATTTTTTCCTTCCATTTTATAAATATTTTTTATTTTTTATTCCTGAATTTTGCGCCCCATTACTTTGACGCCCGGGGCCGTCACCCCGCTCGCCCCTTCCCCCCACGGCACAGTACTGCTGGAATCACAGGTATTATTTGATCGAAATGCACGTAATACATCTTCAACAGTCTTGAAAATTTTACCGCAATCACTTACTGTCTTCATACGAATTTCCTTGACTTCTTCGTCCTCTTCCACTGGGCTTTGTGCGATAGTTGCATGTCTATGTTTTATTTTTCTGTCCACTACAGAAAAATTCCATCAACAAAAATGTTCCTTGTGTTATATCTTCAACAGCTGGTCTAACACAAGCCTTGTTAACATGGAAACCTAAGTCGTCGCTCAGGATAGCTTCATGGCTTTCGGAATCATCATTTCCAGAATCTGAATAAAAGTCTGTTAGAAATTTAAAGATTTTACACGGATGACGTTCTGATTTAAAAGTTCAACGAACTAGCAAAATTTCGCTGTCAATTTGAAGAAAAAAAGTGTTTTGATTGGAGACATTCAATTGACAAGAACATTTCCCCGTCTTTTATTCAAAACGTTTTTTTTTTTTTTTTTTTTTTTAAATTTCTGCTGATGATAGTAGTAAAACAGATATAAGGCTTAAGGATGCTACGAAATCAGCAGCACATTCTACAATTACTTTCTTTTGTTTCACACAGTTCCATACTGGCCTTTTTGTACGTACTTCAATCCCATCCACTTCTCGCTTGAAACGAACGAAAAGGTGACGCTAATGATAATATTTATATGATACTTAGTTTCAGTTAAAACATCATACTGACAGTAACAGATAATCCTCTATTTAAGTATAATGTTCATGCTTAAAAAACTTAATTTTAGTACACACGGAATCATTTTCTATCATGAATGACCAATGTACACAATCTTTCCCACCAGTGGCATGGCCACTGTCACGGGCAGGACAAGTTTTCAAATTGAAATAAATCGAAATATATTATTAGCATTAGTCCAAAATTTGGTAAATGTGAACTACACGTGGAAATTGTTACTTCTACTAAGTACGAACCACATTCTCAAATTTGGTAATTCAGTACAATAACTTTTGGTAGTTTTCTGTCACGGGCAGGACACTCAAGTTGACGTTTATATCTTTAATGATATTATAATCAATTTTTATCCTGTAAACGCTTTTTCAACTGCAGCTTGTAGCAAAAAGAAGCATCTTGAATAGCTCGAAGTTACTTCAGCCAAACATGCACAATATACCGTAAAATGTTGCCAGTAACAAGAATAAAAAAATTCCTCGCAGCTGACGGTTACAAAATCACAACTTAGACTTGAAATTTTACGTGAATTCTAAATATAAATAAGTTTTTCTCTGTGAAAAAGAAAATTTCGTTCTATTTACTTCATATATACGTAAAAATGCATTGGCTTTGACAGTTTTCGAAAATTTGAGTTCAGGCTCACTTTCGCGTGGAATGGCCCATTAAGTAAAACCTAGGCCCTTACATATGGATAAAGGGGGCATTGACGACACTAGAGCAGGGTATAAAATTGCAGGGTCAAGAGTTGGGGTAATTTCTATTACCACTAGATACTTCCGGAAAGGGGTAAATAAAGTAACACTAACGCTAGTAGTTTGCAAAATAAATTGGTGCATTTATAGTTTACAGATGAACAAAAATCTAAAATTTACGGAAGAAATATGGGTTATTATTTAGTTTCTCCTCCAGATCACTTGGTATTGACTCTGACTTACATGGTAGGGGTTTCCATTCGTTATTTGTAAATGTAAAGTAGTCATGAGTATAAGTACAGTGCGAACGTATAGCATAAAAACTACGCATAAAACACTAACCAACTTGTGATATATGGACACTGAAAACCATTTATGCTATCGAACAGAATCAGAACAGAAGCGTAGCAGCGGGGGCCCGACAGTTAGAAACGATGTGCGTCCGTAGGGAGCAAACGCGTCAGTGACGGTGGGTATTCGCATAATCGAGGTAGTTAACAACAGCTTACTCTAAGTCACAGTACTGGGTCCTGAGCCGTCGATGGATTTGGGAGAGATACTAAATGTCATCCGAAATATAAAGCATAATTTTGAAAGAACATTTCATGGAACGCATATATAGAATCCTTACCTTTGAAATCGATATTTATCGTGAAATACGCTGATAAAAGCGTGCATTTTTACTTTCGGTACACCACTCGAAATAATTGTTAAAAAAATATAATTTTCACTAATTTACTTCTTACTGACCCCTAAAAGACTTACTCTGGGCGACATGAAAATATCTCACTTATTACAGGTAAATATCGATGGCCCCACCAGAAAAAATCACAGTTCTTTTACGATTTGCGTATAAATAAAACTTTCTGATTGTCATAAATATACAGTGCATAAACGTAACCTGTGCTAGGTGGACACTAAAAAGCGCGAATGCCATCTAACAGTCAGGACTAAGCAAAGATGGTGGGCCGAAGCGGCAGCGCAGGGAGCAGGCACGTCAGTGATGGCGGGTATACGCGTAAGTAAAGATATGAAAAGAGGTGGGATATTGCAATGATACGAGTTTCAATAGCACTTGTCATGCTTTGACACTAGTAACGCTCCACTAGTAAACGTAAAATTCAGCTTGTGTACACTATATCATATTTCTTCTGTAAATTTTACAAAATTGTGCTTCCGTAACATGAAGCACTACCCCCTCCCTATATATATTCGAGTGTATACTTCTTATTAGGTAACTTCTATTAGGTATTCGGAAAATATTACATTCTTCAAAGCATTCAGAGAATAGTGTATTATTTCCAAAAGATAATTCTGTGGTTTGGAGCGAAACGACCAATGTCAGAAATTGCAAAGAGGAGAGAGAGAGAGGAGACAGGCTATGATTTCTGCATAGAACCTTTCATTGTTTGTTAGAAGTACATTAGTCTTTGAAAACAATCGGTTAGCATTAGACTTATTGTTAGCCATAGGTACCCGTTATGTACCAAATTACAAAATGATATGTATGAGTTAAAAATGCTCTTAAATTCTTCTTGTTGCTTCTATACCCTTGTAACTTTGACAGTATGAAGCTGAAGTATGAAGTTACCGTGAACATTTTTCTCTTTAGCTTAGCCCAAATACACCCATTTCTG
This sequence comes from Thermobia domestica, assembly GCF_964235325.1. Lineage (NCBI taxonomy): Eukaryota > Metazoa > Arthropoda > Insecta > Zygentoma > Lepismatidae > Thermobia > Thermobia domestica. Next base: position 57,899,187 of record NC_137470.1, on the reverse strand, counting down.
TAAAGGCAAAAAAAAAAAAACTGGGGTGAGCAACTTCCTCTACTCTTTGTGTGGCACATGATCGCGTAACATACCAAATTTCGCTTGGTAGTGTAATAAAACTTAAATGCTTTCACCACTGTATAATTCTTTTTTGATATTCAGTAAATATCTGGTTAATTATAAACTTTCAATCTATATTTCAGAACAGGAAATAGACGAAGCAGCATTTAATTCATTAACTGATTAACTAATTACTCAGTTAATTCCCAAAATAGGGACATGTGCAAAATTATGAGCAAAATTTAAGAAATTTGTAGAAACAAACACAGTTGAAATTTATGATGTGCTAGATGACGGTTCTCTCTCATTTGCTCCACCATCAGTGTCAACGCCAGATGACTCAGTGTCAGTTCGATCTGAAACTACAGAAAGCAGTTGTTCCATGCCAGCACCTACTAAAAGAGGAACTGATACGATGCTGAAACGAGAGACAAATTTCTCTACAGAGTCTCGGAGTTCGAAGCTCTTCAAGCTGACAGATTTTGTAAGTGTTCTGCCTTTAGTCACTTGAATATGAATTGATACAGTGATACTTATGCTGCAAATATGAACTGTGCAAATATGATTCATTACCAGTTGAAATGTAATAGATGTTGGCTTTCACCTTTTAATCTGGTGACAGCCTGCGTTATATTTATTCCATCTTTGTTAAAATCTATCTCAGATAAGTTGATAGGAACTTCTATCCCCACCACCCACCTGCTAGCTGCCTACAGTTTGAGACGGGGGTTGTGTTGCTGTTCTCTTTAGCAATACAAGCCCCCATTCGCTGCTATGTAGATATTTTTAAAAAGCAGTGTGTAAACAACGAATTGAAACTCTCATGTTATAGTGTACGTACTTCTTGATTCTTAACACATTAAACAGACTAACCAAAACTGGTTAACAAGTAACTGTCAACTCAATTTAAGTATGCTCATTAATTCAAAAAGCGGGGGATGTGCAGAAGCGTTGGAATAGCGGACTATGTCTGCTACTCGAGTGCGCATTTCATCTGATGGCAGGGTTGGACCTTGTACACAATTTATTGTATCAGCACGATGATTTTATCAGGTTTCTTTTTTGTTAATACACCAACATATGCATGAAAAAAAATGAAAGGACATATTTAGTTAACGTCTCGCACGTATGCCATATAGATTAAAGGAGACTATGATTATTGAAAATTAATGATAAGGAAGTATTGATGAAAGAGGAAAGTGGCAGCAAAGAGAGAACCCCGTGAAAACTCAATGACACGATGTCATTAGCCACGAACTTACACGACCACGGACAGGACCGGAAGTAAGTAATTTACCACTGAGCCCCCTTTCCTCCATAACATATGGCAACAAAAATATAACAACATATGACAAGAAAACTTAAAAGTTTGTCGACTCCGTTTCCGGCCCGTATCAAAGGTGGATCTAGGGGGCCGGGTCCCCCTAAATTTTTACTGGCTCCCCTAAAATTTTCACTGTAGACTTGAAAATGAACAATAATATGTTGATGAACTATAATGTGATTGGATCGCCCCCCCCCCTAAATTCTACCGGACCCCCTTTACATTTTTGGACTGGCTACTAGCCTGCAGTTTTCCATGAAGATAGCGGAGATACTTTCTCCTCCAGATCACAATATCATCCCTATCAACTATGAAACCTTTCCTGTTGTGCAACACGCATTTAAATTTCATAACTTTTAATAGTCTGTGCAAAGTTGCACGAGAGAAAACTGGAAGGTCATCATCGGTGTTTATTGCTGACAGAATTTTATCTAACGTTGGCAACACATTTCGGAAAAAAAACTGATGTACCTTCGATCGAATGGCCGACTTCGTAAAATCGTCGTATTTTTCAAGTAGGGAAGTGCTTTTGCGCGTCTTTTTTTGGACTTTTAAGATTATTTTCATTAAATTTGGCCTCCCGTCGGATTCTGTACACAGTTGCTTGTCCCACCCCTGTCTGTTTTGCAGTCATATCGGCCAATTGTTCTACATTTAAATGAGTATGATGTTGTCTCAAAGAATTAAACACATTCAAAACGCAGCACCTCTCACTACTTCTCAGAGCTTTTCCGCGTTTATGTTTTATCACAGAACTGGAAGACATTCTAGAATCTTGCTTAACACGCACACTAAAAACACGTTACAAATAAATAAATATATTTTTGTATGTATTACACATACATCCACTAATACACTTTCTACTATATACAAGCACTACAGTATTTTCACACACTATAGAGTTCACACACGCTAAATGAAATGAAATGAAATTTTTGGGTTTTACGTCCCACGGTTATGCCGGTTAGGCTAAAGGAGACGGTGATGATGAGTAATGAATGAAAATGGTGGAAGTAAGAAAGTGGGAGGAAACGGGAGAACCCCGATAAAACCCACGCACACGGTGCTTGTCCACGACAAAGGTCACTTGGCGGGGCTGGGATCGAACCCGGGACCCCAAGCACCAGAGGTGAACGCTCTAGCACTGAGCCCACACGCGCTAAATTCATACAATCTTTTCAGCGATATTCCAGGTATTCGATGTCCAATCGAATATATAACTATTTTTGTTTTTTTTTTTTTTTTTTACAGTGGGAACATATGTCAACTCTTCCTCATAACTCTCTCCCCCTTCTAACATCAAATAAAAGAATCAGTATGAATTTGATTTATACTGTTGTTATACTTTTTTTTAAATGGTCAAATCAATATTTATTAGTCCTATAAAATACATAAACAATGCTTTATCCCTTTCTTAAAATAACCATATTAATTGAAGTTGTGAATGATGGATGGGTTAAGAGTAACTAAAAGGAACAGCAAACTCCCTCACATTGACAGAAAGCGCGCGCGTAGTGGAGTGGAAAATTTAGATTTTAAACAATACTGATATGAATGTCTCAAACGTTTCCATCCCTGTCAGGGGTGGTATTCCTGCTTTCCCCTCTTGCGGCGAGAAAGAGGAGGAGAGTAGGGGAGTTTTCTTGTTTTCCTATCAACTAGTCTGAGATAGCGTAACTTTTCTCGGGATATCAATCACATGATGTGCTCTTTGTCCAAAGTTTCGAGAACAGACGTTGTTCTCATCATCAGGGTCAGTATCATGAGAACAATATTTGTTCTCGAGACTTTGCACAACGAAGACATCACCTGGCTGATATCCCGAGAAAATTTTTTTGCATCACGATACCAGGAAAGCATCAGGTACATTGAAAGAGCTTTTGGAACGTCCCACGGTGATGCTTTTTAGACTAAGGTAAACAGGTGATTAATGAAAGTGAACGATCGCATTTTTTTGTGCTCTCACCGGGAATTGAATCCAGGACCACATACATCAAGGATACACGCGTTATCCACTAGAGTAGCTGGGAGGGCGAAGAGATTGGTATTCAGTTATATTTTCGGTTACTTCAATTTAAGCGAAATGATATCACAATATGCAGGATCTTTAAAATTGTAACTTTTTTTAATGCGTTTATCTATAAAATTTATATTTCCTTGGAGTTAGTAAAAATAGATCATACTAAAATACAACTTTCGTTTCTTGTCACGCCAGGTCGATACACTTTAGTATTTGTCAAACAATAAACCCAAAGATTCGCGTATATAGTAATGGTGTCATTTCAAAAATGTGTTCTATAAGAATAGTGCAATTTTAGAGCTGCACAGAGCTTATTATGTTTGAAGTGAAAACACCAATGCTGCTGTAAGCTCCTCGTAAGTTAATTTCCTTAGTTTATAGAACAAACAGACTTAAATGTAATAAAGGACATTGTATATTTTAAGCAAAATTGTGTTTCTTTGAATATCAATCACCAATAATTTGTGTAAGGAATACGTGAAAAGCAAAAATTCTCAGTTTGATTTCTAGGCGTAATTATTATTCATTCATTTATTTATTTATATAGTTATGTATTATTAAATATGTTTATCCTTCAACAGAAGTTAATCAGCTATTAATTTATACAGAAATGCAAAATTGAAATTCTATTTCAGTGAATTCGATTAAGTGATCTTGAATGACGTAATCGTACATATAATGCTGTTTGTTTTTTTTCCTCAGAATCTTGAGACTTTTCTAAAACAGAGCTTAACAGGCAGAAAAGTTTGCAATGAATATCTTCAAAGCAACAAATTGCCTGCTATCACTAGGAATCAGTTAGTTACAATGTTAATTGATCATTTTGTGGAAACGAATGTAACTCTTTGCAATGAAATATTTCAACATTTGGCATTACAGATAAAGGAGCTGTTTCCAACGGAATGCCAGGTATGCATATAACTAAGTTTCAGTTATTATATAGACACTTTATTCACATAACTTTCAATCAATGTTACTGCTGGACATTTGAATAGCATAACTTCTACCTTTTAATGTGGGAGAATGAGTTCGACGAGAATTTGGAGAACTATTGAAGCAAATAAGGTGGGGAAGCAAATATGCTGACTTTATAGGGTAAATTTTATGCTGAAAATCTTAACGTGTGCTTTGTAATGTTACCAGTCTATGTGACTATGAGACAAGAATAGTTTATCTATTCCCCCTCCCAATATATATATATATATATATATATATATATATATATATATATATATATATATATATATATATATATATATATATTCATCCTCACGGCATTGTCAAGGCTCTATATTTGTATTTTACATTTATTATTGCAACCGGGTGTTACTGACTTCCGTATACGGTAGCCCGATCATCACCCTTGTTCTTCGCGCGCAGTCATTCGAAGAACTGAAAACGTACTCTGTACACAAACAGTTTATGGTTGTGAACTCGGAAAGCCTGGTACTTCTGCTTGTCAAGGTCAAAAAGTGGGAGAAAAAAGGATGTGTAGAATGTAAAGAGGGTGCAACAGTGACTGATGCTTGTAAGGGAACATATTCATTTGTAGTTCGTGCACATTCCGCCTGTAGCGCTACTGTGGCACGACGTATATTGTAACTGTATAACTCTTGTACACCGCTAGTAGGTCTATTCGCGTTAGTGACGACCGAAACTATGTTGTCAGCTCTGACTGCGATAAGGCACTGCCGTGCTGCTTTTCCTTCTCTTTTTTTCCCCTTTTCCATTTGTGAGACGCCAAACATGTTGTTTTTGCTTGTTGCACGCGCTGAACGGGTTTCGGCGAGCGAAGTATTTAAGAAGTTGACTACATATTCTTGTTTGCGATAGTTTTAAATTGGTTAACTGTTGAAAAATATACGAAAATAAAGCTGTACTTGTTAAGGTATATTAGTCGAGGACGTAGCTACTGACAGTGTTGATTACAGATTTTCTCGAGGAAGAATTTAATTACAGTAGAGGTGAAAAGGAGACGTCCATTTAGACAGCCCCTCCCCTTATCAGACTCAATCGGAAATGGTCTCAATCGTTTGCACACAAATGTGCAGGCGAAATTTTCGTTTGTACACAATTAAGGGCGCCGTCAGAACGAAAACAAAGTGGGGGCTGTCTAAATGGTAGCCCCCCAACAACATGCCCTATTCAAGCACAAATTGTCGCAATCATTTGTACATCGTTTCTACAGAAATGTGAAGGCGAAATTTTCGTTTGTACACAATTAGGGGCGCCGTCAGAACGAAAACAAAGTGGGGGCTGTCTAAATGGTAGCCCCCCACCAACAAGTCCTATTCAAGCACAAATTGTCGCAATCATTTGTACATCGTTTCTACAGAAATGTGAAGGCGAAATTTTCGTTTGTACACAATCAGGGGCGCCGTCAGAACGAAACCAAAGTGGGGGCTGTCCAAATGGTAGCCCCTCCCACCATGTGCAGTTGAATCACAAATTGTCGCAATCGTGTGTACTTCGTTTGTACAGAAATGTGCAGGCGAAATTTTCGTTTGTACACAATTAGGGGCGCCGCCAGAACAGAAAAAATGGGGGCTGTCTAAGTGGTAGCCCCCGACCATGTCCTAATCAATCACAAATTGTCGCAATAGTTTGTACTTCGTTTGTACAGAAATGTGCAGGCGAAATGTATGTTCGCACGCAATTAGGGGCGCCGCCAGAACGAAAAAAATTGGGGGCTGTCTAAGTGGTAGCCCCCGACCATGTCCTATTCAATCACAAATTGTCGCAATAGTTTGTACTTCGTTTGTACAGAAATGTGCACGCGAAATTTTCGTTTGTACATAATTAAGGGCGCCGCCAGAACAGAAAAAAATGGGGGCTGTCTAAGTGGTAGCCCCCCACCATGTCCAATTCAATCACAAGTTGTCGCATTCGTTTGTGCATCGTTTGTACAGAAATGTGCAGGCGAAATGTTTGTTTGAACAAACTTAGGGGCGCCGCCAGAACGAAAACAAAGTGGGGAGCTGTCTGAGTGGTAGCTCCCCACACGATGTCCAATTGAATCACAAAGTATCGCAATCGTTTGTACATTGTTTGTACAGAAATGTGCAGGCCACATTTTCGATTGTACACTATTAGGGGCGCCGCCAGGGCGAAAACAATGTGGGGGGCTTTCTAAGTGATAGCCCAATCACCATGTTCAATTCAATCACAAATTGTCGCAATCGTTTGTACATCGTTTTACAGAAATATGCAGGCAAAATTTTCGTTTGTATACAATTAGGGGCGAGCTCAGAACGAAAACAAAGGGGGGGCTGTCTAAGTGGTAGCCCCCCACCATGTCCAATACAATCACAAATTGTCACAATCGTTTCTATATCGTTTGTACAGAAATGTGTAGGCTAAATTATTGTTTGTACATAATTAAGGGCGCCGCCAGAACGAAAACAAAGTGGGGGCTGTTTAAGTGATAGCCCCCCACCATGTCCAATTCAGTCACAAATTGTCGCAATCGTTTCTACATCGTTTGTACAGAAATGTGCATGCAAAATTTTTGTTTGTACATAATTAGGGGCGCCGCCAGGGCGAAAACAAAGTGGGGGGCTTTCTAAGTGATAGCCCAATCACCATGTTCAATTCAATTACAAATTGTCGCAATCGTTTGTACATCGTTTGTACAGAAATATGCAGGCAAAATTGTCGTTTGTACACAATTAGGGGCGACCTCAGAACGAAAACAAAGGGGGGGTCTGTCTAAATGGTAGCCCTCCCACCATGTGCAATTGAATCACAAATTGTCGCAATCGTTTGAATATAGTTATAAAGAAATGTGCAGGCGAGATTTTCGTTTGTACACAATTAGGGGCGGCGCCAGAACGAAAACAAAGTGGGGGGCTGTCTAAATGTTAGCCCTCCCACCGTTTTCAATTCAACCACAAACTGTCGCACTTGTTTGTACGCCTTTGTACATAAATGTGCAGCTGAAATTTTCGTTTGCACATAAATGTGGCCCCGCCAAAACGATAACAAACTATGGGCTCTCTAATTGATAGGCCTCCCACCATGTCGAATTCAACCACAAACTGTCGCACTTGTTTGTTACGGTTTTGTACAGAAATTTGCAGGCGAAATTTTCGTTTGTACACAATTGCGGGCGCGCCAAAACGATAACAAAGTATAGGCTACCTAATTGGTAGCACCCCCTACGTCCCATTCAAAAGAAAATCATCTCAATTGTTTGCACATCGTTTGAGCAGTAATGCGCACGCGAAATTTTTTTCTAAGCTATCAGATGCGTGGACAGAACGAAAAAAAAGGGGAGTTGTCTAAGTGCTAGCCCCACCAGTTGTGTTCGATTGAACCACAAATTGTCGCGATCGTTTATACATCGTTTGTGCAGAAATGTTCAGGTAAAATTTTCGTTTGTATTAAATAATATACGGATGTGAGTATTTTTAATATCTGCGATCAACATTAACCGGTTTGGATAACGGTTGATGAGTTTGAAAATGGTTCCTATTGCACTAGTTGAAAAAAAATTCTTTTTCTCTGGCACACGGAAGAAAATGTCTGATTCTAATAGAACTTTTCACGTAGAATTCGAATCTGCAATCAGTTTTTCTCCATCACCCTCAGTTTTCCCGTGACAGAGGTGTTTTCGGAAAATTTCCCCTCAAATTTCTTTTCTTTTTCTTTTTTTCTTTTTTTTAAACCATTTTCATACTTGTAGCTTGGGTACCTTAGGTATATAAACGCACAAATTATATTGTATGTTAGCCTGATTTATACTTAGTAAGCCCTCTAAGTTTCATAAGAATAGCATTATTCTATCTAGAGAAATAAACATATTTATATAAAAAAATATGCTATGTGTACTGTTCATTTTACAATATTCATTAGTGCAGATAAAATCACATATAACTTCCACGAAAATTACAATATAAGCACGGTTTATATCTTATTGGATTTGAAATAAAACATATTTTCAATGATGTATACACCGTGTCACCATTTTATATCTACTTAATAAATAATACAAAAGAAGTGAGTGGTATCTTCTTAATAAATGGACACTTACTTACCTCAACTAATATGTTTTAATTGTCGACTTTCTTCTGTGTTTGGTTTCTGGAACATCTCTTAAGTGTCCAACAGTAATCAGCTAACATTTTTGAACTACACTGTCACTGGTACCTCTTCTCCATGGAGGAAATGTCCTGATGAAAATGTTCCCCATACTCATCACTAACAGCACCAAGCTTTTCAGGAAAGAAATGCAGGTGGGAGTCTAGAAAGTGAACTTTAAGGGACATGTTGCAACCCATTTCATTGAATGATTGCCGGAAATCACTCACAATTTCACGGTAATTTGGGGCTTTCTTGTTTCCTAAAAAAATCTCTGTTAAACATTTAAATGGACACCAAGCTGCTTTCTCAACCAGAGTTAAGAGATCCTCAAATTTTTCGTCACGAATCAAACATCTTATTTGGGGGTCTACAACAATCCCTAGCGTCACTAACCCGAGGAATTTTTTCCTTGAGGTAACAAGATCCTGCATTACTTTTGTCCATTGTCCTAACAAAGTTTTTGAAGAGCCCCAACTTTATGTGAAGAGGAGGTAGAATTATATAATCAGGGCTCACCAGTGAGGAATAAACAGCATTCTTCTGTCCAGGAGTTAATACATGCGTTGGCCATTCCTTCTTGATGTAATGTTCCGCTTTGTTCCTGCTGTCCCATTCGCAGAGGAAACAACAATATTTCGTATAACCAAGCTGCAAACCCATTAACAAAGAAATGACTTGTAAATTACAGCAAACGGTCCACTTGTATTTCTCATACTGAATTTTTTCTAACACTATTTCGATGTTTTCATAGGTTTCCTTCATATTAGTTGCATAAGCCAAAGGCACTGAAGGAAATTTGTTGCTATTGTGCAAAAGGACAGCCTTAAAACTAGTTTTCAAAGAGTCAATAAGCAATCTCCACTCTGTACTTATATGTGCATGTCCAAGTCTATCCATCACAGCACAGACATTATTACAATACACTAAATCATTTTCTTGAGAATAGTAGTTTTGAAACTCTGTATGAAGGTTTCGAAAAATACACACTTTAGTGTCACGATGGAGCAGATTCCAGCCTTAAGTTTAGAATCAAGAAGTTCTGTCTGTGTATTGGAGAGTTTTAAATCCAGTATGAGGTCATTTAGTTCACCCGAAGTTATCAGATGGGAATCCAATGTAGATGTGCTTCCTACATAAGTAGGATCATCATCTTCATTTGGAACTTCAATAGTTGCCTCAAGTACGTAATCCTCATTTACCGTAAGATGAGGAGGAGGTACCGGTACAGGTAATTTTGCACTGTGTGGAACTGGCCTAATTGCTGATGCAAATTAGGGTACTGTACTGTGTGGTTAGATTTACTGCTTATTTCTTTTATCTGTGTCATACAAAAGTAGCAGTCTGAAGAATGATCTTTTGGTTCCCTCCAGATCATCGGTACTGCGAAGTTCATGTTTCGTCCACCATTTGCCCACCCAGTCAGACGTTTCACGCAAGTACAACAAATGTAGTGAGGAACCCAGTTCTTATCCTGGTCTCCTACACAGCAACCAAAATATAACTGATAACACTTCCTCACAAGTGGAGTAAAACATCGACGTTGTGATTTAAATATCAGCTCCCCACATACATAACAGAAATTGTCCGGTTTATTTACACACTTCCTCGACATCTTGTATCCTGTAAGGTATCACACACACGCACACACACACACACACACACAGGAATCTACACTCCATCAAATTCCCACAAAATCCCTCTAGACATTCCCTCATACAAAAATGGTGACATGGTGTACACATCATTGAAAACGTTTTATTGGAAGTCCAATGAGGTATAAACCGTGGTATATTGTAATTTTCGTGGAAATTATATGTGTTGAAGACCGACCCGACCCCACCCGTGACCCAAATTGACTGACCCGACCCGACAACACGACCCGAGCTGACCCGATTGGCCCGACCCAAAGTGACCCGAGTGAACCAACCCGAGGTGACTTAACCCGACAACCGACCCGAGTGACTTGAACTTACAATCTAACCAGTTTGAGAGAGCTAGAACTTTACAAAACTGCCACCAGAAAAAAAATGCTGACCAATTCTTATGCATAAATCATTGTTTCGGCTTTTTTTACTTGTAGTATAATTATCCTCCTCCTCCTCCTCAGTGTTCTCCCATTAATAAACAGGCCAGTTTCCGTGAATTAGGTAAGAAGCTTCCATTTTTGCGATTTCCCGCTAATATCTGCCTCGCAACCCAACATAAAGTACCACCCTCCTTATTACAATCTATCAATTCCAACCTTCTTACACACTCTCGCTCTCCTGATATCACCCCCTTTACTACATCCCTCAGAATGCAATCCCTTAGCAAGATCAAAACTTGTGATCCGTCCATTTTTCGCTTCCTTATATCGTCTAATATTGCTCTCGTCTCTTGCATTTTTTCAGCATTTCCTTATTCGTTTTCCTCTCTACCCTGCTAACCTTCTTTATTTTACTCCACATCCAAATTTCCAAGGTTAAAATTTAGGCAATCAAGTTCAAAAGTCAAAATAAAATTTGACTGAGTTCTGAAGACAAGTTCTGAAGGCTAAAAGAATAAAAGTTCTGAAGACAACATTATTTTAGGTAAGGAATGTATATAGAACTTCTTTTAATATTTTTTGCTGTGTAACAAACAACAATTTCATCACGTTAACATTCCGATTTTTCTATTTAAAAACAGCGTTGCTGTCTGATAGAATCATAAGGAACTAATTGCACTGAAATATCATTCTGTAGGGAATTACCTTTTATTTTTTCTTGATTAATTTATCTAGAAGATATTTGCAACGTTATATAAAATTAGCAAGTATTTTATTGCGGAGAAAGTCAAATCACTACTCCAGCAATAATAATAATAATAATCTGAAGGTGACCAAGAAAGTTCTGTCTCTTTGTGGAGGTCTGTGTTCAATTGGCCCTCACACCGTGAGTTGAATGCGAATGGATATAAGGTGAAGGTCAGTTGTTGGACGAGACGAGACGAGACGAGACAGAATTTTCATGAAAGGGTACGAGATGAGACAGAGCTCTTTCAATAGAAACATATGCACTTTTCCAGACGAGACTACCTTCACGACACATTTTCGAAACGAGAATGCCCCAAACCAGGTCTCGTGAGCAACACTAGTGAGTATATCCAACATACTACTTGGTTGTGGCTGTTCAGATGCACCGTGAAGGTGCGTAAGGACTGAGTGAACATGGGGCCTTCACAGAGCGTCATAAGGGCTTGTTTGCTGTACGAGTTCAAATTGCTGCTCCGCGGAGCGGAAGATATGACAGGCCTTTGGTGAGGGTGTCGTGACTACGCGGAGAGTGCAGTGGTATGACGGTTTAAGGACGGTGACGAAACACTCGAAGACGCACCACGTGCCGGAAGACAAACAGATGTTCAAAATAAAGATCTTCGGGCAGCAATTGAGGCGAAGACAGACATGTGAGGAACTGGTACTACCTTTCAGTGTAAGTGGAGAAACCATTCTGCACCACCACCATCAACTTGGGAAGCACTGCAAGTTGGGTTGATAGGTCCTACATGATTTGACTTGGAGCCAGAAAGCAACGCGAGCAGACACCTGTGTTTCTTTGGTGTCTCGTCTGAGGAAGGAGCAATTTCTGAACAGGGTGTTGACATGTGATGGGAAGTGGGTCCTGTACGAAGCTCCACGGCGCCGTCATTGTTGGTTAGCATCCCATGAACCGGTTCAAAAACAGCGCAAGCCAGCACCACGCCAGAATAAGGTTCTCCTGTGCATTTTGTGGACTGCTCGAGGTATCGTCCATCGGGAACTGCTACCAGCTGGTCAGATCATCAATGCAACTGTGTACTGTCACTGTGTACTGTCTGGATCCAGCAGTTCTGAATCGCAAAGGGGTCCTCTTGTTACAAGGCAACGCTAAGCCCCACGTGGCTAAAATGACCCAGTACATCATTCTACGCCTTGGATGGAAAACACTATTGGATCCGCCATACTCCACGGACATTGTACCGTCCGATTACCACCTGTTCCATTCCTTGGACAATCACCTTAGAGAACGCCAATTCAAACAGCTAGTAGAGGTTCAATATACACTTGATATCTTCTTCACTTCACGTCCCACCAAGTTCGACTGCGATGGAATCCATGGCCTTCCAGAACGTTTTCAGAAGGTCGTCGAGGCTGATGGAGACGATTTTTGATATTCCAGGTACGTCTTAGGTTACATACCAATGTTCGAAGGTGTTGGTGAAAAGGCGGCGGAACTTTCTTGGGCATTCTTAAAGTTATAATAATAATAATAATAATAATAATAATAATAATAATAATAATAATAATAATAATAATAATAATAATAATAATGTGTCCTGCCCAAAGGCAGATGTTTGATCCGAATGTCCATGGGTATTGATTCCAGCTCGTACCAAGTAAGTTTTCTGGTGGACAAACCCCATGTGCATGGGTTTTCTCGGTGTTCTCCCATTTCCTCCCACTTTCTTCATTCAACCACTTCAATTATTTCTCATCATCACTGTCTCTCTTAGCGTTGGTGCATAACGTGGGACGTTAACTAGATATTTCCTTTCAATTTCACTTAATGTGACATTTAACTTGACATAGAAACGCAGAAAGGAAAAAAGTCAGTAGTAATATTAATTACAATTACAATACCAATTAGTTAATATAGGGTAAAATTAAAATTTTATTACTATTTCACCTTCAATTAGTCACATTTATCATTCATTCACCAACTTCGAATTGAATTCCACAACAAAGCTCTTTATAGTATTCCGTATAGAAAATAAGTGAAGAATGTGACGACCCGACCCGAGTGACCCGACACGAGCTAACTCGACTGACCCGACCCGACAACCCGACCCGTAACCCGACCAGTTTGAGAGCACTATCAGAGGGGTACTATTTACAGTACAATTTATTTTGTATGGTTTAGCATACTTTAAGGCTACCATACTTTTTGAAAACAGAAAAAACGGGACATCTTACAAATTAGTAATAAATATTGCATTTTGTATTAATTTTTTCTTTCGAATTTTACTACAGTATCGCACTAGGTATACAACTTAAAATAATGTATTAATATAGTCCATACTCAGTGGCGTATTTAGGGGGAGGGCTTCCGGGCTCAAGCCCCCCACCGAAATCTTACTTACTATAGTAAAGTATATGAAATATCTTGCAGAATTTTCGTATTTTCAGGCAAAGCACCCCCGGAAGTTAGCAAAGCCCCTCCCGAAACAAAATCGTAAATACGCCACTGTCCATACTTAATCAACAGTGCTAAAAATTATTATAGAAGCTAGAAGCTGTTATACAATATAAACGCAATCAGTGAACATACAATATTTAGGCAAAAATTATATTTTCAATATTATTACGCATACCACCTTTACATGCTCTACATGTCTATAAAGAAAAATATCCAGATTTATGAAGTTGTTTCAAAATTTCAATAGGCTAATTTATTGGTGTTAACCTAAAATGCGAACTAAAAGAAAGCAATTTGCATAATTGTTTTTCTGAAGCAGAAAAAAAATGTGTTTTCGGGGCTGGTCTGCAACGTCACAAGAATTTGTTGCCACCTCGGGGTATACATTCTTACTTTTAGTGATAAGAGTGCTACTTAGGAGGATTTAAACATCGCATGTTATATCCGGGGAAGCAGCGATTGCAATAATAATAAAGATTAGAATGAAATTGTTCCTATAGTATTGTCGGAATTGAAAGCAAAAGGAATAAGTCGATTTTATTATCTTTTCAGAAATTTTGATATGTAATTAATAATAATAATAAAGAAAAAACAGGACAAGAAGGAAAATTTCTGCACACCGGGACAAATTTTAAGAAACCGGGGCGTATGGTAGCCTTACATACTTATTTGCATGCGAAGTGTCAGTACGGAGCCACTACGTAGCAGAGTTGAAACAAAACCTCGTAAATAGGTTGCCAACTCAGGAAAACAAAATTACCGGCACACCCTCAAAATTCTCTGTACAAATGAGAAACTGAAGACTGTATTGATCGTTATTATATTTACCAGCAATTGCCACTTGTTTAAAATTATCGAAACAGATGAATAATACTGGATATTAATCTTTATGTAACAATAGTTGATTCATAAAATGAAATTTATTCTATAAACTTCACTTCAAACAAAGGAAATTGCTTTAAAAAGTCATTTTCTACTCTCAATAAATGAATAAAATTCTTTTACAATAAAATATAAGTGTTATCAAATTTGTTATGTTAAATAAATAAAAAAAACTGCCATATGTTAAAAAAATATCGATAATGTATAATACAACGGAAATTTGTGTTTGTAAAGGCACTGTTGAAAAATTTCGATGTTCAATGTTATATTCTGGATTGCAGATTCCAAAATACCGGTCAGAAGGGGTCTAATAAGAATTTTGTACCGGTCACCGGCCTTAATCAAAATTACAGCAAATACCGGCCAGTTAGCAACTCTACTCGTAAATCAGAATTCTGAATGCACCAAAATACTTCACCATGCATTCTATAGTTTCTGCAAAATGAGTTTAATGAAGATGATCATATAAAACAAAATACTGTGTTATAATTTTCCCTTTAACAGTCTACTTTGTGGATTTGTTATATCTTCCACTTATCAATTTCCTGTACGAGATGAGAATAACGGTTTCTGCGCAAGATAGAAAGAAAAAAATACATTTTTCTCATAAGGATTCAGTTCACGTAAGAAATAATGAATAAGTTTAATAATAAGAGCCGAGGAGTGAAAAACTAACTCAGCAATAATGATTGTAAGTATAAATATAAATATAAATAAAACAAAAAGAAAAAAACATTTAATTCCATCATCGTTAGGATAAGATCAATATAGTGAATCACACGATAGTGTGAACAAACCAAACCACACAATAGTGTGAACAAAGTCCTGTTAGAAAAATACTCCATAAATGTGACACATTTTTTAATGCTTCTACCATTTATACAAACCCTCACATTGTTTTCGTTCTGGCGGCGCCCCAAATAGAGTACAAACGAAAATTTCGCCTGCACATTTCTGTGCAAATGATGTACAAGCGATTGATATAATTTGTGATTGAATTGGATATGGTGGGGGCTACCATTTAGACAGCCCCACTTTGTTTTCGTTCTGGCGGCGCCATTAATTGTGTACAAACGAAAATTACGCATGCATATTTCTGTACAAACGATGTACAAACGATTACGAAAATTTGTGATTCAATTGGACATGTTGGTGGGAAACTACCAGTTAGAGAGCCCCCAGTTTGTTTTCGTTCTGGCGGCGCCCCTAATTGTGTACAAACGAAAATTTTGCCTGAACATTTCTGTAAAAACGACGTACAAACGATTGCGACAATTTGTGATTGAATTGGACATGGTCGGGGGCTACCACTTAGACAGCCCCACTTAGTTTTCGTTCTGGCGGCGCCCCTAATTGTGTACAAACAAACATTTCGCCTGCTCGTTTCTGTACAAACGAAGTACAAACGATTCCGACAATTTGTGATTCAATTGGACATGGTGGGGAGGTATTACTTAGAAAGCACCCCACTTAGTTTTCGTTCTGGCGGCGCCCCTAATTGTGAACAAACAAACATTTCGCCTGCCCGTTTCTGTACAAACGAAGTACAAACGATTGCGATAATTTGCGATTGAATTGGACATGGTGGGGGGGCTACCACTTAGACAGCCCCCTTTTTTCTGTTCTGTCGGCGCCCATAATTGTGTACAAACGAAACTTTTGCCTGCACATTTCTGTACACACGAAGTAGAAACGATTGCGATAATTTGTGATAGAATAGAACATGTTGGTGGGGGGCTACCAGTTAGACAGTCCCCCACTTTGTTTTATTTCTAGCGGCGCCCCTAATTGTGTACGAACATACATTTTGCCTGCACATTTCTGTACAAACGAAGTACAAACGATTGTGACAATTTGTGATTCAATTGGACATGATTGGGGGGGGGGGGGCTACCACTTAGACAGCCCCCACTTTGTTTTCGTTCTGGCAGTGCCCCTAAGTTTGTTCAAACAAACATTTCGCCTGCACATTTCTGTACAAACGATGCACAAACGAATGCGACAACTTGTGATTGAATTGGACATGGTGGGGGGCTACCACTTAGACAGCCCCCATTTTTTTCTGTTCTGGCGGCGCCCTTAATTATGTACAAACGAAAATTTCGCGTGCACATTTCTGTACAAACGAAGTACAAACGATTGCGACAATTTGTGATTGAATAGGACATGGTCGGGGGCTACCACTTAGACAGCCCCCAATTTTTTTCGTTCTGGCGGCGCCCCTAATTGCGTGCGAACATACATTTCGCCTGCACATTTCTGTACAAATGAAGTACAAACAATTGCGACAATTTGTGATTCAATTAGACATGGTGGGGGGGGCTACCACTTAGCCCCCATTTTTTTCTGTTCTGGCGGCGCCCCTAATTTTGTACAAACAAAAATTTCGCCTGCACCTTTCTGTACAAACGAAGTACAAACGATTGCTATAATTTGTGATTGAATAGGACATGGTGGGGGGGGGGCTACCAGCTAGACAGCCCCCAATTTGTTTTCGTTCTGGCGTCGCCCCTAATAGTGTACAAACGAAAATTTGGCCTGCACATTTCTGTACAAACAATGTACAAACGATTGCGATACTTGGTGATTCAATTGGACATCGTGGGGGGAGCTACCACTCAGACAGCTCCCCACTTTGTTTTCGTTCTGGCGACGCCCCTAAGTTTGTTCAAACAAACATTTCGCCTGCACATTTCTGTACAAACGATGCACAAACGAATGCGACAACTTGTGATTGAATTGGTTTTGCGGGGGGGGCTACAACTTAGACAGCCCCCATTTTTTCTGTTCTGGCGGCGCCCTTAATTATGTACAAACGAAAATTTCGGGTGCACATTTCTGTACAAACGAAGTACAAACGATTGCGATAATTAGTGATTGAATAGAACATGTTGGTGGGGGGGGGTACCAGTTAAACAGCCCCAATTTGTTTTCGTTCTGGCGGCTCCCCTAATAGTGTACAAACGAAAATTTGGCCTGTACATTTCTGTACAAACAATGTACAAACGATTGCGGCAATTTGTGATTTAATTGGACATGGTAGGGGCTACCATTTAGGGGAACTCCCTCGAGAGGAATCACTCTACTTATTTATTGCAAAAAGCAGAATTTAAAAATTCGCATTCGTCCAAAGTTATCGTGTGAAGTAACAGCCGTTTGTATGTACGTACTAATATTGATAAGTTCCAATACGCGATCCCAATTAATAGTTCATATACCCGCGCCACACACACACACACTAGCATTTGTACACACGAAAGTATACCTGGTAGTATCCACACGCTTACGCCGGAAACTAGAAACAAACAAACAAACACACACACACACACACACACACACACACACACAGGGACAGAGAGAGAGAAAGAGAATTTCTTGTTGTACCTTTATACTGAATGCACCATTACTCACAAAATCAGTTAAAAAAGAAAAAAGAAAAAAGTTGTAAATGAAACTTTCAAAGATTGGTACCACTGCTGCGTGTCACACATACGATTGTTCCATAATGATTGATTCGTAATATGATGTATATGGGTTTCTTAATGGTAGTATAACAAAATGCCTTCAAATTGACCACTAAATAAAAAGTGAAATTTATTTCTCAAATTTTGTAAAATCGAAGTCGGTGGGCATTATGGGAACAGTCTACAATAACAATATATGCAAATAAATATTAATATACTTCACGTTTTCCAGTGGGTGCAAGAAAGCTTCGAATAGTATTTGTTGCCAGAAGCATTAGCTGATGTAAATATATATATATATACATGCGAGAATACCCCATGAAGAATGGAGGGTTTGTTTGTAGAAAACGTATGCTATACTAAAAGTGGAACATCACATAGAAGAGTATAAATATGATAAATTATTCTGTAATTGTCTGAAATGTTTTTTATACATAATTTAATTTATTAAGGTTATAATTCTAAATCTTACAGTAACAATGTCTTTTTTAGGAAGTGTATTATATTCCACCAAAGTCACAAGGTCCAAATCAGAAGATTTGAAAGGAATACTCTTTGACAAATACAGAAATACACGCAAGTCGTTAACAAAGTTTGGCATTGTTGCAGAGTCAGGTCCTTCAACAGAAAAGCCTGACACTGGAACTTCTACGCTAGATGGTAATGTTTAAAATGTAATCTAGTAAATGATTTATTCATCTCTGATCATACGTTTAAAAATGAAAGAAAACCTTTGAGTTTTATGTCCCAAAGTTATGCCAGGTAGACCAAAGAAGATGGTGATGATGATAAGAAATGAATGAAGTGGGAAGGAACGGGAGAACCCCGAAAAATCCACGCAGACGGTGTCACTTAGCGCGATTTGGGATCAAACAAGGTATCTCACACGTCAGAGGTGAACGCTCTACCACTGAACTACCGAGGCCCCGATCATACTTTAAAAAGTGCCAATGATTTACCTATTTTGTGCCAGGGTTTGCAAGAACCATGTTTTAAAAAAATGGTTTAGTTTCGTTTAATTCTTTTTTCTCTGCTAATTGAACGTATGGAACACACATTAATATAAGTCGATACTAACCTGAAAATATTCCTGTAAGATTAAAACGTGGTTCTTCAATGTTCACATGTATTTCTGGCAAAAATATCGAGTGCCTTTCATCAGGATGGCTCAAAACTTAAAGTGTATATGCGTTCAAGCTCAGTTCAAGCTGAATATTTCAATAGTATAAGGTAATAATGGGACTGTGTAGATATTGTTACTGTTTACAACATAAAACTACAGTCGAGAAATTTTTCACCTGCTCTTCAGTTAAGCAACAAACTTATCTATTAAGGATTAAAATAGTGCACTATATTAATCAATACTAAGATTCTGTGTGTTTCTATTTACAAGACTGAACAAGTCCAAATTTTGTATGCTTAATCTTCAAATCCTTCATTACAAGAGTTACTCTGTTCATAAGAAATGATAAGTAGCAATTATTACTAAATATTTTGCGACTTTCTTCGTCGTAGATAGTCATTATACTTATTGTTGCATCACCGTACATAGAGTCGGTATGCACTGAAGGCAACCTAATACAGTAAGAAAATCGTTGCCCAACAGATTGGGGATGTTGTCTCCACCACCAGCTTTTATGAAAAGCTGGAAACATGAATAATTAAATTGTGTGAATGCAAAAGATACTAAATTCGAGATGTAGCTTTAACAGGGTTAATATTGTAGTAATAAATGAAATACACAAAATACATATTTCAAAAGATGCGGCAGAGTTTGGGTAGGTAAACTAGAATGTTAGGTCTGTAGTATTGCAATGGTTTGAAATGTGAAGTTCTTTCAATATGTCAGCTAATTACAATACCATCAAGTATCGAAGTAGCTCCATGACGTGTCGTTTAACGATGTTTTCTCCGTCAAAATCTTACTCCCACTTCCTCGACAAACTCGGTCTCCGTGGTTTTATTCAAAGGCAGGTTTTACAAAACCCAACCCCTTTTCTTCTTCTGTCCATAAAAGGTAACAAAACTTTAAATGTTCGGGAACACCCACAATCACGTTGTCTTGACGTAAAATAGAAAGTTCTAGAAGGTTTAGGACAAAAACCTCCAAAGTTCAGTACCACAAACATTACCCTCAATCAACCTCACAAGAGGTGACATCGTCCAACGTGAACTCACCAATATAGCTGATAACGTAGAAAATAAGTATTTCCACAATAAATAATGTTTATGTTGGCGGATATAAATCACTTCACTCAGTAAAAAGAGCATTACCTGGCATGTTAGTCAATTTCAGAATATTGACTCAACAAAGTGACAAAACAAAATATAGCTGACATATGACTCGAAGTGAAATGTGAAAAGTAGCAAGTAAGGGAAAAAAAGGCAGGACAAGGAATAAGGTGTAGACATGTGCAGGGTAAAGGACTTCTGCCATTGCATCTAGTTTAATGAACCAGAAAAGTATTACAAATTGCTTCAAAGAAGCTTGAGGCTACATTTCAAATATTCTTGAAGAAAGAGAAAAAAAAAATAAATGTAAGTGACTTCCACCAGAATCGAACGACGGACTTCCGGGACCATATCTCTCATCATGTAACATGGCCGCCCCCAAAATAATGTTTTTAGTCCATGAATCGAGAAAATCGCAGAGTCTGGACGAAAAACATGGAATCTGAAAAAAACTAAACGAATTTTTAAATAACTAATATCAAAAATGAACGCAAGTAGAAAATTAGCGTAATACCAAAAATAACCTGTAAATGGCATCTAAGTACAGGTAATCACGATAAGTGTACAGACCCAGAAATAATGGCGCTGGTATCTTGTAGAAGGAATCGGTCGTTCGATAACGTAATCTTCCGACTCGAAAGGAACTGGTTAGTATGAATCAGTAACGAATCGAAGAATCGCAGAGTCAAGCGTGATGATTCACAACTCCCTGGCAGTAAACTTGGCATCAGCATGACGGAAGAAAAGAAGAAAAATATAATGAGTAGAAATATGTGTTACAAATTTATTATAAATGATTAAGATATGGTAAGTAAAAAAAACAGTAGAATATATATATATATATATATATATATATATATATATATATATATAAAATTTTTTTTATAGAAATGATATCAAAAACATAAGTTTTAATTGAAACATAAAAAAAATAGTTTAAGTGCAAGGAGATGAGAAAGCACACTTTGATAAACAGTAAACACGCTATATTATAAGTTGTAATTTAAAATATATTTGTATTTGAATGCATTAACAAAAAGAATAAAGGGAAATAAAATTAAAATCAGCAAAGTAAAACTGAAAACAACAGGGAAAAGGTAAATCTTAAAGTGCAAATGGTCCTAGCACTAAACAGTAGGGAGGGAGTGATGTTATATTATGCAAGGAAGTAAATAGTGCAAAGAGAATGTAAAATATATTAAGCATTATTTAAAAAAAAAAAAACTCTAATTCGAAGAAAATCACTCTAATTTGGTGTACGAGCTAACTAGCTAACCAAAGAAGATAGAAGATGGGGGAGGGGAATAAAAAAAACTGTGAAAGGGTTTCAACTCTCAATCCTCGGAAAAGAAAAACTTGAGGTGTTTTAAGTCTCAAGTGACCGAAGAATACAGGTTTATAGCGACCTGGGCTCGCTTGTGAGGGTGGAGAGAGTAGAACGAAAGACCATCACCACTGCTATATCTAACTAAACACGGACTAATTCGAAGAACTGTAGCAATATGAGATAATAACTGTAGTTTATAAGCTTGTAGTCCAGGAAATACCAGCGTAAAATAATCAGCAAACTGTCCGTAAAATAAAAAAAAATACATCAATTTTTCTACAATATGCTGGCAACAAATTCAAATTCTGCATCCATAATATCACTGTTAACAGAGGGTAGCGTAATGTTCATCAAATTCCACAAAATCAAAGAAGATATATCGTAGTAGTTCAAACACGATGTCCAGTATATCATTATCCAAGTAGTAAAATTTATCTCGAGGATGGCGAAATCCAAATAGAAAGATGATGTTGTATAACACAAATTTTATATTCACATATAAACAGTGCGTAAATAAATTAGTTATTATGTTCTCCCAAAAAATATACACTAAAACCACCAAAAACAAAAATATTTATATATTTCCGTAGATTCACTCAATTTGTAATCGTCCTGTAGAATCACTAATCGTTCACTTATTGTCTGTAGCAAATATCAGTCTTAACACAGTTGTAAACATTGTCCATGTAAATAACACAACTGACTAACTTCTTCGTCGCAAAATAATATATTCACCATAATAAGTTTATGTTTGCGGATATAAATCACTTCACTCAGTAAAAAGAGCATTACCTGGCATGTTAGTCAATTTCAGAATATTGACTCAACAAAGTGACAAAACAAAATATAGCTGACATATGACTCGAAGTGAAATGTGAAAAGTAGCAAGTAAGGGAAAAAAAGGCAGGACAAGGAATAAGGTGTAGACATGTGCAGGGTAAAGGACTTCTGCCATTGCATCTAGTTTAATGAACCAGAAAAGTATTACAAATTGCTTCAAAGAAGCTTGAGGCTACATTTCAAATATTCTTGAAGAAAGAGAAAAAAAAAATAAATGTAAGTGACATCCACCAGAATCGAACGACGGACTTCCGGGACCATATCTCTCATCATGTAACATTATATAGTACCACTATTACGTTATACCATTGAAGTACTAAGCTAGAACATGTAATTTACATAAGTTCTACATATTTGAAGAATTAAACCATTCTGATGAAAGGCATTCGATATTTGTGCCGGAAATATAGATTAACATTTGAAGGCAATTTTCAAGTTCAGCTTCACAGGAACAGTTCCAGAACAGTTTTTTTTTTCTTTTTTGTAAATATATTTCTTTCTTTCTTTTCTTTATTATATATTACATATGGATATAAATACTTGTACAGAGGACTTATGAAAATATAGAATCATTTTAACTGATATTTGAAAAATATAGGAATTTATTACTATGTTTTTAATGTAATACAGATCTGTTTGGTAAGTTTATACTTCTCTTTCAGAATGTGGCATAGATATTGAAAACAGCTTAGCGTGGTTAAAGCATAGTGTCGAACCCTGGCAGGAAGTACTTGATCTTTGGAAGAAAACGTTGAAAGTTCGATGCAAGCAAGAGGGCAAAACTGTTCATGAAATAATTTCAACTTGGCTAGCATTGAAGCAGCCTTTGGGCTATACATTGGTAAGTTTCATTTAATTAACCTTCATTCTGTTTTACTACTAAGTACTGTGTTGTTACTGAATAGGCCATAATTTACAAGCATTAAATTATTCTTTGGAGCTGAGAACATTCATATAAAATCTTTTACTTACGTCCAGAAGTTGATTTTTTCATAACGTACATTTTAGAACAGAAGTTTCCTTTAAAATTGTGTCGCGTTTGTACAGAAAATAGTAAAAACCTTCAGGATAATATCATACTAAATATTGAAATGACATATACTAGTTTAGGTATTTGTATGTCTGAGCTAATAGACCTTAGTTGTCATAAAACCATAATAAAAATATATATAAATGATGGACAAATAAATTACTTCCTTGACCTCTTATGTAATATCTGTTCATGAATGTTGAGATATGTTGAAGCAGGTCTGAACTGCCTGTGGGTTGGTGGTTATCGGTTCGATGCCCGGTAGGTGTATAATTGTATAAAAGTAATTCAGATTCAACTACAAATTATAGATTCCCTCCTGTGTAGCTCCAGTGATGAAAGAGGATAGAGACAATCAATGAATCTTAAAAGTTTTTGCAGTTTCCTTTTCAAAAAGTGAATATTTTGCATTGTATTCAGATTGCATGTTTAAAGAACTAAAACATGTCTTTTTAGCTGGAAATAATTGTTCTTGCTGGTTCTTTGTAACATATTCATCCCCACGCATGGAACACAAAGTGGGAAAGTATTAAGTTCAGTTTATTAGCAACTCGATCTTGCTTTGAACAACTAGATGAAATGCTCAATTGCAAGTCTGAAAACAAATGCTCTAAACCTAAAATTATTGTTTCCATTTTTAAGACGCATATGATTAAGTGGCCATACATTACGAACACTTGCATTGAGTTTATCTTGCAATGTAAAGAAAGGTAGTCATATTCAGTAAGATAAAAATTGAGAACTGAGTTCTTGCAACACGATGTCACTTGTTTATGAAAGCGAGATCTCAGAAGGACAGTACTTACATGACTGATACACAATCTTTCTTGTGATTGCGTATCAACCAAGCATATACGTACAGCAATAGAAACTTTGACGGTGATTTTTTAAAATGCATAAAGTACTTTTCGATTCAATAAGCCTTTTTCTCCGTAGATGGCAAATAGTGGTTTTATTGTCTGATAAACGCTAACAATATTGTAGAATTTTTTTCACTTTGCCCTTTGACAAATCAATATGAAACCCTAGTGGCCTTATTTCACGATGTAGAACCTTGGCTTTACGCTCGGAAGCTTCCGGGCTCAAATCCGGTCATCGTGAGTGAAATTGCCCTGGGTTTTTCCTCAGTCATTCCAGCAAATGCCGGGATGGTACCTGTAATATTAAGTCCAGATCAATACTTTCCCCATCCTTGCCTAATCTATCCGAGTAAATAGACCTTTATTTATATTAAGCAATATAACCAAAAACCATCATAACACGACGAAAGCCCGTGATGCCACAACCTCAATATGGGTCTAACTGGCTGTTATCGTCAATGTAACATCTTCTTGCACTACGTATGTGGCTTTTGTGGTCTACTTATTTAAGCTAGCAGTAAGTCAATTTCCTCAAGATGTTGGACAACACCAGGGGAAAGCAGGTTGAATTTGAACCCAAGTCCAAGTCCGTAAAAGTACACGCTGTAACCAGTAGTTTGTATTGAAATTGTTATAGTTAAGAAATTTCATTTATGCACTTAAAGGAAGTTGTGATTCTTATAACAAATAGATAAAATACTGACTGAAAAGTAAAATAACAAATGGTAAGGAACACATGTTCGTGGAAGTCATCACTGAGTTTATGTAACAATTAATGATATAATGTTATCAGTGTAAATGTTTTAATACAATGGAATTCCATTTCCAGATTGATCAAGATAACAAAGACTTATATCCTGATCATACATCCTTGTTCGTGAAATGGGATTCTGTCAGTAAAAAAATGGAAAAACTAAGGAAGAAACGGCTACATGACGCTTCAGCAGTCGAACTTTTAAGTCTGTTAGACACAGAAAATGTTACAGAAGGTAATATTATTTTTATGTTTTTTATTCTTCCTTTATTTCTGTTTCATTAACTTGAAATTGTAATTACTTGTACGAATGAAGTAGATTTTTCTATCTGAATCCAGTTTTATTGCAACAAGTATGTTGTAATGATCATATTAATAGTTATACATTGGTTGTATACATAGGATTGTAGCGTAAACTAAAGTCACTTGTGCCTTTCAAAGTAGTATAAAACTGTTCCCGCCAATAATTCTCCCCCCGCCCACACACACACACTCTTCAAAGACATACGTTGGAAAGAAAATTAAGGTTACGCCAATAACCCTGTTTTCGGAGTGTGAAGCTGAGCTACGACATTTCATTACGTATGAACAAATACGAACTCGATACATTTATTTAATAATAACCAAAATAGTGGCCTCAGTGGCTCAGTGATAGACCGTTCACCTCTGGTGCATGAGGTCCCGGGTTCTAACCTTGCTCCCACCAAGTGAACTTTGTGGTGAACAAACACCGTGTGCGTGGGTTTCCTCAGGGTTCTCCAGTTACCTCCCACTTTCTTCATTACACAATTTCATTCATTTCTCATCACAGTCTCCTTAAGCCTAGCCGGCATAACCGTGGGGCATAAAACTCAAAACTTTCATTTCATTTTAATAACCAAAATCACTTACTGAGGATAAATGTGATCTGTTCTATATTCTCTGTTGGTAAATGCTAGTGAGGAAGTTCTTATGTCTATTTGAGGACAAGTTGTCGAGTTTTCGTAATTTAGTAGCTTCTGTCTTGTTGAATGTATCGTTTTTGCAGTCAGATATAAATAGCTTTTAAAAACCTTTGCAGCTTTTAAAGCATTTAATAGCTTTTAAAACATTTGCAGTATTAGTATTACTTACCAATTTTTTAGCTTCAAAATAGCATATATTTATAGGCACAAAATGCATATGTCATTGTAAATGTGCAATAAATAATGCTTTCAGACTATTGAGAAAGAAGAAGTGTCTTTGTTCTTATATGTAAGGAAAATTATTTAAGTATGTAACATGATCAGTTAACCTCTCTCTGATTCCAACAGGTAATGGGTGATGATCAACCTTTCATGGAAACGAGAGACCTGCAACATTCGTTGAATGTTTGTTGTTGGCAATTACGGAATAAGGAGCTGCTTTACATACAGCTACGTTAAATAACTTTCATCTGCAATATAGATTTTTGTGTTTCCTCCGAAAATGAACTCTAAGTGATTTGGCCCCTTGAAATTCGCGAAAACAACCTTCATCAATACATCTAAAGACTCCATTGAAGGATATTCTGTGTTTGAGCTTTAAATAAAGGATAAGTGTTGCTACTAGCATAAAATTTGATTTGCAAATTGAACAAACAGGCATTGTTACAAACAATTCCATATAATTCATTCAATTACGTATAACGCATGGTACTGAAATAACATTTGTTTAGAGAAACGTGATTCAAGCAAGCATAAAACATCAGTAGTTGTATCTTCGACCACTATTGTTTACAGATATTTCATATCAGTTAAAAAAACAAAAACAACAAAAAAAAAAAAAACAATCATATCCAACAATAGTGTATCGTCTGTTTATCGTGAGGAGTACTTATGTCATATACAACTTTTTGCAGAAGAAGCCAAAGATGTTCCCCTTCCTTAGGGAATTCTGCGTTAAACACAAAAAAGTTTTAAAACATATGTCCACACCCTTGAGCACGTGGTCTAGCTCAGTTAAGAATAGTTTATAATTTATTTGAAAGATCTTCAATGCTGTTTGCTGGGAGTAAAATTATAACTTTTCTCACAGTTTTCTACCTTTTTTGTTATAAAGATTTATATTTGGCCTAAAAATGTTATTTTATTTTCATTAACCAGTTGATACATGTTAATATCATTGTTTAATTTTGAATAGATTTATATTTGGCCTAAAAATGTTACTTTATCTTCAGTAAACAGTTAGTTTCGTTATGTAATTTTGAAAAGATTTATATTTGGCCTAAAATGCTATTTTATTTTCAGTCAGCAGTTGATAAATGTTAGTATCATTGTTTAATTTTGAATTTAATATTTTTGTTTAATTTTGAAGTCTGTATGGCTCAATTGCTATACTCAGTTATAATAAAATTCTTGTGTAGAAAAGTATTGTAAGTACATGCTTTATATCCTAAATTCGTTCTATTTTTTTCCAAAAGTTGATTTATAACTTTGTTCATATATGTGTGTACATGTATTAGAACTTCATGAAAATGTACATGTATTCATGTACATGCATGCTATTCTAGGAATAAACCGAGAAGCCTCGAATATGTGTTCAGGACCTCAGTATAAGAAAACCAAGTTTATTTGCAACTTTGGTCGGAAGCGCCTAATTATGCAGTTGACACCAATTTAAGATAATTTAAGACATACAAGAGTGAAAAAATGCGTCTGAGCCGTGACTCGAACCCGGGATCTTCATCTTACCATGCAGATGTGCTACCCAGTCCGCTCTCAGTAACAACAATACATTCTTTCACTCTTTATAACGATGCTGTTCCACAAGGTGGAAGAATGTATGGCTGTTCTGGGAGCTAACTGAATGGTGCAGTGGTAGCGCATCTGCATGGTGAGCGGGAGGTTCCAGGTTGGAATTCCGGTTCAGTTATATGTTTTTCAGTCTTTGTATATCTTTGATTTCGTGCCTACAAAGAGTCTGGTGTGACAAAATTGGTTGTTTTTTTTCAATTTATCAATATATTAATGTAATTATTTAAATTGATCGTAGGATACTACATTGAATAAAACAATCGAGGAACTTTGCATACGGTTGAGTACCTCGATACGAGAGGGTTGTTTTAATTTGATCCGAAACGTTTGATTACGGAAAAGTAAGAATGTTCTACTTACCTTCAATTGGCCTCATTTCTGTAATTAGGCTTTTCCAACCGAAGTCGCAAATAAACTCTTTACTTATAGTGAGGTTCTGAACACGTGTGGGACGTTTCTCGGTTGTTTTATTCATTGTAGCCGCTCCTGCGAACATTTCTACTGATTTAAATTGGCCCCAGTTACGTAAATATGTATTTCCAACCAAAGTCGTAGATAAACTTTTTTCTTGCATTAACATTTTAAATACATATGCGAAGTTTTTCAGCAACTAGTTTCTAATTTATTTGAAAAATCTTCAATGTTGTTTACTGGGAGTAAAATTACAGCATAAGTTTGCTTTAAGTTCTTTACGGTTTTTCTTGAAGTTTTGCATTTGATCTAAAAATCTTACTTTCAGTACTTTAACAGATGTTAATATCATTGTTTAATTTTGAAGCCATTGACTCAATTGCTGTTTTTTTACTATTATTATTTACAGTAAAATGATTTTGTAGAAAAATGTTGTGTGTAAATTCTTTATATATTAAATAGTTTTATTTTCCTCAAAAAGTTGATTTGAAACTTTGTGTACATATACATAGAATTTTAAATTTACATGTATTCGTGTACATATTTCGTATGTTGCTTCAAAATGTATATGTAAATCTTATTTGTGAAGAAGTTCTTAATAACTAGAAGCAATAACTTCTAACTTTATATGTGGGTTACCGCAAAAGTCATGGCAACTTTTTTTTTTTCCTTTCTTACGAAAATGGTCACGCATCAAAAACTTCTGAAATATCCAAATGGAAGGTTAGCATATACGTAAACGTTACATGTAAGAAATTGTGTAAACATACACATCTCCATCAGAATATAGCACGAGAGAAAAAAAAGTAAAAATAATTGTTCGTATTATGGGATGTGTATTTATATCCAATTTATACGTAATATTTACATATGTATTAACTTTCCATTTGCATGTTTAAGAATTTCTTGCTTTGTTTCCATTTTCGTTAGAAAAAAATTCCCATGAATTTTGTGATAACCCTCGTATTGTTTTCAGTTTAGTACCTATAGCAACAGTATTTGGTAATTGCTACCAAATGGTTTGGTCAAATTCACTAAATACGGGTTTAGTATTTGCAACCAAATTATTTGGTTCCATGAACCAAATTTCGTTCATTTTAACCAAATTTTTGGTATTCCCAACCAAATTCTACTTGTTTGGTCATTATTTGGTCAAAATTACCAAATGCATATTTGGTACTGGTAACCAAATAATAGGTTCCTGCAATCAAACAAATCGTGACCAAATGATTTAGTGCTGGTGACCAAGCGTTTGGTTGGCGCTATATTGACCAAACGATTTGGTAACCAGCACCTATTTTTTGGTCAATTTGACCAAACCTTTTTTCAGTGTAGGGTTTTATCCCAGGTGTGTTATACCCACTGATGATTGAACCCGGAACACACGCATGGAAAGCATTAGCACTAACAAATTAGCTACGAAGAAGTACATCATGCCATAATCTGTCAAGAATAAAGGCAAAAAGTAAGAACCGGAAACGACAGACTGTACGATAATAATACTTTCACAATTTTAATTTCATACTATTTATTTCGGGACGAGGCCGAGACTTGTCCTTCGAGACCGAGATCGAGACAAGCATCTGTTGACCGAGACAAGACCGAGACCGAGACGGCGATTTTTTACTCGAGACGAGATCGAGACCGAGGCCGCTACTTACCAACCGAGACTTACCAATTCTCGTCTCGTCTCGTCTCGATACCATCCCTACTCAGGTGGGCATATGGAAAACTCTTCAAGGCGAAAGTTGGGTAGGCATTTGTGAGGATAAACACTTTAGTGGTAGAGCGTTTACCTCTGGTGCTTGGGGTCCCGGGTTCGATCCCAGCCCCCACCAAGTGAACTTTGTGGTGCACAAACACCGTGTGCGTGCGTTTTCTCGGGGTTCCCCCGTTTCCTCCCAGTTTCTTGATTCCATCATTTCATTCATTACGCATCATCACCGTCTCCTTTAGCCTAACCGGCATAAGCGTGGGACGTAAAACTCAAAGATACCATACCGCTGCTTGGTTCCGTCTGATTGCAGATCTATTGTCAGTGTCAGTTTATTTTTATTTTTGATTTATTTATTTATTTATATTTTTTGCCTCGGAAGCTTGACTTAACGTCTCAAAAACTTGTACAGTACCGCTGTTAATCTCCCACTTTTTTCTTAACAGATAAGAGACTCTTCAACATCAGGCTTTTCATTACTTTATAGGCTGCGAACAACTTCCATGTTGGAATCTGAATAATGTCGTAAATTCAGAACACAACAAAATCAGAAACTACCGTAATGACACCACCACTTATGAATGAAAGAACTGGAGACTAATGATATCATTGACTTTATTTTTCGTAAATTAAATCACCTCAAAAATACATTGTAACGGCAAGGATATATATCATTTTAATAACGAAAAATATATACTGATTATACCATTTTATACTGATAATCAGTGATTTAGAAAAGTATCTTCGGAGGGGGTTTTCTTATTAGTGTTTAGTTATTCTAAAACTTCCTAATGTTTATTTGAGGGTAGCATGAAGTTTATCAGTAAAAGCACAACTAATATTTCGTTTGTTTTAGAAATTCCGTAATTTTGGGGAACAGGCTTCAGTCCAAAAGACGCCCCCTATCGTAACTCCCTTCGTAAATCTGACACTGCTGGTAATTAGTAATAACAACGATTTAAAAACAATAAGAATGTAAGTCGGCCAGGCCTCACAATACGCGCACTATTTCTACATTCATAGATTGAACTAAGAAGAACTTCCGTTAGAATGGTCGAAATTGGTATTGAATCCCGGACTTCGCGATAAAAGCGGAATAGCTAACTTCTCGTTCATGTTTGTTGTGCAGTTGTGCTTGATTTAAATGTATTCCGTTTGTTCTCTTTTTTAAAGAGGGAATTTCGTAATGATATGTTGAATTTCTCTTGTTAAAAATTCAGAAACCTTCAGGAGACCGTAGTAAATATCGGTCCGTTGCGTTGGTTTTTTCCAGCTTGTTTAGCGTCCCTTCTCATCACTGATGCCTCTATAGAGAAGGTACCTATGACTTAAAGTTGAATTCGAACCGCTAATCGGTTTTGAATCTGAGGCATTGGGCTCTCAGTGCGGATTGAACCTGCAACCACGCGCGTCGGTGGCGAGCACTCTAGCCATGAGGCTATAAAGTCGCCCTTTTGAAGATGAGCTAAATCAGTGACATTTTCAAAATTTCTTTATAAAATTGTAGGAAATGTGCATTTCGAATCCTCTCCTGTCCAACTTTCAATTTTAAAGAATATTTATGGAGGAATAGAGTTCTATGCTTAATGCTACCTTTGCCTCCATTTTTATAGATGGTGAAGTGAACGGTGGTACCCCAAGATCACGAAATTGACAAGTTTACAATTCTGCCAAATTCCAAAACTACTCAGCCTTTGACATCAAAATTGTAGGGGAAACTGTTGTACCTAGACCATAACGTACTTAGGAGCATTTGTAATTTCTGGTAAGTGTTGCAGCCTGTCGTCGTTCTGCGATACGAGGTAGAGAGGAAGATACCAGATGTGACTGCAGTGCGTTTGTCTGTGCCATTGAACAAGACTTGAGGTCGTGAGAGGTGATACAATTTTAAGGTATGCTTTGTAAATATTTTCGTAATGACATTATTGTAATCTAGTATAAACCCTTGATGAATTACAAACAACAACGTGGTCATCGTTTTCAGAGTTACTCGTTAACAACAATACTCTACTATCTCTTTTCTGTAGTTGTAACTTATAACTTTGAAAATGAAATTGCTGGAACATGATCTCTTGTTGTAGCAAGGAACACAAGCACATGACAAACCTTCGAACATGTTCCTAGGTACTTCAGTACATTTATTTTTTTGTCATTTTATTGCAGATCACAATGCACGAAGTAAATTTGGTGTAAAGAGGGTGAAATGAAAACATGCTATTGAAGCTTATACAGCTGAACCTGCTACGAAGATCTCAATTACGGAAGCCTGTAAAATATACAACGTAAAGCTCACTACGCTTGCTAGGAGTTCGTCAAGTTCAGGAAATCTGGCGTGCAGACTTACAAATTTGCGCATACAGCTTGTGAAGTGTGCATACAGCATATACGGCCTTATGACGCTCTGTGGAGGTCCCATGTTCACCCTGTCCTTAAGCAAGTTCACAGAATAACTGAACTGCCACAATCATTTAGTATGTTGGATATACGCACACCAACAACTGACTTTCGCCCTCTCCATTCGCTTTCAAGTCACAATGTGAGGGTCAATTGAACAAAGACATCCACAAAAAGCGACAGAACTTTCATGGCTACATTTATATATTTGCTAGAATGCTGTTAAATATATATGTATTCATGAAAGAATATATGTGTATATGAATTTGAACATAACACTAAAACGCCTGGGTTAATTTCAACTAAACCTGTTATACATATGACATGCAGTCCGAAAAAGTTCAGTGGGAGCAAGGCCTCATTAGCATTAACTTACGGGGTGGAAAGAGTACGCTATGATTATTTAAACATAATATTTCTTTGTATTTTTGAATACCATAAAATGAAAAACAAAGATGAAACTAAACAATCGTTTTAAGCTGAACGATCCAGTACAACGAAGAGCAAGAAGCATGAAACTTCCCCAGAAACCCACTAGGTGTCTATTTAAAATGAGAAATACTTTGAGTCTATTTTCTTATTTATTGCAATGATGATAATTAGATATTTATATGATAAATAACGCTTAACAAATCTGTTCTACGTGCCTTAATATTTTTTAGTCTTACAAACGATCCATTTTCTTAGATTCGTTGGTGAATTTGTAACATTTCACAGGGATATGATTACTTCTTGGGATACTAGTTCAAGGTTGAGGTACAATCTCTAGGTACGTAAAGACACGTGTTGTTTTACTTTCTTTTTGCAAGGTAGCTGAAGCCTTCCCTGATTATATAATACAATGACAGGAAATGAAGTACCATTCACTGATTCAGCACCCGAAGAAACGAATAAGAAACTCTATGGAAGATACAAAACAAAATAAAAGTTTAAGCCACTGAACTATCCTTTCTCATTCCATTTCTTAATTTATTTTATATTTCAATTATTACTCAACATTTACTCATAAAAAAAAATTTTAACAATCGTTTCCTGAAACGAAAAAGAACTCAGTAAAACATTTCAGTATAAGATCCTTTCCAAGTTCTTTAGAAATAAATGAATTAATATATAGTCCAATCTTAAATCTTTCGGATCCAGATCATTTTTTACGTTTTCCTACATTTGCAGATACTGACTTATTGCTAAAAAAAACTATTTACCCGATTGATATGGTTAAGGCCTTGTTTCTCAAAAGAGGGGTGTGGCTCTTTTCGGTGTAAATTACATTGCAGTGTTGGCAACGAAAGGGAAATTCTTGAGGGAAATATAGCAGTAAAATATACAAAAAAATCCCTAACCGAATTTCAAGATTTTTTGTAGTTGGCACCACTGTTACCACATGGGTCCAGGCCACCTAAAAACATTTGGTGTGCTGACAAGGCACAGTAAAACATTACGTTCCTGGTTGCCGTACAAAGAGAGAAAGAAAAAATCCTCTGACATCATACACATGAAATTTTGACACTGTTTACGTCTCGCAAGCAAAAAGTCAACAATCAATCACAATCAGCTTTTACAGCGTTCCTAATTATCCTACTGAAATTTTTAATAGTGAGTTTTTTAGGCAAAGAAGAAGGCTTTCAGGTTCAGGAAGAAGGCTACGTTTGTTCCAATGTAGCCAGCAAGAGGGAAATAATAGAGGGTGAGAAAATAAAATTTTCCGAATTTTTCACCCAAAATAGGGAATTAATTTTGTGGTTGCAAACACTGCCTCCAAACAGGCGCCAACTATTTGAAAATAAATCTTAGTACCCAATTAATACATCCTACGATTGTCATGGCGATATCTATCAAAGTAAGCATGAAATTAAAAAAAAAATCTCGTTCTACCTCAGAAATTTACCATTTTCTTACCTTTTACAGAGTGCACCACTAATATATCTTACAAGTATTATGACGATATTTAAGAAACAAAGCTTCTAATTACAAAAAAAAAAAAAACAAAAAAAAACATTATGGTAAACAGGAAAGTAGGATAAAAACTAGACAAATCAAGGGTTGGAAACTAAATACGAATCTTTATTGCGCCCCCTAATTACTCCATTGTAACTATGTGTACTCTCTTTAAT
Source organism: Thermobia domestica (assembly GCF_964235325.1). NCBI lineage: Eukaryota > Metazoa > Arthropoda > Insecta > Zygentoma > Lepismatidae > Thermobia > Thermobia domestica. The sequence continues at coordinate 57,864,755 of NC_137470.1, read as the reverse complement.
TCAGTAAGAAGCAACGTTTGACCTGTGTAAGTTGACTTGTGCTTGGACGTGTAGGTACGGATTTATAAACAAAATATTTCGAAAATTTCGATCCTTTTGCCCAATTTTGGTGAAATTTTAATTGAATTTCGTGTTGATGTGAACAATAAGGTATTTATCCGAGATATGTACCTGATAAATCTTAAGTAGTTTTCTCTACAACGAAGATAGTTACAGGAAAAAAACTAGAAAAAAGAAAATTCGAAAATTCGCAAATTTTTTACTTTGGGCTGAAATTTGAGAAGGAAATTAGAAATCCAAAAGGAAAGAAACTAATATAATATACTATGTCCAAATCATATCTGACCAAAAAGATATCCCGATATCGTAATTAGTGTCCAGACAGGAGTGGATTAAAAATTGGCAGAGCCGTGTTTGCTACTTTGGCCACCTGTTTCCGAAAGGGTTAATAGTGAAACATTTATTGCAAACTATATATATACAGTGATCGAAGTGAGACGGTATGCTGTGGTATATAATACCACCTCTGGTTTTTTAGTTATCAAGACATACCGTCACTGGAGAGTAGATGCCAAAATACCTTTAATAAATCCATTTTTATGCACAGTAATTGACGAATAGCTTTGCAGGTAAAAATATTTTATTTTTTTATATATAGAAATAATTGCTAATTTGACAACAACGACATTTTTGTTGTCTTTTTCCTACTTTTTGTTTTTAAAATAACGTGTCTTCAAAGAAGTTAATCAGTTTTATATGTTGATGTGCCATATTGAATTGTTTCTTTCTTACGTATGTGTGCGTCTTCTTGCCTTAATGCATATAAATGTCGGGTTTTGAGAATGGACGGATTTATGGGTTGTCTGTTGTGGGGAGGATCTTCCGGGGGTTTGGAATACCCCTTAGTCAAGTGGGGGTTCCGGGAGTTTTCCCGCAGGAAATTGTTAATGTGAAAACTCGGTTCTTTAGCATTTTCATGTATAATTTTCTGTAATACAAAATAAGGGGATTTTTTTTTTTATTTCGGAAAGTTGTTCGCAGGGAGTAAAGTCTCTTCATGTCCCCCGATGTAACTACAGAGAAGCTCATATGAAGTTAGCCCCCCACTCATTTGTATGCAAACAGATTTTCACCAAATTTTTCACATCGTTAGTGCACTTAAACTCACTAAGCACTAATGTTAATGTTACCATATTTTGGGATTTATTCCAGATTTTTCGTGGGAAGCTAACTTAAGAAAGATCAAATTCTATACATATTGACGTAGAAACATGAGGTTAACGGCAATTGTTACTGCATCGTTAGTGCACTTAAACGCACTAAGTTTTAACGTTAGTGCTGTCATATTTTCGGATTTATTCAAGATTTTTGGTGGGGGCAAACTTCAGAAACATCAAATTCCATACAAACTGTTAGAGTTTCCTAGAACCACATATGATGCACTAACGGATGGCACTAATTTTTTCGTTAGTGCTTGAAGTAGGGGCAAGTTCACGCTGACCAAAGATATTTTTCTTTTATCACCTACACTAATGAAGCACTAACGTTAGGGGTTGGTGCACTAAGAAGCACTAATGATGCACTAACGATTGCATTAGAAGAGACCATTAGTGGTTTTGAATTTGACGGAAATTTGACGCAATTAAAATTTTCCATAAATTTATGTCAGTTTTGTAACAGGTAATTGGCCATAACTACAATAATAGTGAAGCACTAACGAAAGTGCTAGTGTTTTCTAGAAGCACTAACGATGCTCTAACGAATGGCAGTATCTTTTTCGTTGTTGTTTGAAGTGGAGGCTCCTAGTTCACTCTGGCCCCGAAAAGTATTTTAACTGTAGCGCCTGTACTAATGAAGCACTAACGTTAGGTGTAGATGCACTAACAAGCACTAACAATACACTAACGAAGGGCACTATTTTTTCATTAGTACTTGAAGTCGCTGTGGCAGTCTGAAATTGACCCTGAAAAAATTATTACTTGTAGCACCTACACTAATGAAGCAGTAAACTTGGGCCCCACATGCCGCACTAATGATAAATTTAGTGTCAATTGTTAGTGAATCGTCAGTGCTTCTAAGTGCATCAACGCCTAACTTTAGTGCTTCATTAGTATAGGTGCTACAAATAAAAACCTCTTGGGGGACCAAGTTCACGCTGTCCCAGCCACTTCAAACACTAAGAAAAAATAAGTGATTCGTTAGTCCTCCCTAGTCCACCAACACCTAACGTTAGAGCTTCATTAGTGTAGGTGCTACAACTAAAAAAAAAGAATTTGTGGTCCAGCGTGACATTGGCTCCCACTTCAAGCATTAACGAAAAATGAGTGCCACTCATAGTTTCCTTAACGCTGAACTATTGATGTAGATATGGCCAATTACCAGTACATGTCACGAGACTCCCATAAGAAATTCATGGGGAATTTTTCATTGCGTCAAATTTGCGCAAAAATCAAAAGCAGTAATGATCTCTTCTAGTGCAATCCTTAGTGCATCGTCAGTGCTTCTTAGTGCAACAACACCTAACGTTAGAGCTTCATTCAGCCTGAGCTTGGAACCCCCCACTTCAAGCAATAACGAAAAAATATTGCCGTTCGTTAGTGCTTCTAGAAAACACTATCAGTTTTGTTAGTGCTTTACTATTGGAATTTTTATGGTTAGTTACATGTCATGAAAATCGGATAAGAAATTTAATTGGAGTTTTTCACTGTGTCAAATTTCCGCCAAATTAAAAACCATTAGTGATATATTCTAGTGCAATCGTTAGTGCATCTTAGTGCACCAAACTCTAAGGTTAATGCTTCATTAGTGTATGTGCTACAAGTAAAATATCTTTGGAGGTCAGCGTGAACTTGCCCCCACTTCAACCACTAACAAAGTGTGTAGTGCATTCGTTAGTGCTTCAAGAAAACACTGACAGTTTGTATGGAATTTTATATTTCTTAAGTTGGCAGTTACCAAAAATCTAGAATAAATCCCAAAATATGGTAGCACTAACGTTAGTGCTTAGTGCGTTTAAGTGCACTAATGATTGAAGTTGACCCCATGTTTCTACCTCAACTTCTATGCAATTTGATACTTCTGAAGTTGACCTTACAAAAAATCTTGAATAAATCCCAAACTATAGTAGTGGTAACGTTAGTGCGTAGTACGTTTAGGTGCACTAACGGTGCACTAACCATTGCCGTTAATCACATGTTTCTACCTCAATTTGTGTGGAATTTGATGTTTCTAAAGTTGTCCCCACCAAAACTCTTCAATAACTCGTAAACTCTGATAGCACTAGTGGTTAGTGCGTTTAAGTGCACTAACGATTTCCGTTAACCGTATGTTTCTACCTCAATTTGTATGGAATTTGATACTTCTGAAGTCGCCCTCACCAAAAGTTTTGAATAAAGCCCAAAATATGGTAGCACTAACATTAGTGCTTAGTGTGTTTAAGTGCACTAACGATGTACTAACGATTGCCGTTTACCCCATGTTTATGTCTCAATTTGTATAGAATTTGATACTTCTGAAGTTCCCCCCACTAAGAATCATTGAATAAATCCCAAAATATGGTAGCATTAACATTAGTGCTTATTGCGTTTAAGTGCACTACGATGCACTAACGATTGCCGTTAACCTCATGTTTCTGCCTCAGTTTGTATAGAATTTGATATGTCTGAACCAAAAGGTAAAAGGATAATAGGAATGTATAAAAACAAACCAAACCAATATAATTCCCTTCTTCAAACAATTACACTATGTTTAATGAATAAGCCCACAAAATTTTGATTATTCTTAATTAAATTGCGACCGACTTTAGTAGTACACTTGCCAAAAAGAAAGTTGTTAGAGAAAATGCCAAGCCGCATCTGCAAATTACTATAATAATAATAATTATTATTATTAATCAAGATCTTCTTAAAACTAATAAAGAAGGCGAAGAATATGTTGCAGAATTACAACATCCAAACTAAGATATTGAAAGATAAACGTTTCAAGATAAAATTTGAATTTAGTAAGTTTTTAATGGGTTGGAAACACTATTCTCGGAGTCAGCTGCTTAGTAGAAGAATATTACTCAATCTAAGTTAAGCGAATATTATCGAATGTTATCGAAACAAGAATATTGAATGACATTTTATCAACATATACCGGCTCTGGAATTATACAAGCATTTCTTTAGCAGAGCTGTAAATAATTTCCTTTATATTTAAAATGATTCTCTCTGATGACGAAATATTATTTTTACAAGAAAACATCAAACTGATGATTTAAATACAGCTATTGTATATACTAACAGAAACATAACAAAATTAATTACAATTTTTTCTCTACTGCACATGTGTCTATTCAAGAGAAAATCTCTGAATCGTCTCAACAGAAGACTTTTACCCTGAGGCACCATCTGTGTAGTTAAAAGGAAAATGAAACAGTTACTTTGACAAGAATATATTACATATTCGTTCGACCGTAGAAATTCAGTGTTTTCAAGTGCAAGCGGAAAAATTACACTTTCAAAATAGTCGAATAGCCGCACTGAACAACAGACGCATAAAATAAAATGCACCCATATAAAATACAATTACAATATGATAATCAACGGATGAAACAGCGCATCTGGTCCAAAAAACTCGCAATATACATATTAAATTATCATAATCTCCATTCAGTTATCAATCAATTGGTTTGACGCAGCTTTTCACCCAGAGGTGGATCTAGCCCGGGGTTGGGGGAACCTAAGCCCCCAATTTTTTGAATGACAAAAATAACTGAAGCTATTTGTTATATAATTTAGAAAGTTTATAGTAAACTCATAATATATACCTATAATAGTCTAGGTTCTGGTTGCACCCAGTTTTTAGCTTCTATAACCGCCACTGTTTCCACCTTTCTCAATATTGGGCTAGACTTTTCTTTGTACCTTCTTTTCCCTATCCCTTTTAGAATTTCCACTTTTAGAGGGAAATTTTAGACGTTCAGTCAAAAAACTACTGCTTCCTTACTATTTTTGTAGGATCATGGTCCATACCTCGTTATATTTTGTTTTTCACAATACAGAAGCCTATTTAATCGTACCAGTCGCTTGTCCATATTATACACCAGAAACGGGAAAATTGGGGAAAATCGGGAGTTTTCTTTAATTTTGTCAAAACATTTGCGCCCCTCTGCTCCGTGCCTGGGTTCACGTAGGGATCTGAATATCACTTAAAGAATAGGTAGTTATGTACACAATGCGTGTGCAAAAATTCACCTTATATCTTGAAAGCAAAGGGCTAAAAAAGTCTTGGAAATCTGAAGGTGATCCATTTTATTAATTGCTTCATATACAGTATATACATATATGTATAAACATATTCTAAAAAAAAACTTACAACATTACTCTTTATCCTAGGATAATGGTTCATACCTCATTCTCTTCAGAATAGACAACCTTGCAAAAGGTACCACTTGCGTGCCCATATCATGCACCAGAAACGGGAAATTAGGGAAAAGCGGGAAATTTTCCTAAAAATCCTCTTTTCGAAAAATTTGAGCCCCTCTGGCCCGGGCCAGGTTTAACGTAGACGTCTCGAAATCACCAGAGAAATACTTAGAGTTATACATAATGCGTGTACAAAATTTTAATTTGAATGTCTTGAAAAATAAGGAGGGAGAATTTTTCAAAATTTGGCCGAAGGTCAAAAAAATATAGATATAAAGATTGATATACCTAGGCACATAGTACATACTATAAAAATTTCCTTCAACATTACTATTTGACCTAGCGTAGTGATTCATACGCCATTTTCTTTAATATGAGGCTCTCTTTTTAATGGTACTACTTAATGTCCATATCATACACCTGATCTTTTCTGAAAAACTCACTCTCTCGGAACATTTTGGCCCCTCGGTCCCTTGCCCGTTTTCACATAGAGATCTCAAGAAAACTTAGAAATACTCAAATGTGCACACAATCCGAATGCAAAATGTCAATCTGATATAGAAACTAAGGGCATGAACAATTTTTGAAATTTATCTTAAGAAAAAAAAATACTTTGCCATGCCCCTCCTCGCCGCCAAGTTGACCATTCGGTTCCAAAATGCATCTAGGGTTATTTGGTCCATGCTTGATTTGGCCAATAATAATAATAATAATAATAATAATAATAATAATAATAATAATAATAATAATAATAATAATAATAATAATAATAATAATAATAATAATAACAATGATGATTCAATACGCGTTATGTGAGTTTCATAAGCGTCTTTTATACAACATTACGTTATGGTAACTTTTGTTACCATAAATCCTAAAAGGGCTGTCACCTACCATTCCCAATAGTTTCTCATTTGATGCTTTGTCCGCCCATCTAATTTCCATCATTTTTCTATATGATTAGGTGTATACGGTTTGCAGATGATATGGCGCTTGTTGCAGAATCTTAAGAGAAAATCAATAATATGCGAGAAAACTTGAGAAAGGGGTGTGAAGAATATGGTATGAAAATAAATGTTAGAAAGACAAAAGCCATGGTGATTGAAACGAAGGGGTTGGTGTCAAATATAGAAGTAGGAAGGGAGAAAATAGAACAGATGACTAGTTTTCGATACTTGGGTAGTATTATTAGTAATGATATGAAATGTGAACATGAAATAAAAGCCGGGAAATGAATGGCGAAAGAAGTCTTTAGAAGGAAGAAAATGCTATTTTGCGGGACCTTGAATAAAGATTGAGAAAAAGACTCATAAAATGCTTCGTATGGAGTAGTGTACTGTATGTTTCAGAAACATGGACATTACGCAACGATCCATTGAAATGAACGATCCAATAAATCAACATAAGAACCCTAAAACTTTCATAGAAACCCACTAGGTGTCTGTGTGAAAAACAAAATTCTTAGTGCTTGTTTTGCTCTTTATTGCGATGTCAGTAGTTAGTTATTAAATAAGAAATAACTGTTAAGGAATCTATTGTTCGTGTCTTAAAATTTTTCAGTCTAGCAAAGCGTTCAATTTCTTACATCCGTTGGTATACTTCCAACATTTCACAGGGATATAATTACTTCTTTGGATACTAGTTGCACTTTTAGGTAGAAGCATTAGGTAAGTAATAACAACAGAGCTTTTACCCTATTCTTTTTGCAAGGGAACTCAAGCTTTCCCTGATTATATAATGCAATAATAGTAATGATGTAATCATATCGCTTATCCAGCATTCGTAGAAATATGTAAGAAACTGTATCAAAAATACAAAATAAAATAAAAAGGCATATGTCACTGAACTAATCTTTCTTATTCTAATTTCTTCACGAAAAATCTGACAGCAAAATGGCGTCCACGAAGAGAATTTTTGAAGTTTGAGAACAATCAAAAGTCACTCGGGGCTAAATATGGTGAGTATAGTGACTGTGAAAGTAGTTTAATGCCATGGTCAGACAAGAATAAATTCAAAATATTAGCACGATGTTGGGGAAGATTGTCGATGTGGAGGATGAAAGTGCCATTTGCCATTTGTGGTTGTTTCTAACTCAAATTTGGCATAAATTCTTTATCCAAAGTGTACGGAAATACTTGACTGTGATTATATGACCTATTGGAACAGGGTGAAATAATATCACTCACTGAGAATCCAATAAGATAGCGGATAGCAACTCCTCACTCGATGTCATTTGACAAAAGACTTTTTTTTGGGGGGGAAGGGGTGAATTTTTGTATGTTCCACTTTATCGACTGCATTTTTGTTCCTTGGTTGAATAATGGAATCTGTGATTCATCCATTGTCACAACACTTTCCGAGAAATTGTGCTCTCTCTCCTGAAGCGTGTGAATTTTCAACACATGGTCGAATCCTTGAATCTTTTTAACCACCATTAAATATTTGTGGAACCCAGCGAAAAGAAACTTTCCTTAGCCTCAGTTCGTTTGTAATTATTCGTTGTGTTTTTCCCATTGTTAGCCTTAGTGTATCTCAAATTTCCTACATGGTGACACGACTATTCTCCATGATGAAATTTTCAACCCGGGCAGTGTTAGCGTCAGTTGATGTCGTTTTCGGACGTGCAACTCTCCCCTCATCTTTCATACTCTCGCCCTTTTTTTGAATTCACGAATCAATTCTTAACAGTATTTTCTCCAAGAGCAGTATCACCAAACACACTTTTCAATTGGTTCAGCTGCGGTAAGTAATTTCATAATTATCCACTGCTCTTCAACCAAAAATTCAATGTCTCTGGGCAATATTAGAAACACATCTTACTCGTTCAGACACTGTGTTCAACTGCTACCACCTACTAAACAAAACTTGCGGTGCTTAGAGACAGAATTCACGTGCGAACGTCTCCCTCTTAACACGATTAACTTTTGTTGGCCCCTAGAATACATTAATTTTGTAGGGGAACATCTGCAGATCTTGCCTAAGAATACGCCAGGTGCTGATCAACAGTCATTATTTTCCATAAACAAACGTCTCAACGATTTCTTCGTTAGAGAGTCCATAACAATGATACGAATGGCCTAAATGTTTCCAGGTGTGTAACCGCGAGGCTCGCTGCCTTTTTTTCCTGTCACATATCCAGTTTCATGGAATCGCTTTACAAACCTTTCGATTACAGTTTTATCCGGAGCATATGAACACTTATATTCCTTTCTGAACATTTTCTGCATTGTAGTTGGTGACTTCGTTTGTGTCCCATCGTTAAGAACTTACCATTTTGAAGTATGTATAGACTTCAAGTGTTGCCAGATATCAAAACACACTTTGGATTCCAGTGCACATGACAATAGCACTAAAAGCCCTCCGTCGTATTTCGCTTGATCATAGTAATAAATTGAGAAAGGAATAGAATGAATGAAGTAATAAAGTAATGAAATAAAGTGAATTGACTGAAACATCTGGTATAAAACGCAGTTAAATCTGGAAGGTGCAGCTACGTTCGTCAGCCTTAAAAAGGGTTTTAGACAGAGGATGGATGAGTCAAGTTCCTTGGCCACTGCATCTGAAACGAACATTGGAACTTGTCGCCTTGGTGTCAAGGAAAATGATGTAACAAGCCTTAGATATGTTGCTGGTGAGCGTAGTTGATTTCGGGCCCATCACCACTATTATGGCTGGAAACTAGGAACAAAAATGTTGGTGTACTTGAAAATGTTAGACATCTCGCACCAAGTTTCAGTGTTTGTTTCAGAGGCAGTGGCCAACGAACTTTGTTCATCCAATCTCCATTTCAACACTTTCTGAGGCTGATGAACTTGACTGCATTTTTGCATCTCTCGTGTATTTGTACAGATTTCTATATACTCTGTGTCTATCAGCTTTAACTGATCTCTGGTTACTATCGATGTAACTGCTTCATGGGTCCGTAGAGCAATGCTAATTATTGAAACTTAAGATACAATGTTGCCACAAATGAAATTGTTGGTTCTCCATAGCTGGTGAAGGAGGCCCTGAAGGGTATACCATTTTCATTTTAGGTAGAGCATTTTCACTTTATTATGACTTGTAGAATAGTGTTCTGTAATTCATGGGCGAAATTTGTGTGCGGGTGTAAAATACGACATCCGATCCAGGTATACACGCTTCTCTGTCAAACCCTCAAACGTCTAAATAACAGCGTTTGGCTTATTAAGCTAGAAATCCTCCATTGTCCTGTTTGAGGCCACTCTGTATCAGGGACGGATCCAGGACGGACTTCTGGGGGGCGGTGGGTTGTATTACTGATACTTAGAGCTACTTTTAAGAGCTACAAATTCTGGGAAGGTTTTTATTTATACATAAAATAAGAAAGTTTCCTCTTCTAGGGAGGGGTGATAGGCCCGATCGTCCCCCTGAGTCCGCCCTTGCTCTGTATACCCCCCAAAACCCACCATACTGTTTAATGCACACTTATACACCGTCGTTTAGATTAATTAAATAATCAAATTAACTTTAATATTCCTTTTCGATATATAGAGTATATGAGACAGGATTGTCCGCTTTAAGTGGGATCTGAACCATTTGTTGATTTTCTTTCTGCGGCTTAGTATATCAGCTAGGAACTAACCAGGGACTACACGTGCTGGGAACAAAAAAGTTATCCATTTGGGTATGAAAGGGCACATACAGTCCTTTAGCATTGAAGCTTTCGGAGGAACAATGGCAGAATCTCTTAGAAAGCTGAAATAGTCAGTGGAACGTCGAGATACTGGTAAAGAAAAGGACTTTGTTTGTGCGAAGTTGAGTGGAACAACGAAGTGCATGAACAAAAAGTCCTGGTTTATTTACAAATTAAGGTAAAATCTTTTAAATTACCTCTCTTGTCGTCCTAGGTGAGTAAAAAAACTACCTGAAGCTCTTTTAATGGATTTTTCTGCCGTTTTAGGTGGTTGTAAAATGAGCAAAAACCTTTGAAATCGCCTCTGCTTTCGTCTTAGGTGGTGTGAAATGAACTGAAGCCTGCAAAATTGCCTTTTCTATACAATTTATTCAGAAGTGATTGTCTCGTTGTTCCTCCGGAGACCTTAATTTTATAAAGTAATACGGATTCTATTACTTAAGTAATAATATACCTCTTCAGCAATGACTTAATATTTTCCTGTGCCAAAGATAAGAAAAGGATTTTGGGGACATAGAACATATGTAACGTTACTCTGTATTTGTCATGTAGGGAAACCTTCAACTGGTACATCTTCAAGAAAATTAACAGGAAACAAATGAAAGAAAGGAAAGAATAGAAGTTGATTTGAAGTAATTTAGCCGAAGGATTCTACAGAAAATTACGATCACTTTTTTTCCTCATTTTTCATTATTGGTCGGGTATGGACTTTTGGGTTTCGGGTAGAACAACGATGAATTTCGAAAAAGTACTTATTCAGGCGTAATAATAATTGAAAATGTATTATTATGCAAAATTTGGTAGGTACCCCAATGGGGTTCTGGGATATCATGGGGTACCAAATGTATAAATTTTTAAATATTTTGAAACATATGTCTAAGAAATCTTTCAAAAACTCTACAAATACTAGATAATCGAAAACCACATTTCGCTACACCTCTTGGTTACCGAAATATGGGGAAATACACAGTGATACCATCGATGTGTGGGGTTTGCGTACTAGATGGAAAAATTTCGAAAAACTAAACACTCATTCCTAATAACAATCTCAAAAGACGTTTAAATCCAAAACAAACACAAACAGCTGTGGGGTTTTACGGGTACCATGGGGTCGTAAAACATCCATTTCATAACATTAGCAAAACACGGCTTAACATACTTTTAAAGAACATTACATAGATGTGTTTACCGAAAACACCAAGTCAGTACACATAACTGTTACCGAAATGTAGGGAAATAAAAAACTGGCATCATAGGTTAGTGGGGTTCACGTGCTAAAAGTTACAGTTTTGAAAAATTAATTATTCAGACCTAACAATAATACCAAGAATATTCATAATCCATAAAAAACACATACTAATGGGGTTTAGGGGTAACATGGTGTTTGTGAAACCCCCACATCTAATTCAGTCTTCAATTTCTTTCGGCTAGCTTAAACACAACCCTCAGCTGGGTCAAATACCGAAAACTGTATGTTAATATCTAAAAAACTAACCGAGATTTTAAGGATAGTATTTTTGATGACGTCATACATATATAGATACTTATGGATATGGACTTTTGGGTTTCTACTATAAGGAGGAGAAATTTCACAAAACTAATATATGTGCGTTAATATACAATCTAATGCACGTTTTGTAGTAAAATATGATGGTTCACCTGTGGGTTAAGTGAGAACCCCACTATAGTTTCTATAAAAAGATTACAACATTTACTAATTTCTTTCGCCTACCTTAAAAAATGCGCTCAGCTGTGTCGAATACCGAAAACTGCATGTCAATATCTAAAAAAGGAACCGAGATTTTAAGAATTGCATTTTTGATGACGTCATAAATATAGATTCATATGGATATGGACTTTTGGGTTTCTACTATAAAAAGTAGAAATTTCACAAAACTAATATATCTGCATTAATATACAATCTATTGCACGTTTTGTAGTTAAATATGATGGTATCCCTATGGGTTAAGTAAGAACCCCACTATAGTTTCTATAAAAAGATTACAACATTTATTAATTTCTTTCGGCTACATTAGACAATGCGCTCAGCTTGTCGAATACCGAAAACTGCATGTCAATATCTAAAAAACGAACCGAGATTTTAAGAATTGTATTTTTGATGACGTCATAAATATAGATTCTTATGGATATGGACTTTTGGGTTTCTACTATGAGGAATAGAAACTTCACAAAACTAATATATGTGCTTTAATGTACAATCTAATGTACGTTTTGTAGTAAAATATGATAGTATCCCTATGGGTTAAGTGAGAACCCCACTATAGTTTCTATAAAAAGATTACATCATTTACTAATTTATTTCGCCTACCTTAAAAAATGCGCACAGCTGTGTCGAATACCGAAAACTGCATGTCAATATCTAAAAAAGGAACCGAGATTTTAAGAATTGTATTTTTGATGACGTCATAAATATAGATTCTTATGGATATGGACTTTTGGGTTTCTACTAAAAGGAATAGAAACTTCACAAAACTAATATATGTGCGTTAATATACAATCTAATGCACGTTTTGTAGTAAAATATGATGGTACCCCTATGGATTAAGTGAGAACCCCACCATAGTTTCTATAAAAATATTACAACATTTACTAATTTCTTTCCCCTACCTTAAAAAATTGCGCTCAGCTGTGTCGAATACCGAAAACTGCATGTCAATATCTAAAAAAACGAACGGATATTTTAAGAATTGTATTTTTGATGACGTCATAAATATAGATTCTTATGGATATGGACTTTTGGGTTTCTACTATAAGGAATAGAAACTTCACAAAAGTAATATATGTGCGTTAATATACAATCTAATGCACGTTTTGTAGTAAAATATGATGGTATCCCTATGGGTTAAGTAAGAACCCCACTATAGTTTCTATAAAAAGATTACAACATTTACTAATTTCTTTCCCCTACCTTAAACAATGCGCTCAGCTGTGTCGAATACCGAAAACTGCATGTCAATATCTAAAAAAGGAACCGAGATTTTAAGAATTGCATTTTTGATGACGTCATAAATATAGATTCTTATGGATATGGACTTTTGGGTTTCTACTATAAGGAATAGAAACTTCACAAAACTAATATATGTGCGTTAATATACAATCTAATGCACGTTTTGTAGTAAAATATGATGGTATCCCGATGGGTTAAGTAAGAACCCCACTATAGTTTCTATAAAAAGATTACAACATTTATTAATTTCTTTCGGCTACCTTAGACAATGCGCTCAGCTTGTCGAATACCGAAAACTACATGTCAATATCTAAAAAAGAAACCGATATTTTAAGAATTGTATTTTTGATGACGTCATAAATATAGATTCATATGGATATGGACTTTTGGGTTTTTACTCTAAAAAGTAGAAATTTCACAAAACTAATATATCTGCATTAATATACAATCTAATGCACGTTTTGTAGTTAAATATGATGGTATCCCTATGGGTTAAGTAAGAACCCCACTATAGTTTCTATAAAAAGATTACAACATTTATTAATTTCTTTCGGCTACCTTAGACAATGCGCTCAGCTTGTCGAATACCGAAAACTGCATGTCAATATCTAAAAAACGAACCGAGATTTTAAGAATTGTATTTTTGATGACGTCATAAATATAGATTCTTATGGATATGGACTTTTGGGTTTCTACTATGAGGAATAGAAACTTCACAAAACTAATATATGTGCTATAATGTACAATCTAATGTACGTTTTGTAGTAAAATATGATGGTATCCCTATGGGTTAAGTGAGAACCCCACTATTGTTTCTATAAAAAGATTACATCATTTACTAATTTATTTCGCCTACCTTAAAAAATGCGCACAGCTGTGTCGAATACCGAAAACTGCATGTCAATATCTAAAAAAGGAACCGAGATTTTAAGAATTGTATTTTTGATGACGTCATAAATATAGATTCTTATGGATATGGACTTTTGGGTTTCTACTATGAGGAATACAAACTTCACAAAACTAATATATGTGCTTTAATATACAATCTAATGCACGTTTTGTAGTAAAATATGATGGTATCCCTATGGGTTAAGTGAGAACCCCACTATAGTTTCTATAAAAAGATTACAACATTTACTAATTTCTTTCGCCTACCTTAAAAAATGCGCTCAGCTGTATCGAATACCGAAAACTGCATGTCAATATCTAAAAAACGAACCGAGATTTTAAGAATTGTATTTTTGATGACGTCATAAATATAGATTCTTATGGATATGGACTTTTAGGTTTCTACTATGAGGAATACAAACTTCACAAAACTAATATATGTGCTTTAATATACAATCTAATGCACGTTTTGTAGTAAAATATGATGGTATCCCTATGGGTTAAGTGAGAACCCCACTATAGTTTCTATAAAAAGATTACATCATTTAATATATCTTACAAGTATTATGACTATATTTAAGAAACAAAGCTTCTAATTACCCAAAAAAAAAAAAAAAAAAAAAAACATTATGGTAAACAGGAAAGTAGGATAAAAACTAGACAAATCAAGGGTTGGAAACTAATTGCGAATCTTTATTGCGCCCCCTAATTACTCCATTGTAACTATGTGTACTCTCTTTAATTCAGTAAGAAGCAACGTTTGACCTGTGGAAGTTGACTTGTGCTTGGACGTGTAGGTACGGATTTATAAACAAAATATTTCGAAAATTTCGATTCTTTTAGCCCAATTTTGGTGAAATTTTAATTGAATTTCGTTTTGATGTGAACAATTAGGTATTTATCCGAGATATGTACCTGATAAATCTTAAGTAGTTTTCTCTACAACGAAGATAGTTACAGGAAAAAAACTAGAAAAAAGAAAATTCGAAAATTCGCAAATTTTTTACTTTGGGCTGAAATTTGAGAAGGAAATTAGAAATCCAAAAGGAAAGAAACTAATATAATATACTATGTCCAAATCATATTTGACCAAAAAGATATCCCGATATCGTAATTAGTGTCCACACAGGAGTGGATTAAAAATTGGCAGAGCCGTGTTTGCTACTTTGGCCACCTGTTTCCGAAAGGGTTAATAGTGAAACATTTATTGCAAACTATATATATACAGTGATCGAAGTGAGACGGTATGCTGTGGTATATAATACCACCTCTGGTTTTTTAGTTATCAAGACATACCGTCACTGGAGAGTAGATGCCAAAATACCTTTAATAAATCCATTTTTATGCACAGTAATTGACGAATAGCTTTGCAGGTAAAAATATTTTATTTTTTTATATATAGAAATAATTGCTAATTTGACAACAACGACATTTTTGTTGTCTTTTTCCTACTTTTTGTTTTTAAAATAACGTGTCTTCAAAGAAGTTAATCAGTTTTATATGTTGATGTGCCATATTGAATTGTTTCTTTCTTACGTATGTGTGCGTCTTCTTGCCTTAATGCATATAAATGTCGGGTTTTGAGAATGGACGGATTTATGGGTTGTCTGCTGTGGGGAGGATCTTCCGGGGGTTTGGAATACCCCTTAGTCAAGTGGGGGTTCCGGGAGTTTTCCCGCAGGAAATTGTTAATGTGAAAACTCGGTTCTTTAGCATTTTCATGTATAATTTTCTGTAATACAAAATAAGGGGATTTTTTTTTTTTTTATTTCGGAAAGTTGCTCGCAGGGAGTAAAGTCTCTTCATGTCCCCCGATGTAACTACAGAGAAGCTCATATGAAGTTAGCCCCCCACTCATTTGTATGCAAACAGATTTTCACCAAATTTTTCACATCGTTAGTGTACTTAAACTCACTAAGCACTAATGTTAATGTTACCATATTTTGGGATTTATTCCAGATTTTTCGTGGGAAGCTAACTTAAGAAAAAATCAAATTCTATACATATTGACGTAGAAACATGAGGTTAACGGCAATTGTTACTGCATCGTTAGTGCACTTAAACGCACTAAGTTTTAACGTTAGTGCTGTCATATTTTCGGATTTATTCAAGATTTTTGGTTGGGGCAAACTTCAGAAACATCAAATTCCATACAAACTGTTAGAGTTTCCTAGAACCACATATGATGCACTAACGGATGGCACTAATTTTTTCGTTAGTGCTTGAAGTGGGGGAAGTTCACGCTGACCAAAGATATTTTTCTTTTATCACCTACACTAATGAAGCACTAACGTTAGGGGTTGGTGCACTAAGAAGCACTAATGATGCACTAACGATTGCATTAGAAGAGACCATTAGTGGTTTTGAATTTGACGGAAATTTGACGCAATTAAAATTTTCCATAAATTTATGTCAGTTTTGTAACAGGTAATTGGCCATAACTACAATAATAGTGAAGCACTAACGAAAGTGCTAGTGTTTTCTAGAAGCACTAACGATGCTCTAACGAATGGCAGTATCTTTTTCGTTGTTGTTTGAAGTGGAGGCTCCTAGTTCACTCTGGCCCCGAAAAGTATTTTAATTGTAGCGCCTGTACTAATGAAGCACTAACGTTAGGTGTAGATGCACTAACAAGCACTAACAATACACTAACGAAGGGCACTATTTTTTCATTAGTACTTGAAGTCGCTGTGGCAGTCTGAAATTGACCCTGAAAAAATTATTACTTGTAGCACCTACACTAATGAAGCAGTAAACTTGGGCCCCACATGCCGCACTAATGATAAATTTAGTGTTAATTGTTAGTGAATCGTCAGTGCTTCTAAGTGCATCAACGCCTAACTTTAGTGCTTCATTAGTATAGGTGCTACAAATAAAAACCTCTTGGGGGACCAAGTTCACGCTGTCCCAGCCACTTCAAACACTAAGAAAAAATAAGTGATTCGTTAGTCCTCCCTAGTCCACCAACACCTAACGTTAGAGCTTCATTAGTGTAGGTGCTACAACTAAAAAAAAGAATTTGTGGTCCAGCGTGACATTGGCTCCCACTTCAAGCATTAACGAAAAATGAGTGCCACTCATAGTTTCCTTAACGCTGAACTATTGATGTAGATATGGCCAATTACCAGTACATGTCACGAGACTCCCATAAGAAATTCATGGGGAATTTTTCATTGCGTCAAATTTGCGCAAAAATCAAAAGCAGTAATGATCTCTTCTAGTGCAATCCTTAGTGCATCGTCAGTGCTTCTTAGTGCAACAACACCTAACGTTAGAGCTTCATTCAGCCTGAGCTTGGAACCCCCCACTTCAAGCAATAACGAAAAAATATTGCCGTTCGTTAGTGCTTCTAGAAAACACTATCAGTTTTGTTAGTGCTTTACTATTGGAATTTTTATGGTTAGTTACATGTCATGAAAATCGGATAAGAAATTTAATTGGAGTTTTTCACTGTGTCAAATTTCCGCCAAATTAAAAACCATTAGTGATATATTCTAGTGCAATCGTTAGTGCATCTTAGTGCACCAAACTCTAAGGTTAATGCTTCATTAGTGTATGTGCTACAAGTAAAATATCTTTGGAGGTCAGCGTGAACTTGCCCCCACTTCAACCACTAACAAAGTGTTTAGTGCATTCGTTAGTGCTTCAAGAAAACACTGACAGTTTGTATGGAATTTTATATTTCTTAAGTTGGCAGTTACCAAAAATCTAGAATAAATCCCAAAATATGGTAGCACTAACGTTAGTGCTTAGTGCGTTTAAGTGCACTAATGATTGAAGTTGACCCCATGTTTCTACCTCAACTTCTATGCAATTTGATACTTCTGAAGTTGACCTTACAAAAAATCTTGAATAAATCCCAAACTATAGTAGTGGTAACGTTAGTGCGTAGTACGTTTAGGTGCACTAACGGTGCACTAACCATTGCCGTTAATCACATGTTTCTACCTCAATTTGTGTGGAATTTGATGTTTCTAAAGTTGTCCCCACCAAAACTCTTCAATAACTCGTAAACTCTGATAGCACTAGTGGTTAGTGCGTTTAAGTGCACTAACGATTTCCGTTAACCGTATGTTTCTACCTCAATTTGTATGGAATTTGATACTTCTGAAGTCGCCCTCACCAAAAGTTTTGAATAAAGCCCAAAATATGGTAGCACTAACATTAGTGCTTAGTGTGTTTAAGTGCACTAACGATGTACTAACGATTGCCGTTTACCCCATGTTTATGTCTCAATTTGTATAGAATTTGATACTTCTGAAGTTCCCCCCACTAAGAATCATTGAATAAATCCCAAAATATGGTAGCATTAACATTAGTGCTTATTGCGTTTAAGTGCACTACGATGCACTAACGATTGCCGTTAACCTCATGTTTCTGCCTCAGTTTGTATAGAATTTGATATGTCTGAACCAAAAGGTAAAAGGATAATAGGAATGTATAAAAACAAACCAAACCAATATAATTCCCTTCTTCAAACAATTACACTATGTTTAATGAATAAGCCCACAAAATTTTGATTATTCTTAATTAAATTGCGACCGACTTTAGTAGTACACTTGCCAAAAAGAAAGTTGTTAGAGAAAATGCCAAGCCGCATCTGCAAATTACTATAATAATAATAATTATTATTATTAATCAAGATCTTCTTAAAACTAATAAAGAAGGCGAAGAATATGTTGCAGAATTACAACATCCAAACTAAGATATTGAAAGATAAACGTTTCAAGATAAAATTTGAATTTAGTAAGTTTTTAATGGGTTGGAAACACTATTCTCGGAGTCAGCTGCTTAGTAGAAGAATATTACTCAATCTAAGTTAAGCGAATATTATCGAATGTTATCGAAACAAGAATATTGAATGACATTTTATCAACATATACCGGCTCTGGAATTATACAAGCATTTCTTTAGCAGAGCTGTAAATAATTTCCTTTATATTTAAAATGATTCTCTCTGATGACGAAATATTATTTTTACAAGAAAACATCAAACTGATGATTTAAATACAGCTATTGTATATACTAACAGAAACATAACAAAATTAATTACAATTTTTTCTCTACTGCACATGTGTCTATTCAAGAGAAAATCTCTGAATCGTCTCAACAGAAGACTTTTACCCTGAGGCACCATCTGTGTAGTTAAAAGGAAAATGAAACAGTTACTTTGACAAGAATATATTACATATTCGTTCGACCGTAGAAATTCAGTGTTTTCAAGTGCAAGCGGAAAAATTACACTTTCAAAATAGTCGAATAGCCGCACTGAACAACAGACGCATAAAATAAAATGCACCCATATAAAATACAATTACAATATGATAATCAACGGATGAAACAGCGCATCTGGTCCAAAAAACTCGCAATATACATATTAAATTATCATAATCTCCATTCAGTTATCAATCAATTGGTTTGACGCAGCTTTTCACCCAGAGGTGGATCTAGCCCGGGGTTGGGGGAACCTAAGCCCCCAATTTTTTGAATGACAAAAATAACTGAAGCTATTTGTTATATAATTTAGAAAGTTTATAGTAAACTCATAATATATACCTATAATAGTCTAGGTTCTGGTTGCACCCAGTTTTTAGCTTCTATAACCGCCACTGTTTCCACCTTTCTCAATATTGGGCTAGACTTTTCTTTGTACCTTCTTTTCCCTATCCCTTTTAGAATTTCCACTTTTAGAGGGAAATTTTAGACGTTCAGTCAAAAAACTACTGCTTCCTTACTATTTTTGTAGGATCATGGTCCATACCTCGTTATATTTTGTTTTTCACAATACAGAAGCCTATTTAATCGTACCAGTCGCTTGTCCATATTATACACCAGAAACGGGAAAATTGGGGAAAATCGGGAGTTTTCTTTAATTTTGTCAAAACATTTGCGCCCCTCTGCTCCGTGCCTGGGTTCACGTAGGGATCTGAATATCACTTAAAGAATAGGTAGTTATGTACACAATGCGTGTGCAAAAATTCACCTTATATCTTGAAAGCAAAGGGCTAAAAAAGTCTTGGAAATCTGAAGGTGATCCATTTTATTAATTGCTTCATATACAGTATATACATATATGTATAAACATATTCTAAAAAAAAACTTACAACATTACTCTTTATCCTAGGATAATGGTTCATACCTCATTCTCTTCAGAATAGACAACCTTGCAAAAGGTACCACTTGCGTGCCCATATCATGCACCAGAAACGGGAAATTAGGGAAAAGCGGGAAATTTTCCTAAAAATCCTCTTTTCGAAAAATTTGAGCCCCTCTGGCCCGGGCCAGGTTTAACGTAGACGTCTCGAAATCACCAGAGAAATACTTAGAGTTATACATAATGCGTGTACAAAATTTTAATTTGAATGTCTTGAAAAATAAGGAGGGAGAATTTTTCAAAATTTGACCGAAGGTCAAAAAAATATAGATATATAGATTGATATACCTAGACACATAGTACATACTATAAAAATTTCCTGCAACATTACTATTTGACCTAGTGTCGTGATTCATACGCCATTTTCTTTAATATGAGGCTCTCTTTTTAATGGTACTACTTAATGTCCATATCATACACCTGATCTTTTCTGAAAAACTCACTCTCTCGGAACATTTTGGCCCCTCGGTCCCTTGCCCGTTCTCACATAGAGATCTCAAGAAAACTTAGAAATACTCAAATGTGCACACAATCCGAATGTAAAATGTCAATCTGATATAGAAACTAAGGGCATGAACAATTTTTGAAATTTATCTTAAGAAAAAAAAATACTTTGCCATGCCCCTCCTCGCCGCCAAGTTTACCATTCGGTTCCAAAATGCATCTAGGGTTATTTGGTCCATGCTTGACTTGGCCAATAATAATAATAATAATAATAATAATAATAATAATAATAATAATAATAATAATAATAATAATAATAATAATAATAATAATAACAATGATGATTCAATACGCGTTATGTGAGTTTCATAAGCGTCTTTTATACAACATTACGTTATGGTAACTTTTGTTACCATAAATCCTAAAAGGGCTGTCACCTACCATTCCCAATAGTTTCTCATTTGATGCTTTGTCCGCCCATCTAATTTCCATCATTTTTCTATATGATTAGGTGTATACGGTTTGCAGATGATATGGCGCTTGTTGCAGAATCTTAAGAGAAAATCAATAATATGCGAGAAAACTTGAGAAAGGGGTGTGAAGAATATGGTATGAAAATAAATGTTAGAAAGACAAAAGCCATGGTGATTGAAACGAAGGGGTTGGTGTCAAATATAGAAGTAGGAAGGAAGAAAATAGAACGGATGACTAGTTCTCGATACTTGGGTAGTATTATTAGTAATGATATGAAATGTGAACATGAAATAAAAGCCGGGAAATGAATGGCGAAAGAAGTCTTTAGAAGGAAGAAAATGCTATTTTGCGGGACCTTGAATAAAGATTGAGAAAAAGACTCATAAAATGCTTCGTGTGGAGTAGTGTACTGTATGTTTCAGAAACATGGACATTACGCAACGATCCATTGAAATGAACGATCCAATAAATCAACATAAAGAACCCTAAAACTTTCATAGAAACCCACTAGGTGTCTGTGTGAAAAACAAAATTCTTAGTGCTTGTTTTGCTCTTTATTGCAATGTCAGTAGTTAGTTATTAAATAAGAAATAACTGTTAAGGAATCTATTGTTCGTGTCTTAAAATTTTTCAGTCTAGCAAAGCGTTCAATTTCTTACATCCGTTGGTATACTTCCAACATTTCACAGGGATATAATTACTTCTTTGGATACTAGTTGCACTTTTAGGTAGAAGCATTAGGTAAGTAATAACAACAGAGCTTTTACCCTATTCTTTTTGCAAGGGAACTCAAGCTTTCCCTGATTATATAATGCAATAATAGTAATGATGTAATCATATCGCTTATCCAGCATTCGTAGAAATATGTAAGAAACTGTATCAAAAATACAAAATAAAATAAAAAGGCATATGTCACTGAACTAATCTTTCTTATTCTAATTTCTTCACGAAAAATCTGACAGCAAAATGGCATCCACGAAGAGAATTTTTGAAGTTTGAGAACAATCAAAAGTCACTCGGGGCTAAATATGGTGAGTATAGTGACTGTGAAAGTAGTTTAATGCCATGGTCAGACAAGAATAAATTCAAAATATTAGCACGATGTTGGGGAAGATTGTCGACGTGGAGGATGAAAGTGCCATTTGCCATTTGTGGTTGTTTCTAAGTCAAATTTGGCATAACTTCTTTATCCAAAAGTGTACGGAAATACTTGACTGTGACTATATGACCTATTGGAACAGGGTGAAATAATATCACTCACTGAGAATCCAATAAGATAGCGGATAGCAACTCCTCACTCGATGTCATTTGACGAAAGACTTTTTTTGGGAGGGTTAAGGGGTGAATTTTTGTATGTTCCACTTTATCGACTGCATTTTTGTTTCTTGGTTGAATAATGGAATCTGTGATTCATCCATTGTCACAACACTTTCCGAGAAATTGTGCTCTCTCTCCTGAAGCGTGTGAATTTTCAACACATGGTCGAATCCTTGCATCTTTTTAACCACCATTAAGTATTTGTGGAACCCAGCGAAAAGAAACTTTCCTTAGCCTCAGTTCGTTTGTAATTATTCGTTGTGTTTTTCCCATTGTTAGCCTTAGTGTATCACAAATTTCCTACATGGTGACACGACTATTCTCCATGATGAAATTTTCAACCCGGGCAGTGTTAGCGTCAGTTGATGTCGTTTTCGGACGTGCAACTCTCCCCTCATCTTTCATACTCTCGCCCTTTTTTGAATTCACGAATCAATTCTTAACAGTATTTTCTCCAAGAGCAGTATCACCAAACACACTTTTCAATTGGTTCAGCTGCGGTAAGTAATTTGATAATTATCCACTGCTCTTCAACCGAAAATTCAATGTCTCTGGGCAATATTAGAAACACATCTTACTCGTTCAGACACTGTGTTCAACTGCTACCACCTACTAAACAAAACTTGCGGTGCTTAGAGACAGAATTCACGTGCGAACGTCTCCCTCTTAACACGATTAACTTTTGTTGGCCCCTAGAATACATTAATTTTGTAGGGGAACATCTGCAGATCTTGCCTAAGAATACGCCAGGTGCTGATCAACAGTCATTATTTTCCATAAACAAACGTCTCAACGATTTCTTCGTTAGAGAGTCCATAATAATGATACGAATGGCCTAAATGTTTCCAGGTGTGTAACCGCGAGGCTCGCTGCCTTTTTTTCCTGTCACATATCCAGTTTCATGGAATCGCTTTACAAACCTTTCGATTACAGTTTTATCCGGAGCATATGAACGCTTATACTCCTTTCTGAACATTTTCTGCATTGTAGTTGGTGACTTCGTTTGTGTCCCATCGTTAACAAACTTTGGATTCCAGTGCACATGACAATAGCACTAAAAGCCCTCCGTCGTATTTCGCTTGATCATAGTAATAAATTGAGAAAGGAATAGAATGAATGAAATAATAAAGTAATGAAATAAAGTGAATTGACTGAAACATCTGGTATAAAACGCAGTTAAATCTGGAAGGTGCAGCTACGTTCGTCAGCCTCAAAATGGTTTTAGACAGAGGATGGATGAGTCAAGTTCCTTGGCCACTGCATCTGAAACGAACATTGGAACTTGTCGCCTTGGTGTCAAGGAAAATGATGTAACAAGCCTTAGATATGTTGCTGGTGAGCGTAGTTGATTTCGGGCCCATCACCACTATTATGGCTGGAAACTACGAACAAAAATGTTGGTGTACTTGAGAATGTTAAACATCTCGCACCAAGTTTCAGTGTTTGTTTCAGAGGCAGTGGCCAAGGAACTTTGTTCATCCAATCTCCATTTCAACACTTTCTGAGGCTGACGAACTTGACTGCATTTTTGCATCTCTCGTGTATTTGTACAGATTTCTATATACTCTGTGTCTATCAGCTTTAACTGATCTCTGGTTACTATCGATGTAACTGCTTCATGGGTCCGTAGAGCAATGCTAATTATTGAAACTTAAGATACAATGTTGCCACAAATGAAATTGTTGGTTCTCCATAGCTGGTGAAGGAGGCCCTGAAGGGTATATATACCATTATGGAGCATTTTCACTTTATTATGACTTGTAGAATAGTGTTCTGTAATTCATGGGCGAAATTTGTGTGCGGGTGTAAAATACGACATCCGATCCAGGTATACACGCTTCTGCGTCAAAACCTCAAACGTCTAAATAACAGCGTTTGGCTTATTAAGCTAGAAATCCTCCATTATCCTGTTTGAGGCAACTCTGTATCAGGGACGGATCCAGGACGGACTTCTGGGGGGCGGTGGGTTGTATTACTGATACTTAGAGCTACTTTTAAGAGCTACAAATTCTGGGAAGGTTTTTATTTATACATAAAATAAGAAAGTTTCCTCTTCTGGGGAGGCGTGATAGTCCCGATCGTCCCCCTGAGTCCGCCCCTGCTCTGTATACCCCCCAATACCCACCACACTGTTTAATGCACACTTATACACCGTCGTTTAGATTAATTAAATAATCAAATTAACTCCTTTTCGATTAATTAATTCCTTTTCGATATATAGAGTATATGAGACAGGATTCTCCGCTTTAAGTGGGATCTGAACCATTTGTTGATTTTCTTTCTTCGGCTTAGTACATCAGCTAGGAACTAACCAGGGACTACACGTGCTGGGAACAAAATGTTATCCATTTGGGTATGAAAGGGCACATACAGTCCTTTAGCATTGAAGCTTTCGGAGGAACAATGGCAGAATCTCTTAGAAAGCTGAAATAGTCAGTGGAACGTCGAGATACTGGTAAAGAAAAGGACTTTGTTTGTGCGAAGTTGAGTGGAACAACGAAGTGCATGAACAGAAAGTCCTGGTTTATTTGCAAATTAAGGTAAAATCTTTTAAATTACCTCTCTTGTCGTCCTAGGTGAGTAAAAAACTACCTGAAGCTGTTTTAATTGACTTTTCTGCCGTTTTAGGTGGTTGTAAAATGAGCAAAAACCTTTGAAATCGCCTCTGCTATCGTCTTAGGTGGTGTGAAATGAACTGAAGCCTGCAAAATTGCCTTTTCTATACAATTTATTCAGAAGTGATTGTCTCGTTGTTCCTCCGGAGACCTTAATTTTATAAAGTAATACGGATTCTATTTCTTAAGTAATAATATACCTCTTCAGCAATGACTTAATATTTTCCTGTGCCAAAGATAAGAAAAGGATTTTGAGGACATAGAACATATGTAACGTTACTCTGTATTTGTCATGTAGGGAAACCTTCAACTGGTACATCTTCAAGAAAATTAACAGGAAACAAGTGAAAGAAAGGAAAGAATAGAAGTTGATTTGAAGTAATTTAGCCGAAGGATTCTACAGAAAATTACGATCACTTTTTTTTCTCATTTTTCATTACTTAGTCCTAGGAAAAAACACCTTATTAGGTAAGAGAAATTATATCGTTCAATAGTTACAATTTCATATCTTCAAGACACAGCTTTTTTTTTTTTTTTTTTTTTTTTTTTTTGTGGTGAGTAGGTGCAAGTAATACTTTATTTCTTTATTCAGAAGTTGAG
Source organism: Thermobia domestica (assembly GCF_964235325.1). NCBI lineage: Eukaryota > Metazoa > Arthropoda > Insecta > Zygentoma > Lepismatidae > Thermobia > Thermobia domestica. Next base: position 57,839,235 of record NC_137470.1, on the reverse strand, counting down.
GGGCATCAATTAGTGGAAAAGAATTCTTTGTAATATACCAAACGAGTATCAAGGAGATTATTACAATCAGCCACTAGAGGGTTTCGCCCTCTGTCTTTGGCCTGGGATTTGTGATCATTATTTATTCTTTCTTTAATTTATAGGTGGTCAATGAGCTGTGAAAGAAATATACATAAACAATAATAATGATAATAACAACATATTAAACAAATGTTACAACAATAATATTAAACTGGTGAACAAAGGTGCACATACAAAACAATAACTTAGGTGTAATAACAGTGATAATAAATAGTGCAGAAGCAAATATTAAGCAATATGCGGAGTATGGTTTAAATACATTATATTAGAAATTGAAAACTAATGTAAGGTGATGAATGAGGTGCTCTTGACGCCACAACACATTATAGTTATGTTACAATAAACAAATGCATGTTAATCTTCTGTCCTGGGGCGGCTCAGGACTGATGAAAGACATATGGAGATCCCTTATTAGTGGTGTGGAGATACAGTGTTATAATGGAAAAAGATGAGGAATATGCTGGTGAATGAGATGATGATCTGCTGGAATAATGCGAAGGTATATTGAAAGCAAGACGCGGAGTGGTGTATAATAGTATTTATATGGAGATTCTTGCTGTAAGTCTGTAAATAGTGTATCTAGAAAGATGTCCTTCCGATCCTGGAGATTCTTGGAAGACACAGCTCGTTAATTGTTCCTTTTCTTTATTTATGTTTCTAATATACTTGTTGGTTCTGTTGAATATTTGAGAAAGAATTATAACTTTAGTTTAACTTAGATAACACATTCCTTAAGTGTTAAAGAAATATTTAAATTGTATTTTCTTACCTTGTCAAAAAATATAATTATTGTTTCTGAACCCAATACCGGCTGCTAAAAGTAAAGTGTGAAAATGTAAGAATCTAGTGAGCATCCGGAGAATTAAATTCACATTTATCACAAGAGGCATATCTATCATCATGATTATAAGTTAACACATCAGTTAAAAAATGGAACGTATCTAGAAGTATTAAAATAAGCTCTTTCGTGGCCAAATATATTATTTTATTATATAATAATCGTAGAGGCGTACCAGTAAATTTATCTTGGGGGGACCCAAGACTTTCTCAGAATAACCGGAATTTAACATACTAAAATAAACCGAAAGTTTCGTTTCAGAATGTGAAAGTAATAATAACTCACCATGGATAGACTACATGTATTATTATTATTATTATGATTATTATTATTATTATTTTACTTGAACCATTTATTTTGAGACTGCTCAAAATTTGAATCTTACGTCGAAGGAGATGTGCAAGTAAATTATGAAACATTTATTTATGAAATAAGAACAAAATTCTGCCTTCGAAAAACTTCAATCAAAGACATAACTTCAGAAGTAAACTACAATTTTTGGACCTTTTAATGAAAATGACTATCGTGTAATAGAATTATTTATTAAACATTTGAAGACTTGGGGGCAAAAACAGGTTAAGTCCAAAAAATGAAAATGTAAAGGAGGTAGCTTCACAACGGTTTCCACTCATCCGATTTTCTTCAAACTTGGCACATATATAGTAAACCGAAAATAAATCGACACGTATTTTTTGTTTCTTTCGGAAAAGAGGTTAAGGGGGGCAAATGCTCCCTTCTCAAAAATGGGCCCTCTTGATTAAAAGGGGCACATGAAAGAAACAAAACTCTGCCGATGCAAAGATAACTTCAAAGTAGGAAATAAGTTTTTTTTTTTGTGAGAAAAAGATTGCAGGGGCTATGGCCCTTTTCGAAATGACAAAGGACCCCGCACAATCCTTATGGAAATTGGATTTCGGTGCAATTGCTTTAAACAATTTTATGCTGTAGATATGGTGTTCCTGAGAAAAAGTCTCAATTAGCACAGAGACAAATCACTGACCGTTTGGCCACTACAGGGCCACTTTTTTTGAAAAAAGGCGAAGATAACGACATTCTGGATTTCGATGAAAATGACTGAAACTGTGATATGTTGTAGATGTTCTGTTAATGAGAAAAAGTCTTAACAGACACAACCACAAATCACTGACTTTTTGGCCACTACAGGGCCAATGTTTTTAAAACAGCCGAAGATAACGACATTCTGGATTTCGGTAAAAATGACTAAAACCTTTATATGTTGTAGATATTATGATCCTGTGAAAAAGTCTTAATGGGAATAACCACCTATGACTGACCGTTTGGCCACTAGGAGGCAACTTTTATGAAAGTAACAGAAGATAGTGATGTTCTGGATTTCGGTGAAATGACTGAAACCGTGATATGTTGTAGATATTGTCATCCTGAGAAAAAGACTCAATGGACATAACCACAAATCGCTAATCGTTTGGTCACTACAGGGCTACTTTCTTGATAACAGCCGAGTATAACGATGTTCTGGATTTCGGTAAATTGAGTAAAACTAAGATATGTTGAAGATCTTCTCATCATGAGAAAAAGTCTTAATAGACACAATCATCGAATTATTATTGTTTGGTTACTACAGGTCCAGATTTTTTAAAACAGCCGGGTATAACGATATTTTTGATTTCGCTGTAAATGAATGAAACTGTGATATGTTGTAGATGTCGTGACCCTGAGAAAAATTGTTTAGCGCTTTCCAAGGTTTTCCTTTGACCTACAAAATGAACATCTGAATGTTGTCTGTGCTTCTGTGTTCACATCCATTTTTCCGGTTGTGAGATCGGACTTTTCAGGGTTTCATACAATTTTACCGAAATTCCGGAGTATCCTTACCTTCTGCTGTTTTAAAAACTGCCAAACGGTCACTGATTGGTGGTTGTGTCAATTGAGATTTTTTCTCAGGATCACATCATCTATAACATATCACAATTTCAAGCAATTTCACCGAAATCCACGAAACGTTACCTCTTGTTCGGTTTAAGAAAGTGGACAAACGCTCTGTGATGGATGCTTGTGATTCTTCAGATTTATTTTAAAGATCAGAATATCTACAACACACAACGGTTTTAAGCAATTCCACCGAAATACAGAATAACGTTACCTTCTGCTGTTTTCTAAACAGTGGTCTTGTAGTGGCCAAACGGTCAGTGATTGGTGGTTGTGCCTATTGAGACTTTTTCTCAAGATCAGAACATCTACAACATATCACAGTCTCAGTCATTTTCATCTAAATCTAGAATATCACTATCCTCGCCTGTTTTCAAAAAAGTGATCCTGTAGTGGCCAAACGGTCAGTGATATTTGGTTGTACTCATTGAGACATTTTCTCAAGAATACTATATCTACAACATAACATGGTTTTAAGCAATTCCACCGAAATCCAATTTCCATAATGATTGTGCGGCGTTCTTTGTCATTTCCAAGGGGGCCATAACCTCTGCAACCCTTTTCTCACAAAAACCACAAAACCAGTATTTCCTACTTTAAAGTCATCTTTGCATCGGCACAGAGTTTCGTTTCTTTCATGTGGCCCTTTTAATAAAGAAGGCCCTTTTTCGAAAATGGGGCCTTTGCCCCCTTAACCTATTTTCCGAAAGAAAAAAATATGTGTCGATTTATTTTCGGTCTAGTATGTATGTGGTAAGTTTGCAGAAAATCGGACGACGCGAAACACTTATGAAGCTACCTCCTTTACATTGTCATTTTTTGGACTTAGCCTGTTATTGCCCCAAAGTCTTCGTTTGTTTATGAGTTACCAACAAAATCGTATGAGTCGTATTTGAGGAAACAGTAGATAATAATAATACTAAAAAAGAAACTACTATTGTAAATATTTTCGTAATAGGTGATTAGGGAACATTATACACTTATTAACGACCTATGAACAAAATAATTTGAGTCGTTTTTATGAGAAAAACTCACGTACAGAAAAAACTATCCTTGTGAGTTTTGTAGGGCAGATGAATTATGCCATATTGTTAGCTTATAAATGTAATATTAACAAAATCATCTTAGTTGTTTCTGGGAAAATTTTTCAGGAAATTTACCCCAAGAATAACTGTATTTTGGATTTTTTTTTTTTTTTTGAGAAACGAGTTCACAGGAAACTCATGAAATATTTATTTATGAAATATGAAGAAGAACGGATGTGTCGTTCTTGACAAAATATTTCAGAAAACTAACTTCCAACAATAAACTACCACTTCTGGATTTTTCTAGACGAGGTGACAGACATTCAAATATTCATTCCTCGTCACGTAGAGATCATGAAATGTGCTCACCATATTTCTCTTCTATAGTCTCTCGAAACTAAAAATGTTAGAAATAGTTAGAAAAAAACGAAAAAAATAAGATCACTCTCAAATAATTAAGAAATAGTAATTAGGAGTCAGATTTCTGGGCCTTCAGCATCTATGGCCTCGTTGACCCGTAACGTATAAGGGATGACGTCCCTCGGCGAGCAAACTATCCGGGGAAAGGGAAGGAAGATAGAATTGGGGAAGGAAGGAAGTGGGCTGGGACCTGTTTTTTAGGTACCATCCCTGCATTGCCTGGAGTGGATGAGGAAAACTCAGGGAAACCTCACTTAGGATTACTGGCCTGAGAAAGATTTTACAATTTCTCGACGGAGTGCCCCCACCGGGAATCTACTCCTGGACCGTATAGTCACGAGGAAAGGGAAGGAAGATAGAATTGGGGAAGGAAGGAAGTATACTTGGACCTGTATGTTAGATACCATCCCGGAATTTGACTGGAGTGGATGAGGAAAACTCGGGGAAACTAAGGAAAGACGAAAGGAACCAACAAACACGTGGTTTAAAATCAGATTCCGAGAGTGGATGGTGCTACACTTCAAATCTCAGACTCATTGGTTAATATTTCAGTTACTCGTTGAAAAGGCATCTAAGAGAGATGTAGGAGTTTAAAGATTATCAAACTGTGACTTATTCCATCAATAAAGTGCTCATACCAATTTTAATTCAATCGTATATCGTAGTTCATACACATCTTGTGAGTGATTCAATAGTTCCATTTCTCTTCTGTAACACTAACCAGCCCCTTTTTTTTAATTCTAACCCGGTCAGACACCGCAATTTCAGGTTTTGCTTGGAGACAGAGATTATGATTCCATAGGTGTAAAGAGTTTGCATTATTTTATATTATTCTGCCATTCTTATTAATGATTAAAATGTAAAGAACTATCAAATTCTGGGGATAATTGACCACTTGCCGTCCCTACTGATTTTACCCTTAAACACACACACACACACACACACACACACACACACACACATACACATACACATACATTGAACAAATTTATGCAATGCAAGTTCCAAGCGTTCTGTTTAAATTACCTGTTTCCTCATATTCATTGTGATAATTTCGGTCAACAAATATAATTTCTTCAAAAGATGGTGCAAAATCCTAAAATTAATTAAATGACTATTATTGCTGTCCCAAAGTATTTTTGTTAATTTTTGCATTCCCAATAAAGTTAAGATTTGGATTTTGGTTGGTGAGTTTGAAGTTCTTTCCTTATACTGTAATAAATAATATGAAACGAGAAGAATATTTTAAAATGTACGCAAGTGTTTATTTGAACCGGCGACGTTTATTCCTACTTCATGCTTGCATTAATATCTGTAACTGTGTTTGGAACGCATTATGCACTTTTTGAAAGAGCACTAATAGACGCAATGTCCGTGGCTCTGTAAATAAATTCTAAAATAATCTTAATGGAGAAATCCTTGTAGTTTGGAGTCGAGTGGTTTGGAGTCTAGTGAATATTATTATGGGCCGTAGTCTGGAACAACTTGGTTGTTAGAGATATTCCATCATGGGAAGTAGTAAAATTATTGTAGTTAAAATATCAGAGAGGGCTTGTAACAGTTAAAAGTCATTAACATATCAAACCATGGGCGGATCAAGCGGGGAGCGATTGGGGCGATTGCCCCCAGAATAAGATTTTTTTATTTTAAAAATAAAACCTATCCTTAAAAAAATCACCTTTGTATTATAAATGTAAAATAAATCTATTGACTTCGAACGACCACCCTCCAAACATTCGGCTTGCATCCGCCTCTGTATCAAACTCTCTTTGTTTTCCATGCTAAATAAGGGACTTCCTTCAACTGAACAGAATTATTGTAAGAAATGTGAAACCGTGTAATTAACATATACAAATTAACACTTATGGGATTTATGGTAACTTTTGTTACCATAGCGTAGTGTTATCTTTGACCGCTAATTTAGATCTCATAACAGGCATTTAAGCCGGGGTTTTTTATTGGTCAAGTCAAGCATGGACATGAAAACACCCCAGATGTGTTTTTTGGAACCCAATGCTGAACTTGGTGGTGCTCTTTTACTTCAAATTATGGTTGTACTTAAAATTATATGCCCGTAGCATCCGGGGTCCAGCACCCACACAAATAATCCTGTTGTTTTATTTTGACAGAAGCAAATTAAAATAAATATTAAATAAATATTGATAACATGCCATTATCAAAAAATAAGCAATTAAAACATTGAGATGGATGTTAAAATTTCTAAACTCTAAACATATTTTTTTTTTTTGTTTCAAATGTGTTTGTGTAAAACAACCAAGCAAAGCACGCACCCTTTTCTTGCCTGACTCTCATTTACTCAAAGGCAGTCCCCACAATAAAAATGGAATTTTATTGTGAATCGAATCGGGAACAGCCCTTCGTGACAGTGTTCATAAAAGATTTCAACTAAAAGCAAAACAATTAAAAATATCGAGACCCCTGAGAACATAAAATACGTCCCGCCATTGATATACACCTACATAAATTTCGTAATGTCGGCGCCGTTTGCCCGTAGCTAAACTTCCTTTATAAAAGTTGTTGTGAGTACCGCAGGATTTTGAAACATGGATTTTTGGATAAGACAAATATTAGTTCCTAAGTGAAGTCTTGACCCAACTACGGTAGGTCCCATACCTTTGGAGCTATGGACCTTTAAACTTCATTTTTTCATGTGTTCGGCAGCCTATAACCCCGAAAGGACGAATTTGTGCACCCAGGTTGGTCTATACTTTTTGTCTTATCTTGGTGTCAGGAATCACCTCCCACGTTGTCGGTGTTATGTTTAAGCAACATGTATACCGAATTTAAATCTCCAACTTATGCGAATACTTGCACTGGGCAATTTGAGAAAAGTAGTGAAATTTCAAGTTATAGAAGTGACCTCCGTTTTCACCTTTAGAATTTCCAGACTGAATTTTCGAAAACGTGGAAAACTTATTCCCTTATTTGCCAAATTTTACATCTTAAACTTAAACGTATTCTCATATCAGATATTTTTCAACAATAAAGAAAGGGACACTAAATATATTGAAATGATACCCGTTCTCCCGTCAGGAGCAGACTTTTGGAAAACGATGAAACACGTGTCCCCTTATTTAAATCGAAGAGTTTATATGCAGAGTTACATCTATAAAACTTCAGAGATTAATGAGATACACACTTATTGGCAATACATTTGATCACCTCATCACCACCTTAGGATACATATTTCCAAAAAATATTCATTGTTTGAGCTCTATCGTGGCCAAGCGGTTAGCGTACGCGCCTTTGTCGTGGGAGACACGGGTTCGATTCCCGGTGGGAGCTCGTGTGCTTCTGATTCCATGTTAAGCTGTAGTTCAACGTCTTGTATAGCCTCGTTGCTAAAAATGACGGTAAAATGAAATCAGATCAAATCAAATTCCTTGCTTTAGTGCCTAAAGAAATATTCTTTCTCAATTTGGCATTTATACCTATGATAATGGCCTGGACATATCTACTTGCGCATGGCGTGCGTATGGATGTACCTACCTAGGCAGTAATGAAATTTCTAAAATAGTTTACTTGTGTTCATATTCTGCTTAGTTTACGTTCTAGAAAATGACTTTTTCTTGTAGCTTCCAATAACTATTTCACTATTAAACTCAGACAATATCTTGATTAGTTTATAGAGAACTCGGAAGTGATCTTTTACCGAGAGGATGAGTTTTCTTTGGAAGGAGTTTTCAGTAAACAATTATAATTTTGTTCATGGAGTAAATGTATAAATAATTGAAATGCAAAATAGATTAAGAAATTGGAACGAGAAAGATTAATTCAGTGGCTTATGCTTTTTATTATATTTTGTACTAACATCAAGTACCCGCTTTGTTATATTAAATTAAGAAAAAATAGTAATATGTTCCGTTAGTCAGTCATTTTTTACTATTATTGAAGCCCTCTCTGATATCGGTCATTTTCTATTATTTTATTTATATCTCAGTCTCCCCTCCTTTAAGTTGGGGGGCTGAATTTTGATTTAAACAGCACTAACATTGTCATTGTTCTCAGCGACATATCCCGAGAACCATGGATTCGACACTAATATCAGTCATTTTTGATCATTTTTATATCTCTTCCACCCCTCTCCAAGATGCAGCGTCAAGATGATATGACAAAAACAATACCAAGTCCAAACCTCATTTATGTTGAAAATTTGATCCAGATCGATCGGGTGGTTCAAAATTTATTAAGTCACAAACTTAGTCACTTTCAGTTTTATAATAAAGACTAGCCTTTAGCTAGCTGGGGGCTCGGTCCCCAGGCCTCCGTGTTTGCTCGACCTACGGCCTCACGTCTCTTATGTATCAGCCTCTGCATTAAGAGTGAATTTCCTGCTTTTGCTCTTAACATTTCCTGAATTTGGCCCAGCTGGAGGCTTCGCTCTCTGACCCCGTGTTTACTCAGCCTACGGAATCGCAACTTTTGAACTCACAATTGTACCAAATTCCAAGTTTCTTTTCCTATTTCAGATACTAGAAGATAATATTTTGTATCCCAAGAAAACGCACGTTTAAATATAAAGGTAACCAAGAAAGTTTTGTCGCTTTTTCACCCACCACCTTCGAACATCGATATGTCACCCAAGTCATACCTGGAATATCAAAATTAGTCCAAATTAGCATCGACGATCTTCTACCAACGTTCTGGAAGACTGTAGATTCCATCGCGGTAGAACTTGGTGAGTCGTGACCCGAAGAAGATACCAAGTGCATCTTTCACCCCTACTAGGGATTTGAACTGGCGCCCTCCAAGGTGATTGTCTAAGGAATAGAACAGGTGAGAATCGGACGGTGCAATGTCTGGGGAGTAAGGCGCACGCAATAGTGTTTCTCATCCAAGATTTAGAATGGTGTCCCGGGTCATCCTAGCCACATGAAGCTTATCTAGAGAAAGAAACACAGGTGTCTGTCGCGTTGCCTTCTAGTCCGGAGTCAAATCGTGTGGGACACATCAACCCTACTTGTAGTGCTTCTCAAGCAGATGGAGGTACTGCCGAATGGTTTCTCCACTCACACTGAATTTTAGTCCGAGTTCCTCACATGTATGACCACAATTTACCCCAATTGCAGCCTGAAGATCTTCATTTTGTACACGCGTTGGTCTTCCCGCACGTCGTGCGTCTTCGAGTGTTTCGTCACCGTCCTGAAATTTGTTAAACCACCGCTGCCTCTCCGCGTAGCCACGACACCCTCACCAAATACCTTTCACATCTTCCGCCTCGCTGCAGAAGAGTTTGACCCCAGTTTGAATTATTACAGAATACAGGCCCTTATGCCCTTATAACGCTCTTTCGAGGTCCCATGTTCCCTTTGTTCTGACGCAAGTTCACGGTGTAACTTAACTGCCACAACCACGTAGTATGTTGAATATACCCACACCAACAACTGACCCTCGCCTGAACTCCATTCGCATTCAACTCAAGGTGTGAGGACCCATTGAACACAGACCTCTACAAAAAGCGACTGAACTTTCTTGGTTACCTTTACAACATAGGAATTTCTTCTTCACACCTTTTACACTCCTTAAAAAGTAAAAGAATATACTTATGGCAATTTTCATGAGGATTGGTTCCGAAAATCTGCAATCATGTCAAATGTAATAATTGTAGAACTACAAGGAAGTGCCCAATAATTTTGGGGTGTAAAAAGTGTCCCATATAAATAACATGGGAGAGATTTTTCAGTTCCCCATAAAACCACTCTACAGTTGGATTTTTTTTATTTTTACTTGTTTACTTAGTTACGCTAACGTAAATGTACAAGCATGCCGAATTTCAAGTTTTTATTCCAATTACAAGTACCTAAAACATGAGATTATAGGTCCAAAAAACACCCATTTAAATAATATGGGGAAATTCTTCATCCCTCCTTTATACCCATAAAAATTAAAAATATTCTCTTTGGCAACTTTCCTATCGATTAGTCTCGGAAAGCTACAATCATTCTAAATTTCAACTTTCCACATCAAATGTCAACCTTTAATTTGTGTCACCTAATGTAGTTTTATATATAGACAGGACTTTTTATACTCTTTCTTAGTTATTTCTCCGAGTGCTGCCTCAGTGTGTGGTAGGCGTATTTCTTTCATGTTATTGTATTATATAATCAGGGAAAGCTTCAGTTCCCTTGCAAAAAGAAGAGGGTGAAAACACTGTTGTTATAACTTACCTAGCGCTTCTACCTCAAAGTGCAACTAGTATCCAAAGAAGTAATCATATCCCTGTGAAATGTTTCAAATACATTAATAAATGTAAGACATTGAACAATTTGTAAGAAGAAAAAGTATTAAGACACGAACAATAGATTCCTTAACAGTTATTTCTTATTTGATGACTAACTATTGGCATTAGAATAAGTAGGAAAACCAACGCTAAGTATTTCTCATTTTAAATAGACACCTAGTGGGTTTCTAGGAAAGTTTTATGCTTCTTGCTCTTCGTTGTATTATATCGTTCAGTTCAAGCAGTTGCTTAGTTTCATCTTAGTCTTTCATTCTATGGTGTTCAAAAATACAAACAAACATTGTGTTTAACTAATCATAACATTCGCTTTCCACACCCTAAGATGATTCTAGGGAAGTCTTACTAGAACAGTATTTCACATCTGTAGCAAATTTCGTTAAAACTGATCCACGTGATTCAGTGTTATGTTGAAATATATGTTAGGGATGCCCAAAATTTTTCGGAATCAAAATTACAGACAATTTTTCCGGAATTCGGAAAAAATCCGGATTTTTTCCGACAACGGAATTTTTTCGAAATCCGCAATTTTACCAATTTTACTTTCCGTATTCCGGAAAGCAAAATTTCCGGGATTGACCATCCTTAATATATATATATATATATATATATATATATATATATATATATATATATATATATATATATATATATATATATATATATAAACTTTCTCAAAAGTCCCCTGACACAGGGCAACTCTGTTATTATCAGAATTAGAACAAAATGTAAGAGAGGAAACCGTTTCAAAATATGATATTTTCAATCTAAAGTGAAAGATTTTTTTTAAACCGTACCCACAACATAAGTGAATGAAGTTGTCCTTTACGCTAACGTGGCGATGGCCAACCCCCATTTCAATCAGTAACTTCGTTTACTTATGTTGTGGGACCAGGAAAATGGCAACGTCGGATTTTCATTTAAATTTCGGCGCATAAAGAGTGTACATCCCAAACGGCTCTTCCCATTTAAAACGTTCCTTCACTTGAGATTGAATGCATCATATTTGGAGACGGTTTTCCCTTTTACATTTTGCTGTAACTCCGATAATAAGAGAGTTACCCTACATCAGGGGACTTTTGAGACAATCTGTATATATACAAAACGAAGTACTGAATGAATAAGTGGCGATCAGCGCCAAGGTCAAACCGCTTAACCTAGAACCTGGAAATGTTAATAATGCATAGGATTTGTGACGGAAAGTTACACTAAAGAAATTTTTGGAAGTGCGACTGCCAAGAGGGATTTTTCCGCGTCTCGCTTTTATTCATTGTATCTAGAGGAAATATTTTTAAAAATAATTAAACACCTGTTTATTTATTTTTAATAGAAAGTGCTTATAACAAAAGGTAAAGTATGGGCAATGGAATGACTCAGGGGAAAATGTTTGGGATTCTTCATCTCTTCTAGTTCAGTTTTGTCATTTAAGTCTGTGAACTTTGGCTGTTTAGAGCCAGTCTTTGATAATAATGAAATATTGCGTATGTGTCTGTCATCAGATTGCCACTTAGAAAGTAGTCAGAGCCAGCAGATTTATGCGAGAATAGATGTTTAAGATATCTAATCGAGTACGAAGATGTCTTTTCGATTTTGAAGTCGAGAAGAATTGGGGGGTGGATAAAAATTTACTATTGAGTATATCAATTAAAAAAATTGAGCCCGTAAAGTTAGGAAGATGGAACTTGGTATATGAGATTTTTATTACAAAAAACAGTACATTTGTTCCAGCTCTTTCTTAAATCTACTTTGCGGAGGAAGAGGTGGGAGAAGTGTAAAAATAACATAAAACGACGGATATTAGTGTCAAATCCAGTTTTCTAGGATGGTTTGATGAATAGAACACTCACGACACCGTTCAAGTTCAAATTAAGCCTCCATCGTCGTGTGGGATGGGTGAAGAATTTGTCGTAATTGGTGGATGCTCGTGTTTAATCCATAATTTTCAGAATCCCTAAAATGTTTGGCGACAGTCATGATGACATCTAAGCCCAAATTCAGGCAAGATGGGACATCAATTGGACAGGGAATGGACAGGAGCAATACCGAACAACTTGCTCTTACCAGGGATGATATCGAAACTGCACCTTGAATTGGGAGACATTCTATATATTTCCTGATAGGACTTCTCAAGCAAGTTCCAAAACAGGTGTTCGTTTTGTGCCTGGAAGTGACCCCGCCTTTGCAGGGGCCAAAATATACAGAACATTTTTACCTATTTTCTATAGCAGGTGTACATAAATACATTGCTATCCCTAAAAGTTGAAACCTATGCTAAAACGCCAAAACACCTGTTTCATCATTGTAAAAACATAATTTAACGAAGTGAAAATATTTGCTCCAGGGTCCCCGCAGGGTCCCAGGTGGGGTCCAACTCAAAATTTGCAATTGAAAAGAGGGGCAAGTATCATATCGTTTGAAATCTTGTGTTAAAGTAAAAACGATAACAGAAGTCTCATAGCTGTAATCAAACTCTGTGCAAAATGGCGCAAGACTCAAAATTTGAAAACAGTCTGCAGCTAACAGTGCATGGCCACCACTAGAATTCCAAAACGGTGGAACAGGTGTCAAAATTCTAACACACGTGTTTCATTATTTGAAGAGTGCTATTTATCGAAATGATCATGTTTACCCCAGGGTCCCAGGTGGGGTCCAACTCAAAATTTGCAATTTAAAAGAGGGGCAAGTAGCATATCGTTTGAAAGCTTGTGTTAAAAGAAAAACGATAAATTGTGGTACAAACTTGACCTTCACACGTTTGAAAGGGACAACTTTGTCCGTGTTTTCCCGATTTTCGAAAGTGCATTCTTTTTTTAGCGATCGCTTCATTGAAGACCAGGGAGCTTGTAAGTTTGTTCTGACGTCTACACTTTTCTTGCGCCGCTATCTACGCCAACGGACTTAGTGGTTTTTGAAGATGTAGATTACGAATCTGGCAGTGTGTATTTTTGCCATTATCCTATTCGCGAAATATAAGGGGACGTCAGTAGAGGTATCTGCAAAACCCATATTTTAGGTGCATTTTCCAACTCTGTAAGACAGTAGCAGTTTTATGGGTTATTATTATTATTATTATTATTATTATTATTATTATTATTATTATTATTATTATTATTATTTTGCAGGTTTGCGGGTCAAATTCAATGGTGTTTATTTGAGTTTTTTATTCAAATGTTATAGCAAAGGAAGCCAATTGAAGAGGCGATCGCTCACCGTTGAGTGCGTGCAGCGCACGAACCCATGACTTCACTTGTTAATCTTCTCGTGGATGTTATATTATTTTACTTGATATCACGATGGCAACTGTACAGTGAGTGATGAAAGCTCTCTGTAGCTGAGAAAATACTGACTTCGTTTGTGTTCAGCCTTCCGATGCCGACAAAACAATTGCAAGGAAGGTTCACAAGCTCATCAAGTTGATGGTGACAAACTTTGTTCACCAAGACATTATATGAACCAAGACTATTATGTTACGTTCGAAGACAATACTCAATTCCAGCCCTTGGTCACGACATCAAGTCAACAAGGAACTGCTTCGGGTACCGAAGGCGATCCTAATTACCACTACCTGGACCCAAATCCTTCTCAGGAAACCGCATTTTGGAGATTATGGAGTGAATCGAAATTGAGGGACAGTGTAGCAGCTTATAACAACGCATCCACTGGTCGCAAACTCAAGGATGCGAAACGCGTAGCAAGAGTTGACATTTGTACAAGTGACATCATTCGGATGAAACTATTCCTGGACAAGGTATTCAAGCGGACCAAGCTAGCAGAACTCCTAGAATCTGTCAAACCATGGTGCAAAAATCAACGCGCTGCTCCGAATTTTTTCAGGATCACTGAAGACGACATTGCCGTGGAAGCCTTGGAACAATCGCGGAAGCTAAGGGTTACTGATTTCAAGGCATCCCGGTTCTGGATCCGCCGAATATTGAGAGAAATGAATTGATGTTCCAGGAAAATCACAAAAGTCATGACAATGGCAGCCAGAACAAAAGCACTGGAACTTTCAAACGAATTCGACAGCCACATTCAACAAATCAGACGGGAGATTGAAAAGGGTAACTACAACCTTGATCAAATTGTGAATCTTGATCAAAGTGGATTTAATTATGAATTACTAACACCACGAACTCTAACTCAACGTGGAGTAAAAAATGTCGAAACTCAAGTAAGAACCGAATCAAAAATGACACATTCTTACACAGTCCAGGAAGCGATTTCGGCATCAGGAAAGCTCGTGGGCCCGACTGTCATTGTGTTCCGCGAACCATACAGGAAATTCGGATCAAGAGTCTATTGTAAATTCCCTCAGAACCCTGGAGTCATAATCAGAGCCAACAAGTCAGGAATGATTGCAAAGGCAATATCCAAGGACTACCTGCCACATCTTGTTCGAGACGTTGGAACTCCGTGTCTTTTGTTGAAGGACGACGCATTCATCATGAGAGAACCGGACTTGTATCAAGAATGTCCTGACTTACATCCACGAACAACCACTCCAGGCTGTACTTCGTATGGACAGCCATTCGATGTGGGATATATTCTTTACAGGAAAATGATGGTGAAGCGTGCCCACAAGTATGTTCGGAATGAAGGACTTGGAGACAAGCTGGACATGACAAATCGGTATTCCAGTGCTCATTTGATTGGGGTAACACGAAATCAGTTGGAATCGCCCAGATTCCAAGATATGATCAAGTACGCTTTCGGCAAATGTAGATACATCGACCTTCCTGACTATTTTAGTTTCCAGTCAGTGAGAGACTTGTCTTTCAGTTTCCACACAAAGGATCCAGCTTTCTCAACATGTTCGATTCCGAACGACGAACACTGCATAGAGAAGAGTTTTATTCAGTGCTGTTGGTGTCTCCAACCACTGTGCTTTTATCACTTCTTCATGAACAATAGCATGGCCGCACCTCTCCACGAGACACTCAAGCCTCACTATGATGCCGTAGAGTGATCGTCAAGCATGTGGCCCTTATACCTGCATAACAAAGATAAAGTCCTGGCAGCTACCACGTTGCTACGACCGTGGTGTGTGACTTACGTGGCTCTCACCCATAGACCAGAACAAAAGCCAAGCTTCAGCAAACAACATTCGACGAATCCGTGTCTTCTAGACTGCTTTTACCAGACGGGACGTCGGAAAGTTGAAGAGCAATAGCTTATAAACAATATACTTTTTAAACCCTTTCCAAATGAAAGCTTCGAGGTAGACTCTGTGTGGGACCCTACGAGGGCCCTGGAGCAAACATTTCCATTTAGATAAATTGCACGTTTTATATATTGTAACACGGTTTAGAATTTTGACACCTGTTTCACCGTTTTGGAGTTCTAGTAGTGGTCATGCACTGTTAGCTGCAGACTGTTTTCAAATTTTGAATCTTCCGGCGTTTCGCACAGCTGGGACACCTAAATGGCACATGCCTAACACATCTTGTGCTGTTAGGGTATGTTTCAAAATCCACTTTAAACTGTTCAAGCGTTTCCCAGTGATGCGGTTACAGAATATATCCTCTTCCTCCCTCTTAAAATGGATTTTTTTTTAAAAAAAACGCCATGTCCCCTTAATTCTAATGAGGAGTTCATGTACCGAAATTCATCTTTCTAATTTGAGTACTCAAAATTAGAAATACTCAATTTTTCGCGCAAATTATGATCCGTTGCACCTCTTAAGACAGTTGTTGAGAATACTTTGAAAGACCTTCATCCAGCAGTGGATTGATAATGATTGATTATGATTATAGTAATGATTTTATTTATCTTAACCTCAAAGGTAAACTAAACCAAGTCATAATTTCGAAATTTTACAGAAGAAACAAAAAGACAATTCCTTAAGTAAGACCTATAGTATTGTTTTTCAAGCTATACTAAGTAGTTACAAAGTAATAGGATGCTTTTAGACTTACATTATTACAACACTAGAAAGAACATAGCAGTATTCTTAACTCAATTTCGATCAAAAAATGACTTAGCATAGACTACCTCTAAAGTTTTTATATACGAGGGCGAATCAAAAATGATCTACGCTTTTCATTATACAGTTTATTTACATGAAGCTAGGTTATATTATACACATCACTTTTCTACGTAATCTCCCTCCTTATATCAATGCACTTGGCCCAACGGTCAACGAGCTTATGTATTCCTTCAAAATAAAAGGTTTTCGGTTGGTCGTGGAGCCACTTTTGCACCGAATTTTACACGTCTAAATCTGAGGCAAATCGGCGACCATGCAAAGCATCCTTGAGTGGCCCAAACAAGTGAAAGTCAGATGGAGGTAGGTCTGGGCTGTAGGGAGGGTGTTCCATTAAATCAAATTTCAGCTTCTTTATGGTTTCAATCGTGTGATGAGCAGTGTGTGGCCGTGCATTATCATACAGCAACAAAACTTTCTTCGACAAGAAACCTCGGCGTTTCTTGCGAATTGCCGTCTTCAGGTTCTTTCCAAACATTTCATTATAACTCGCACTGTTGATCGCCTTTCCCTTTCCCATGAACTCTGCTATTATGAGCCCCTGTAAGTCCCCAAAACACAGTTAACATAACCTTTCCTGCGGATGGCAGTCTTGAATATTTTCTTCGTCGGGGATCCAGGGTGTTTCCACTGCATACTCTGGCGCTTTGATCCTGGCTCATAGTGAAGAACCCATGTATCGTCGTCGGTGACTATTCTGCTTAAAAGTGCATCAACTTCGTTGTTGAAGCGAGTGAGTAAGCGTTGACAGACACTAACACGAGTGAGCTTGTGTTGTGCAGCAAGCTTTCTTTGTACCCAAAGTGCACAGACTTTATGAAAACCGAGATAATTTGATGGGCACAGCCATGACTGATGTTCAAAGTAGCTGCTACCTCATCGATAGGGATTCGCTTATTCGCCAGAACCATCTAATGAGCTTGTTGAATGTTGTCATCTATAATGGAGGTTGATGGCCGTCCTGCTCCCTCTTCATGCGTTACGCTTGTTCGGCCACTTTTAAACCTCTTGAGCCACAAAATCACAGTTTTACCTGATATTCCACTTCTCCCATATTGCGATGAAAGTTTGCGATGAATGTCTGACCCTTTGACACCCTCCGACCAGAGGAATCGGATCATTTTTCGTTGTTCCTCTTTGGTGCCAACTTTCAATGGAGCAGCCATGATATATCTGCAACAGAAGGAAGAAAAATGGGAAATTAAGATCACACTTACACAGCATCAGCACAACAGTATAACAATAAAATATGCGAGGAAAGAAGACAAAGTGCGCAACATAAGAAAAGTGATATCAAAAGTATAGATAATTTTTGACTCGCTCTCGTATATCGAGGATATGGTCGAGGGAGGAGCTAGTTTGCAGCTTTATCCAGTGTAAAGTAGGATTGAAGTCCATTTTATCCAGTGTATACCTGAGGGTCAAGGGAGCTATAGCCCCTATAGCCCCCTTGGATCCGCGCCAATATATATATATATATATATATATATATATATATATATATATATATATATATATATATATATATATATATAGTATATAACATTTACCAGGTAACGTAGGGTAAAAATGGATGCAAAATTTAACGAAAGTCGTACAGCGAAAAAAAATATATTATTGATCATTCATGTTGCAGCAACACTACGAAAATTAAGAATCACTTGTTTTGGCGAGAGAGAAAATAGATACAAATAACTCGAATTACCTATATACTTATATAATATGTACGTCCATGTTTCGCAAGTAATTTTGAATCAATATAAAATTTCAACGTAATGAACGCACGATTAGCTTTCTCGAATAAAGATCACATGCACCGCTGAGAGCTCAGGGATAAGCTTTATGTACGTTAAGGCACTGGATATATGCTTAAGTAATACACTAAGACCTTATGAATTTGTGTAAGAAACAGAATTTACTTAAAATGAACGCAAACTATGGGAAACATCGGACTTTGAATCTAACTTGTTTGGTGATCCAACCCGGGACCACAGATACCAAAGATGAGTACCGTAGCTCCTACCACAAGGTTAAGGAAGTTCCTGTTATAAAGTGTCAATTAAACACTGAGATGTGAAATGATAATAAGGCATTTGATCGCTTTGATCAAAACATATTGTAGTAATAATTTACCCTATTTGTTAAGGGTAATGAACGTTATATTCTGTTTTTAAAATGACAGTCAAGCAGAATTCGTACTGCTATGTGTTGCGTTATCCCTAAGGAGGTATTGAACAATTCTGGTTCAAAGGAAGAAAATAAACTACTGTATAGTACTGGAGTTAATTTAATAGAGTTTAATTGTATAGGCAGTACTGAGGTTATATGAGACAAAGTCTATTGCTGAAAGTGAAATATGAGTTACTATTAGAGTTTTATTCCAGGTATGTTATATCCACTGATGATTGAACCTGGAACACGCATGGAAAGCATTAGCACTAACAAATTAGCTAAGAACAGGTACATCATACCATAATTCTAAGTCAAGAATGAAAGTAAAAAAACAAGAAGCGGAAACGACAGATTGTACGATAATAATACTTTCACAATTTTAATTTCACACTATTTGTTTCGATACTTTCGAGACGAGACAGAGACTTGGCCTTCGAGATCGAGACAAGCATCTGTTGGCCAAGACGAGACCGAGACCGAGATGGCGAGTTTTGACTCGAGTCGAGATCTAGACCGAGACCGCTACTTATCAATCGAGACGAGACTGAGATTGTACAGAGTCTCATTTCGTCTCGTCTCGATACCATCCCTATTGGACGTTTATCTGATACAGGTAACATATCTTGGCGGCCATTTTGAATACGGTGACCGATATGAAAAATCTTTTGCCACACCTCTTTTTAGTGTTTAAAGATCTATCGAACGAGGTGTCACTCACTTCATGTTTCTATTTAAAATTTGAAAGCTGGGCCCCTGGACTCCTTGAAGAGCGGCCCTGGGGGGCACCGCGACATCACCATTTGATTTGTCCCGTGGTATTTCCTGTTTGAGTTTTTGTTCAGTTCATTTATGTTGAACCGATTTTCGAGATATTTCCATGGAAAGATTAAAATGGGCCACCCTGTATATATACAGGGTGTTAACGAACTATACCGACAAACTTTAAGAGGTGATTCCTCACATCAAAATAAGTGAAAAAGTTCATATGGACCAATGGCGAAAGGCGCATACTTTCAGAGCTAGGGCTGCCCAAAATCGCGAAAAAGCAAAATTTCAAGAGGCCCTGTTTCGAATTCGAGAGAATGTGGATGGTGGTACTTATCAGCGTAAAGGAAGTCACTCATATGCCATCCAAAAATGCATATTTCATTAATGTTCAATGAGTGTACGGATTATTCTCTGCAGGGTGAAATTCCCAGGCATCCATCAATCGAATTTTGAGATATGCTCTGATTTTATGATTGGTCCAAACTAGGCAAACGATAAGCCTTGATAGCAATGAACACGGAATACTTTAGCGCAATGTCGGAACTGTTAAGGATCGTCAGCACCACGGTCTCTCGTATTCGAGAAAGCGCATGGTGCGATGTTTTCTTTCCGGCTTACAAGTGAAATATACCGTGACAAAATACATACCATCACACGTTATTGCGAACACAAAGAAGTATGGAGCAGTCGGTTCCTAGCACTTCCGCCTTTCCTCCGAAGCATTGGATGTCTATTGTTGTCAAGGTTTAACTCCTGCCACTTTGGACCCTTCTTGAAATCAGAGTATATCTGAAAACTCTATTGAAATTATATCTGAGAATTACACCCTGTAGGGAATAATCTTTACACCTAGTGACAATTGACGACATAAGCACTTTTGGATTGTGAATGCCTGGCTTTCTTTACGCTGATAAGGAGCACCATACAGAGTCTTTCGGATTCGAAATTGGGCCCCTTAAAACCTGGCTTTTTCACAATTTTGGACAGCCCTAGATCTGAAACTAAACACTTTTCGCCATAGAGCCGTATGAACTTTTTCTCTTATTTTGATGTGAAAAATCACCTCTTAAAGTTTGTCGGTATAGTTCATTAACACATTGTATATATATATATATATATATATATATATATATATATATATATATATATATATATATATATATATATATTCATCCTCACGGCATTGTCAAGGCTTTATATTTGTATTTTACATTTAAATTTGCAACCGGGTGTTTCTGACTGCCGTATTCGGTAGCCCGATCATCATCCCTGTTCTTCGCGCGCAGAGTCATTCGAAGAACTGAAAACGTACTTTGTACACAAACAGATTATGGTTGTGAACTCGGAAAGCCTTGCACTTCTGCTTGTCAAGGTCAAAAAGTGGGAGAAAAATTGATGTGTAGAATGTAAAGAGGGTTCAACAGTGATTGATACTTGTAAGGGAACATATTCATTTGTACTTCGTGCACATTCCGCCTGTAGCGCTACTGTGGCACAACGTATATGGTAACTGTATAACTCTTGTACACTGCTTGTAGGTCTATTGGCGTAAGTGACGACCGAAACTATGTTGTCAGCTCTGACTGCGATAAGGCCCTGCTGTGCTGCTTTTGCTTTTCTTTTTTTCTCCTTTGTCATTTGTGAGACGCCAAGCATGTTGTTTTTGCTTGTTGCACGCGCTGAACGAGTTCCTGCGGAGCGAAGTATTTAAGAAGTTAACTACATATTCTTGTTTTGCGATGAAAATATGATAAGTACTTTAAATCATAATCCGGTTTTAAATTCGTTAACTGTTGAAAAAAATACGAAAATAAAGCTGTACTTGTAAATGTATATTAGTCGAGGACGTAGCTACTGACAGTGTTGCTGGCACGTAGCCAGGATTTCGTGAAGGGGGGGGGGGGTACGTCACATGAAATACTGTGGTCATCATAAGAGGGGCTCGATCACTCTAAACTACTTTACTGGAACATATATTGGTTCGTTTAGCCAACATTTCGTAACGGTGAGGGGGAGTGACATGAAATTCTGAAAACCCAGTACCTCGATCAATCTAACTATTTTACTATCAACATATATTGGTTTGTTAGGACAATAAAATGAGGATATGTTGGCAAGTATTTTAATAACAAACTATGAAGAAATTTCGAGCAAAATAATAGGAAAAGTATTGAAAAAGATTTTGCAATATTTACGTTCTTCTCCTGTTTATTCAAATATAACAATTTTCCTTTCGTTATGACCTCAATTATTATAAAAAGTACATACTGAATACTGTCTTGTAAACTATCTTCTAATATAAATAAAATAAAGAGTTTGTTTGTGTGTTTGTCTGTCTGTGTGCGGCCTGGGGACCAGACGAGTGGAGCGAGAGTTACCAAATTTTGGTCAGGGCCCAGGCCCCAGATCAAGACGCAGCGATTTTTTCAAATTTCGAAGCAGTGGGGTCTCAGGGGTCTTTTACCGGAACCGGCTTGGGAACCAGACAAATTGACCGAGCGTTACCAAATTTTTGTCACGAATACCTTGGTCAAGGCTCCAGACCAGAGTAAACGTTTTTTCGAAATTCGAACCAGGGGGTCTCAGGGGGGCGTTTACCGGGACATGTAAAAGTAGTAGAAAATGACCGATATTTTACTATTTATTTATTTAACAATCACTAGATAGAGCTCAGAGGCCATTTTGCATTGAATATACAACAACATTAACAATGGAAAGGATTTGGGAAGGTATCGCCCAGGGCCAGTTTATTAGGTGCCATCCCTGCATTTGCCTGGTAGGACTGAGGGAAACCCTGGAAAACTTCAGTCAGGATGGTAGGCAGCGGGATTCGAAGCCACGACCTTCCGAATACGAAGCCAACGCTCCACCACTTGAACTATTAATGTCGAATTCTTATTTTCGCGGTCGCTGAAATCAATGGTGAAACTCCAGTCGCATTAACTTCCAAATTCACGCTACTCGGCTCCGGGCCGGGGATCACCGGAGGGGGTGAGATACCAAGACATATAAAAGTAATCCAAAATGACCGATATTAGTGTCAAATCCATAGTTTTCGCGGTCGCTGAAATCAATGGTGACACTTCCATTAGCGATGACTTGCAAGTATGCGGGCCGGGAGTCAGCGGGGGGTGGATACCGAGGCATGTAAAACATATCCCAAAATGAACGATATTAGTATCAAATCCATAGTTTTCGCGGTCGCTGAGATCAATGGTGATACTCCCACAGGCGTTGACTTCCAAATACAGCCCCTGTGCAAAGCATGTGTACATTCAACTAGTTTTACAATATATGCGTTCCTTTCTATGTTGAATCAAATGCTAACAGAACTTTGTTTCAACAAAACTTTTTGTTTTTATTATTCCTCAACTACTGTCGGTTCCAAATGACAGGTTAAAGGAGCAACAGAAAAGTGTCCTTGAAATGACATATTTGATACTGCAAGGATGCGATGACGAAAAGTTATGATTAAAAATGTCCACGCTGTTACACAACGGCACTTACGTTTTCGAAAGCTTGAAATCTCCCTGACTAGTAGCAGGAATTCTAAGAATTCCGTAACTTTTATTGATTTTTCAAATTCTCTGACTCTTCCAGAATACCTCGCTTATCTTGCCACCATATTGCAAGTAATACAAATCTCCTCATAAGAAAGAGTAAGCAAAAGCTTCCTGTAGTTTCCTTTTTAATTTTTAACGCTGATCCTTCTTTTTGTCATTTCATTTTGTTTTTTCCTTCCTTATTTTTTTCATTTCTGGTCTCGAAGGGGAGTCCGGACCCCCTGGCTACGTGCCTGAGTGTTGATTACAGATTTTCTCGTGGAAGAATTTAATTACAGTATAGGTGAAAATCAGTACTGCAAAAATACATGTAATTCATATTGAGCACGATAGGAGACAATGTTCATTTCAGATTTTCCAGTGCGGGGGGATTGAATAAACGATGGGTGAATATAGTACTGTGAAAATTCTGGTAACTCAGATTGAGCACGCTCGGGAAATGCCCTAGAGGGAATTTCGAAGCTCTAGGCCCAAGAGCCACCTCTATTATCATCATTGACTGACATTTCAATAATGTGTTTTATGGTCTTATATCCGTGTTCCCATCCTTTCCCTCTCCCTCCAACTGGATACTTGATACTTTTTCTATTCCAAAGTTTTGTGCTAGATTTCTGCCGAAACCTTGAGTTTTGAACTCTCATCGGTTTCGAGTTAGTTAATTATTTCAGTTTAGAATTCCATTTTTGCATTGAGATTATATGGAACGTAGACTCAAAGATTATGATGAAACTCAAACACAGTAATCGTCCAAATTTTGTAAGAGACTCCCACTGGGAATCGAACCTGCAACTACGTGCACGAAAGTCGCGCGTACTAGCTACTAGAACACCGGAAATGGCGTCACCATTTTTTAGTCTCTTCAAAATTAAGTTGTATTGACATCTTACAAGTTGTATGTACTTGCATTATAAGAAACAAACATAAATTAAAATTATAAGAAAATCTTAATAAAATCTTTATAAACGTTTAAGAATATGTCGAAAAGGCCAGGAATTTCTCAATCTCTTTCCCTCCCATGTCGTGGTGCTATTTAAAAGTATACTTTAAAATAATAATAATAAAAAACTCTACAGTCGCACCTACATTATTGGATGGCAAATAGTCTAGTTTTTCTTAATGCATAAGTTTACATTAATTAAATTAAAATAGTTGCATTCTAACTTCTTTTTAAAATGTATGAAAAGTACCACTATTCGTCTTAGCACTAATGAGAACTATGGATTCGCCTTTAATATCCGTCATTTTCGATTACTTTTAAAATGTCATTCTTCCCGATTCTTCATAGATGAACTTGAATGGCATGGAAACAGTCATTATCCATATCAGCGACTCACCCGAAAACTATGGATTCAACACGAATATCGATCATTACAATTATTTTAAAATGTCAGCTCTCCCATCCCCACTCCTTGGGATGCTAGGGGTTCCTTACCCTCCCGCGTATTTCTTTCCAGATTGTAAGACATATCAAGTTTAGTTGGAATTAAACCAAGTGTTACATAAATATGTAGGAAAAAATGTTTTAAAATTAATGGAGGTGACTCTTGAACTGGAAGTGGCAGAAATCAACGATTTCTGGTTTAAGATTGATCACTGTAGAGCAAAAGATGTTAGTAGAAAACTAGAAGCTGTTTCTGAAAATCGATTAAACGTCCTAAGAATGCATATTATCTCTGTTCTTAACCTACAAGTAAAACAGGAAGTGGTAGTGATTAACTATTTCCTGTTTTTAACGTTGATTGCTATAGAAGAAAAACTGTAATAGATAACAAAACGCTGTTTTCCATAATCGATTAACCATCCGTTCTCATCTCCATCCTTAACCCTATACTAAAACCGGAGGTGGTAGACATCAACCTTTTCCGGTTTTAACGTTGATCACTGCAGAGCAGAAACCGTAACCTGGTTTTCTACAATCGACTAAGAATACACTTCATCTTTTACCCTCTACTAAAACTTGAACTGGTAGATATCAACCTCTATACGGAAGTAGGTAGCAAGACGCAGTTTTCTGCAATCAATTAAGCACCCCAAGAATATAATTGTGTCACCAATCCAATCCCTCTACTAACACCGGGAGTGGTATAAATCTACTATCACTTCCTATTTCATTATTAATTAAGAAAATATTGTGTGAGCCTCCTTAGTGTCCTCATCAAAGTTTATTCAATACGAGCCTTCGTCTTGCTGAAGGCTTTGCCCTCAGACTCGCAAATTTGTTCGGTCTAACGCTTTGCATCTCAAACCTGCAATCATCAGTGTTTGCTAGGCTTACGGCCTCGCACCTCATATACCTGCAACTATACTGAATTTCAGTTGAAATACCTGGGGGCTTTGCTCCCAGGCCACCGTGTTTGTTCGGTCTATGGCCTTGCACCAGGGACGGCGCCAGGAACGCTTGATGGGGTGGGTGGAAAGAGGCGGACCTAGTTGCTGGGTGGGCGGACAACGAAAATGAGAACTGGGCAATGTAGACATTTTTTGACAATAATTACATTTCAATTTTTATACTCTTTAGTTAGCTAAGGCTCAGAGCGAAATAGGGGAGAAACAAGGATGTGGAAAACAGCTGTGTTGGCCTTATAGAAGGTGCCATTCCAGCATTCACCTGGTAAGACTGAAGAAATGCAGGACTTAGGATGGGCTGCGGAAGTTCGTGGCAATATGCTCGACCTACCGAATTCCGCGTGGCATACACACTACCTCTACTTTCAGCTTTTTAAATAATAATAACGGTGTGTTCTGTGTAGTCGAAGAAGTTCAAGACTGCTTTAACTCCTCTCCCTCCAAGAATGCACATGAATGCATAGAAATAAAAGAAGGTTCAAACAACGCAGACTAACAGACAATACTCTACTTTTCGTTAATAACATAAAATACACAATAAGTAGGTAAAGTAAAACAAGGATAAAATAGGCTGCTGCAAACATTTTTATCTTTGAAGTATTTGTTACAAGAAAGCAACAGACAAAAAATATAAATGAGTAACTTCAGAAGCAATGCTGTCGTCTTCGCTCTCTCCAACATCTAGTTCATTTTCACTTTCCTCGAAATCGAACACTTCAAATTGCGAATCCTGGTTGTCACATGTATTTGTATTTTTTGTCTTTTTCCCCATTGAAGAAGAAGGATTATCACTAACATCAACGGATTGAAAATCGCGCTTCTTTGAACACGGGAAAGACACCGAGCCTGAGAAGAAATCGCTAAATTTTTTCGACATATTAGCTGAACAAGCACAGACCGCCAAGACTTCTGAACGCAACAGAGATCAACTCAACAATGCTATAATAAGGGTTTTTACAGATCTGTTTAATGCCACACGGGTAAGACATGTGGTACATTGCTGTAAACAATTGCAAGTTGGAACCCTCTTATAAGAAGCTATCGCGCCAACACAAAGCAAGGGCACAGATTTCTCTGTAAATGGGGGGGGCATTCAGATGCAGAAGGCATGCATGAGGATTTTAAGACAAATTGAATTCAAATTATGCCAAATATTGTATATTCATAAATAAAATGCGGGGGCGCACATGGGCTTTGGGGGAGCCCGGGCCCCCTTGGTCTCCCAGGATCGGCGCCCCTGACACAAAGCACTACTCTCCTCCCTCTCTTTCTCAAAATGAGACAATAGATAATACTGGCCAGCTCTGTCCATTATTTAGTTGGCTTTTTAGAAAGCACTTTTTTTTTTCAGTGCA
This sequence comes from Thermobia domestica, assembly GCF_964235325.1. Classification (NCBI taxonomy): domain Eukaryota; kingdom Metazoa; phylum Arthropoda; class Insecta; order Zygentoma; family Lepismatidae; genus Thermobia; species Thermobia domestica. The sequence goes on along the minus strand of NC_137470.1, from coordinate 57,812,517 downwards.
GCACATACAAACACTGGCGTTTCAATAGCACGATTGTGCGTGTGTGTTAAACTTCAATTCATTAATTACGACTTTTGGCATCATTATATTACTACAAGTATCTGTCTTTAAATAATTGTCCATAGCAGAGTTAAACAGAGTACTAGAACCTATTACATTACAGTCGAAAGTAATACCTATTCCTTCTGAAGTACAGGATGTCACCTTCAGTGCCGGATTTGCGTATAAGCTAAACAAGCTATAGCTATATACAAAATTTTTAAGAAAAAGTGGCTGTAATGTCATTTCCAAATAATAAGAAAAAGCAAATAAGATAAAACGCACATACAACAACGGTGTTCTGTACTGTTATGTATTAAGCTCTCATGAAGCAAGTAATAGGGCCCTGTTTTCCAACCCGCCTGCAATGGGATTTCTGTTGCCCAGCCCCGCTTATAATGGAACCCTCGTTTCCCAGCTCCGCTTGTAATGGGGATTTTGTTTCAGAGCGCCATTTGTAATCGAGACCCTGTTTTCCAGCCATTACACTTAGCTACTTTAATAAGTCTTCACAGCATAAGTGATACAGTATCTTGTATGCGGATAGAACTCTAGTGCTACCCTTTCTTGTACTATTTGGAATTCGACAAAAAATTGAGTCTGGTAACAGTGGATGCTTAAGAAGAAGGCATGAAACGACAAGCTCGCGAAATAATAGTAAAATATAAAGGAATTACAGCCCTAAGCGGCAATAATCTTTACATCGCGAAATTATAGCTATTTTATTTCGCTGTACGTAAGTATGAAAAGTAGTTTGCAGAAGTATTTTCATAACTTTCAGAACTTGGCACTGATTTTCATAGTGATCTATAGAGTTGAGTTGATTTTAACGTCCCTTTCAGCAGCCAGGCTACATGAGACGGGACCTACTGATTAACGTGGAATCCGAACCACATGAGCTCCCACCGGGAATCGAACCCGGGTCTCCCACGCCAAAGGTGCGTACGCTAACCGCTTAGCCACGGAGGAGCTCATATAGTGATCTATAGAGTGCAATAATGGATCACTAAAGGCAGGGGCGGATCCAGGGGGCGATCGCCCCCCAGAATTGAATATGTTTTTATTTTAAAAATAAAACCTATCCTAAGAATTTTCACCTTTGTATTATAAACATAAAATAAAACCTATTGACTTCGAACGACTGCCCCCCCTAAACATTCCGAATGGATCCGCCCCTGACTAAAGGAAAGAATAGGAGCACGAATCGTAGTGATTTCATCCATTCGTTCTAGGCATATGAGTCGTTCGTTTGTATATATTAACAGTATTTTATGTATTGTTACGTTCAGAACTGCCCGAATTTACCTTGTGTAAGTTAGTATGCAACAGGCTGAATCCATTAGGTTATCGGCACTAGTTACTACCAGTGGCGTATTTACGATTTTGTTTCGGGAAGGGCTTTGCTAACTTTCGGGGGGAAGGTTTTGCCTGGAAATGTGAAAATTCTGAAAGATATTTCATTTACTTTACTATACTAAGTGATTTCGGGGGGGCTTAAGCCCGGAAGCCACCCCCCTAAATACGCCACTGGTTACTACATAGCAAGGCAACGTATCTACATCTTTTGACGTCGCAGTAAAAAGATGCTACCTACATTTATAGGTCTTATAATAATTTTAGTGCAACAGTTAGGTTTTTTAACGAGGTTTTTATGATTTTCAGCCAGAGACGTATCTAGCCAGGGGCCGGAGAGGTCTACGATCCCAGTTTTTTTTGAGTGACAAAAATAATTGAAGACATTACTTACATATTTTTGAAAGTTTAGAGTAAACTCACGATATATCTATCATAATCTGGGTTTTAGTTGCCCCTTCTCCAGTTTTAACCTTCTAAGTTTGCCTGTGGTTCCAGCGAATTTGTGTCGTATTACACATTGTGTAATCTTCGAGGGTTGCATTCCATTTTGAGTTACTCCAGTAACCTGACCTCGAAAACGCTCACATGATTAGTTGAGCTTCAGGCAGTAATTACCAACCCTGGATGATATTTAGACTGTATTTACTTACACGGATCCCTGGAAACGTTTCAAACTTTACCCAACTGAATAGAAACAACTTGAAATGAGAAATGATGCGGTCTCCACATATTGTAAAAGCATGGCGTGGAGCGTGGATCATAGTTGGTGCAAAAAGATACCAAATTAAACTACCGCTAATTTTACAAATTTTAGAGTTTTTCTGTAATGTGTTCAAAACAGTAAGTTAAGTTAACAAAATATACACGAAAACGTATTTACTTAATAGATATGTATTAGGTCCATAAATTACCATATAGCATATATTAAAACAGAAAAGGCGAAATTTTGTCGCTGAAAAGGATGCTAGAAATAAATTCGCCCCATTATCTTCAATAGCTTAAGGCCCCATCAAACAGAAATCCGGCACTGGTCACCTTTATTATTCTTCTTCTGTTGCAGGGGGGTCATTTCAGACTTCGCTTGAGGGGGCAAGAACACCAACAACATAAGACTTTCACAGTTTGCACTAGTATATTAGTAGACAATCGATAAAGTATATGTATTCCTCAAAATCTTGCTGGTGGCAATTGACCCCTAATTCTCACCACAATTCCTCCTCTTTTCGTGAATTTTCAAAAAATTTTCTTACTGGTACCCAACGTTACAAATCCTATGTAAGTGTAAATTCAAAGTTTCTAGGTAGTCCTTAGAGCAGTGGCTCCTAATCTATGGGTGCGAGTCTCTGACAGAACTAAATTTAAAACTACAAATATTACGAATGTTGTAAAAAACATTAAATTAAATATTTAAACACGAAACAACTATTCTGTAAGAACTGTGGTTTCTTTGACAAAACTGGTAAAATATAATATTCCACTGCACTACAATGCTATGCAGGAATCTTGCTGGAAATAAATATACATTTGTGAGAATTATTATTTACTATTATTATATGCAAGCCCGTTTTTCGTACAGGTAGAATAGGTTTATGGGAAATATTTGAAAGTTATATGTGATCACTCTTTCCCCATTACGTAACTTATTTGAACAAAAGTGAAATAAAACCCCTAGCTCGACAATGTTCAAAAATGTGTTTCATACGATGCAGTATTTATTCTTTGCAAGAAATCTAAATTCTCTTCTACTTTTACGATTCTTTTATTTCGAAGTGAGTTGATAAAATAGAAATGTCCCACATGCTAAATATGTTTAAAAATTCATTTCAGACGTTTCAAACACTTTGCAACACTGTAACCTCTTTTGGAAGCAGAATTTTCGAAAACGCTGGGGCATGTCCACATGATGACCTCGTTAAGTAAAAAGTTATATACCTAGTTTCATCCCCTTGGCTTGGAAGATATTTAATTTTCGCCGTATATATTAACTCCTCCACCCTCTTAGGATACGAATTTTAATGAAACTGACATGGTTAAGAAATGGCTTCAGCCAAGTGCTAACTATGTTCTAAAATTCTCAATCATTTTTCATAAGATGAGACAGAAGTGGAATATCCTAGAACGCTGGGTTGCGTGTCTACTTGGTTTTTATATTAAATTTCATCTTCATACATGAGAGATTTGAAAGATACTGTATTTTTAGCAAATATTTTAGACCTTGACCCCTCCCCTTAGGATACGCATTTCAGTGAAAGCGATATGATGAAACCATGCTCTAGAGTAGTTCTAAATATGTTCAGTAATTCTCCTCGAACATTCTATGATGATGAGACAGCAAACGCCGATTTGAATGTCGAGAAATAAGTAAATTAATTCCTCCCTCCTTCTGCTTAAAAGAAGAATTTTGAAAACTCTGAAATACGTATTCCATTCTTTTTAGTTCAGAGTTGTTTACGAAATTTCACATTACGAATTTAAGCGAATTTCACATTTCATGATATTTTCTGAATAAATAGTGGTAAATTTTATTATTATAGAAATCGTCTCTTTTCTCCATCTTTAAGAGGGGAACTTCCGGAAACATACGTTCAATTATTTATAGTTAAGAAATCGAAGCCAAATTTCACACCTCAAACGTAAGCAAATGCAGAAATTTTAATAGGTAGACACTATCCTCCATTCTCATCTTAGGACAGAATTTTCGGAAAACCTAAACATGTATTGGTTCGTTTCTAATTGAGTTTAATTTTGAAATTTCACGTCTCCAATATAAAGAATTCTTACATTTATCAAGAGGGTATTATGATGGCAGTAGAAAATAAGAATGGGAAGGTAGTCAGCGAGAGAAATGAGGTCATACGAATTTGGAAAGAATACGTTGAAGACTTATATGAGAGTAGGAATAGACCGTGTAGCCTAAATGCTGAAGTAGAAAATGAAGTAGGCGAGGATGATAAAGGATTTAGTATTCTTAGGGATGAGTTTGAAAAGGCCATATCCGAGATTAGAAATGGAAAGGCAACTGGAATAGATAACATACCAATCGAATTCATTAAAAATATAGAACACAAGGGAAAGAAAGAATTGTTCGGATTATGCAATGAAATATATGAAACCGGAGAATGGCCAAAAGACTTTCTGAAAACGATCATAATACCGATGGCTAAGAAATCGAACCCAAAGAGATGTGAGGATTATAGAACTATTAGTCTCATATCTTATGCAGCTAAAATTCTGCTCCGAATACTGAACAGAAGGCTATATGAAAGAACGAAGAAAGAAGTTGAGGAGGAGCAGTTTGGGTTCAGAAGAGGCAAGGGCACAAGAGATGCAATTGGATTATTAAGGGCGATCGGTGAAAGATTTATAGAAAAAGGGAAAGAGGTGTATGTTATATTTATTGATCTAGAAAAGGCGTTTGACAGCGTGAATTGGAAATTGTCGTTGGGAGTTCTAACGAATATAGGGTTGGAATGGAAAGATAGAAGGCTAATAAGAAACTTATACATGAACCAACAAGTAAGTGTTAGGATAGGAGAAGAACTGACGGAAGAGAGTGCAATTGGAAGGGGAGTTTGACATGGATGCTGCCTCTCGCTCACATTATTTAATGTCTATCTAGAAGAGATAGTGAAAAAGAGTTTACATGATGATGATGGCATTTCGGTAGGAGGTAGAATGATTAAATGCATAAGATTTGCAGACGATATGGCGCTTGTTGTAGAATCTGAAAAGAAAATCATTAAAATGTTAGAAAAATGAGGAAGGGCTTTGAAGAATATGGGATGAAAATAAATGTTAGAAAGACGAAAGCCGTGGTGATTGGAACGAAGGGGTCTGTGTCAAATATAAAAGTAGGAGGGGAGAAAATAGAACAAGTGAATAGTTTTCGATATCTGGGTAGTATTCTTAGTAACAACATGAAGTGCGAACTTGAAATAAAAGCAAGGATAGGAATGGCGAAAGAAGCTTTAGGAGGAAGAAAAGTCTGTTTTGTGGGACCTTGAATAAAGAGTTGAGAAAAAGACCATAAAATGCTTCGTGTGGAGTGTTGTACTGTATGGGGCGGAAACGTGGACATTACGTAAAGGTGATGAAAATCGACTGGAAGCCTTCGAAATGTGGGCGTGGAGAAGAATGGAAAGAATTAGTTGGGCCGAGCGGATAACGAATGAGAGTGTGTTAGAAATGGTGGGTGAGAAAAGAACACTTTTAGATATTATTAGGAAGAGGAAGAGAAACTGGTTGGGACATTGCCTAAGAAGAGATTGTATCATGAGGGACGTCCTAGAGGGTAAGTAGGCGGGAAAAGAGGGAGGGGGCGAAGGAGACTACAATTAATGGATTATATAAAAACAGAAAGATCATACGCGAAGACGAAGAGGTTAGCGGAGGACCGTGGAGCATGGAAGCTTCTCAGCTGCGGAAAGTGACCTGCCAATAAAGGCAGAATACCTATGATGATGACATTTATCATTTTCTAAAAATAAATGAAATAAAATACAGTTGAAAAATTAATGTTATACGAATTACTCCTTTCTTGTTTAGGTGCGGAATTTTCAGAAACTGAGAGAAACATGTTCAGTTATTTTTAATGGTTAGTTTATATGCCTAGTTTCATCTTCCTTACCTAAGGGATTAGCAAGATACACTATCCTATTTACGCCCCTAAGGATACATATTTCCAAAAATCCTTCTTTATCCCTTGCTTTCGTCAAAAAAAAAGTATTCTTGCTAATTATAGCATTATGGCTTGGTCGATAATGAGTAACTCACTTATATTGTCTTATACACAGTATAGGTTATTATTATTATTATTGTTGTTGTTGCTATTACTGATGATTTGAGAATACAATGCTGCAAATAATATTGCAGAAACGGTCAAAGACATCGCGAATGATGTAGGCGTGAAGTATGGAGGGTTTAAGAATGTGGGCGCTTGTTAAAAATGCTGGAACAATTGCCCTAGAAGATCCCAAAACTTTAATTTAGAAAACACAGCGTCTTGTATCATTTCCTACTTTATAACACTACAACGAATACTCTATAAGGACATTGTACTTCTGTTAAATTACCTCGCTAAACAGTACTAAATGATCACCGAAGGCTAACATTAAATGGAGGATACACACAACTAGATCCGCTTTTTCTTGAGTTAACTAAGCATTAAGTATAATACCGGAGTAGCATTATAGATAAAGTGTGACTGTAGAAAAAATGAACCTATCCTCTAACAGTTAAAAGAATAACAGAACATAGACGCGATCATAATAATAATAATAATAATAATAATAATAATAATAATAATAATAATAATAATAATAATAATAATAATAATAATAATAATAATAATAATTCAATTTCTTAAAAATAGTATTCAAAAATAGATAGAGGAAACTGCAGTCTGGTAATAATTATAAGGAACCAGATTAAAACGTATTAGCTTTTCTCAACCCACTGAGGAAGAGAAAAGTTGAAAGTAAGAGATTAAAGGTAAGAAAGGAATTAGTAAGAAGAATGCAGTTGGTCGATGATTTGAAAAATGGTATCAAATATTGGGAATAAAAGAGGAAGCTGAAGACCGAGAAAGGTGAAAGAATTATTTCCAGACCAGAACCTAATAAAACACACAATCAAACTCACATCTCTTACTAGTCCCAGTACTTGCCAGCAGGTAGAATACTTAATAATAATAATAATAATAATAATAATAATAATAATAATAATAATAATAATAATAATAATAATAATAATAATAATAATAACAGACCACGATAGCTGCTGCGGCAAAGTTACTGCTCACGATAGCTCTTGAAAGAAAGCAATTTTTTATTTTATTTTATTTTATTTATTTATTTATATATATATATTTTTTTTTTTGCAAACTATGGGTAGAGTAATTATTTCGGAGGAGCTAGTTCATTGAAGTGATCCATAAACCGAAAGTGGTAGAAATCAACCTTTTCCAAGTTTTAACGTTGACCACTGTAAAACAAAAACGGTTTTCGGCAATCGATTAAGCGTTTCAAGAATATTTTTCATCTCCTTTCGTTACCAACCGAAAGTAGTAGAAACAAAGCATTTCCGGTTTTACGTTGAACACTATAAAGCAAAATCGATAAATAGTTACAAGCGGCTTTCTGTAATGGCAAATCCTTCAGATTGGATCTGACAAGAGTTTACCGAGAAATAAATTACCACACGCAAATCAAGCCCAAAACTTGGCCAAACTCGACCAGCAAATGTAGAGCTCTTAATTAGGTTGAGGGCTGCCCACCACCGAATTTTGTTCCGATTCGGCCAATAGTTATCAAGAAAATGCTGCTGGCTAATTAAGTAGTTATCGAGAAATAAGGTATGAAACGCAACCCACGTCCACCCTGTTCTTGGCCGAGTTTGTCCACAGAATATGCCAGTACTTATTCCTTAGGGAATGGGCTAGTAGCTCACAAAATTTAGTGAACATCCGGCTAGTATTTAATTTAAAAATAAACTCTAGTAAAAACCGTAAAGAGGATTTTATGTAATATGTTCTCAATTAATATGGATACAGGAATTTGTATCGTATTTCTTTCAGTTCTGGCATTAATACAGAGATTACTGTCGAGATGGAATACACTCTTGCGGTACGTAATGAATTACATAAAATCCCTTCTAGCTCTCCAATCTATAACACTCAATTTATAACCGGAAGTGATTGATATATGCCACTTCTGCTTTTAGTATAAATGTTAGAGTCGAGATAGAACATATTCTTGGGACACTAAATGATTATACAAAACCGCTTCTCCTTATCTGTTATATTTTCTAATCTATTGCGATTAACACTAAAACCGGAAGTAGTTGAATTTTGATACTTCCGGTTGGAGTTTAAGAGAGATAATAACTTACCTGTTCCCACAACGTTAAATTGATTCCATAAAACTGCTTCTCCCTATATCTTATAGTTTATGCTCTATGTAAATTAAATTGAAACCTGAAGTTATAAATGATTTCTACACTTCCCTTTTACTAGGGTGTTAAGTACGAAGATGAAAGTTACTCCTGGAACTCTTTTTAGATTGCCGAAAACTGCTTGTTACTATATATTATCGTTTTTGCTCTATACTATCTATTACTATCTATTACCCTTTTCTCTCTATAGTGATCAAAGTTAAAACTGGAAATGGTTCATTTGTATCAGTTCATGTTTTACTAGAGTGCTAAGGGTGAAGACGTAGATTAATCTTGAAACGCTTTTTCGATTGTCCATTCTCGATGGCTTATTCGTACCTCTTCCGGTTTTATTAGACTATTAAGAATGAAGATGAGAGTTGGCTATGAAACGTGTAATCGATTGCCAAGAACCGCTTTTCCCTATCTATTACCGTTTTTGTTCTATAATGATCAACATTCAAACCCGAAATGACATATTTATACCACTTCCGGTTGGTGAATCTTCTCTATTAAAGAACTCCCTCGTGATAATCATTGTATCTTTCTATTGCAAAAACAATTTAAAAATTCGCATTCGTCCAAATGTCATCGTACGGAGTAACGGACGGACGTTTGTACAAACATTACGATGTTACAAGTTTCACTATGTAATCCTAATAGTAAAAACAGTAAAGATTTACGTAATATTTTCTCAATTGATTTGGAATCAGAAGTTGTATAAAATTTTTTTCTCACTTCCTAGTTGAGTAGAGTGATTACTGTCGAGATGGAATACACTCTTGGGCACTTAATAAATTTTCCATTCTATTCCCTTTTCGCTATATATTCTATAACACTCAATGCTTAAACTGGAAGTGATTGATTTCTGTCACTTCCGGTTTGAGTAGAAAGATTAAAGTCGAATTAGAAAATTCTTGGAACACTTAATTGATTACTGAAAACCGCTTCTCGCTATTTATTACGGTTTCTAATCTATTGTGATCAACACTAAAACCGGAAGTAGTTGGGTTTTGCCTCTCCCGGTTTATTTAGAAGTTTAAGAGAGGAATCGATACTTATTCCCACAACGCTAAACTGATTTCCCAAAACAGCTTCTCCTTATATCCCTACACTGAGAAAAATCCATTATCCGGACAGCGGTATATTGTACAAATACAAGGATTCGTTATGTTTACTAAGGAAATCTGTACGGAGCGTACTTTATCCATATGCTACACAGGTATTGCCTTTTACCCGCTTAGATATTACATCATGTCGCTGCAGGATGTCTGACATATAACAATCTTCTGTATTTTACATACGTATACGTATGTTAAATACTTCAGCTATATGTTATATACGTCCATCTGTGTGTGAGGTCCTGACCTCCTATAGACACCTCTTTCTTGCACCATAGATGACGTCATGAAACAACGGTCGTTTGCTTGCGAGTTGGTTTATAAACGAGGTTGTTTACAAACGGAAAAGAAGAGTGGAAGGAAACAAAAGCCTGGGTAAGTGCAATAGTAAACTATCACTTTAGTTAAATATTCCATTAATTATATATTCCTTTAGTATAACTTGCCTTAATATAGCACTAAACAAGTAATGTGATTTATGACTACAATTCTTACTATTGTAACTCGTTAATGGTTGAGGAGAAAGGAATGGGTTAATCTGAATTTTGAGAAATCTTTGAATATTAATGTTTTGTAACTTTTTACATTTCAATGTACTCAAAATGAATGTTATGTGTTTATTCATTCCTTTTTATATGTGACGGTTTATTACTTGATGGAGATTTACTACAGGACTGCTTAACATAATTGCTAAGAAACCGTTTTCAGCGCGAACATTTTCTTGTGTAGTGAATGAAGATTTAGGATTTAGATTTCTGGGCTTTCGGCATCAATGACCTTGTTAGCCCGTCACACGTGAGTTATGACGTCCCTCGGTGAGCACACTATCCGGGGAAAGGGAAGGAAGCAAACGGCCTGGGACCTATATGTTGGGTACCACCCGGCATTTGCCTGGTGTGAAATGAGGAAAACCCAAGAAAGCCTCATTCAGGATGGCTGGACTTAAAAGCTTTTGATACTTTTTCGACCGAGTGCTCCTACCGGAATCGAACCTGGGTCCGCTCGTACCGAAGGTGAGAGCGTTAGCAACTACGCTACGCGGAGCCACTTGTGTCTAGAAAATTTATTTTTACTAGGATATTTGCAACAAAATTTATTTCATTTCTTTGTTTATTTTTCTTTTTCTTTGTGTTTTTTAACAATAAAACAAAACATATTTTACAGCCTCACTGAAATTTAAAAACAGCAGTCAGTTCTTTTTGTTTTGTTTTGTTTTGCTTGTTATGTTCTCTAGTTAACTAATGTTTGAGTTACTGAGAATTAAAACATTATTATTATTGTTTCATAATTTTGGAACCAAAAATTAGATGTTTTTATTTTTTTCCTTCTGTTGACGTCATTGTGGCAAGTTGGGGTGTTTGTATCGTACCTTGGCATTAATTTGGTTACTAGCACTTAGTTTCAAGGTCATAAGTTGCAGACCGCTTGAACCAGCTACTACACAGCTTGAAGAGTTAGGAGTGTCAGGCGTTTGACTTGCAGCTTTCGTTACAGCGTCTAAATTGCAGTATTGGATTGCGTCCAGCTTCTATCGCTGGTAAAAAAGTTATATCGCTTTCGTAATATGGTAAGAAATACAATGTAACAGTTAGGTATAGTATATATGACTAGTTTAATCAGTCGGAAATTACTCTGTTTCCTTGTCTTATTCTTTCGATTATGTTTAAGTACTGTTACTTCATAGTATTGTTTCACTATTTCTAGAAGGAATTAAGTATTAACGAAGTAAAGAATAAGCAGAAGCCCACTTTGATTGACGTTTACTATTTCTCATACTTCATTGAGAATGTTTTGATCCCCAATTGCGCAAACTTCTAGTATATGTATGTATGTATGTATTTATGTATATATGTGCGTGATTGATTGATTGATTTTTGAGTTTTACGTCCCGTTCAGCAGCGAGGCTATATGAGACGTGGACCTACTGATTAACGTGGAATCCGAACCACATGAGCTCTCGCCGGGAATCGAACCCGGGTCTCCCGCGCCAAAGGCGCGCATGCTAACCGCTTAGCCACGAAGGAGCTCTATATATATATATATATATATATGTGTGTGTGTGTGTTTCTTTTTTTGTTGTTGTTGTTGCTTACACTGCTTTAGAGATGAGCCCCTTCATGTCTAAGTGGTTAGCGTACGCGCCTTTGGTGTGGGAGATCCGCGTTCGATTCCCGGCGGGAGTGGTTCGGAGTCCATGTTAGTCAGTAAGTCCACGTCTCATACAGCCTCGTTGCAGAAAAGGATATGAAAATCAACTCAGCACTGCTTTACAGATGGAGTTGTTTGATTCAGGGTTCGAATGAAGCTTTTTACGGGAAGCAGGCACGTAGCCGAGGGGTGGGTCCAGACCCCCCCTTTGGATCCAGAAATGAAAAATATTAAGGAAAGATGAAACAGATGAATCAGCCTCAAAAATATAAAGCTACAAGAAGCGTTTGGTTACTCTTTCTTACGAGGTGCTTTGTGTGGAGGAAACGGGGGGGGGGTCGAGTTGAAATTGGATATTATTGTAACGGAACATTCCGAATTCCATCTAGCTCCATGTTAACCCTATGCAGCGGCGCAAATCTGTCTTCAACATTGAGAGGGACGCGTAAGACAGTTCTCATAATTTTTTTTAAAGATGTTCAAAATATTTATGAAGTTGAAAAACAATGCTGCGGAGGATCAGGGGAGCAGAGTTATCTTCAAAATTGTGAGGCGGGCAGATTGAAGGCTTATTCTGGGGTGGGGACATCTTTTCATCTTACTTTCCTTTGTGGCAATCGGACACAAATCATCACATTTCTCCCCCAAAAACGCATTTCAAATCGGATTATTGAGGGGAAAGTCCCCCCACACCTCTAAGATTGGAGGGGACATGTCCTCATCCCCCCGGGATTTGCGCCGGTAACCCTATGGACTAAAATGACGATCGATAAACCGGTTCTTTCAGATAGTCTGTCAGTTAGAACTTAAGCAATGCCCAGAATTACCAATAATATGAACCATTTTGAATTTCGCGGCAACACTAATCCATTTTATAGGATGTCTTTACTCCCGAAAGAGATCTCGTTGCTATCCTTGACGGCATTAAACTAAGATAAGAGAAATAAAAAGAAGACGAGAAGAACCGAGTTCGAATGACCTCGGAAGACTATGTCTTTGTTAATACTTCTTTCTATTCTTTTACGCAAGATTTCTTCATAATTCTTTAATTAAAATACTTACTAACATATCCTCATTTTATTGTCCTAACAAATCAATATGGATATGTTGTCAGTAAAATAGTTTAGATTGATCGATCCCCTGGTGTTGTAACCACAGTATTTCAAGTCACGCACCCCCTTCCATTACGAAATCCTGGCTAAACGAACGAATATATGCTACCAGTAAAATTGTTTAGAATGATCGAACCCAAACGAAGCAGGTAATTAACATCAGTACTAGGTATGTGTAGACTAAATGAGGTGATTTGCTTCGTGACCCTTCGAACAATGTACGAAGCGGATGCAACCAGTTAGTACATGGAGTTAGCTTACCTAAATTTAGATTTCGCTTTCCGAAATCTTAATGGATGTATTAAGTGATTTCGTTACTTACACTCTGTCTCTAAATACAAGGATTCAAAACACATTTTCGATTCCAAACTATGACTCTGCTAGACAAAGAAAGCATAGGCCAGTGTATGTTTTACTTCATTTTCATATACGTGCTTGTAGGTTTTCTCGGGGACTTGGTTTCCTCCCACTTTCTCATTCCACCAAATATTCCATAACCATTAACTTGCTTTAATCACCGTCTCCCTTAGCCTAACAGCATAATCGTGGGACATTAAACTCAAAGACTTTATTTTTATTTTCAAGTAATTACTTTTCTCTCCCTTATTTATTTTTAATTTAATTTCTCTTTCAATTTCCCTCTTTTAGGAACATCAATATAATTTGCAATTCTTTCTCATTATAATAACACTATTAAAAGTCCCATATGCAGCTTACAACGTTGTAACCCAGCGGAAACGGATGAACAACGAATATTGTCGAAAATATGTATTGCTTACAGCGGCGTAGCGAGCATTACAAGATTGGGAGGGGGATGAAACTTGAAATTGCCAAGTCTTGGTTTCTTTTTTTAAAAAATGTCAAGTCTTGATACAAAAAATGCCAAGTGTTTCGAAAATCTTACAAACCCTGTGGAAAACTATTACAGGAACCTTATTTTCATATTCGTTCCATTTCATGCCCTGTCTGAGACACGAATAACATCAGCCCTTGTTCCGCTCTCGAGTCCAATTTAACATCTAACCTCAGGATCATTATCATCACCCACGATGCACAACTGTTAATTTGATATCTCATGGCTATGTCAGGTAACCTCCGCCAGCTAATCTTCACGAGAACCTTTAAAGTTACAATCAGTTGTAGAAATGCATTTAAAAACGTAGAATAAGGTAGGATATATTTACCGTTTGTGATGTAGGAGTGCCTAATTTACATATTAAACATTCAATTAAGGGGTTCAGTGAGGACCAGGCTAACCTACATCCAGGTCAAGATTGAGATTTTGACGGAACAGCATACCAATGTCATTAATTGACCTTTGCCTCAACCACTTGTCGGTGTAGCTTGTCCTGAGTTAGGGGCGGATCCAGGGAGGGTCTATCGCCCCCAAGAAGAGGAAACTTTGTGTATTTTAATATAAAATAAAATCCACCCAGAGTTGAATCTCTTAAAAGTAGCGATAGCTTGTAAGTAGTGGCATTACAACCCACCGCCCCCCAGTAGTCCATCCTGGATCCACCCCTGTTGTATACTAAGCCAAACTATGAATATCAGACGTATCCTTTATAACGTGCTGTTTTCATTTGTTTCCTTTTCTTTCAGAAAGTTAAAATTGTCAGTTAGCCTAGTCTCTCGCTAAACTGTCAATTGTGACAAAACACACCAATAATTGTTGATGCCAACTAAAACATACATATCCAAAGCCTACAAAATATATCACATTATTTAAGTTTTTTTTTTTTAATTGCTTGCAATGTTTTTCTTCGTGCCAAGCATCCGAAAGTCATCTTGAATTCTGACCTTCTCATTTCACTACAATTCTTTGAAGTGTAAAACTGCACAGCTTTTTTTTTGTTTTTTCCTCTCTCTCGCTCTCTTCAGTCCTTCAGTCTCCCCCACTTTGATTTCATGATTTCGCACTCTGATGAAAAGTATTAAACACCAAAACGGAAAAGTACTAATATATAACCTCTCTTTTAGTAGCCCCTCCAACCACGCGCCCGGGACACGTGCCTTGCTTGCTCGCCCATAGCTCTGTGAGCTATATAAGTAACATACAATGCGCGCGCATATATAAACTTGGTGCCAGCTTTGATTCTCGCTGAGAGAGTATACATATAATGTTGGTTCGAATTCCATCAAAACCGTAGGCTCATTTTTGTGTAACCTTGGTAGTGAAGAAGACAGTAGACTTCAACAAATATTCCTGTCGGGCCTCGATGGCTCAGTGGTAGAGCGGGGTGACATCCAGAAGTCCTAAAGTGCAGAAGTCCTAAAATGCAGAAGTCCTAAAAATATGGGCACTAGACCTAAATTTTAGGACTTCTGCACTTTAGGACTTCTGCACTTTAGGACTTCTGCATTTTAGGACTTCTGCACTTTAGGACTTCTGCCTTTTAGGACTTCTGCCGTTTAGGACTTCTGCCGCGATATGATTTTTACGACTTGTGCCTTTTAGGACTTGTGCCTTTTAGGACTTCTGCCATTTAGGACTTGTGCCTTTATCATTCACTTGCTTTAGTTCTGAAATTCGCCACCACCACACGAAATTGGGACGATGCAGCAACTAGTTGGCAATAATGTTACGAACGTATCTAATTCCAACAGTAACAGCTATATTTGTACTACTAGGATCGTTATTATCACTATCTGTTCTGCACTTATACACGAATTACATAATACAACCTATTTCATTCTAAGAATTAATTACATAATTTGTTAAGAAATTCGTTTCTTTCGAATGGAGATACGAGAATCCCAAGACAAATTCCTAAAACAAAAATAAATAAATAAATAAATAATAAAAAAAATGTTTAAAAAGCATATTTTACCAGACTTCTGAAACCAAGCAAACATTCAGAATTGCAATATATACTGTGCGGAGCGTATTTTATTAAGAGTAGGACAAAAATCCACCAAAGTTTACTTAATTAGGACAAACGCTCACTAGACATTTCACGAGTGAACATTAAATACCAACTGTATACATAAAGAACGCAGTAAATTTAAAATTGAGCAAAGAACATGTATTATGCAATACAGTGGGTGACATTAATAAGTCTTAAATGGCACAAGTCCTAAAAATATAGGCATTAGACCTAAATTTTAGGTCCTGTGCCATTTTTGCAGAAATTACTACATAGTCATTTAGGGGTGTAGCCTGCAAATTTTTCTAGGGGAGCATGATTTTTATATATTAAAAGCAAATCAAAAGTTTATTTCCAGATTACGAAAGCTTCAATAAGACAATAAATTTATACATATTACACATGTACACAAATACATAATATTATTATATTTCCAGTTAGTTCCTTTTTGAAACCTGGACCTTGACAGAGCGTAAATTTAAAATCACAGCTTGTGGAAAATGTACGAATCAGGTAGTTATAAGAAATCGGAAACTGTTCATGGAAATCCATTTGTTTGACTGTATTTATCTTCTGTACTCTTATATAAAAGAGTAAAGATGAGTGATATTTTGGGCATACTACTACAAGTAGAGTCGTTAAATTTTAATTATAAAATATAATTTTCTTATGAAAGCAGGACATAAGAAAGAATTTTTGGAAATAAGTATCGTAAAACGGGTGGGGCAAGAGTTTTTTAAAGGGTAGTGTATCTCGCAAGTTTCTGAAGCTAGTAAAATGAAACTTGGCATATAATCTCTCCTGTTAAAAAAAAACTGAAAATTGAACACATAAAAAGGAAAGAGCAAAGGGAGCACTTTTTTTATGTTCGAATTCCCCATTACTTACTCAGAAAATATGTAAATAAATTAAGGAAGGATTTGTTTAAGCTAGATGCGTGAAACTCGGTATTTGAACTTTTAACTAAAAGTAATAAAATACTATATGTTTCAGTATCTTGAAAATTACACTTCTAAGGGGAAGGAGGGTCAATTTCTATAATATTAAAATATCCCACTGCTTATAAGATTTGGGCAGAAAACTCTTTTCCTTTAGGCCTCGGTTATTCCAGTTAAGCAAATGAGAGTACAAAGTGGCTAATTAATTAGGTTCTTTTAATTATTTTAACATGTTGACGTAGTTTAATTCTTTTAAAACTGTATTCTTTCACATTCTATTATAAACATCCTTCATTTGCTGTAATTATTAAACACGTTTAAGAACAAAAGAGTAACTCATAATAGAAACAATTTCTGCAGGAACAACTGGTAGGATTCAGCCTCTTGTTGTGTTCTTTAGGCCGTTAAAAATTTTCTTGAGACATTTTTCTGACACTGTCCTTCTCTACAACTATAACATGAATTTACATCTCCGTAATAATATAATTAAGGTCTCATCACTGATTCATAATCAGTTTTCTTTTCCTAGATTTGCTAATCTTATTGGATATGCATGATATAAAAGCAGTTATTGGAAGAAAAACCATCTGTGTTTGAAAATTTTCTTTCAAACATTGTGCAGCATTTTGCGATTTGTGCACAGTTATTGCCGTAATAAGGTGTGTGTGGTGTACACAATGTTTATGCATCACACACTTTTTTACTATATATCATTACCGTAAAACGTTTTCCCAATCAATTAATAATTATAACATTTGAGGATATAAGAAGTTCTGACATAGAGTGAAGCGAGGGGACTCACTATAAATAAGTAACCCTTGCCAATTACAGAAACATTTAATTTTTATTTTATTTATTAATTTATATATTCTACTTCGTGAATTTATTTCTCCCTAACGAATAATTTTCATTTTGAAGAGTGGACGTTTCGGTGTAAACATTAGAACTTTTACACCGAACCAGCCTCACACCTAAACGTCCTTACACCGAGCAATCCGTACACCGAAACGCCCTGCACCAAAACGTCCTACACCGAAACAGCCGTATCCCAGGAATAGTTAATTACGAATATGACAATTATTTGCTACAGAAAGACTTCTGTACAAGAAATATATGTGTAAAAATAATTTACTTCAAAACAACACAAGGAAAGCAAAATTTATGACGTACATAACTAAAACACAATATTATGTTACTAATATGAAGTCAATGGTGTGGAAATAGAGAAAAACAGACATTATGAAAGATCTGGGAATCACATTTGGTAGAAAGTTAAAATTTTGTCAACATAGAAATATATCATGGAAAGAGTAAGAAAGGACAATAGGCTTCATTTATTTATTTATTTATTTATTATTTCAGAACGATAGAATATGTATTTATACAAATAACTTGTAAGAACTAAGGCTCTGTAATATGAAACAGTATATCTAAAACTTGACTAACAGATTGACAGTATTCTTCTTACGGACGCGATGGTAGCGCCACAAGAGATTTTTAGGACTTCTGCACTTTAGGACTTCTGCACTTTAGGACTTCTGCACTTTAGGACTTCTGCCTCGGTATGATTTTTAGGACTTCTGCCTTTTAGGACTTCTGCACTTTAGGACTTCTGCACTTTAGGACTTCTGCATTTTAGGACTTCTGCACTTTAGGACTTCTGCACTTTAGGACTTCTGCCATTTAGGACTTGTGCCGCGAAATAATTTTTAGGACTTGTGCATTTTAGGTCTAATGCCGTTTAGGACTTCTGCATTTTAGGACTTCTGCAATTTAGGACTTCTGCCGCGTCCCCGTAGAGCGTTCACATCTGGTGTTTGGGGTCTTTGATTTGATCCCAGCTCGCGCCAAGTAAACTTTGTGGTGGACAAACACCGTGTGAGTGGGTTTTCTCGGGGTTCTCCCGTTTCCTCCCACTTTCTTCATTCCACCATTTCATTCATTATATCATCATCAGCGTCTCCTTTAGCCTAGCCGGTATATCCGTCGCACGTAAAACTCAGATTTCAACAAATATTCCCTTTCCAGCAAGACATTAGGTTAAATTGGAAACAACAATCTAGATCATACTTCCAACTTCATTATTGATACAACTGTTATATACAGGATGCATTAGAAGTCCCTTGTCATCCTTTCTGAAAACTACAGGGATGTAGTTTCATTGAGTGCGAGATAAGAGATACACATTAGGCCCAGAAGGATACTTTCGGATTACATCACGCGGACGGTCGCCATCTTAGATTCGAAATTGTAATACGGATGATAAGTGGGTAGTGTGATACATGGCCATGCACTAAAATGTTCTGAGGATGTCAAATGTGCAATCAGATATCGTTTAACTTATTCTGGTGAAATGTTATTGGCAGTGAACCAAGTGAGACTATATGTAGTATGTCATACCCTTCTGTTTTTTTTTTCAGTGATAGAGACATACCGTTTCTGGTTTTTTAGTGATCAAGATATACCTTCAGAGAAGAATAAATGGTAAATACCTTTAATAAATCCATTTTTATATATTGACAAAGATTTTATTTCTCATGTAGAAGTAACTTCTAAGTTGACAATACTGACATTTTTTTTTTACCTTTTTCTACCTTTTGTTTGTAAAATGAGTGTTTTCAAAGAAGTTCATTAGTTTATATTTTGATGTGCCATATTGAATTGTTTCTTTCGTATGTTGGTATGTGTCGTCTTGTCTGAAGTCTTATAATCGTCGTGGTTTGAGCGTGGGCGGATTTAGGGGATTGCAGTGGGGGCGAATCTTACGGGAGTTTGAAATACCCCTCATTCGAGTGTGTGGTCCAGGAGTTTTCCCGCTGGAAATTGTTAATATTAAAAGTCGGTTTTTGAGCACTTTCGTGTATAATTCTCTGATACAAGGTAAGGGGCTATTTTTTTTTTCAGAAAGTTGTTCACGATGGATGGATCAGTCTCTCCATTTTTTCTCCGTAACTAAAGAGGCTTTCCAGTGGTTTTCAGACATTATGTAAATAGAAATGCAATCTTGTAGGCTTCACACTTCACTGCATTTGAACATTTAGATAGCCGATATGTCGAGTCAAAATCGTAATAAAACGCACCGCCTCTGATTGTTCCCACTTCGAACACATTTCCCTGTTATAGTCAGGGGTAAAAGCGAGGGGGAACGCGGGAGACACAGTTCCTCACCTCGAAAAACATGTACGGCGTCTCCCAGACCCTAAAATGGTACAATGGGCAAAGATAGGCAGGAGGAACGGCGTGGAGTGATGCCGCTTCCTACCGTCCCCCCACCTTTTCAGGTCCACTTTTACCCCTGGTTATAGTATATGTTCCACATGTTCCTACTGAGCAATAAACATTTGCAGAAGCTTCTTCCAAATTAATATGGACACAAAGTAGGATATAGGGTCAGATTCGTGCACAGACGATGGCGATACTTTGTTCTAGATGATAAAAATTATGAATATTTACTGCACAAACCATAGGCTTCACATGTTCACAAAGCTAGAAATTGAACAGCGTTACGTCCGGTGATCGGGCAGCCATTCAACTGCCTCTCGTCGATCAACTCATGTTTTAGGGAATTGTTTAAGTAGTGACGCACCACGAATCCATAATGAAGAAAGCGCCATGATGTTGAAAAAACTGCGAGAATGTACCATCCTCGGGCATCGCAGCTCGCAATATCTATCCCTGTACGAGCGTGGAAATTATTCCGCAGTTAATTTTATGGAATGAAAAAGTGACTGATTAGACGTATTCCTCATTTATCTGCCAACACCATAATTAATTTTCTTTGCGCTGGTCATGTTGGAGGGGTCTTGCACGCGGGGTTGTCAGGTGACCAATTGTGCATGTTCTGCCTATTAACCTTCCCATTTACGTAGAGGTCAGCTTCATCTGAAAAGAGTATTCGCATAAAAATGTTAGAGTTTAACCATAATTACTCGATAACTCGGTCACAAAACTGCACTTGGCGACCAAGATCGTTCTCGTGGAGATGTTGCTTCATTTGCACCTTGTACGGATGCACTTATACACGCGCAGACCCTATGACTCAACCCACATTGCATTAATAAATGACGTGTGCTCCTTTGGGGCCACATCGAGATGGAAGTCAGCACTGCCGTAGGCGTTGCTTCATCTGTAGCTGTCTACGATCGTCCGCTACGACGTATGTCCACGAGTGTGCCCGTCTTCTCAAATTTAGTTAATTACTGTGACACTGCAACATGTAACACAGTCACATTGTGGATGATTCTGTTTGCAATCGGTAACCACTGCACAGGCACTCCTCCCGCCCCACAGTTTGAATATTTCGATACATTCCTCACGTTCTAACGGTATGGTTCTACATCTAGAAGAAAGAGGTAAATACAACGTTCAATTGGCAATAACTTTTCACCAAATTAAGCTCCATGGAATCTCTAAATCTCTAAGTTTAACGTCCCACGGTTATGCCGGTTAGGCTAAAGGAGACGGTGATGATGAGTAATGAAGGAAATGGTGAAATAAAGAAAGTGGGAGGAAACGGGAGAACCCCGAGAAAACCCACGAGCACGGTGTTTGTCCACCACAAAGTCCACACGGCGCGAGCTGGGATCGAACCAGGGACCCCAAACAAAGGAGGTGAACGCTCTAACACTGAGCCACCGCGCCCCCTCTCCATGGAATCTGATTGCATATTTGACATACTGAGAAAATTCTAGCCCGTGGCCATATATATATATCACATTACCCACAAATTTATAACAAACAAATTTAATCCAAAATGGCGGCCATCTGTGTGAGTATTCCCAAACGGCCTAATGTATCATCCATCTCACATTCAATTAAACTACACCCGTGTAGAATTTAGAAAGGAACTTCGTATGATGTATACAGGGTGTTTCGAAAGTCCCCTGACACAGAGTAACTCTGTTATCAGAGTTACAACAAAATGTAAGAGGAAAAACCATTTCTAAATATGTTGTTTTCAATCTAAAGTGAACACTTTTTAAATCGGAGGAGCCGTTTGGGCTGTACTCTTTATGCGCCCAATGGGAATGAAAATGCAATGTTACCATTTACCTGGACCCACAACATATGTGAATGAAGTTACTGTCTGAAATGGGCCATCGACATGTTAACGTAAAAGACAGTAACTTCATTCACTTATGTTGTGGGTCCAGGTAAATGGCAACGCTGCATTTTCATTTAACATTGGACGCATAAAGAGTGTACAGCCAAACGACTCATCCGATTTCGAAAATTCCTTCAACTTACATTGGAAACATCATATTTGGAGACGGTTTCCCAATTACATTTTGTTGTAACTCTGATAATAACCGAGTTACTTTATGTCAGGGAACTTTTGAGACACCCTATATATCTTATGGAATATATGTTTGATGTCCCTATAACTGTAGTATAATTTTGTTTAAATTTACAAGTTATTACAAGTAATATTTGACTTACATGCGTAAGAGTTTGTATGTAACTAACTAATGAATTGTATTTCATGAAATTTACATTGAAATATTTAACACAAAATCTTTTATATTCATGCTTAGTGACTTGGCTTTGGACTGCAACTGATTATTGTACCCCATTATTGCTTGAGAAGAAAACCGATGTCCGAATCTTCATTTGGAGAAACCAAAGTTCTATTGGAATGCTGAGGATTGCAATTATTAATTTCTAGACTTCAAGGTGCGTAAATTATATCTAGGTATATTCTGTGTTTATTGTTATAATTACTATTACTATTATTGGGTTTAGAATCAATCAAGTACTTCGTGATATTTTAGAGGGATCAAGATGGCTGCCAGATAGATAAATATTTGAGCGTCAGGCCCTTATTTCTTTTCAATTTTATATTTAATCAATGTCTATTTTTCCCCCTCATTATTCCAAAAAATCGTATTCCAAGATCATCAATTTTCAATACTCATTTGGGACTGTCAGCATACACAGCATAACCGTAGGACGTAAAACAAAGATTTATTTTTCGTTTTCATGTCTTTTCTTCATAGCTGTGAAAAATAACGCCTTCAACATCATAAATTTGTATGCTACTTGCCTGCATTCGAGCACAGTAATCAACTATTTGGACATTACGAAGCAAAGCAGGTCTACTTTGCAGTTAGCATAGTTTTGAAAGGATGTGACATAATGATATTGGTGTTGCGATGTTCAGCACCGTAGATAATTAAACAGTGCTAGTAAATAAATTTGTAACAATTGTATTGGTGTTTAGCTTGCATGACCTCTAGACGGGTCATTTTTTTTACAACATATTGTTACTTGTACTCTATATGAGGGCCCGCGGTGGCTCAGTGGTAGAGCGTTCACCTCTGGTGCTTGGGGTCCCGGGTTCGATCCCAGTCCCCGCCAAGTGAACTTTGTGGTGGACAAACACCGTGTGTTCTCGGGGTTGTCCCGTTTCCTCCCACTTTCTTCATTCCACCATTTCATTCATTACTCATCATCACCGTCTCCTTTAGCATACCCGGCAAAATCGTGGAACGTAAAACTCAAAGATTTCATTTCATATAAACTTTGGTGCAAAGTAACCCCATAGATAAAGATATTTTGCACCACATACAAAAAAGCATGTTCAACATACTAACAATGTTTGTCTGCAATGTTTTCTCTCCTGTATTTATACATTTCACTTTTTACACAAAACTGCATGCAGTCTACAAATATTGATGTTGGAATTATGGTACCGGTATCAGTACTTAGTATGAATTATCGATATTTGTAAAGAAAATTATGTATTTTCTGGTACCGAAATAGGAGCCACATTCTGATAGTTTAGCATGACCCACAAAAATGGCAACTGAAAAACACAAAAAATCTCCGTGAACAGATTTGCCTTGGCTGCTCTTTATATCCAAGAATATCTTCTCAACCGTAATCAGTGGAAGATTTACGAGATTTGGAGCTTTCAGGCTGAAGCCCACCCAAATTGCAGGATTTCTTTTTAAAAAATCTAATTTAGTCATTCCTATGCGTATGCCCGTCAAGCCCTTCAAAAAGTCTAGTGATTTCTAAATAAACGAAGTATTTCTGTGTGAAGTCCCTCTCAAACTATTCTTCTGAATCCGCCGCTGTTCGTAATTTATTTTCCAACAAGAAATCCATTTCGACATCTATCTAAAGAGGAAATTTTCCTAAAGTTAGACGGGAGGAGGTGCCAGTAGTAAGAATTTCCCATTTAAGGGGTTACGTTGACCCGGTGCAAAGTAACCACGATTTGAGGCTCAAAACAGCCTTCTCCCAGTGTTATTTTTCTATGACTTTACAATGTTTCACCCTTCAGTTTCAACTATTGCTTGGAAGTCCCATCATACACAGTAGAATTCTACGAAACCGACTTAACTTTGACGGAAATTCTTGTAGGTGATATCTTCCAAATTTTGTCTGCATTTACAGTGAGTGCTTTCCATACCTCTACAACAACAAACCCTTCAGGTGATTAGAACTGATGTTAACCGCCAACATTATAGCCAAAATCCAGTTAGATGTTCTATCTTACGGTGGCAGTTAAAACTTTCTCTTTACAGTTCATGGGTTTACCGACGGAAGACTGTGTAACTTTTTTCGTATTTTGTGCGAAGTTAACCCTGAAGTGCAAAGTAACCCCGTCTTAAGGTACTTACAGATTACCTAGGTAGTTAGCAATTTTCACATTCTTTTTTAAGGTGGTAACAGTTGGAGCCAAGGGATGTGCGATATTTCGATCGAACGATTAATATTTTCAAATATCAAACAATCGATATCGAAATTTTTGTCCCATATATCGATGTTTTTGATCTTTATCAATTTCTATATTGTCGATTTTTGATATTGCTTATATTTTGTTATTGCTGTATTTTTTTGATATTTCGAACAAGTTTCAATAGTATTTCAATATCGATTATCTATTTCAAAATTTGGATATCACAAAGCCCTATCGAAACCCCTCCGAAAAGAAGTTTTGTCTATGGCCTGATTAGGGTTGCGCACGGCACGAGACTAGACAGAATTTTTGTTACGAAATTCGAGACGAGGCATAGCTCTTCCAATAGAAACAGATACAGATTTCGAGAGGAGACAACTTTCGCGACATCTTTGCGAGAGGTGACAGTCTCAAATCATTTCTCGTGCGCACCCCTAGCCCATATCGTGCGTTATCAAAAAGCATGTTAATGAGAAATAACAACATGTAAATACAATATAGGTAGTTAAAAACATTTTTGTTTTCATTCTTCAGTAATGCATTATTATTAACCTCAGTATTTTATAGTCCATTCTTAATCTTAAGGTGATGTATAATTAAATTTTGAATTCGGTTAACTTATTTTGTTTCTCAAATTGTTTTAAAAATGTATGTACAAACATGTTTATTTTCATTCTTGAGTGCTTAAAGTCACTATAGTTATTAAACATAGTATTTAATATTGTACTCTTAACGTTAAAATAATATACAGTTAACTTTTGAATTCAGTTAACATTTTTCTTACTGAAATTGCTTTAAAAAAGTATGTAAAAACGTTTTTATTTTCTTTCTTGAGTGCCAAAAGTGATGCACAGTTATTAACATTAGTACTTTACACTCTATTCTTAATTTTAAACTGATAAACAGTGCGTTTCTGAATAAATTATGTCAAGTTATTTGAGTGGCGAACACTGGTAGAAAATTCTGACTACTACTGGAACATTTTGATTTTAAGCTGACAGACTACTGGTGCAAGGATTTTAAAATATTGTTTTTCCTTCAACGGCTACTCCTTTTTGAATTCTGACTACATGGTCATTATGGAAGGATCAGTGAGTCTTTCCAACTATGGTACAGCTCCGACAGATTCACGATGCTCAGGGAAGAGACAAAATAGTATGTTTTCAACCTTAAAGTGAGAACCACTGGCGTTTTTACCCTGCTATGCAAAAGTAAGTGGGTACTCCAATGGGGTTCCAATGCGGTACCTAATTTCTGCATTTTAGATATATGGAAATGCATTTGTCTAAAATGTAAAGAACTGATATTTGTTTACTGAAAACTGCAACTCGGTAAGCCTTACGGATACCGAGATATGAGAAAATAAAGAGCGACACGATATGTATGTGGGGCTTGGGGCTTGCATACTTGAAGGTACAATTTGGAAAATGAATTAAAATATGACTAAGGCTTTCAAGATATTGTCAAATAAAGGGAGGACCATTACAAGTATGAGATTTTCGTGTTAGATGATAAAATTTCCGAAACCGGTCATGGAAAGTTAATAAGCACCAGTAGCAATTCCATCTTCAAGTAATTAGATATTTCTATGGGGTGTTAGAACACCTTACAGTCTACTAAGATTAAATTTTAAAAGCTTTTGAAAATATAACTTGACATTTGTAATGAGTATTAGAAATATGTAAGTATAAATATGTTTACCTAAAACTTCCAGCCAGTACATCTAACATATAGAGAAACACCGTAAAATAAAAGAGTATGAGATGTTGAAACTTCGGAAAAATTATTCGTCCCAACAAAATTAAATAAGATGGTACTTCTATGGGTTAAGTGAGTACCTCATTACAATTTCGATGGAAAGATTAGTTCTAGGTTTTCTTCAGGCAGTTCCAAAGGTTCATCGAGCTGTGTAAGAGAGTGAAAATTCCCTGTGAATATCTAATATAGTAACCAAAATATAACGAGTCATATGTTTTATGACGTAAAAATAGAGATCTTTTAGGATTTGTACTTCTGGGTCTTTGCTATAAGAAAGAAATTCAAAAACCTACTGTATATACCTTAATAGACAATTAAATCAGTGAGGACACAGTAACTTCGTGGTGGGGTGTTTACCTAGTATGTTTTGCAGAAACTACACTGGAGTATTCTCTTAATCCACAGAGATACGATCACACTTAACTGCCCATTTAATTTTAAAATGAAATTAAGGCAAATGAATGTTGATGATAGAATTGATGGAGTGCAAAGGTGGGAGGAAACGGGAGTACCCCGAGAATACCCACGAATACGATGTCGACTACACTACAAACTGACTTGGCCGCGGATCGAACCAGGGACCCAATACACCAAAGGTACGCACTCT
Organism: Thermobia domestica; assembly: GCF_964235325.1. Taxonomy (NCBI): domain Eukaryota; kingdom Metazoa; phylum Arthropoda; class Insecta; order Zygentoma; family Lepismatidae; genus Thermobia; species Thermobia domestica. The sequence continues at coordinate 57,785,954 of NC_137470.1, read as the reverse complement.
ACCACTAAGCCACCGTGCCTGCACCCATTTAATTGTCTATTAAGGTATATACGGTAATTTTCTGAAATTTCTTCTTCTTACAGCAAAGACTCAACAGTACAAATCCATGTGGGTCTCCATTTTTACGACGTCATAAAATACATAATTACTTATATCTCGGTTGCTATATTAGATATTGACAAAGAATTTTCATTCTTTTTGTACGCTAGGAATTATCACTCTTGGATTTACCCGAAGAAAACTTGGAGCTGAATTAATCTTTCGATCGGAATTGCCCTGACGAGTGTGAGGTACTCACTTCACCCATATAAGTACCATCTTATTTAACTTTTATTAAGATCAAAAGTTGTTTTATGAAATTTCAAGATCTAATACTCTTTTATTTCACGGTGTCTCTCTAGCTGTAAGATGTACTGGCTGGAAGTTTTGGGTAACTCTATTCTCTTTTCTAATACTCTTTACAAATGTCAAATTATATTTTCCAAAGATTTAAAACTTAATCTTTTTAGACCCATGATGTTCTAAAACCCCATGGAAATACCCAGTTACTTTAGGATGAAATTGCTACTGGTGCTTATTCAGATTTCATGACCGGTTTCGGAAATTTTACCACCTAACACGAAAACCCCATAACTGTGTGGGTCCTCCCTTTATTTGACAATATCTTGATAGCCATTAGTTATATTTTCATTAATTTTCTAAACTGTACTGTCAAGTATGGAAGCCCCACATACCTATGGTGTTCCTATTTATTTCACCATATTTCGGTAACTGTTAAACGTACCGACTTGCGGTTTCGGTAAACACACACCTGTAACGTTCTTTATAAGTTTATTAAGATATATTTTAGAATATTTAGAAATGGGAGGTCTGTGAATGCCATAGTACCCGAAAACCCCCATAAGGACGTGTGTGTAGTGTATTGAATTGAAACTACTTTTGAGGTTGTTGTTAGCTCTCAGTAATTACGTTTTCGAAACTGCACAATCTGGTACGCAAACCTCACACTTCTATGGTGTTGTTCTTTATTTTCCCATACCTCGGTATCCATAAGGCTTACCGAGTTGCGGTTTTCTGTACTAAACAGATATCAGTTCTTTACATTTTAGAGACATATATTTCCACATACCTAAAAATGCAGACATTAGGTACCCCATAGTACCTCGAACGCCATTGGGTACCCACTTACTTTTGCATAGTAATACATTTCGAGTTGTTCAGCATCAATAAACACTTTTTTTTAATTAATCGTTTTTCTACCAGAAACCCAAAACTCCATACCTGACTGAACAGATTTTGTCCATTTAATTTAAAAAATGTTAAATATTTTAAAATGTAACATTTTAAATATTTTTTGGATTGTTGTTTCAGGTATTTCATGCATCAAAACAAAACCAGGATTCTGCATGAAAGACAGCGAAAAGAAGCAGTGTAATTTGTGGCTAAAAGCACGTCCTTTCTGAAGACAGACCCGATTATATTTTCATTCTTTTGTACGAATATGTAACCTTAATAAATATACTGCTCCACAAATTATTTCTTTCTTCCATAAATTAGAATAAATGTATGTCTGTTTAAAGAAAATGTTTGTTAGCGTTAAGTCCTTTCAACTCTTTTTCTCTGTAAATAAGAACATTATACCTTGCAACATTTTTTTTATCATTGTGCAATTCCGATTGGATAAAGTATCTGCACGTAGCACTATTATTTCAGACATACATTAATAACTAATGTATTGTTCTGTGAATAAGGCAATGATATAGTGAACATGTTTTAACATAAAATCTGTAACTCAGCTTTTCAGTAGTCAACTTTATTGAGAATCCGAAGAAAGAAAGAAAAAATGTTGGACTTAACAACGAATTTCAAAATTATTTTTGTTCGAATTCTGGACTAATCCAAATTATCCAGAGAAATCATTTATGTTGCTCTCTACAGATGTATCCTTTATCCAAATCGTATGAAAAGGAGACTTCATACATCGCTATATTTTGTATGAACTATGTTTCGTATTTATTTAATCACTTTGTACCTTTCTCTAGTGTTGACAAGGCCGCAAGTGTCAATCGAATAATTTAGTGTTTCACTCATGTAACCTTGTGACTAACGTACGTCCTGTCGGTATAAATATATGCTACTGGGTTCGATTAGCGACAAACAATTTTTAGCGTTAAACAAATACAAAAATCTACACGCAATGAGATACGATGATCTTTGCTTCATAGACAATACCAAGCAACTAACGGTACTGAATGTGGTTGAGTTTACTAGTGGTATTATCTGGCTATAATCAGTGTTCCGAGAGCTATACTTCTTTTTGTACTCTGAATTGCAAACTTTGATATAACCGTTTTAAATTATTGTATATCTATCTATCTATCTATCTATCTATCAATCTATGTATATATATATATATATATATATATATATATATATATATATATATATCATATAAAATTGTAAACTAGAAACTTCCGAGTAGTTCTGAGAATCATCGCTCTTTCTTTAAATAATGTATGAGACTATTACACTGCTCGTTACTTAAAATGTTGAACTAAGAAGGATACATCCAGGAAAGTCCAAATTTGCAGAATGTATAGAGCAGGGAAGGATAAATATGTTTGGTCGATGGCTGCACAGCTTCTCATACCTGTGAACTCCGCCAGCTACAGTTGATGAGCTGTGGCATTGGATCGTAAGACGCATGGCTTACCATACCAGAAGAGAACATCCTCTCGATGTCTCGCTGTGTTACAATCGTTCTGGTTGTCAATGTTGGGTCAGTTCTGCTCCTTTGTCACCACGTTGTCACACAGCGAAAACAGCGGTAAGTTTAACCCTTAACGTACCAAGCCTAAGTCGTCAAAGTTGTTTACCAAGCTGGAGTCTTCTGGAGACCCCATGTATTATTTTAATTTCTCAACATAGTATTGCAGAGGGTTACTCCAACTATTATTTTTTTGGATGTCTAGAAGCATACTTAAGTTAAATGAACATTGTTGACATCAAATATTATGTATATTTGAGCACTATTCAGTTCTTCATACAATTTTATATTTTTGTGTTCGTAAATCTGAAACACAGGTTTAACAATGGAGTTTTTACATTTTCAAGTGTGTTTTTATTTTTGTATTTTTTAAAGAAACGAGTCGTTGATCTAATCATGTAATTAATATCTCAAAGGGTTGCAGGATACATATAAAAATTGAGAAGAAATTGATTCTTATGATTGCGGCAGTATCACTAAATATCACTCTCTGGGGTCCCTAGAGTACCCCGCTTGGTATGTTAAGGGTTAAGCATATTCGACACTTACTATTAGATATCGGCTTGGGAACTTTGGCGTAGCTACCCTGTCTCCCTGAAGTTGCATTTTTAATGGCGAGTACTGTGTAGGAATCATCTTGTGAGGGAACACGTTTTCAGCTGACACCATGTTTTTAATTATAGCGTCATTTAAAAAATAACTTATCTGTTAATTAAAATGTGCAGAGAAGTTATTTCTGGAAAATCCTATTCACGCCTCTTGTGGTAACAACTTCTGCATTTTGGAAGAGGATATTATTAAGGAAAAGAATGAGGTAAAGTCGTCTTTATATAGTACACACGGAAAAGAAAGTATTTGACAGTTGAGAAATTTTCTTTTGCCAATAGCGCGGGAACAGATGAATTTATTTGGATCTTTTTGTTGTTATTCTTCGAACTTGACAACCTGCCAAAGTCGGTACTCTAATAGGTTAATTTATTGTTGAGTTTTTAGGAAAACAAATTTTGTCAAATGAAGAATATTTAATTTCGTGACTGTACAAGCAATGGATGATAACGGCTTAATAAATGATTGTACGTAAGTTTGTTTGAGTTTGAACATAGGATTGTACATGGCTGTGCATTTTTCATTATTATTGAAGTGCTGCAACTAAGTTATTGCAAAAGGTATGATAAATTCTTACAGTAATATTGTCACATATTGATTTACTCTGTATGAAAACTAAAATAGTTTAACATATGGTTAACCTCCTTTGTGCCAATAATTTTAAAATTAACGCTTGTGCCACTTTTCAACACTTGGCTTTGCAGTAGCTTTCCAAAGAATTAGCAGGAAGTCCAAACTTACACCCTGCAGGTAAATACATTTCTCTGGACAGTTTCACTGCTCCAAACTAAGATTGAAAAGTGTAGTATTTTTAATTTTATTATTATTGGCACAAAAGATCAACCATATTTTAAGCTATTTTTGTTTCCATACAGAGAAAAACAATATGTGACAACATTACAGTAAGAATGTATCCTGCATTTCTCAGTATGTTGCAGCACTTCAATAATGGTGCACTATACGTACAATCTAGATCCTGAATATGCCCAATCCATATATTACAACAAGGCAATACGTATGCGATACAGGTAAAATCCGTATATTTCATACGGACAATCTATAAGCTACATACATCCAATCCATACATTACATATGGCCAGCCTGTACGCGACATACGTATAATATATATACTGCATGCACACAGTCTGTAAGCTGCATATGTGCACTCTGTATGGTGCATACGGATATTCTGTATGCTGTATCGGGACAAGCTGTGTGCGACATAAGGAAAATCTGTATAATACATACGTACAATACGTATACTGTATCTAGTCGTACGTACGAGGCACAAGTACAATATAGATGCTGCCTCGGGTTGAACGCAAGAAACACACGTACAGAACGTATATTGCATACTTCTTGAAATTATGCTCCGTCCTGATAGTCAGTGAGTGTCGTCATTATTAACCCACATGCTACATACGATCGCGACGTCACAAAGCTAGATATTACCTCCGTATATACTTGTTACTGCAGATGACGTCACACGAATGACGTCATTGCACTTATGCAGACAGTATGTATAATACATACTTTTTCAGCTATACGTTTGCTGCAGGATGTTATATACGGTTGTACGTTAAGTCCGGAAACTACAGGAATTACGAATGTAACCTACGTTTTTAAGTATGCCACCCACATTTTTTTCTCAGTGTATGTAGATTAATTTGAAGTCGGAAATTATAGTTAATTTCTACTGCTTCCGGTTTTACTAGGATGTTAATGATGATGATGAAAGTTATCCTTGACACGCTTTATCGATTGCCGAAAATTGCTTCTTGCTATCTTTTTACCGTTTTGCTCTATAGTGATCAAAAATAAAACCGAAAATGACTCATTTATACCACTTCCGGTTTCACTATAGTGTTAAGAATGAATATGGGAGTTGTCCTTGAAACGTTTAATCCATTGCCGAAAACCGTTTGTCGCTATCTATTACAGTATGTGCTCTACAGTGATCAACGTTGAAACCGGAAATGGCTCATTTGCACCACTTTCTGTTGACTAAATAATCTCCGTTAACGAACTTCCTCGAGATAATTACTTTATTTATCTATTTCAAAAAACAGAATTAAAAAATTCGCATTTGTTCAAAAGTTATCGTGCTGAATGTTACGGTAAGTTCCACTAAGTGATCGTAATAAATAATTCATACCCCTGACCCCGCCACACACTCACACACTAACTTAGGTACACACGAAAGTATATCTGGTAGTTCCCATATGCCTATGCCGGTAGCTGGAAACAGAAAGAGAGAGAGGGAGAGAGAGAGAGAGAATCTTATTGCACCTTTACACAGAACGCGCAATCACTCAAAACATCAATTAAAAAAAGAAAAGAGAATAGTTGTTAAAGAAACTTTCAAAGATTGGTACTACTGCTTCAATATACACATGCAATTCTTCCATAATGATTGATTCGTAAGATGATGTATATGGGTTTCTTAATGACAGTGTAATAAAATGCCTACAAATTGACCACAAAATAAAAAGTTAAATTTCTCTCTCAAATTTTATAAAATCGAAGTCGATGGTCATTATGGGAACAGTCTACAATAACAATATATGCAAACAAATATTAATATACTCCAAGCTTTCCACTGGATGCCAGAAAGCTACGGATCATATTTGATGTCATAAGCATAAGCAGATGTATATATATATATATATATATATATATATATATATATATATATATATATATATATATATATTAATCCTCACGGCATTGTAAAGGCTCTATATTTGTATTTTACATTTAAAGTTGCAACCGGGTGTCTCTGACTGCCGTATTCGGTAGCCCGATCATCACCCCTGTTCTTCGCGCGGAGAGTCATTGGAAGAACTGAAAACGTACTCTGTACACAAACAGTTTATGGTTGTGAACTCGGAAAGCCTGGTACTTATGCTTGTCAAGGTCAAAAAGTGGGAGAAAAAATGATGTGTAGAATGTAAAGAGGGTGCAACAGTGTCTGATGCTTGTAAGGGAACATTCATTTGTAGTTCGTGCACATTCCGCCTGTAGCGCTACTGTGGCACAACGTATATTGTAACTGTATAACTCTTGTACACCGCTAGTAGGTCTATTGGCGTTAGTGACGACCGAAACTATGTTGTCAGCTGTGACTGCGATAAGGCACTGCCGTGCTGCTTTTGCTTTTCCTTTTCCCCTTTTCCATTTGTGAGACGCCAAAAATGTTGTTTTTGCTTGTTGCACGCGCTGAACGGGTTCCTGCGAGCGAAGTATTTAAGAAGTTGACTACAGGTCTTATGCAGAGTCGTTTTGAAGTATGATTAGCGTCATACTAAAAGCCTGACTACTGCAGGCAACTTATGTTAGTCGAACGCTTTAGTGTTGCACTAATCACGCTCCAAAAAGACTTTGCATTAGGCCCTACATATTCTTGTTTGCGATAGTTTTAAATTGGTTAACTGTTGAAAAATATACGAAAATAAAGCTGTACTTGTTAAGGTATATTAGTCGACGACGTAGATACTGACAGTGTTGATTACAGATTTTTTCGAGGAAGAATTTAATTACAGTAGAGGTGAAAAGGAGACGTTCATTTAGACAGTCCCACCCCTAATCAGACTCAATCGGAAATGGTCTCAATCGTTTGTACACAAATGTGCAGGAGAAATTTTCGTTTGTACACAATTAGGGGCGCCGTCAGAACGAAAACAAAGTGGGGGCTGTCTAAATGTTAGCCCACCATGTCCAATTCAATCACAAATTGTCGCAATCGTTTCCACATCGTTTGTACAGAAATGTGAATTCGAAATTTTCCTTTGTACACAATTACGGGCGCCGCCAGAACGAAAACAAAGTGGAGGCTGTCTAAATGGTAGCCCCCACCATGTCCAATTCAATCACAAATTATCGCAATCGTTTCTACACATTTTGTACAGAAATGTGCAGGCAAAAGTTTTGTTTGTACACAATTAGGGGCGCCGCCAGAACGAAAACAAAGTGCGGGCTGTCTAAATGGTAGCCCCCCCCACCATGTCCAATTCAATCACAAATTATCGCAATCGTTTCTACACCTTTTGTACAGAAATGTGCAGGCAAAAGTTTTGTTTGTACACAATTAGGGGCGCCGCCAGAACGAAAACAAGTGGCGGCTGTCTAAGTGGTAGTCCCCCACTATGTACAATTGAATCAGAAATTGTCGCAATCGTTTCTACATCGTTTGTACAGAAATCTGCAAGCAAAATTTTCGTTTTTAGACAATTAGGGGCGTCGCCAGAACGAAAAAAGTGGGGGACTGTCTAAATGTTAGCCCCCCAAAATGTCCAATTCAATCACAAATTATCGAAATCGTTTCTACACCTTTGTGCGGAAATGTGCAGGCAAAAGTTTTGTTTGTACACAATTAGGGGCGCCGCCAGAACGAAATCAAAGTGGGGTCTATCTAAATGGTATTCCCTTCCACCATGTCCAATTTAATCACAAATTGTCGCAATCGTTCCTACATCGTTTGTACAGAACTGTACAGGCGAGATTTTCGTTTGTACAAAATTAATGTCGCCGCAATAACGAAAATAATGTGGGGGCTGTCTAAGTGGTAGCCCTCCACCATATCCAATTCAATCACAATTTGTCCCATTCGATTCTACATCGTTTGTACAGAAATGTGCAGGCCAAATTTTCGTTTGTACACAATTAGGGGCGCCGCCAGAACGAAAACAAAGTGGGGACTGTTTAAATGGTAGCACTTCACCATATCAAATGGAAGCAAAAATTGTCGCAATCGTTTCTACATCATTTGTACAAGAATGTGCAGGCGAAATTTTTGCTTGTACATAAATTGGAGCGCCGTAAAAACTGAAACAAATTGGGTGCTGTCTAAGCGATAGCCCCCCCAAATGTCCAATTCAATCACAAATTGTCGCAATCGTTTCCACATCTTTTCTACAGAAATGTGAAGGCTAAATTTTCGTTTGTACATAATTCAGGGCGCCGCCAGAACGAAAAAAGTGGGGGTCTGTCTAAGAGATAGCCGCCCACCACCATGTCCAATTCAATCACAAATTGTCGCAATCGTTTCTACATCGTTTGTACAGAAATGTGCATGCGAAATTTTCGTTTGTACATAATTAGTGGCGCCGCCAGGGCGAAAACAAAGTGGGGGACTTTCTAAGTGACAGCCCAATCACCATGTTCAATTCAACCACAAATTGTCGCAATGGTTTGTACATCGTTTGTACAGAAATATGCAGGCGAAATTTTCGTTTGTACGTAATTAGGGGGCGACGGCAGAACGAAAACAAAGTGCCGGCTGTCTAAATGGTAGCCCCCCCCATGTCCAATTCAATCACAAGTTGTCGCAATCGTTCCTACATCGTTTGTACAGAAATGTGCAGGCCAAATTTTCGTTTGTACACAATTAGGGGAGCCGCCAGAACGAAAACAAAGTGGGGCTGTTAAATGGTAGCACTTCACCATGTCAAATTCAAGCAAAAATAGTCGCAATCGTTTCTACATCATTTGTACAAGAATGTGCAGGCGAAATTTTTGCTTGTACATAAATGGGAGCGTCGTAAAAACTAAAACAAATTGGTGGCTGTCTAAGTGATATCCCCCCCCCAAATGTCCAATTCAATCACAAATTGTCGCAATCGTTTCCACATCGTTTCTACAGAAATGTGAAGGCTAAATTTTCGTTTGTACATAATTAAGGGCGCCGCCAGAACGAAAAAAGTGGGGGTATGTCTAAGAGATAGCCCCCCTCCACCATGTCCAATTCAATCACAAATTGTCGCAATCGTTAGTACATCGTTTGCACAGAAATATGCAGGCGAAATTTTCGCTTGTACGTAATTAAGGGGCGACGGCAGAACGAAAACAAAGTGGGGTTCTGTCTAAATGGTAGCCCCCCACCATGTGCAATTGAACCACAAATTGTCGCAATCGTTTGAATATAGTTATAGAGAAATGTGCAGGCGAGATTTTGGTTTGTACCAGGGCCGGCGCTAGAAGTTTTGCCACCCTGGGCGGTTCTTTCACATGCCGCCCTTTTATTGTTTTCTTTCTCAGATTTTGCCGCCCCTGTATTCTTTTCTTTTTTCAAATTTTGCAGCCCATCAGACTTTGTGCCCCGGTCGGTGGCACGGCTCGACCCCCTCGCGCCGGCCCTGGTTTGTACACAATTAGGGGCACCGCCAGAACGAAAACAAAGTGGGGGCTGTCTAAATGGTAGCCCTCCCACCATGTTCAATTCAACCACAAACTGTCGCACTTGTTTGTACGCCTTTGTACATAAATGTGCAGCTGAAATTTTCGTTTGCACATAAATGTGGCCCCGCCGAAACAATAACAAACTATGGGCTCTCTAATTGATAGCCCTCCCACCATGTCGAATTCAACCACAAACTGTCGCACTTGTTTATTACGGTTTTGTACAGAAATTTGCAGGCGAAATTTTCGTTTGTACACAATTGCGAGCGCGCCAAAACGATAACAAAGTATAGGCTGCCTAATTGGTAGCACCTCCCTACTCCGATTCAAAAGAAAATTATCTCAATTGTTTGTACATCGTTTGAGCAGTAATACGCAGGCGAAAGTTTTTTTTTCTACGCTATCAGGTGCGTGGACAGAACGAAAAAAAGGGGAGTTGTCTAAGTGCTAGCCCCACCATGTTCGATTGAACCACAAATTGTCGCGATCGTTTGTGCAGAAATGTGCAGGTAAAATTTTCGTTTGTATTAAATAATATATAGATGTGAGTATTTTTAATATCTGCGATCAACGTTAACCGGTTTGAATAACGGTTGCTGAGTTTGAAAATGGTAAGTATTGCACTAGTCGAAAAAAAATTCTTTTTCTCTGGCACACGGAAGAAAATACCTGATTCTAATAGAACTTTTCACGTAGAATTCGAATCTGCAATCAGTTTTTCTCTATCACCCTCAGTTTTTCCGTAACAGATGTGTTTTCGGAAAATTTACCCTCAAATTTCTTTTCTTTTTCTTTTTTCTTTTTTTAAAAACCATTTTCATACTTGTAGCTTGGGTACGTTAGGTATATAAACACACAAATTATATTGTATGTTAGCTTGATTTATACTTAGTAAGCCCTCTAAGTAGCATTATTCTATCTAGAGAAATAAACATATTTATATAAAAATATGCTATGTGTACTGTTCATTTTACAATATTCATTAGTGCAGATAAAATCACATATAACTTCCATTACAATATAAGCACGGTTTATATCTTATTGGATTTGAAATAAAACATATTTTCAATGATGTATACACCGTGTCAGCATTTTATATCTACTTAATAAATAATACAATAGAAGTGAGTGGTATCTTCTTAATAAATGGACACTTACTTACCTCAACTAATATGTTTTAGTTGTCGACTTTCTTCTGTGTTTGGTTTTTAGAACATCTCTTTTAAGTGTCCAACAGTAATCGGCTAGCATATTTGAACTTCACTGTCACTGGTATCTCTTCTCCATGCAGGAATTGTCCTGATGAAAATGTTCCCCATACTCATCACTAACAGCACCAAGGTTCTCAGGAAAGAAATGCAGGTGGGAGTCTAGAAAGTGAACTTTAAGTGACATGTTGCAACCCATTTCATTGAATGATTGCCGGAAATCACTCACAATTTCACGGTAATTTGGGGCTCTCTTGTTTCCTAAAAAAATCTCTGTTAAACATTTAAATGGACACCAAGCTGCTTTCTCAACCAGAGTTAACAGATCCTTAAATTTTTGGTCACGAATCAAACATCTTATTTGGGGGTCTGCAAAACTCCCTAGCGTCACTAACCCGAGGATTTTTTCCCTTGAGGTATGAAGCAACGCTACCACACCTATTTGGAATCCGCAATATTACGACTGTTTACCAATCTATAATGGGACAATTTAAACTGAAGTATTTCAGATCCAACACAGCGGGCGGCTTTCTGAGGGGTCAAACGTACCAAAGAAATACCAATTATACTTCTTACCTTTATCTCAATTGATATCAAATCGACAGATAACGTAACAAACTATTCCAGTAATACTTAACAATTCAAGCATAAAATAGTCTTTATAGTTGAAAAATAGAAATGTAAACTCGCTTAAACAATTGTATAAATTTATTTTCATTAACTTTAAATAGAAATCCAACAATAATAATTTTGAGTTTAATTAACGAATATAAATCCTAGATTCAACAAGCAACTTGAAATTACTTTTTAAAAAAATCAATAAATTAAATATTTTCTCATTCCAACACTTCTGATTAATTAAGTTCAACAACTCTAAACACAATAATCTAGTAATTGCAAATTGTCCTTTCACAATTATATTTTAATTTATCAACCTATATAACCAAAAGAAACCAAAAGTCAGCAATCAATGGCTACCCAAGTTGACTTTAGAAACAAGATTCTATGCAAAATTACTCAGTAAATTAGGTAAGAAGTAATTTTTTTATTTTAATCACGTTTAGTAAATTCAACGTCAGAAAAGCTTCAAAAATATCAAAATTGATTCTTTAATCTTTAACTAATATGATTAAAAGCCTATTTTTAAGTAAATTATTCAATTCAACGAATAACGAGATCAAAATCCTAAGCATTCAATACCAATGCACAAAATTGGGACGTTAAATAGCCAATCAATATAAATGCACAAAATTGGGACGTTAAATAGCAATTCAATTTCAATGCACAAAATTGGGACGTTAAATAGCAATTCAATTTCAATGCACAAAATTGGGACGTGAAATAGCCATTCAATTTCAATGCACAAAATAGGGACGTTAAATATACTGAAACTTAATTCAAAAGAGAAAACTGCTGAACAAATCGGACTGCAAATTATGTCAAACCGAGAAATCAAATAAACGACCTCACAAACATAAATTGGACAAGGACAAAGGAATATTCTACGGGTTTTACTACTTTACACTTACCGTAATCAGCTCCCAATGGTTTCCCTTTCTCTGGCTTCAACTGTAACATTCAACTAAAGGGTACTTCGAACAGACAATTTTCCATGAACGAAGACTAACAACACCTCAGCAGCAAAGAAAGTTTTGTCCTTTTATACAGCTCACACAGAGTACGATAATAACAACTCTGATATCGCCCTTGAATTCCTCCTCTATCAAATCAACGCTTCTCAGCTCGACTCGGCAGAAACCTAAGTCCAGACAGTGACAACGAACGGTCACGGTTGAATCAATCACAGGTTCCGTTTGACACACCAACTATCTCTTTCCCATTCTGGCTTGCAACTGAAGCTACACGAAACGACCTCCAGTCCCAAGGCAGAAGCGCACGGATACTCCATTGAGTGCTGACGTCATACATACAATCGTTCTTTCTTTCTCTTTGCCTTATGCTCTTAACAAATTACAAACAGCATTCAATTTTATTCTTTTTAAACATTTAAATATTCATTATTTCAATTCTCCTTCTTCTTTTCTAAAAAAAAACAAAAAAATTACACAATGATTTAGAAGAAGAAAATTAACATCATTATTTAAAGGTCTCTCTTAACAAACAAAGAACTATTTCTTCCTCTTTTTGTTTTTACATTTCACCCCCGTTCATGGGCGTCGGCAGGGTTTCCAGGAAATCTGCATGGATACAAACATTTCTTCTCCAAACTTCGTCCACAATTATTTTAACCTCTTGTGGCCACCAAGGCACGCCACAAACCTCCCTGGCCGAAGGAGAAAAATTCTCTGGAATTTTTCGGGCAAATAACAATCCTCCATACTGTAAAATTTACAACAAACAATAAAAAAGGAAAACACATTAAAATTTGTTTCAGTTTTCATAATATTACAATACATTCATAACATTGGAATCACTTAGTTCTATTATAGGCTAGCCTAAAAATTTTCATTAAAAATTTGTTTCATCCATTACCTTTCATACATTCTTTGAATACAAGACCATGGTCTAAAATTCAATCAAATTATTATTTACAATAAACAGTTCCTAAAAGAAACTTACAAATTACAATCTGTAAAAATATAAAAATTTTGTTTTCCTATTCACTAAATATAACAGATCAATTACACCTTGAGTTCTCAATCGACAACCTTACAAATTCAAATATTTCTTTATGAATGGATTCAAACTTAGATCGAACTTAGATTCAATTATTCTGACGCCTCGGAAAGAATTTCTTTAGATCGGTCATATGAACTCTTTTAAAAGAATTCTGATCATTATTCAGAGTCGACACTAAAACAGTATTTGGAGTTAAAAATCTTCGAATAATAAATGGCCCATCCCATTTATCACTCAAAGACTTTGTAATCTTCTCTGCCAACGATGACTTACCATGAGATCTTATGAGAACTTCATCACCAACTTGAACCACCAAAGGGCTTCTTAATTTAGAGAGTACATTCCTTCTTTTAATCCATGCCATTTCCATATTTTTGAGAGCATTTTCCCGTTTTTGATTTATCAAATTTAAACAATTCTGGACTATTAAGCTGCCAGCGATTTTCTAAAGGGGTGTTAATCGGACGTCCTAAAAAATGTTCCGCCGGTACGGCTTTTAGACCAGAATGCTCACAGAGATTCAGAGAAAACTGTATCTCCGGAATATATTTCGACCAGATGTTTTGGTTATTAGAACAATAAGCTCTCAAAGAATATTTTAGAGTCTTGATATATCTTTCCGCGATATTAGCTTCCGCATGGTAAGGACTTATTCTAATATGTTTAATACCCAGACTAAACAAAAATAATTTGAAATTCTACGATACGAAAACAGAAGCATTGTCTGTAGACAAGGTCTCCGGAAAACCTAGTCTGCTAAACACTTCTAGTAGCTTATTACAAATAATTTGCGAATTCAATACTCTCAATTTTTCTAGAAAAACAAATCGAGACGCGTTATCGACTCCTATAAGTACAAACTTATAGCCATTAGAGACAGGCATTGGTCCAATAATATCGATCATGTAGTTCTCACAAACTCATTCAGAAAAATTTGATATCAAAGGACCCATTTTTCTTTTATTATGATCTTTAACTTTCTGACACTGAACACATGATTTTACGTATTCCTTAACATCTTCCACAATAGTATCCCACGTGTATTTTTTCATGATTTTCTTAAGTGTACGATATGTACCAGAATGTCCACCTGACAGAACTTGATCATGAAAATATTCTATTACCAACCGTTGTAAGTCTTTCGGAATATATATTTCGTATGGACAATTAAATGCTCTACTCTTCTTCATTAATATACTTTTGTTCAGGATGAAATTTCGCACATTTTCACCATAATTTATCCTCTCTATAATGTTCAATAATTCCGGATCTTTTCTCTGTAGAACATCGATAGGTTCTTTTACTAAAGGTAAATTCCAAGTATTTGCGATCTTCATATTTCTTTTAAATATAGCCATTCCTACTGGCCCATCAACCTGAACAAATTCAAATGGGTCATAAACTCTTGTTAAAAAATCCGCAACAATGTTATTTTGCGACCTAACATGTTGAACTGTAAAATAAAATTGACAGAGTGTCTCTACCAATGGTACATATTTAAGCAATCTTTTAGAGTTTCCCAATATCCAAGACAAAGCTTTATTGTCCGTGAAGACTACAAACTCCCTACTGAGATAATGTCTAAACCTGTTTATTGACTTAACCAAGCTAAGAAATTCTATTTCGTATATACTCCGGTGTTTATCGGCTTCCGTTAGTTTTTTAGAATAAAACGACACGGGAACGAGTCGATTCTCACTATCTAATTGTGACAGGCAAGCTCCAATCGCTTTCCCACTTCCGTCACAATGCAAATAAAAGGTTTTATTCAAATCCGGAGTTCTTAATATCACATTATTTATCAAAATTTCTTTTAATTTATCTAATGTTTTCTGATGTTCTCTTGACCATACAAATCTTTTACGCTCCGAACGTAATTCACTTATGGGAGCCATGATTTCCTGCATCCCACTTAAGAACTTGGAATAATAATTGAATAGCCCACAAATTTTCATAACACCTCTCCTATTTCTAGGAGGTGGTATGTTTTTAACGGCTGCTATTCATGATGGATCTATTCACCATCCGCCACAAACCCTAAATACTTAATTTTCTTATAAAAAATAAACTTTTATCCGGCGAAATGGTAATTCCATTTTCCCTCATTCTTTCCAATACCAAACGCAAAATTCTTTTATGTTCTTCCACATTTCTACTAGCTATAAGGAGATCATCAAAATAACATCTTACACCCTCATCTTTCAGATCTCCAAAGACCTTTTCCATCGCACGAGTTAACAATCTACTCCCAGTCTTAATTCCAACAGGAACTCTGGTATACTGGTAACATCCTTTCGGAGTTACGATTGTGGTAATCTCTCGCGAATCCTCATGGAGGGGCAACTGAAAATATGCCTTACGGCAGTCTAAAACACTGAAGATTTTCTTCCCTGCAAGGCTCGTTAAACACTCCTCCATATTAGGAGACGGATACACATCGTGTATGATCATAGAATTAGCTTTGCAGAAATTTCCTACAATACGATGCGTATTATTTTTGTTTTTTACAAGAAAGCAACTACTTCCGAAATTAGAGTGATCTACCTCAACCAGAATTCCTTGGAAAACTAGTTCTTTAATACATTCATCAAAATTTTTTTCCTTAGTTTTTGGTACTGGAAACGGAGCTTCTTTAAAAGGTTTCTTTTCCTTTACATACAATTTGGCAACAAAATTTTTTACACACCCTATATTGTTTGAAATTACATCACTAAATTCCTTTCGAATATCATTCACGAATTCCTGAACGTCTTTATCCACGCATTGTTCTAAACCATTCGAATTTTCCCTACTTTGTAACCTTTCATCTTTCTGTTCTAATTTCTTTAAGTTTTCCTCAAAATCAGAAGCAAATGACTTTTTATTTTTCTTAACAAGTTCATAAAACTTGTTAGATTGTTCATGGTCCATATCCGAAACTTCCGAATCACTTTCCACTTTTTGGATAACATTCACAAAATTGTTTCCTGAATTTTCCTGAACTGATTCACCATTTAATAACACTGCAGCTAAATGTTTATCCTTTTTCTCAGTTTCACTCTGATCTCGAGTTGAATTTGAATTATCCTTTTGATCGTTTCTAATTTTTGTCCTTTTCTTTTTCTTATTCTTCTTTTTCTTATTCGAACAATATCCATTCTTTCTTTCATATGAATCCTCCCTTTGCACTTCAATTCGATCATCATTGTGTACATATCCTAAATCTAGAGTAGACGCTGGATTTGGATTAACTAAGTAATTCAAAGTCTCCATTCAAATCCGAAAAGGTTTTCACAGAAGAAAATTCCAGTTTAGGAACACCCACTAAACTGTCCTTAACAGAAGATCCATCTAAACGATTACCACCTGATTCACCTCTAAAAGAAGTCGACCCGAATTCTTGTTTTACGGTTTTGTCAAACATTGTCCGAAGTTTCCTCAACTGTTCTTCATTAGGAGCATTAATCTCCAATAATTGTTTTTCGATATTGTTTATTTCAATATCGCATTGAATTGAACGATCACACTTACTAGACTTGTCAGGATTCCACTTCAAAAACAAAGAAGCCATCTTCTCACCCCCTTTCGTATCTAATTCACGATGTTTACCAAACTGGCCAACACGGTCTCCGGAACTAAACCTTGAAACACCACCATACTTCCTGTCTAAATGTTTTTCCATCTTATCATAAAAAATCATAACTGATTTCCTGTTATTCCTTAACAAAAGTTTATTTCTAGAATAATCGATGACGGAAAACGTTGTTCTCAAAAAGGGTACACCAAGTATGCATTCGCATGGTAGGTCGGCCACTACCTTAAAGGTTACCAATTCAAACCACCCTGACAAATTCACCATAACACAAAATTCCTTGCTAGCATTATATTCTGATCCCAAAGGAGCACGAATCATTTCAGGCAAAGTTTCTACAAGTTGATGCTCCAACTCACATCTGCGAACAAATTCTTCGGTTATCAGGTTATAGGAGGACCCACTATCCAAACAGATCATCACCCTTCTATTATTAATTCTTTCATCCACAAAAGAAGCTATAGAGTCACTCGTCTTCGGAGGAACTACCCGATTATTCGATCTATTAAGACGTTCAGGCATCGTCAATGGCATTCGACTTGTACTAATTTCTTTTCGATTTTCATTAACCCCCGTACTAAGTTTCTTTTTATTAAATCCCAAAGAACTATTATTTTCAGATTTAAAGGATGGCCTTGTCATTACTGAGGCAGATGCACCAGATTTAGCCCCCACTTTCTTCATATACTCTAATTGTTCTTTAAACTGATTCGCATATGTGTTACAAACTTCTCTCAATTCACTCAAAGACTGAGGTAATCGATTAGAAAACAATTTAAACTTTATGGAGGGATTCATCCCATCCAATATAATTCGGATTATCTGCCACTCACTACAACTGAAATTCAAAACCACTGAAGAGTAATAAACATCTTCTATAAACATATCAACATATTCATTTAATTTTTGCTTTCTAAAAATTCTCTCGGCCATTAATGAATGTCTAGCAGTACTTGATATAAACTTATCTACTATTCTATTCCGAAAATCCTCCCAAGAAATATTTGCATTTATTGCATGTTGAACTTCGATTTGAAATCCACCCTCACTTTTCGATAACAAAACTCCATACAAAACTCCAACCGGATAACTACACTGATCCATTAATTTTTCCAAAACCCTCAAAATTTCAAATATTAAGTTACCGTTTCTTCCATCTATTTTCGAAAATCCCTTAATCTTGTTCTCCAATGATTCTAATAATTTCTGAAAGGTATATTTATCCAAATACTTCAACGCAATTCCAGAACTCGCAACGTTCCCTTGACAATTCCTAGTATCTGAATTATTTATCGGAATTGAACTAAAATAATTATAATCTTGAGGTAAATTCCTTCCAGTCCTATACCTTCCTATAGGTGTTGAGTTCTTAATGGCCGAAACCCTCTTATAATAATCCGAAAGGCGATAAAAATTTGGCCTAGTTCTATTTTGTGAAACTATTTCAGGATTTTCATCAGATAACTGAAACTCGTCCTTCCTTGTTACGTTAGGAACACAGTTAACAACTCTAAATCTATCTCTATTCATAATTTCATTATGATATTCCGAAGGTCCCGGAGTTGGAGGTTGAGCAACACGACTAACGTTGGGAAAACATGAATTTTCTGAAGGTCTTGAAATTGGAGGTTGAGAAACATGACTAAAATTGGGAAAAGATGGATTTTCTAAACTGCTTCTATTACTATTAGAATAAGAATCCAATGTATTAAATACTAAATTCTCTTCTCTATTATTTATCTGAAAAAAATGAATTATGGGGAGGGGTCAAACTCATAGGAATACTCGCAAAACTATTTCCAGATACGAATCCCGTTTGATCTAAAGTATATACACCATCTTCTATGTCTTCCATATCTATTAGCACCGTTTCGTCTCGTTCCGCCATATTTATTTTTTGCGCCAAATTATTTAAAACACAACTGTACCAGAACCCTATAATTATTAATTTCACCGAAACATACATTCATAAATAAATTCAAAATTTAATAAATTTCTACATTTATAAATATTAATTATGACAATTACTCTACCACTACTCCACTACGTTCTACTACACAAAGAGAAAAGGTAACAACCCACCAAGAATAGCAATATACCAAATCTAGATTTGAATCCTTCAAAAAAAATTTACAAAAACGCTGATTTTTGGTTAATTCAGTTTTAAACTAAAACAAATTTTACACAAACAAAATTTTTTCAATAGATCTATTCGACTTTTCACGAAATTCCAATAGTTTATAATTAATGATTCTGTCCAAATGACAACCCGGAAGTAACAACGTGAATAAGCAGAAACTTGACTCAATACAAACGACGTTGAAAACTTTAATAACCAATTTTTCTTCCTTTTTTTTCAAATGCAAAAATAGTGAGTCGCTGAGTTACCTTAGTTAAAAATCTACAGTCAAGAATAAGCTTAATGTGGTTAAGTTGCAATCGAATAGAATTGAGTTGAACGAGTTGCAAGCCAGAATCTTGAAGCAACGCTACCACACCTATTTGGAATCCGCAATATTACGACTGTTTACCAATCTATAATGGGACAATTTAAACTGAAGTATTTCAGATCCAACACAGCGGGCGGCTTTCTGAGGGGTCAAACGTACCAAAGAAATACCAATTATACTTCTTACCTTTATCTCAATTGATATCAAATCGACAGATAACGTAACAAACTATTCCAGTAATACTTAACAATTCAAGCATAAAATAGTCTTTATGGTTGAAAAATAGAAATGTAAACTCGCATAAACAATTGTATAAATTTATTTTCATTAACTTTAAATAGAAATCCAACAATAATAATTTTGAGTTTAATTAACGAATATAAATCCTAGATTCAACAAGCAACTTGAAATTTCTTTTTTAAAAAAATCAATAAGTTATATATTTTCTCATTCCAACACATCTGATTAATTAAGTTCAACAACTCTAAACACAATAATCTAGTAATTGCAAATTGCCCTTTCACAATTATATTTTAATTTATCAACCTATATAACCAAAAGAAACCAAGAGTCAGCAATCAATGGCTACCCAAGTTGACTTTAGAAACAAAATTCTATGCAAAATTACTCAGTAAATTAGGTAAGAAGTAATTTTTTTTTATTTTAATCACGTTTAGTAAATTCAACGTCAGAAAAGCTTCAAAAATATCAAAATTGATTCTTTAATCTTTAACTAATATGATTAAAAGCCTATTTTTAAGTAAATTATTCAATTCAACGAATAACGAGATCAAAATCCTAAGCATTCAATACCAATGCACAAAATTGGGACGTTAAATAGCCAATCAATATAAATGCACAAAATTGGGACGTTAAATAGCAATTCAATTTCAATGCACAAAATTGGGACGTTAAATAGCAATTCAATTTCAATGCACAAAATTGGGACGTGAAATAGCCATTCAATTTCAATGCACAAAATAGGGACGTTAAATATACTGAAACTTAATTCAAAAGAGAAAACTGCTGAACAAATCGGACTGCAAATTATGTCAAACCGAGAAATCAAATAAACGACCTCACAAACATAAATTGGACAAGGACAAAGGAATATTCTACGGGTTTTACTACTTTACACTTACCGTAATCAGCTCCCAATGGTTTCCCTTTCTCTGGCTTCAACTGTAACATTCAACTAAAGGGTACTTCGAACAGACAATTTTCCATGAACGAAGACTAACAACACCTCAGCAGCAAAGAAAGTTTTGTCCTTTTATACAGCTCACACAGAGTACGATAATAACAACTCTGATATCGCCCTTGAATTCCTCCTCTATCAAATCAACGCTTCTCAGCTCGACTCGGCAGAAACCTAAGTCCAGACAGTGACAACGAACGGTCACGGTTGAATCAATCACAGGTTCCGTTTGACACACCAACTATCTCTTTCCCATTCTGGCTTGCAACTGAAGCTACACGAAACGACCTCCAGTCACAAGGCAGAAGCGCACGGATACTCCATTGAGTGCTGACGTCATACATACAATCGTTCTTTCTTTCTCTTTGCCTTATGCTCTTAACAAATTACAAACAGCATTCAATTTTATTCTTTTTAAACATTTAAATATTCATTATTTCAATTCTCCTTTTTCTTTTCTAAAAAAAAAACAAAAAAATTACACAATGATTTAGAAGAAGAAAATTAACATCATTATTTAAAGGTCTCTCTTAACAAACAAAGAACTATTTCTTCCTCTTTTTGTTTTTACATTTCACCCCCGTTCATGGGCGTCGACAGGGTTTCCAGGAAATCTGCATGGATACAAACATTTCTTCTCCAAACTTCGTCCACAATTATTTTAACCTCTTGTGGCCACCAAGGCACGCCACAGGTAACAAGATCCTGCATTACTTTTGTCCATTGCCCTAACAAAGTTTTTGAAGAGCCCCAACTTTATGTGAAGAGGAGGTAGAATTATCTAATCAGGGCTCACCAGTGAGGAATAAACAGCATTCTTCTGTCCAGGAGTTAATACATGCGTTGGCCATTCCTTCTTGATGTAATGTTCCGCTTTGTTCCTGCTGTCCCATTCGCAGAGGAAACAACATTTCGTATAACCAAGCTGCAAACCCATTAACAAAGAAATGACGTAAATCACAGCAAACGGTCCACTTGTATTTCTCATACTGAATGTTTTCTAACACTATTTCGATGTTTTCATAGGTTTCCTTCATATTAGTTGCTTAAGCCAAAGGCACTGAAGGAAATTTGTTGCCATTGTGCAAAAGGACAGCCTTAAAACTAGTTTTCGAAGAGTCAATAAGCAATCTCCACTCCGTACTTATGTGCATGTCCAAGTGTATCCATCACAGCACAGACATTATTACAATACACTAAATCATTTTCTTGAGAATAATAGTTTTGAAACTCTGTATGAAGGTTTCGAAAAATACACACTTTAGTGTCACGATGGAGCAGATTCCAGCCTTAAGTTTAGTATCAAGAAGTTCTATCTGTGTCTTGGAGAGTTTTAAATCCCGTACGAGGTCATTTAGTTCACCCGGAGTTATCAGATGGGGATCCAATGTAGATGTGCTTCCTACATAAGTATGATCATCATCTTCATTTGGAACTTCAATAGTTGCCTCAAGTACGTAATCCTCATTTACCGTAAGATGAGGAAGAGGTACTGGTACAGGTAATTCTGCACTGTGTGGAACTGGCCTAATTGCTTATGGCAAATTAGGGTACTGTACTGTGTGGTTAGATTTACTGCTTATTTCTTTTATCTGTGTATACAAAAGTAGCAGTCTGAAGAATGATCTTTTCGTTCCCTCCAGATCATCGGTACTGCGAAGTTCATGTTTCGTCCACCATTTGCCCACCCAATCAGACGTTTCACGCAAGTACAACAAATGTAGTGAGGAACCCAGTTCTTATCTTGGTCTCCTACACAACAACCAAAATATAACTGATAACACTTTATCACAAGTGGAGTAAAACATCGACGTTGTGATTTAAATATCAGCTCCACACATACATAACAGAAATTGTCCGGTTTATTACACACTTCCTCAACATCTTGTATCCTGTAACGTATCACACACACACACACACACACACACACACACACACACACACACACACACACACACACACAGAGGAATCTACACTCCATCAAATTCCCACAAAATCCCTCTAGAAATTTCATTTCCTTATACAAAAATGGTGACATGGTGTACACATCATTGAAAATGTTTTATTGGAAGTCCAATGAGGTATAAACCGTAGTATATTGTAATTTTCGTGGAAATTATATGTGTTGAAGACCGACCCGACCCCACCTGTGACCCGAATTGACTGACCCGACCCGACAACCCGACCAGAGCTGACCCCATTGGCCCGACCCAAAGTGACCCGAGTGAACCAACCCGAAGTGACCTAACCCGACAACCGACCCGAGTGACCTGACCTTACAATCTAATCAGTTTGAGAGAGCTAGAACCTTACAAAACTGCCACCAGAAAAAAAATGCTGACCAATTCTTATGCACAAACCATTGTTTCGGCTTTTTTTTATTTGTAGTATAATTATCCTCCTCCTCCTCCTCAGTGTTCTGCCATTAATGATAGGCCAGTTTCCGTGAACTAGGTAAGAAGCTTCCATTTTTGCGATTTCCCGCTAATATCTGCCTCGCAACCCAACATAAAGTACCACCCTTCTTATTACAATCTATCAATTGCTACCTTCTTACACACTCTCGCTCTCCTGATATCACCCCCTTTACTACATCTCTCAGAATGCAATCCCTTAGCAAGATCGAAACTTGTGATCCGTCCATTTTATATCGTCTAATATTGCTCTCGTCTCTTGCATTTTTTCAGCATTTCCTAATTCGTTTTCCTCTCTACCCTGCTAACCTTCTTTATTTTACTCCACATCCAAATTTCCAAGGTTAAAATTTAGGCAATCAACTTCGAAAATCAAAATAAAATTTGACTGAGTTCTGAAGACAAGTTCTGAAGACTAAAAGAATAAAAGTTCTGAAGACAACATTATTTTCCAGTAAGGAATGTATATAGAACTTCTTTTAATATTTTTTGCTGTGTAACAAACAAAAATTTCATCACGTTAACATTCCGATATTTCTATTTAAAAACATCGTTGCTATCTGATAGAATCATAAGGAACTAATTGCACTGAAATTTCATTCTGTAGGGAATTACCTTTTATTTTTTCTTGATTAATTTATCTAGAAGATATTTGCAACATTATATAAAATTAGCAAGTATTTTATTGCGGAGAAAGTAAATCACTACCGCAGCTATAATAATAATAATAATAATAACAATAATAATAATAATAATAATAATAATAATAATAATAATAATAAAAATAATAATAATCTGAAGATGACCAAGAAAGTTCTGTCTCTTTGTGGAGGTCTGTGTTCAATTGGCCCTCACACCGTGTGTTGAGTGCGAATGGATGTAAAGTGAAGGTCAGTTGTTGGACGAGACGAGACGAGACAGAATTTTCATGAAGGGGTACGAGATGAGACATAGCTCTTTCAATAGAAACATATGCACTTTTCGAGACGAGACTACCTTCACGACACATTTTCGAGATGAGAATGCCCCAAACCTGGTCTCGTGAGCAACACTAGTAAGTATATCCAACATACTACTTGGTTGTGACTGTTCAGATACACCGTGAACGTGCGTAAGGACTGAGTGAACATGGGGCCTTCACAGAGCGTCATAAGGGCTTGTTTGCTGTACGAGTTCAAATTGCTGCTCCGCGGGGCGGAAGATATGACAGACCTTTGGTGAGGGTGTCGTGACTACGCGGAGAGTGCAGTGGTATGACGGTTTAAGGACGGTGACGAAACACTCGAAGACGCACCACGTGCCGGAAGACAAACAGATGTTCAAAATAAAGATCTTCAGGCAGCAATTGAGGCGAAGATAGATATGTGAGGAACTGGTACTACATTTCAGTGTGAGTGGAGAAACCATTCGGCTCCACCACCATCAACTTGGGAAGCACTGAAAGTTGGGTTGATGAGTCCTACATGATTTGACTTGGACCCAGAAAGCAACGCGAGCAGACACCTGTGTTTCTTTGGTGTCTCGTCTGAGGAAGGAGCAATTTCTGGACAGGGTGTTGACATGTGATGGGAAATGGGTCCTGTACGAAGCTCCACGGTGCCGTCATTTTTGGTTAGCATCCCATGAACCTGTTCAAAAAAGCCCAAGCCAGCACTACACCAGAATAAGGTTCTTCTGTGCATTTTGTGGACTGCTCGAGGCATCGTCCATCGGGAACTGCTACAAGCTGGTCAGATCATCAATGCAACTGTGTACTGTCACTGTGTACTTTCTGGATCCAGCAGTTCTGAATCGCAAAGGGGTCCTCTTGTTACAAGGCAACGCTAAGACCCACGGCAAGGCTAAGCCCCACGTGGCTAAAATGACCCAGTACATCATTCTACGCCTTGAATGGAAAACACTATTGGATCCGCCATACTCCACGGACATTGTACCATGCGATTATCACCTGTTCCATTCCTTGGACAATCACCTTAGAGAACGCCAATTCAAATCGCTAGTAGAGGTTCAATATGCACTTGATACCTTCTTCACTTCACGTCCCACCAAGTTCGACTGCGATGGAATCCATAGCCTTCCAGAACGTCGGCAGAAGGTCGTCGAAGTTGATGGAGACGATTTTTGATATTCCAGGTAGGTCTTAGGTTACATACCAATGTTCGAAGGTGTTGGTGAAAAGGCGGCGGAACTTTCTTGGGCACTCTTAAAGTTATAATAATAATAATAATAATAATAATAATAATAATAATAATAATAATAATAATAATAATAATAATAGTAATAATAATAATGTGTCCTGCTCAAAGGCAGATGTTTGACCCGAAGATCCATGGGTATTGATTCCGGTTCGTACCAAGTAAGTTTTCTGGTGGACAAACACCATGTGCATGGGTTTTCTCGGTGTTCTCCCATTTCCTCCCACTTTCTGCATTCAACCACTTCAATTATTTCTCATCATCGCTGTCTCTCTTAGCATTGCTGCATAACGTTGGACGTTAACTAGATATTTCCTTTCAATTTCACTTAATGTGACATTCAACTTGACATAGAAACGCAGAAAGGAAAAAGTCAGTAGTAATATTAATTACAATTACAATGCCAATTAGTTAATATAGGGTTAAATTAAAATTTTGTTACTATTTCACCTTCAATTAGTCACAATTATCATTCATTCACCAACTTCGAATTGAATTATACAACAAAGCTCCTTATAGTATTCCGTATAGAAAATAAGTGAAGAATGTGACGACTCAACCCGAGTGACCCGACACGAGCTAACCCGACTGACCCGACCCGACAACCCGACTCGACCCGACCCGACCCGTAATCCGACTCGACCCGACCCGACCCGTAACACGACCCGTTTGAGAGCACTATCAGAGGGGTACAATTTACAGTACAATTTATTTTGTATGGTTTAGCATACTTTAAGGCTACCATACTTTTTGAAAACAGAAAAAACGGGACATCTTACAAATAGTAGTAAATATTGCATTTAGTATTAATTTTATCTTTCCAATTTTACTACAGTATCGCACTAGTTATACAACTTAAAATAATGTATTAATATAGTCCATACTTAATCAACAGTGCTAAAAATTATTATAGAAGCTAGAAGCTGTTATACAATATAAACGCAATCAGTGAACATACAATATTTAGGCAAAAATTATATTTTCAATATTATTACACATACCACCTTTACATGCTCTACATGTCTATAAAGAAAAAAAAATCCAGATTTATGAAGTTGTTTCCAAATTTCAATAGACTGATTTATTTTTGTTAACCTAAAATGCGAACTAAAAGAAAGCAATTTGCATAATTGTTTTTCTGAATCAGAAAAAAAATTCTTTTCGGGGCTGGTCTGCAACGTCACAAAAATTTGTTGCCACCTCGGGGTATACATTCTTACTTTTAGTGATAAGAGTGCTACTTAGGAGGATTTAAACATTGCATGTTATATCCGGGGAAGCAGCTATTGGAATAATAATAAAGATTAGAATTAAATTGTTCCTATAGTATTGTCGGAATTGAAAGCAAAAGGAATAAGTCGATTTTATTATCTTTTCAGAAATTTTGATATGTAATTAATAATAAAAATAAGGAAAAAACAGGACAAGAAGGAAAATTTCTGCACCGGAACAAATTTTAAGAAACTGGGGCGTATGGTAGCCTTACATACTTATTTGCATGCGGAGTGTCAGTACGGAGTCACTACGTAGCAGAGTTGAAACAAAACCTCGTAAATAGGTTGCCAACTCAAGAAAACAAAATTACCGGCACACCCTCAAAATTCTCTGTACAAATGAGAAACTGAAGACTGTATTGATCGTTATTTTATTTACCAGCAATTGCCACTTGTTTAAAATTATCGAAACAGATGAATAATACTGGATATTAATCTTTATGCAACAATAGTTGATTCATAAAATGTAATTTACTCTATAAACTTACACTTCAAACAAAGGAAATTGCTTTAAAAAGTCATTTTCTACTTTCAATAAATGTATAAAATCCTTTTACAATAAAATATAAGTGTTATCAAATTTGTTATGTTAAATAAATAAAAAAAAACTGACATACATTAAAAAAATATCGGTAATGTATAATACAACGGAAATTTGTGTTTGTAAAGGCACTGTTGAAAGATTTAGATGTTCAATGTTATATTCTGGATTGCAGATTCCAAAATACCCGTCAGAAGGGGGCTAATAAGTTTGTACCGGTCACCGGCCTTAATCAAAATCACAGCAAATACCGGCCAGTTAGCAACTCTACTCGTAAATCAGAATGCTGAATGCACCAAAATACTTCACCATGCATTCTATAGTTTCTGCAAAATGAGTTTAATGAAGATGATCAAATAAAACAAAATACTGTGTTATAATTTTTCCTTTAACAGTCTACTTTGTGAATTTGTTATATCTTCCACTTATCAATTTCCTGTACGAGATGAGAATAACGGTTTCTGCGCAAGATAGAAAGAAACAAATAAATTCTTCTCATAAGGATTCAGCTCACGTAAGAAATAATGAATAAGTTTAATAATAAGAGCCAAGGAGTGATAAACTAACTCAGCAATAATGATTGTAAGTATAAATATAAACAAAAAACAAAAAAATAAACATTTAATTCCATCATCGTTAGGATAAGATCAATATAGTGAATCACACGATAGTGTGAACATACCAAACCACACAAAAGTGTGAACAAAGTCCTGTTAGGAAAATACTCCATAAATGTGACACATTTTTTTAAAGTTTCTACAGTAGATAGTCAACCTCACTACTAGCGCATTTCCCCCTCCACCCCCTAACTACCAAAAAATTATGAACCCACCACTAACCATTACACTTTAACACAGAAGGAACAAACTAATTATACAAAGTTATAGAGCGCAAAGTATTCCCATAACTACAATGTTAAAGTGAGATTGAATATGCTTTTATGACATTTAAAATCATAAAAACTTACATCTAAAACTTGTAACTTATAGTGCTGTCTTTAATTTAACAGATACTTTTTGTTTGATTAAAATCGATTCACAAATGCCCGAGTAATAAGAAGATGAACTTTAGACTGTATAGGAGTATTGAATAAACGCACAGCCAAACAGTATATATATATATATTCATTCATCTAACTCACTGATACATGCACACAGACACACACACAATCCAGTTTGCTTGGTGAAAATAAAAAAATAAGTTGAACTAAAGCCAAGGCTATCTACTTCCATTGTATATAAGGAAGATTCTGCATGCAAGCTGCGTACGTGACTTCCATATGAATATAATTGTAGTAGCAATGTAAAGGAGAACTTGTTTCTTTTTAAGTCACAAGCTGCATTCCCTCAGGCAGTCTAGAAGTTTTTTCTTTTCTTTCTTTTTAGTAGTCAAGCAGTATATGGAGGTGTAGTAATAACAATACCAAAACTGTCACGTTATAACTAAAACTAAGAAGTTTAAAACTTTTTCGATTGTGAAGAGAGAGAAATTGTAGCTAGATAACGTGACAATTTAACGTGATGATTTTTACCTTCACGTGACAAACAGGGTTGGAAACTAATTCTTTTTATCATGTTTTTCCAGAATTGTTAAAATTATGAATTAAGCTCTGAAACTTACAAATGAACTAGTACTAAATAAGGTAAACATTATAATTTTTTGGAAACGATAACCAACCCCTGCTTTAATGGCGGCAGTAGTAGGGGTCCGCGTATATCTCGCCGAGTCAGCAAAAATTTTCTCGATTTTGATTGGCTGAGAGAGGTCACGTGACGTTAGGCCCCGCCCACGCGGGAAATTCAAATTTCCAGGTCACGTGGTATGACGTCATGAGTTACCCTGCGGGGAAATCCCTCACCCGGGATTTTTGAAATTTGTTCCCTTTTACGGGTAAGATGTGTGATTCTGATTGGTTGACAGATATCACGTGATTTTAGACCCTGCGATATTTGAAATTCGTTCCTTTTTACGGGTAAGATGAATCCTTTGGTACCACGATGCTGATTGGCTGATAGAGGTCACGTGATCTTAGGCTCAGGGATTTTTTAAAATTCGTTTCCTTTTTATGGGTAAGATGAGTGGTTTGGTACCTTGAATTTGATTGGTTGATAGCGGTCACATGATCTTAGACCCTGGGATTTTGAAATTTGGGTATCCTCTTTGATGAGTACTTTGGTACTACGATACTGATTGGCTGATAGAGGTTACATGATCTTAGACCCGCTACACGGTGAACAGGTTACATGGTATGACGTTATGTTTTACCCTTGCGGGGAAATCCATCACTAATTCGTTTCCTTTTACGGGTAAGATAAGTGCTTTGGTACCTTGATTCTGATTGGATGATAGAGATCACGTGATTTAGGTCCTAGGATTTTTGAAATTAGGGTGTCCTTTCTGATGTATACTTTGGTATCTCGATTCTGATTGGTTGATAGAGGTCACATGATTTAGACCCGTCACACGGTAACAGATTACATGGGAATACCCATCACTCATTTGTTTCCTTTTACAGGTAAGATGAATGTTTTGGTACATCAATTTTGATTGGTTGATAGAAGTCACGTGATCTTACACCCCACCCCAATGCTAGAAATTCAGAGTGCTATGACGGCGATCCACCCTAGACCTGGATTTTAGAATTTAGTTCCCTTTTTATGGTTATGCGTAAAGTTCCCATGAAGGGTTCAACCTCCTCCTTAAATAACACTTTTTTTGGTATCATGATATTGTACTGAAGTTTACATTAAATATTATCGTTCTCTTTGACAGATAAGATGATTACCAGCTTTCTTACCTTGATGGAGATCCTGTCCTTGAATTAGTAGCCTATGTCTCTGGAAGTAACAATGGTGAAAGAGGGGTGTCGCTTGTAGATTTCTTATAACACATTGTTGTGAGTTTAAGCGATTTTTTAAACGCTCAGTAAGCGCTTCATTAATGGAAACAGTGTTGCCAGATTTTTCTTACCTAAACTGCTCCGATTCTTTTCGAAACGGTTCCGCAGAGTGCAAGAAATTTTAAACTAAAATTTTTTCGAACTAAAAAAAAAATTGTAACTAAAAAATTTTAAACAAAAATTTTCAAACAAAAAATTTTCGAACTAAAAATTTTGAAAAAAAAAATCAAAAAAATTCGAACTAAAAAATTTAAACAATTTTTTCGAACAAAAAATTTTAAACTAAAAATTTTCGAACTAAATTTTTAAATTAAAAAACTTTTCGATCTAAAAAAAAATTTAACAATTTTCAACCCCCAAAAAATTTCGAACTAAAAAATTAAAAAATTTTTCGAACGAAAAAAAATATTTTAAACTAAAAACTTTCGAACTAAATTTTCAAATCAAAATTTTTCGAACTAAAAATTTAAAAAAAAATTCGAACCAATTTTTAAAACAAGTTTCGAACTAAAGATGTAAACCACATTTAAAAATTTTCAAATCAATTTTTTTCAACTAAATTAAAAACCAAATTTTGGACACTAAAAATTCTTTAATTAATTTTTTCGAACAAAATCATGTAAACCAAATCTTGGATATATTTTCCACCTTAAATTTTCAAGATTACCATGATTTGAAAACAAGTGTTCAGGATTTCAAGAAATAATAAAACAATTTTTTTTCAACTTGTTGTATTTTAACGAAAGATATGTGGTCTTCTCATACAAGTTTATTAACATAATAAATACAGGATCTAGTTTAATGAATATGTTGGACGTGTCATCATCTTCGAATGTTGTAGACGTATCCTGTAAAGAAAAAGAAGAAACAATGGATTACTTTATGAATTTCTTTTTTCCTGAAACAATAAAAACGAGTCAATATTGATAAGAGAGAAATAAAACTTACTCGTAAATGATGGATCTGTTTAGGCTCATCTTCCTCCTCGGGGACCAGCATTTCTTCCACTGATGGCGGTGTTGGTGATTTATAAACTCTTCTGGGTACTGCATTTTTTTCTAGGTGTTGCTCTTTTATGGTCAAGGTCCCCCTTGGATACGAGATGACTACATTTCTTCCACAGATGGTGGTGTTGGTGGTTTATGAACTCTTGTGGGTACTTCATTTGTTTTCTTCTTGGTGTTGCTGCTTTATGGTCAAGGAGTGGAAAAAAAGGAAAAGGAAAAAAGAAATGGTGGCCTCATTGGGTGTTTACAGTTTTTTCTTCTTCATCTTTTTTTCCAGTTCCATCTTCTGTTTTTTAACATACCCGTACGGAACCGTATCATAGGAATTGAGTTCTTTAAATCGACGTTTTGTGTACTGGATACTGTACATTTTTTCTTCTTTGCGTGTGACGATGGTATGGTCTTTGGTCCTGCATATTTTATGGGGGATAGTGATGGTGACTTGTCCACGGCATTGATTTGTAATCATTTCTTTTAGCGTATTGAAATTTAATTGCTGTCCTGCACCATAGTTTAATGTAAATCCTCTAATTTTACATATGTAGCTGGTGACGTTGGTGTCCGGATTGTATATTTCTAGGCTGTAATTTTTTGGTCCTCCACTGACAAATGTCTTGATGTATGCTCGTTGGCCATAAGACTCCATCTCGTCCGATAAGCATCCCAAGTACGTTGAAGGTTCAATGGTTGGCTCCCCAGGCTTTTCTGTAAAAATCACAGAATCCGTGTCGAAATATAAAACACGTTCCTGCAACATTTCCAGGTACTTGTACAGTTCCAGACGTGCCTGACATGTTGTAAATGCTCCTAACACGACATTGGTGTTTCGGTTTTGAACAGGCACATGTTCATTGTACTCCCAGAACGCATACAGCATCGTATCATTGATGGGTACAATTTGATTGAGTTTAATGTCGGGGGAAGTGAGTTTTTCATAAAATTCTTCAGGCCGATCAATAATTGTGGTCTGGCTAAAGTTTGAACGTTGCGAAAGTTTTCCCCATAATGCGTTCACACAAAGCTTAGATAAACTTCTTCGTGCAGGATTATTTTCAATTTTGGACGGATCCAATGCAAAACCTTCACGCTCCAGGACGGTTTGTATGAATTTTGATTTGTCTTCTTCGGTGACACAGGAACTGGGCCAGCCAGACGCTTCCATTTTTGATTTCAAAAACGTATTGATATATTCCGCGAACAAGCCACCTGTTTTCGTGACTGGAGCATATTGTTCAATGTCATAATCCCAAATTTCAAAAATTTC
This sequence comes from Thermobia domestica, assembly GCF_964235325.1. Taxonomy (NCBI): domain Eukaryota; kingdom Metazoa; phylum Arthropoda; class Insecta; order Zygentoma; family Lepismatidae; genus Thermobia; species Thermobia domestica. The sequence goes on along the minus strand of NC_137470.1, from coordinate 57,753,743 downwards.
CACCGGTTGATATCCTAATTCTATTGCCTTCTGTATTTCATATGATACCCATGTTCCAGTGAGGCACCGCTCCTGATCGTTGTGCGTACACGTTGCTGTAGGGTCTGGGTTCATTTCTTCGGCATACGCAGCACACAGTGGAAAGATTAGTTTCTTGTTGCATCGGTAAGGCAGGAGACCATGATAAAGATGGCGACTTGGTAATATCGTCATTTTGATCAGACCATTGACTTTATTTATTGATGGTATATTTTCATCACCCTGTAGATAAATTCTAGGATGGCCTACAGGGTATTTAGCACACTTATTTATGCAAGGATAAAGCGAGACAATATCGAAATATTTTATTACTTCTCCTGCTTTTTCGTCGACTTGGTGGTACAATTTCACGCAATTGGTCCTTCCTCCAAAAAAGCTATCTCTTGGATTTAATGGTCTGCGGTTCATGTACGGGTGATTCTTCAGATACGTCGCCATTGCAGGATTTTGTTTTAAGAACTGATTAAATTCGCACTCCCACATTTCATGTACAATATACCCCAATTCACGCAGTCTTGCATTTTTGCGTTGCGTTCGTTCATAACGGAATTCCATGGAGTCTTCTGGATTGCCATAGATGGGTTGATTACGGCCAGTAGTAATACATACTTTACACCCGTGATAAAAGCAGCCAGCATGCTCGTAGACGTGCTCCTCTAACGTCTCAGGATCTTGGTAGTAGCCATCAACATGGAATCCCGCAATAAACACTTCTTTTTGTCGGGCCGCATGTAAGATTTGTTTTCCTTCGCTTTTTTCAATGTAGGCCAGCCATTGCATTGCAGCGATCGATTGCGTACTTCTCCATCGATAGCCATGTGCCGGTAGAATTCCAATAGTGTTGGGTTTGAGGAAATTCCGGCGGAATACTAAATTGGAGGCACTTGCAATCGTGATCGTCTCCAAGAAGGGATTCACTTTGGTTTCTGCTTCAAATGACGTCATAAACGAAACACATGCTTGTCGCAGTACATTGACATCTTGAATACAATACTTGATAATTTCTTTCTGGAAATCAAACGTGTCATTACGATGATCGTTGTACCACTGCATGAACTTGTTCCTGTCTTCGACGGCCATTTCATTTGCACCATAATACTTCGTTTCTGGAAGTGGTCCAATATATGATTGATTCTCCTTGGTGTTGAAGAAATGCGGGAAGTAGCCTTTGGTTGCGGGTAAATTGAACGCTTTTGACAATTTGCTTAATGCCATAGGTAGGAAGTTCAACGAGTCAATGAACGTCAGATTATTCAAGGTTAAACTCAATATCTTGGTCCCATTTAATATGACGTCAGGTCTCCATTGGCATTGTTCGACCATGGTCTTTAGGATGAAATGTCCATCGTAACCCTTCGCGTTGTGAGCAAGACAGAAAATCCTATTTATATTGGGACGACGTTCCCGCAAGTACTGGAGAAAATCATAAATTGGATCGTCCCCTTGGAAAATATGTTGGCGCTGACCACACGTACTGCAAGACTGCTGGATATTATCGTTTTCAACACATGCGTAACATACTTGTTGTGCAACCAATAAATTTGGAACGTGTACATACGTATTATCGCCAATATTCGTGTCTTGCATAGATTCTATATCATAGAATATCAATAATGCTTTCTTTGCGTGCATGAGTGAAGGAACACCAGGTTTCAAACACTGTCGATCGGGAAGCATAAAACATTGATGCGATCCTGGAACAATCTTCTTACAAACATTGCAAAAGATCTCATTACAATCATGAATGCGTTGTCCACTTCGTACAAAAGAATATACTCTGTAGCATTTAGTACATTGCTTCACCATTTTGCATACAGGTTCCCCACGATGATATGGAGCATTACGATGATTATTAAAACATTCTTCGCCGTAAAATTGACGATTGCAGTCGTTGCACAATATTGGCGTTTGATTCTTGTCGCATAGAGGTCTCTGTAAGCATTTGGAGCATGTTACAGGACATTTTTTCACATGTCTGTTACGTTCACTATACTTTTTATGGCACGCTTCACAGTAGAACTTGGTTGCAAAACAAGCAGTTAAGGATTGGATGATGTCAAAGTGGCCAGCCAAACAAATCAAATTTATGGGAGTGCGATTTTCATCGTTGAGCCCCTCGTACATGATGTCATGGCCTGAGAAACTGGTATACACAGTAATTTTATATTCTTTGAGGTATGACTGAAATTGTCGAATTTCATTTACACTGGCACCATGATCCAAATTGACTCCTGCATTTGCACATAACGCATCGACTTCTCGGTCCACAATACATTTTCTCTGATTTTGATATTGCTTATGTCGTTTCATATCTACATTCTTGTATTTTTTCAGGCCAATAGCAATAACAAGGGCGTACGCCAGGCACCTTGAATCTTGATTTTTTACTCGTACAATCCCTCGTTTGCAACGTAACAATTCTTCATTTTGAAGTACTCCTTGTCGCAAACCGCCGCCGTAGTCACGTGGAATATCCACACGATGGAAATGAACGGTAAATGGTTCGTGCAGGAGAAATGCATTGTTACTTTGTAAAACTCTTTCGAACGAGGCCCACATCGTTTCCAGTGTCAAGTTTCGTGCTTGGCGAAAACTCACCCAAAATGGTTTATTCGTATTGCGTGGTGATATTACAGATAAACCAACCATCGCCTCATCGTCGACATTGGCTAATAAATGGTCTAGCATTGCTTGGAAACTGTTATGAACGTATTGGATAATATCGGTTCCTACGGGCGGTGGGTTGAATTGAACTTCGAGCATTCTGCCCTCAATGTTAAATCGTCTATAATGACGAGTGATTTCATTGCGAACAGTAAAACCCGATTCGGCCATGGTTAATAAAAGGAGAAAACAAACAAACAGGTACAATTGCGATAAATGTGTAAGGGAAAAAAGGAATTGAGCAGCGTGAATTTACTACAAAAGAAAAGAAGAAAGAAAAATCTTAATCACCTGATAAACAGAAAATCATAACATTCATGATAAATTCTTAACTAAGTAATTCATGTAAAGGTCCTGAGTTTGATTCCTGGCGGTGACGTTCAGAATCTCATTATGAAAGCACATGTACTAGAAATCAAAGTTTTTTTTTTTAATAATTATGTTACTGAAATGAGTGTTTTATTGCTGTCAAACTCGAGACCATTACATCAGCATATAACTGACCTATCATTCTATAGTGATAAAAAGAATGGATGAAATGAATGAATGTTTCATCAGTGCTGAGATGTGACAAAGTACGCGTAAGCATTTTTTTCCACTCACAACGACCTTTAAATGATGCGTTTGCAAGTTGAAGAGATTCATCAAACGTTAACGATACACATACGTAATTGTCGAAACAAAATCTCTATAGTGTATTTTTTTTATTATTATTGTGACTAAGCAGTTAGCGTACATGGTTCAGACGTGGAAGGCCCTGGTTCAATCCTCGGTGAGTTTGCTTTCCACGTCGGGGGCATGTCAAGCCTTTTCTGTAATTTAATATTCTCACGCGTTATCATACATTCTTTTCAAAACTAAGCTAAATGGTTGACGTACACACCTCATAATACATAAACGTACATAAATCGTCTATAATGACGAGTGATTTCATTACAAACAGTAAAACCCGATTCGATCATGGTTAAAAATGAAAACAAACAAACAGATACAATTACGGTAAAACAAATATGTAATGGGAAAAAAGGAATTGTGCACTGTGAATTTACTACAAAAGAAAAGAAGAAAGAAAAATCTTAATCACCTGATAAACAGGAAATCATAACGTTCATGATAAATTCTTAACTAAGCAATTCATGTAAAGGTCCTGAGTTTGATTCCCCTGGCGGTGACGTTCAGAATCTCATTATGAAAGCACGTGTACTAGAAATCAAAGTTTTTTTTAAAAAATAATTATGTTACTGAAATGTGTGTTTTATTGCTGTCAAACTCGAGACCATTACATCAGCATGTAACTGACCTACAATTCTATAGTGATAAAAAGAATGCATGAATGAATGAATGTTTCAACAGTACTGAGATGTGATAAAGCACGCGTAAGCATTTTTTTTCCACTCACAACGACCTTTAAATGATGCGTTTGCAAGTTGAAGAGATTCACCGTACATTAACGTAACACATACGTAATTGTCGAAACAAAATCTGTATAGCGTTAATCTTTTAACCAAATATTCATGCACTCTTTTTTATTTAAGCGGTTAGCGTACATGCTTCGGATGTGGAAGGTCCTGGTTCAATCCTCGGTGGGATTTGCTTTCACACATCGGATCACTGTCAAGCTTTCTGAAATTTAATATTCTCACGCGTTATCATACATTCTTTTCAAAACTAAGCTAAATGGTTGACGTACACACCTCTGGCCCAGGTTCAATCCCGGGTGATTGCTTGAATATCACGTTAAGCTGAAGGGGACGGTAAACTAAAATAATGGTTTCAAAGGGTATCGAACCATATTATTCTCAGGCATAGTTTCTGAAATTTTGTAATGTATTCTTTTCAAAACTAAGCGCACACATTTTCTGGCCATGGCTCAATTCCCGACAGGAGTTCACATTCAACATTAAGCTGAAGGGACGTTAAACCATATCATTTATCATGCTTACTTCTAATGTGTGGAGGTTCCTGATTCGTACTCCCACTTTCCCATTATACTAATTCCTTCATAGTCTAAATATTTCGTACTAAATGTAAAACAGTGTATTCGTGATCCGCCCACAAATATAAAATAAAAATGATTTTGGAATCTTGTGTGAAAAATAAAATCTCACTGAACTTACCTCAAATTCAATGAACAAAAAGTCGGTGCAGTAAGACTTCTTAATGAAGACACTTTTAAAAAACAAACCTTCTCACTCGATACTTGAGAGCGATGTAGGATTTGAAAAATGAAATTTAGATTTTTATTTAGGTCGCTGCGAAAACGATGTCATCATCAACCAATCAGAAACGAGGAAATTTATAAAATGACATCACAACGAACCAATCAAAACGCTCGCTGCTTTTGTCATGAATCACGAACCAAAACGATGTGTAACAATCGATCGTGACGTCATTCACGTTTCTCAATAGTTACAACATCTAGTATCGCAATTCCGATGCCAATTCCCTTCTGCCAGGATCATGTCACTACTTGTCGTAACTGTGACGACATTTCATTTTCCTCATATTCCATACGAGAATGTCAATGTTTGCTTTTTTCATGAATCATGCTGACACGTTCGTAGTAAAACAAAAGTAATGCGATCCGCTGACGTTTGCATTTTCAATCATATGTACTTCTATGTCTACACACAAAGAAGTCTATCAGCATTTTATTTTAATCCATGAACGGAAGCGTTACACTGTCAGATTTATTTTCTTAAAGTATATGTGTATCCTTTTCAAGAACCATGGTTCGAAACCCACCAAGCACGATTAAAACCGAATTCATTCATAGCTAAACGGTTAGCATACACATCTTTGGTTTGAAAGACCTGAGTTCGATTCCTGGAGAAACATTTCTTAGGATTTTTCTAAAACTTGGTTTAAATTTCTAGTTCGAAAATTTTAAAAGTTTAGTTCGATAAAAAGTTTGATTTGAAAATTTTTAGATGTGATTTACATCTTTAGTTCGAAACTTTTGTTTTTAAAAAATGTTTTAGTTCGACAAAATTTTGTTTCAATTTTTTTTAGTTCGAAATTTTTTTGTTTAATTTTTTAGTTTGAAATTTTTTTGTAATTTTTGTTTCGAAATTTTTAGTTCGGAACTTTTGTTTGAAATTTTTGTTTCAAAATTTTTAGTAACAAACTTTTTTGGTTCGAAAATTTTTAGTTTTGAATTTTTTTTAGTTCGAAAAATTTTTAGTTTAAAATTTCTTGCACTCTGCGGAACCGTTTCGAAAAAAATCGGAGCAGTTTAGGTAAGAAAAAATCTGGCAACACTGTTTCCATTAATGAAGCGGTTACTGAGCGTTTAAAAAAAATCGCTTAAACTCACAACAATGTGTTATAAGAAATCTACAAGCGACACCCCTCTTTCACCATTGTTACTTCCAGAGACATAGGCTACTAATTCAAGGACAGGATCTCCATCAAGGTAAAAAAGTTGATAATCATCTTATCTGTCAAAGAGAATGATAATATTTAATGTAAACTTCAGTACAATATCATGATACCATAAAAGGGTTATTTAAGGATGGGGTTGAACCCTCCACGGGAACTTTAAGGTACCAAAAAGGATAACCATTAAAAAAAATCCCGGTCCAGGGTGGATCGCCGTCATAGCACTCTGAATTTCTAGCATTGGGTGAGGGAAAGATTATGTGTCTTATATCCACCGATCAAAATTGAGGTACCAAAACATTCATCTTATCCATAAAATGAAACAAATGAGTGAGGGATTTTCCCCACGCTATACCATGTAATCTGTTCACCGTGTGCTGGGTCTAAAATCATGTGACTTCTATCTTCCAATCAGTATCGTAATACCAAACCCAGAGCCTAAGATCACGTGACCTCTATCAACCCATCAGCATCGTGGTACCAAAGCATTTATGTTATCCATAAAAGGGAACGAATTTCAAATATCTCTGGACCTAAGATCACGTAACATCTGTCAACCAATCAGAATCAGGTATCAGAGCACTCATCTTACCCATAAAAGGGAACGAATTTTTTTTTAAATCCCAGAGCCTAAGATCACGTGACCTCTGTCAGCCAATCATCAGCGTGGTACCAAAGCATTCACGTTACTCATAAAAGGGAACGAATTTCAAATATCCATGGGTCTAAGATCACGTGACAGCTATCAACCAATCAGAATCACACATCTTACCCGTAAAAGGGAACAAATTTCAAAAATCCCGGGTGAGGGATTTCCCCGCAGGGTAACTCATGACGTCATACCACGTGACCTGGAAATTTGAATTTCCCGCGTGGGCGGGGCCTAACGTCACGTGACCTCTCTCAGCCAATCAAAATCGAGAAAATTTTTGCTGACTCGGCGAGATATACGCGGACCCCTACTACTGCGGCTCATGAGGAAAAATATCTTCAGATCGTTATACCTTCGTTGTTTTTTAACCGATTTTCAAAATTCAAACGACAATCGATAAAGAGAAAAAAATGCTATTTTGATTGTATTGCGGGTTGTATAACTCTAAGGATACTATTTCGAATTTGTTATAACTTCGTCAAATATTAACCGATTTTCAAAATTCAAACGGCAATCAATAGAGAAATAAATTTACTATCTATCGAATGTCTTGCAGGGTGCATAACTCTAAGGATATAATTATAAAAAACTCAAATAAATCCCTTATTTATACATGTATCTTTAAAATTTAAATGACATCATGTTCTGTATATCCAAAGGTCTTAGTTTTTTATAGTCTGATACTATAAAAACACTTATACACTTAAAATTACAAGTTCGGATATTGCTAATGAAATCATAAAAACACTTAAAACACTTAAAATTATAAGTTTTATTTTTTTGGATTCATTTCTAAAGTAAAACTGATGTATTTTATAACCATTATCTAAATCTTTCAAACCTTCATACTTAACAAACAGCTTATACTTTTTCAAATCTTTCAATACTTGCTCAGTTTCATAATTATATATTTGTGGTAATAACGTCTTATATTTCTCATCTAAATGTACTAAAACTCTTTGACCATAACGCTGTGTTTGAATCAATTTCCATAATGTTATCTCGTACGCTTTACCTTTTTCTAACTCATCTATGCGAAGGAATCTCAATGCTTTAACATCATTTTTTTATTCAAATAATTAGCCATAGTTTATTTATTATAAGGAAAATGCTCGTTTTATGAGAAATTCATAAAACCAATCATCATTTACATATAGAAAATTTACATAAATTTTACATACAGAACTCAACAGTTGGATAATTATCTTTGAACCAGTGTATTTGATTTTTATTCCATCTTTAACGATCTCACCAATCATTTTATCTGTTAAGTGTTTTGTAAATCTAGGTGGAAGAAATATCTTAAACTCTTCACATTCAACTAAAATGCTCTTTCCAAACTTAGTTTTGATCTTTTCCATTTTCACAATCTTATATTCTGTATTTAACCCTGCAATAGGCGCGCGGATCTTTGTGACATGTATAATCGCGCGGGCTACCACTGTAGCCCATTTGTTTCTATTTTATTGTATTTTCTAGTTTGTTAGTATTGTTAGTATTGTTATCTTTCTTGTAGAGAAATGTATTTATGAACTGTTTAAAGAGTCTTAAACCCAATTTGAGAAATATATTTATTTTGAAAGCTACGCATATACAAAGAAGATCAACGCCATTCATTTTTCAAAAGTAATACACGAACAGGACTGTAAAAGTTACTTGTATTAAGCAGTAAATGCACCAATCTGGTGCACTTCGAACTTTTCTTTATCATAAACATATATGTCGGAATTCTTTTAAAAATATGCATTATTTTATAAAAATTTTACAAACAAACCTTACAGTAAACGTATTATCGACAAAACATATACATTTTCAGCGAAATATATTTTATGATTTCTTGCTATCAAAAGTTTGATTACGATTTTGCATAATGATACATATGTTATTTACTCTTATATATTTTTCTTATTCTGTTTTCCTATTCAAGATCATCGAAGCATGTTCTGCACACAAGTGATTGAGTGGTCAATGCACACTTTCCTTCAAGCTTGACCACTCATCAAAAGCATCAAAATGCCAAGAAGGGCATATTTCAGTCTCGTCTGTAAGTTTTGCATCACGGTCACGTACAAATCTCTTTCTAATACTGTCAATGTAAATATTGCTACAATCAACTGTAAGTCTGAAAACGTTTGCATTTGAAAACAATTCTAGACATTCAAATAACGACAACGCAGACCTGGCCTCATCTTTAGGTCCAGGAAAACGAAGCAAAATATTAAGAGCACGAGTACAAATATTACGAGTAGGAGTTTTTTTCATCTGAAATTGTCTTTTGCTACATAATAATTTACTTCAGATCAGAACTGTATTTATTATCATTATCATCAACAATTATCAGTGATTCCTGCCACCCAGAATTCTCAGTAACATCTTCTGAATTTTTACTATTTCTGTGTCCGAAAAATGCAGTTCTTCCGTCTCAAAATATTCTTCACCATCACTATCGCAATCTAGAAAACATTCCTCATCAGAACTGGCATTTTGCAAACTCGTTGACCATTTGATCAACACTCAAACTATGATGAAAAAACTTTCGAAGTTTTGGAACACTTATGACAGCAATAGTCGCGCGTTCTACAGATGTAGCCCAGGAAACTTTCAAAGAGAATAACATTGAGCTCATTTCGATTTTACGTTCGACCACACATTAAACACGCAGAATGACATTTGATAGAAAGGTACACAGACACCCTTTGTGTTAGCATCTCAAACTACTTTGCTACAAGAAAACAAAAACGCTGGGCTACAATAGTAGCCCGCGCGCGTATTGCAGGGTTAATTCTAATTCTCTTAATCCAATAACTTGTTTTTGTTCAAGACTTCCAAGTTTATTTAAAAGCTCAATATGACTTGACATCGTATTTATTATATAGAAAATCAATGAACACTATTCAATTTTTATCTTCACCAAAAAATATTTAATCATTTTTTATCAATTTTGTTTATGGAAAAACTTTAATACAAACATACATTTAACTATCTAAAACTCTTCTACTATTTTCTCATTCTTAGGGTCATATGTAAAGTTCTTTTGTCCAATTAAAATCGCATAACATATAGTATTAGCAGCCACAGCTTCTGCAAAGTCTACTACAATCTTTATGTTTGTTCTCTCATTTACCGATACATTCTTCCTCTTACTACAATTAATCACATACATTGGTCTGTTATCTATAAACTCTTTAGGATCATAGTACATTTCAGTATTGCCACATGTTATTCTCTTAAATGCAGTATAATCTTCGTACATCTTAAAATAATCCTTGTTAGCAATATCTAAGTTTCTTGATTCTTTTGGAAATACCTCATTCTTTCCATTCTTAAGATAGATATTCTTTACCTTACAATGATCAAACTTACTTGCATCTGCTGTTTGTTTGCCACTTCTATCAGTTTGAAACATTACAACTACGAAATCAGGCATATCAAATTGTCTTGAATTAAATTGAGTAGTAACATCAAACTCTAAGAAAGAACCTACAACAGTCTTCTGAACACATTGATAAGTATGGAATGAGAACATGATTTTAGGTTCTTTAAGAATATTCAACTTTAGCTTGTTTTCATGATTAGATTCGTATTCAACAATAGGCATTTTATCTCCATACTTTTTATTGTTATTTTTCCATCATGAGGAGCTGCTGCACCTGCTCCTGATCCAGTCCATTTGTACAAGACATCGTTATTGTTGTTAGCTTTTGTAAATGTTATTCTCAATCCACCTTTCCACATAACCTCTTTATAATCACTTAAAAAGCCTGGAATTAATTTTAATGGGTACAAAACACTAAAGTCCTTTCTTAGACCAAGTTTATCATCTGTTTCAAATCCTGCTTGTTTTAAATATTCAACTTCTGGTTTGGAAATCTTTAATGTCCCAATAGCTGTAGATGTTATTCCTGGTAGTTCAATCTTATCTATAACAACACCATGCTTTCTAACCTCAATTTGAGAAAAGAAGAATGGTAAGAAGTTATCTACAAGTTTTATAGCATCATTTGCACCAAATGTTCCTCCAACTGATGCACCAACAACTTCAAAAGTCATATAACAATCTGCTTTGTGTGGATGTATAAAGCCATCACCCACATCGAAATCAAACTCAATATCTTTGTTAGCTTCATTCAAATTATTAAATGTTCTTGTGTTAGCTTTAAAACTCTGTAACTCGTAACTCTCAACACTATCCATTTATTATAAAGAAAATCTTGAAACAAAGCTTTTATGGGATATACCCATAAAAAAATCATACATAATAACAATTAAAAACTTATAATCCCCATCCTAACATAACCTTAGCATTCATAGCAGTACCAACTCCAAAAGCAGCTAATCGTTCACCAATTGACGCATCACTACTAAATGCTCTTTTCCACGCTTTAGTTTCTAGTTCCTTATCTGCAATATGTGTTGACTCTGTATCTTTATTACCTCTGTAGTATATATCATGTTCTTTACAAGCCTCATCTAATGGGTTAATACCTTTATCACCTCTTTCTAATCTTTCTTGTAGCTTAGTTCCCGGACCACAATACGAAAATCCTGGAATATGTAATTCAAATGGGAGTTTATTAATCAAATCATTTACTAATCATTTTCCAAGCTTCTTATCATTCCAGAATCGTGGTCGTAATGTATTTAAGATCTTAATCGAAAACCTATACCTTTTGGATCATTAGGAATAAATTGTGAAAGCTTATTATTAATCATACTCACTATACCTACTTTCTCATTATAAAAGTTATTATTACCAGCCTTTTCTTCTCCATCTATAACTATTAACCGATCAATTAACTTTCTCACATCATCCATCCATATATATTCTTTAGGTATCTCTGTATATTGTTTAATTCCTTCACCAGTCCTTTTAGGAGTTGGAGGTAAAGATGGTTTAATATAATTATCCCAAATAGGCTTGATAATATTAATGTACTTAGAACTTCTACTAGATGCTACCTTTTTATCTCGATTATATTTTTGGAAGGCAGCATCTGATTCTATTATTATTTCCTTGTACTGTTCAAAATCGTCATCATCATAATCTTCAATGGTTTTATTAGTATTCATCGTTAACAATTCCCATAGACCTTCTGTTCCTTTATAAGTTTTACCATTAATTATCAAATCATCGCCATTCACTTTAACTTCAGAATTTCCTATCTTATTTAATATTTTTCCATCTTCTTCTACAGTTCTTATTCCAAATACACTATCATTTCTTTTACTATAATATTTCGTTGCAATCTTACCAAATGATTGTGCTGTTGTTAAAGGTTCTATTCCTTCCACTTTGTCTTTAATTTGTTTTCTCATTTGTTTTATTTCTCCCGTTATAGGTGTATCACTACTACTTGGAGAACTATCATAAGTTATCTTTTTAGGTGTTTCTAGTAGACTAGGATCTATTGAAGCCGACTTATGTACAACTGGAACAAGTTCAGTTATTAGATTTTTATTTTGTTCTGCTACTTCTTTGATCTCACTTCCCAAGTTTTGAATAGCATCAATTACAGGTTGTTCTTGTGTTTTAAATTTATCGTATATACCTGCTCTTTCTTTCTTCCAAGATTTGAAGCCCTTTATCAAGAACCCCTTTAACTTTATATTCTTATTAATATCTTTCTCATCCATTTATTATATAGCAAACGAACAAACGTCAATAAACGTCAAAGAACATAAATAAACGTCAATAAATGTCAAAGAACGTGAAAAAACGTCAATAAACATCAAACGTTCAAGAAGTGTTTTATCTTGTTCCTATACTTACCATTGTTTACCTTCCTTGTCATATCAATTACTATAAAACCATAATCTTCTTGCCAACATTTTGAACATATCTCTTTAAATTTATCATAAGACATATCTCCTCCAACAAACTCATTATACACATGTTTAAGATTAGTATCATCTTGTCTGAATATGCATAGGAAGTTAACGTTATCTCTTATAAGCTGTTTAGGTACTTTTGAATATGTTTGTGCAAGATAGAAACAGTCTAAATGTCTATGCCTACCTCTTGTAAAGTAATTTCTAACAGTATCTTGATTCTCCAAAATGTAATCGTCAAACACAACAACAGAGTATTTTTCACATTCATCAACAGGTACAATAGAATCATTACCGCTTAAGAACGTTGCTATTTGCTTCTTAAACTTTAGTTCTGCCTTTTCAAATCGATCTCTTAACTGCTCATACTTTGGCTGATTCATGCTTTTAGAATATATGTAGAAGTAATTATTGTTTAACCAACCTGGCTGTAATAAGAAGTTAAATAACAAAAACGTCTTACCAGACCCAGACGGACCCACTATAAGACAACGAATATCATCAGGTATAAGCTCTCCATTTCTTTTCTTAGCTGTTGTTTCTTCTATCATCTCTTTTACATCCCAATTAATAGTTTTCTTACTCATTTATTATAGAGAAAATCGACTCTTTTATGATCTTATATCTTTAAGTTGTTCTCTGATCTTAAGCAACGTATCTTTTATATATTCGCTATCCATTTCACAATTTAGTGTTATTATCATCTCTAACTGTTCTTTAAATGAGTTAATACAAGTGACAATGGTTTTATATTCATCTTTTCTTTTGCTTATGTTTAACTTAGAAGACAAACCTGTTATTATAGCACTTCCAGTTGCAAGAGACGTTGTTAATATCGAGTAAATTGTTACAGGTATAAAAATATTAATAAACCCAGTTGTTGCAGAAAGTATAACTGATAACGTGATCAAAGTGTAGTATGCATATTTAACAATTCGTAGTTTTCTATTTTTCTTCTTTAAACTGTATTCTAACTTTTGAATGACATCTTCAATTAACTTGATTACTTTCTCTCTTGGAATATCTCTAGGTAAATCAAACTCATTTATTTATTATATAATAAATGGCTAAGGTATTTAAGCTAACGAGTGATACTTCTGTTTTAAAGAAGAAACTCCATTATGAATTAGACAACAGGAGCAACTATTTAAGTATAGGACTAGTTGGGTTTTACAGTACATATCTAACTCCAAACATAACAACAGAATAAAACAGTTTCTCATATGGTGATAGACAAGTTTTTATACCAGAAGGGCAATACAGCTTAAACAGTCTTAATGAATATTTAAAATCTCAATCCATCAACGTAACATTATCAGAAGATCATTTAAGAAATAGAGTTAAAATAGAAACTGATAGTAATGATGTTACAATTGGGGGTATATGTACTGTCCTCGGGTTTAATGTTTTTGAAGTTTTAGAAAAGAACAAAACACATATTGGAAGTAAGTTGCCAAAGTTTCATCCGTTTGATACTATAAATGTTCACTGTAATATAGCAGATGGTATGTTTCTTAAAGATACAGAATACACACATAGAGAAACAGGGATCATAGCGTCATTTAAAACAGATGCCGAGTTTAAACATAGCATCATTTACGAGCCTACTTATCCATTATTTTTCCCTATATCCAAAGACAAGGTTGACAATTTTGAGATAAGGATAACAGATGAGAATGATTCCTTAATTGATTTTGGTGGAGCAACAACAACTGTATTTTTACAAACTAAGATTTTCTCTTAATTAAATAGGAAGATGTGTTCTATTAAAGGTTGTATGTTTAGTGTTCCTTATAACGAACTAAAGGATTTAAATATTGATCATGTATTAACAAAGAAACAACTTAGTGATAAATCTAAGAAAATTAAAGAAGGTAAAGGAATGGATTTAACTTTAACTACTGCACAAATGAAAAAGATTAAGAAAGAGCATATGGGTGGTTTTATATTTACAATTCCAGCCATTTTAGCAGCTTTAGGAGCAGTTGGCTCATTAGCAGGTGGTGCAGCAGCGATTACTAAAACTGTACTGGATGCTAAGAAGAATAAACAAGAACTTGAAGAACAAAAAAGACACAATATGGCTATGGAAGAAAAGCAGGGAGCAGGTAAACCAAAGAAGTCAAAAAACTAAAACCATTGACCAACTTCGATATAGAGAGGTTGGTTAAAGAATTAAAGATAAAACGATTTAGAGGTGTATTTATGAGTGATGAACTTCCACAAAAACCCCATGTACATGAGTGTGGTGTAGTTAACTTCGATAAATCAGAAAACATTGGTACTCATTGGATATGCTATTGGAAAGATAACAACATAAAGTACGTGTTCGATTCTTATGGTGGTGTTCCTCCTAAACAACTGGTACAATATCTTGGTACTGAAAACTTATTTTACAATGATGAACGAATACAAGACTTTAATTCAGTTATATGTGGTCATCTTTGTGTTAAGGTTTTAAATCTTCTAAATCAAGGGTATTCTTTTAGTGATGTTATGTATATGATTAAAAATGATTAAATATTATTAAGTTTAAGTACTTTTAGGTTTATATCCATAAAAGTTTTGTTTTAAGATAAATATGGAAGCTATACACAATAGATTTTTAGATTATTTTGAGAAGCATGAGGATGAACTATATGCACTAGATAGATTTAATTTTTATCAGTATTTTAAGTATGTTAGTAAGATAGACTTAAAAGATAAAAACAACGTATATACAGTTATTGATTTTTGGAGAATGTTAATACCTAAATTTTTGTACACAGAGGAAGAGTTGGTAAAGTTACGTCCAATAATTACCTTAAAGGAGTTGTTGTCAAATTATAGCTCTAGACCATTAAAATGCAGTAATTGTGGTTGTAAGTCATTAACAAAAGGTAGGAGTAGATACATTTGCGATAATTGCTTTATAGCGAATGGTTTTGTTTACAGTACTAATGAAGGAATGAGAGCTTGCGTAAGAAAACCATGGTATGATACTATAAAAAGATTTAAGTTGCAGTTACCTCGTTTGCAAGCTTTACAGGATAGAATTATTCCTGAAGATGTGTTCAAGGTGTTAAATGAT
Organism: Thermobia domestica; assembly: GCF_964235325.1. NCBI lineage: Eukaryota > Metazoa > Arthropoda > Insecta > Zygentoma > Lepismatidae > Thermobia > Thermobia domestica. The sequence continues at coordinate 57,738,108 of NC_137470.1, read as the reverse complement.
GAATTTAGAGATATATCAAAAGATTTAATATCAACAAAAGATGTTCTAGAAGTACTAAAGAAAAACAAATACACAAAATATTATGATGATGTCTATTTAATACAAAATCACCTTACCGATCAAAAACCATTAAACTTACGACATATGGAAGAAACACTTATAGACGACTTCGAAAACTTATACAAAACCTTTAAAGAACTGTATCCAAAACGAGTATTGTTTATTAACTTAAAATGTGTATTGTACCATCTGTTGAAAAAGCACGATGTTCATGTTGATATTGATTTTAAACACTCATCTAAACAAACAGAGATGTTAAAGAAATGTTTTGAAAAATTAGGATGGACATTTTCTGTATAATAAATGAGTATGGATATATTTGGTAATGTTAAAGATAGAAAAGATAATGTTGATATTAGTGAAGAAAAATTAAAATTGTTGGAGAATTTAAATGATATTGTTAGCGTAAGTCAACTTCGGTCAATAGAAGCTCAATTAGAGAACGATAGAAAACGATTTGAAGATGCATTAGAAACTTTACAAGACACATACATAAAGAAGGAAGATTTTCAAAAGGTTAGAATGGATACTACTAAATTGATTATGCAGAAAGAAACCATACCTCTACTATATCGATTAAGAGCTAAAAACGTTGAGAAAATCTTTAGAATATTTAATCTCTCTAATGGTTACAAATTTCTCTATAATGGGAAAATAATGCACATGGAATTAAGTTTGGATAAATACTTTCTAGAGATATATTTGGGTGATACTTTGATTGAAAATTTACCATTTAACTTTAACAAGAACGATATAATTACAATTAAACCAAATAAAAATTCAGCTATGGAAGAAGGTCAATTATTGTTTGTTGTAATGTACATAGAAAGAGAGCTTTCCTAAAGACGTTTGCTATACAATAAATATGGATATCTTTGGTAATGTTAAAATTATATCAGAGTTAGATAATACAGTTGTGAGAAAAGATATTGCCATGTTAAAAGAAGAGCTTAACTTCATCAAACGGAGTTATGTTATAGAGCTTCCAGGTCGATTGATATCAGAAAATGTTGAAACTCCATTCTTTTTAATACATAATCAATCTACCGCATACAAATTTCTTTATAAAGGTAGGATAATGCATATAGAATCATCTTATAATACGTATTATATAGATATATATTCAAATGGTTCTCTAGTTGAAACTTTTCCATTACACTTTAATATAAATGATCTATTAGCAGTTAGGCCATCTAAAGATTCTGATCTGAAACATGGTAAATTACTATTGCTTCTTATGCATGTAGAAAGAGAAGACGAAGATAGTGATGATGATGGTGAGAATGTTGATAGCATAATATTAAACAGCGATAGTTATTGATTTTCTATACAATAAATAATGATGATGTATTGTGTTAAGTGTAAGAAATTGACAGATACGGAGAAAGATACCATTAGAATAGAACAAACAAAGAATGGAAGATATCTAAAGAAAGGTATTTGTTCTGTATGTGGTGTTACTAAAACTCAATTCGTTAAAAAGCCCGATTGACTAGAAGAAGGTAAAGGTGTTAGAGAAGACATTATAGAAGAAATTCACAAACCATCTAGAAAAAACTTTGACAGATTAAACGTAGTTGTAAAAGGTATCGATGATCTTTGGCAGGCTGATCTTGTTGAAATGGATAGTGGAGTATTAAAAGGTGTTTCCAAATTAAATAAAGGTTATAAGTATTTGCTAACGATTATAGATGTGTTCTCGAAATATGCATTTGCTGTTCCTGTTAAAGATAAGAGTGGTAAGAATGTTACAGAAGCATTCGAATCTATATTAAAAACGAGAAAACCTAGTAACTTACAAACTGATCAAGGTAAAGAGTTTTACAATAAAGAGTTTAAGAAGTTGATGGAGGAAAATAAGATTAATCATTACTCAACCTATAGTAGTAAGAAAGCTTCTGTTGTTGAAAGATTCAATAGAACATTTAAACAAAACATGTGGAAAAGGTTCACAACACAAGGAAATTATAAATGGATAGAGATATTACCAACATTGGTTAGTGAGTATAATAATAGAGTACATAGAACAATTGGTTTAAAGCCTAAAGAAGTTAATAAGAAGAATGAGCGAACAATATTGGAGAAAGTGTATCAAAAAGAATATAAGCGTGTTAAGCCCAAATACAAGTTAGGTGATCATGTTCGTATAAGTAAGTCGAAAGGGTTATTTGAGAAAGGATATACACATAATTGGTCAACAGAAGTATTTGTTATTAGTGAAGTTATTCCATCCAATCCACCTACATATAGAATTAAAGATTTAGAAGAAGAGGATGTTCAAGGTAGATTTTACGAACCAGAGCTATTAAAGATGAAACATAAGGATGAATACTTGGTAGAAAAGGTGTTGAGAAAGAAAGGTGACAAAGTGTACGTTAAATGGCTAGGGTTTGATGATTCGCATAATAGTTGGATAGATAAGAGTAATGTTGTAGTGTAGATATAAATGTTGTCTTTTATGGTTATTATTCCATAAAAGCTACTTTGAATGAGATAGGGGTAACGAAACGCTACCTCATAACATATATTTCCAGCGCTCGTATTCCAGCTGTGGAAATTATCAAAAAAGTACCAGGTGGTAACAAATACTACGATCAAAAAATAACCGACTCCTCATATACGAGGGGTCGCTCTAAGTATCTAGTAAAAGGCTGATTCTAGGAACTTCAGAAACTCATCTTACACTGTAAAACTAGGTGGTAATGAAAATGAAGTTAAAAATTAACATTTTCTATATAATAAATATGAGTACTATGGATAGTTCACTTAGTTTAAATGATATTTGCTATGAACAGATCAAAGATAACTATTGGTATGGTATCTTTGGTGATTTCAAGTTGATTATAGATAAGAGTACAGGATACTTTAATGCTACTAAGCTGTGTCAGAGTGGTAGTAAAGAGTTTAAAAATTGGATAAGAAATAAAGAATCAAAAGAACTAATAGCATACATTTCCAGCGCTCAAATACGAGCCGATGAAATTATTAAAAAAGTAACAGGAGGTAAAGGGGAAATATGGGATGAAATAAGAGGAACGTATGTATGTAAGGAACTGATTCTGGATATATCCCGATGGCTTTCTCCAGAGTTTTATCTTAAATGTAATCAAATCATTATTAACTACTTCGTTAAAGACTTTCAACAACTATACGTTACTAACAACGATCAACTTCAAAAAAATACAAGAAATAGAAGAACAAATGAATGAATTACGTATAAACAATGAGAAACAAGAAAAGGAAATAAATCACCTTAAAACAATCGCAGCACCATATACAGATGATGTTTCAAAAGATAATTGCCTAATCATATACAAGAAGAACAAACCTAATTATCCTTTCCCTTATTATGCTATCAGATGTCAAAAGAGAGGCCTATATAAGCCTCTTAATGAAGCAGAAGAAAAATATCCGAATCATGTAATAATATATGAAAAGTTTAGAGATCCTAACAGTATTAAGCTATTCAACCTAATGCAACAAGAACTAGATATTCGTAAAGGTAAGGGTAATGAGTTTTGGACGATACTATCAGAAGAAGAATTGATTAAAGAAATTGATTGTTTATATGATCGGTTATTATCTGATAATTAAGGTTAATATTAGATAATTAAAGTTACAACTTTTATGATATAATAGTCATAAAAGATAATTAAGGTTAATATTAGATAATTAAAGTTACAACTTTTATGATATAATAGTCATAAAAGATAATTAAGGTTAATATTAGATAATTAAGGTTACGACTTTTATGATATAATAGTCATAAAAGGTAATTAGTTAAACATTAAACAAACCATCTGCTGTAACATCGAATGCTAAATTCAATATACCACCTAAATCAGGATTATTACGGTATTTTCTTATTATAACTCTCCAATCTACATAATGTCTAAATAAATATATAAACTCTACAGAGAGGTGTTGAAAAATTGAAATGTTATGCCAATGAACTTTGTCTTTGAACTCTGCAATAAATCCTTCTGTTAAATTTTGAAACAATGAAATTATTTCCCAATCTACTTTGTCAGCGTAATCTCTTATAAGGTTTTGTGATAATTGTTGAGTTCCAGATAAGCGCCCCCAAGAAACTTTATCTGCATGTTCTCGTATAAAGGCTTCAGAGAGTTTGTTTCTATAAGATATAGCATCAAAATCAACTTTATCTATAAACTCACTAATAAATTCTTCAGATAGCTTTTGATTATACGATACTTCTTTCCAATCAACTCTATCTGCAAATTCTCTTATAAAGTCTTCTGATAAATCTTGGCTTCCTGAAATAATCTCCCAATCAACTTTATCAGCTAATTCTCTTATAAACTCTTCCGATAACTTTTTCCATAAACATATTTCAATCAAATTAACTTTCTCCTGATATTTGCGTATGAAGTCTTCTGTAATGTGATCATAGTTATATTCCTCCTCATAATCATCATAACCTATAGATAACCATTGCTCATTAGTTAGTGAGTCTAATATCTCATCAGACAAGTCCATAACGTTTGTATAGAGAATGTTTTGTATAAGAAATGAGTTGTTTTCTTTATTGGCTTTCTTGAACAAATGATCTAACATACCTATGGACACGCTAAAATTTATTTTGTCTTCATCATTATAACCACCAATATCTAAATATTTACATACACAATCAAATATAGGTTTGTAAGATAATATTTCCTTAGCACTAGTCATGTTCGTTTTTTATTCTTATATTTTTAAATTTATTTCATTTTTGTTGGTTTTCTACATAATAAATATGGAGAAAGAATTTGATTTATTACATGATAGACTTAAACTAATTCATGAAGATCTTAAACTCTTAGCAGCACTACTAGAGAAGCAAATACTGTTAAAGGAGAAAGAATTATTAATAACACAACAAAAAACATCTGATTTGAGTAGTGATGATGAATATAAATATGGCAGTGATGATTATGATGATGATGATGATGATGATGAGTAAGTTTACAAAAATGATTTAATTTTTAATATGTGTATATGTAACTTTGATGGGTCTTCCCATGAAAGTTCTAGACTAACACAGTTTAAACATATGTAGGCACATGCAGATGTTTGAACGATATGTTAATAAAATGGATGAAAATGAAGTAAAAAATTTTGGTGTAGGTAAAAATTGAAGAGTATAAAGATTTTCTATATATTAAATAAGATGAGTAATTATAATAGATTTACTGTAGTAGAGTTAAGGCGACAATGTAAAGAAAAGGGAATCAAAAGATATTCCCGATTAAGAAAAGCAGAACTGATAGACCTTCTTAAACAACATGACGATGAACAAAGCAGAAGAAAAATTAGAGATATATTCCCATTTAAACAAGAAGTATTTGAAGAGCCAAGAATCAAAGTTGAATCACAACCAATCGATGTAAAACTTAAAAGCACAGCATTCAAATCAAGTTTAGAAACATGGAGATTTATAACAACTTATAAAGAACATGATCCTCTAGAACAATATATCAATTCAACATCAAAGGCTTTAATAAGTAGAATAAACATCAGCTTAGAGAAACATAATTCATTGAAAGTTAATCTTTTGATAAACTGTGAATATAAGAAAGGAAAAGAAATACAGACCTTCTATTTCAACACCAACAATAGAGAAGTGCATCAATCTACCAACTTAAAAGAATTTATAACTACTGCAAAACAAATATTAAGAACAAGAATGGATGAGTTCCAAGCTAGAGGTTCTGGTTGGGCTCTTATCAATATTAACTTTTTAGAATTAGCACTTAATAAATACACACCATATAAAGGATCATCATACATAGAACTACCAGATACAATTGAAACGAAAAAAGCTGTTATCAATGTAAAGAACACGGATGAAAAATGTTTCTTATATGCGATTTCTTCTGCATTATGTCCTGTTGAAAAAGACCCGCAAAGACCATCAAAATATAAGCACGTGTTCATAGATTTAGAATTTAAACTAAAAGATATTCATTTTCCAGTAAAACTAAGTGATATTCCAAAAATTGAAAGAATACTCGATATATCCATTAACGTTTATACATTCAACGAGCAATACATGGTCTACATTTTATATCACACTCAAAACAAAAAAGAAACACATGTTAATTTATTATATGTAAAAGAAGAAAATAAAACACACTACTGTTGGATAAAAGACTTGAGTAGGTTAGTTAGCAGTCAAATGACTAAGTGGAGAGCCCGAAAATATTTATGTGATAGATGTTTGTTATATTTCTACTCACAAGGTGCTTTAGATAGACATGAGAAAGATTGTTCTAGTCATGAAGCTGTTAAAATAGAAATGCCACCAAAAAATACATACGTTGAATTTAAGAACTACCAATATACGATGAAGATGCCATTTGTGATTTATGCTGACTTTGAGTGTCTACTACACAAGGTTATGGGTTGTAATTAATGCTATCCACAAAATAAATCATATACTAAGAAATATCAAGAACATAAACCATCTGGATTCTGCTACTATATTGTAAAGAACGATGGAACTAAAACAAATCCTGTTGTGTATAGAGGTAAAGATGCAGCTAAGAAGTGCATAAGTATGTTAAAGAAAGAAGCCAAAAAGATATCAAATATATATAAACAGAATAACGAATTACCTTTAACAAGTAAGGAGAGAAAAGAATTCAATAAGTATACACACTGTTCTTACTGCAAACTAATATATACTACAAATAATCATAAAGTTAAATATCACGATCACATAACTGGAAAGTTTGTAGCTGCATTATGTAATACTTGTAATCTAAAAGTGAAAGTACCTAAGTTTATGCCAGTGATTATACATAATCTAACAGGATATGATTCCCATTTGTTTATTAAAGAGCTAGGATGTAATAAAGAGCAAATAGATTTAATTCCTAATAACGAAGAACGATATATATCATTCAGTAAAAAGGTTGGGACCATCAAATTAAAATTCATAGACTCATTTAGATTTATGGCTTGCAGTTTAGATAAACTATCGTCAAACCTAACAAGAGAACAAATGATTCATACACAACACTTCTACACTAGCGAAGAACAATTCAGACTTGTAATAAGAAAAGGTGTTTACCCGTATGATTATGTTAGTGACTGGAATAAGTTTAGACAGAGAAAGTTACCATCAAAGGAAGCATTCTTCAACAAGTTAACTAACACACATATTAGTGATGAGGATTATGAGCATGCAAAGAAAGTATGGGAGACATTTAAAATTAATAACCTCGGACAATACCATGATCTATATCTAAGAACTGATGTCCTGTTATTAGCAGATGTGTTTGAAAACTTTAGAGAAACATGTCTTAAGGCTTATGGTCTTGATCCAGCATGGTATATGACAGCACCAGGTTTAGCTTGGGATGCAATGTTAAAGATGACAAATATAAAACTAGAGTTACTAACTGATTATGATATGGTATTGATGATGGAGAAAGATATAAGAGGTGGTATTAGTCAATGTTCCAAAAGATATGTAAAAGCAAATAATAAATACATGGAAGAATATAATGAGAACAAAAATGATTCTTACCTAATGTACTTAGACGCAAACAATCTATATGGATGGGCTATGAATCAGTATATACCGTATAAGGAATTTAGATGGATAAGTGAAGAAGAGATAAATGAAACCGATTTCGCAAGCATACCTGATAATTCTGATACTGGTTACATATTAGAAGTTGATCTTGAATATCCTAAGGAATTACATGACTATCACAAAGATTATCCGTTAGCTCCTCAAAATATATGTCCACCTGGTTCAAAACAATCAAAGCTATTAACAACTCTATATGATAAAGAGAAATATGTGATTCACTATCGAAACTTAAAACAGTGTCTATCACTTGGATTAAAACTTAAGAAGATACATCGAGTAATAGAGTTTGAGCAATCAGATTGGTTAAAGAAATATATTGATTTAAACACACAAATGAGAACGAAAGCAACAAATGATTTTGAAAAAGACTTTTATAAGCTCATGAACAACAGCGTATTCGGGAAAACAATGGAAAATATTAGGAAGAGATGTAAGCCTATAAAAGTAGAATGCGATCCAGCTAGAGTAGAAAAACTAATTGCTCAACCAAACTTTAAAAATAGAACTATTTACACAGAGAACTTATGTGCGATAGTATTAAATAAAACCAAACTAACCTTTAACAAACCGATATATGTTGGAATGAGTATATTAGATCTTTCAAAGTATTTAATGTACGACTTTCATTATAATGTGATGAAGCCAAAGTATCAAGACAAGATAGAAATATGTTACACAGACACAGATAGTTACATTTACCACATTCAAACAAAAGATGTGTACAAAGATATGAAATATTATATTGATTACTTCGATACAAGTGATTATCCTCAAAACAATAGATACAACATACCACAGATCAATAAGAAAATACTTGGTAAGATGAAGGATGAGGTTAAAGGTACAATCATAGAAGAGTTTGTGGGTTTAAGAAGTAAGATGTATATTATAAAAGCACCTCAAATAGATTTAACAGATAAAGACTTTAAAGGTAAGTTCGATAAAGAAAAGTGTTGTAAGAAAGCTAAAGGTGTTAAGAAGAGTGTCGTGTATAAAGAACTTACATTTAACGAACATAAGGACTGCTTGATTAGTCAAACGGAGTATTATAAGAAGATGAATTTGATTAGAAGTTATAATCACGATTTGTACAGTATAGAAGTAAATAAGTTAGCTTTAAGCTGTGTGGATGATAAGAGATGTGTTCTAAAAGACGGGATCAATACCCTACCATGGGGACATTATAAGTTAGAAGAAAAATGAAATATATATAAACAATTCATTTATATAATAAATGCCGAAACAAAACATAATAAAATTAGACTACTTCCGATATTATTGCACAACATGTAAATCAGTTGCAACACGAACTAAAAGAGAATGTACAAGTGACTTCTGTAGCTTTGGAAGATGTAGTAGATGTGAAAATTATGAGTATGAATATATTTGTAAATGCGTAGAATAATTTAGTTTTAGTTTTAATTATAAGTTTTTAGTTATAAGTTTTTATGATTTTAAATGTCATAAAAGCATATTCAATCTCACTTTAAGATTGTAGTTATGGGAACACTTTGCGCTCTATAACTTTGTATAATTAGTTGGTTCCTTCTGTGTTAAAGTGTAATGGTTAGTGGTGGGTTCATAATTTTTTGGTAGTTAGGGGGTGGAGGGGGAAATGCGCTAGTAGTGAGGTTGACTATCTACTTTCTACTATTTATACAGTCCCCCACATTTTTTTCGTTCTGGCGGCGCCCCTAATAGAGTACAAACGAAAATTTCGACTGCACATTTCTGTGCAAGCGATGTACAAGCGATTGATATAATTTGTGATTGAATTTGATATGGTGGGTTCTACCATTTAGACAGCCACGCTTTGTTTTCCTTCTGGCGGCACCATTAATTGTGTACAAACGAAAATTACGCCTGCATATTTCTGTACAAACGATGTACAAACGATTACGACAATTTGTGATTGAATTGGACATGATGGGCGGGGTACCATTTAGACAGAAACCAAATTAATTTCTTTCTTGCGTCGTCTCTAATTCTGTACAAAAGAAAATTTTGCCTGCACATTTCTGTATAAACGACGTACATAGGATTGCGACAATTTGTGATTGAATTGGACATGGTCGGGGGCTACCACTTAGACAGCCCCCACTTTGTTTTCGTTTTGGCGGCGCCTTTAGTTGTGTACAAACAAACATTTCGTCTGCTCATTTCTGTACAAACGAAGTACAAACGCTTGCGACAATTTGTGATTCAATTGGACATGGTGGAGGGGTTATACTTAGAAAGCACCCTACTTTGTTTTCGTTCTGGTGGCGTCCCTAATTGTCTACAAACAAACATTTCGCCTGCACATTTCTGTACAAACGAAGTACAGATGATTACGACAGTTTGTGATTCAATTGGACATGGTGGGTGGGCTACCAATCAGACAGCCTCCACTTTGTTTTCGTTCTGGCGGCGCCCCTAATTTTGTTCAAACAAACATTTCGCCTGCACATTTCTGTACAAATGATGCACAAACGAATGCGACAATTTGTGAATGAATTGGACATGGTGGGGGCTACCACTTAGACAGCCCCCATTTTTTTCTGTTCTGGTGGCGCCCCTAATTGCGTACAAACGAAAATTTCGCCTGCACATTTTTGTACAAACGATGCACAAACGAATGCGACAATTTGTGATTCAATTGGAAATGGTGGGGGATATACCACTTAGACAGCCCCCTTTTTTCTGTTCTGGTGGCGCCCCTAATTGCGTACAAACGAAAATTTCGCCTGCACATTTCCGTACAAACGAAGTACAAACTATTGCAACAATTTGTGATTGAATAGGACATGTTGGTGGGGGGCTAACACTTAGACAGCCCCCAATTTTTTCGTTCTGGCGGCGCCCCTAATTGCTTGGGAGCATACATTTCGCCTGCACATTTCTGTACAAACGAAGTACAAACTATTGCGACAATTTGTGATTCAATTGGACATGGTGTGGGGGCTACCCTTAGACAGCCCCAATTATTTTCTGTTCTGGCGGCGCCCCTAATTGTATACAAACGAAAATGTCGCCTTCACATTTCTGTACAAACGAAGTACAAACGATTGCGATAATTTGTGATTGAATAGGACATGCTGGTGGGGGACTACCAGTTAGACAGCCCCCAATTTGTTTTCGTTCTTGCGCCGCCTTTAATTGTGTACAAACGAAAATTTGGCCTGCTCATTTCTGTACAAACAATGTACAAACGATTCCGATAATTTGTGATTCAATTGGACATGGTGGGGGGGCTACCATTTAGATAGCCCCTAACTTTGTTTTCGATCTGGCGGCGCCCCTAAGTTTGTTCAAACAAACATTTCGCCTGCATATTTCTGTACAAACGATGCACAAACGAATGCGACAACTTTTGATTGAATTGGACATGTTGGTGGGGGCTACCACTTAGACAGCCCCCAATTTGTTTTCGTTCTGGCGGCGCCCCTAATTGCGTGCGAACATACATTTCGCCTGCACATATCTGTACAAACGAAGTACAAACAATTGCGACAATTTGTGATTCAATTGGACCTGGGGGGGCTACCACTTAGACAGCCCCCATTTTTTCTATTCTGGCGACGCCCCTAATTGTGTACAAACGAAAATTTCGCCTGCACATTTCTGTTCAAACAAAGTACAAACGATTGCGATAATTTGTGATTGAATAGGACATGTTGGTGGGGCGCTACCAGTTAGACACTCCCCAATTTGTTTTCGTTCTGGCGGCGCCCCTAATAGTGTACAAACAAAAATTTGGCTTGCACATTTCTGTACAAACAATGTACAAACGATTGCGGCAATTTGTGATTCAATTGGACATGGTAGGGGCTACCATTTAGGGGAACTCCCTCGAGAAGAATCACTCTACTTATTTATTGCAAAAAGCTGAATTTAAAAATTCGCATTCGTTCAAAGTTATCGTTGGAAGTAACAGCCGTTTGTATGTACGTACTAATATCGATAAGTTGCACTACGCGATCCCAATTAATACTTCATATACCCGCGCCACACACACACATACTAGCATATGTACACACGAAAGTATACCTGGTCGTATCCACATGCTTACGCCGGAAACTAGAAACAAAAACACACACACACACACAGAGAGAGAGAGAGAGAATATCTTGTTGTACCTTTATACTGAATGCACCATTACTCACATAATCAGTTAAAAAAGAAAAAGGAAAAGAGTTGTAAATGAAACTTTCAAAGATTAGTACCACTGCTGCGTGTCACACATGAGATTGTTCCATAATGATTGATTCGTAATATGATGTATATGGGTTTCTTAATGGTAGTATAACGAAATGCCTTCAAACTGACCACTAAATAAAAAGTGAAATTTATTTTTCAAATTTTGTAAAATCGAAGTCGGTGGGCATTATGGGAACAGTCTACAATAAAAATATATGCAAATAAATATTAATATACTTCACGTTTTCCAGTGGGTGCAAGAAAGCTTCGAATAGTGTTTGTTGTGATAATGATTAGTATATATATATATATATATATATAACGAGAGAGATAGAGAAAGAGAGAGTAGATGAATAGGAACTGTCTTAGGGAACAAACCATACAAAGTAGACAAAAGCATTCTTTTTAGTGGATACCACAAGTGATAAGTAACGATCTACACAGCATCCTAATACAAGCTGGTGTGGCGAAATTAGGTAGCACTGCTAATACCTTGGAAAAGAATTATCCAAGATAGGTGGTTGTCAAAAAGTATTGGAAAGACATTAGTCCAACAATTCGATCGACAATTCTTGACGGTGGTATGTATATGTTACAAATACAATTAACCCTCACCATTATACTCATATGATTCCAGTTCTCATTCTTGATACCTGAGCATTTGAGATTAAGAAATAAACGCTTACACCTTGTTCTGAGAGACCATAAGTTTAACCCTGTAGCTATAAGAATTTCTAAAAACAAAGATAGTTAAATTAAAATTTACTGTTCCTGGGTATAACTTGGTAAAATCTACTGTTATATCTGAGTATAACAAACGGTGCGATCCAGCTGAATAGCACCACTGAGTAATGAAAATGAAATGAAATCTTTAAGTTTTACGTCCCACGACTATGCCGGTTAGGCTAAAGGAGACGCTGATGATGAGTAATGAATGAAATGGTGGAATGAAGAAAGCGGGAGGAAACATGAGTACACCGAGAAAACCCACGCACACGGTGTTTGTCCACCACACCACTGAGTAATGGAGATTAAAAACAACAAAGGAAGAAAACAATCTATTTTTAATAATATTGTTTATAATTTAGAAAAAAACAATCGCCTGTTTTTTTTTTTTTTTTTTTTTTTTTTATTTTGCCTGCAATAGACCCCTTTTTGGATCAAAAGATTCAATATATTTCAGATGGAAATTTTCTTCTAGGCCTTATAGCTGGGGAACAACATATACTGTAGCCAAACCAAAACTACCACTTAACTCATTATGATGTGCTTATTCCGTAAAAGATACGGAAATTCGATTTAGAGGCCGTTCAAAAATTTTGTGGCTCCTTACCCAACATCTAATTATTGGCCAAGATCGCAATCTTTTGATCCACTTTTTGGATCATTCCTAAAATTCTTGTTTTCCTCGTACAAACCAATCTTTTTTTTTTTTGTATTCTTTTCCTTACAATAATATACGTTGAGCATAAAATTTCGAAAACTGGTTTCCAATATAATAACGAAGTTGTAAATCAAATTTGTAGCACTTTCCACGATTAGTTTAGGAAATAAAATGTTTTGAACTTTAAAAATCGTTTCCTGAAAAATTAGTAAAAAGGGTCATCCCCTTCTCTCACTGTACTCTTCAATTATGCGTGTACAGTATGTTAAAATTTACATGAACATTAGTGAACGTATTTGTACAAGTAAAACAAGTATTAAACGTGAAAAAAGTGTAGTGGTTCTCAAGAGGAAAACCAGTCAATTAAGTTGAAAATAAAAGTAAATCAGGAGGTAAAGCAAAATTATTTTAAAGAACCTAAGAAGGTAACCAGAAGTTAAAATGATTATTTAATATTTTTTTTTTAATGTAAACACACAGGGTGGACATTTATCTTGATCATCTGCTATAATGGAGAAACCAAAAGGGGAAAAAAGCGAAACTCTGCAGGAAGCAACTATAGGGAGGGGGACATCATTGCATGTATTAAAGAGAAAGGCCCCAAAACAGTGTTGCCAACCCAATATAAAGTTTTTTTTCTCAAATGGCACTACTTCAAGTTATTACATATTTCAAATGAACATGTCAAACGTAAACTTAAAATACCATATTTATTATTTAGTGTTGCAAACTAAGCATGCTACAGTATCACAAACATCCAAAGCTCGGAAGTCTCCAACGGAGCACAACGGAAGTACACAGGATAATGCACATCGAAAGTGCTTTAGCGTTTATACTATGGTCATGGCATGACTTGTTTCGAATGAATAGGAACAAAGTTACCAGGGATTGAAAAAAAATTTTGAAAGCCTTTATTTCGAAAAACTGCTGAGATAAGTATCATATCTAGTTACTTGTATGGTTTGTAATGGATGAGGAAATTATTTTGCCGTTTACAGCACTTCGATATCTCAAACCGTTCCAGAGTTATGATAAACGTTGTTGAAGTTTGCAACACTGCTTAAATCGTGTAATTGCTAGAGCTTGATGTAATCAGAGCTACTAAAAGCTATTGCTATAATGCTATAGAAGAGAAGGAGAAAAATCATTTTAGATATTTTCCACAAATACGCCATTTTCAGCAGTGTATTGGGTTGACAACACTGCTCCTTCGGTCTTTCTGTTTAATACGTGCTAAGATGTCCCCATCCTTATAGTTGCATCGTGCAAAGTTTCGCTTTTCTCTCTCTTTTGGTTTGTCCATTATAGCAGACGATCAAGATAAACTATTCACCCTAGGGGCCGCGGTGGCTCAGTGGTAGAGCGTTCACCTCTGGTGCTTGGGGTCCCGGGTTCGATCCCAGCCCCGCCAAGTGAACTTTGTGATGGACAAACACCGTGTGCGTGGGTTTTCTCGGGGTTCTCCCGTTTCCTCCCACTTTCTTCATTCCACCATTTCATTCATTACTCATCATCACCGTCTCCTTTAGCCTAACCGGCATAACCGTGGGACGTAAAACTCAAAGATTTCATTTCACTATTCACCCTGTATATTATCAAGATCAAACAGTTTGCAATTACACGTTAAGATCTTGTTTTAAACAGTAATGAATAGAGATCGGATGTTTATTCTTTAATATTAAAGATATGACTAAAAATAAAGTTTTAAAGTTTATATGGAAGGTTGTAGTTTCAATTTAAGCAAATTTTATTTTGCCTATTTCGTTCCTTACTGCCTAAATAATTGCTTTAGTGCCTAATTTTCTATGCATTTTCTTCAAAATAAAGCTTCATTGGGAAATATAAATTAAATACAGTAAAACCTGTTTTCAACGGACCTTTATTACTGTATTACGCAGACAACGTAAATTAAAACAAGCCTCTTAACGGAAAATTTTAAATTTCGCAGTGCAGCATTTAGAAAGTTTTTACATATGCTATGAGAGGTTAGATATATTTCTAGCAAAACAGAGAGTGATATGCAAACCGAAGTAGACGCTTTAATAGAGAATTATATGGAAAGTCTGGAAAGAGAAGAGAAGATGGAGGAAGAAGAGAAATAAGGCACTGACTTGGAAGGAGACTGTAAGCTAAAAACTTATCAAGATTCTGTCAAAAGTTTAAAAGAACATCAACATTTGCCTGCAATGTCGAAATAACACTGATATGCTTAGATTTCTCAGGCTAAAGTCACTTTGGAAAGTCGAGTAGACAAGCATCGGTGTGTATAGAAAACTCTTCAAGACTATTTGAAAAATCAAGTTAACATGTGTACAGTATTCCTTTTTTCTCTTCTAGGGGTCTCGGGTTCAAACCCTGCTCCCGCCAAGTGAACTTTGTGGTGGACAAACACCGTGTGCGTGGGTTTTCTCGGGGTTCTCCCGTTTCCTCCCACTTTCTTCATTCCACCATTTCATTCATCTCTCATCATCACCGTCTCCTTTAGCCTAACCGGCATAACCGTGGGACGTAAAACTCAAAAATTTCATTTCATTTCATTTTCATTTTTTTCTGTTCATTTTAAGTTTCACGTGTATTAATTTGTAGTAGAAGTAAATACTATAAATTGAATAAGGTACGTACATCTTATTTTTATCTCAGTATGTTCATTACATGCAATCATGCTTTCTTTCATAGATCTATTTTTGTTAACCGGAAACCTATTTTTAAAGGAAATTTTTACGAGTCTCATTCGATTCCATTGAAGACAGGTTTTACTATATATATATATATATATATATATATATATATATATATATATATATATATATATATATATATATATATATATGTGTGTGTGTGTGTGTGTGCGTGTGTGTGTGTGTGTGCGTTGTTATAAAAATATATACATGGAATGCATGTCAAGCTTCGTTTTTAATCGTATTGAGAATTTATCCTCATTATTTCGAGTTACATTTTAGTGCCTATTTTACTGCCTATTTTTTTAAATTTTAAGTGACTATTTGCCTGCCTATTTTCCGGAATTTTGATGCCTAAAAATCCGGTCTCTAGTAATAAAGTTCCTTATGTAGTGATTCCCAGCCGATGTGTCACGGACTCCTGTAGGGTTTGTCGCGAAATTTTAGAATTTAGAACATTTTAGAAAAAATGAAATAATTTTTTCAGTGTAACATCCCATGCGTATGCTCTTTACGCTAAGGGACACGAATGATTAAGGCAAGTGAATAATGATTAATGAATTAATGGAACGAAATATGGAACGAAACGAAATGAAATGAAAAAAATCTTTGAGTTTACTGTCCCACCGTTATGCCGGTTAGGCTAAAGGAGAGAAATGAAATGAAATACAATCTTTGAGTGTTACGTCCGACGTATCTGCCGACTAGGCTGAAGGAGACGGTGATGATGAGAAATAAATGAAAATGGTGGAATGGAGAAAGTGGGAGGAAACGGGAGAACTCCGAGAAAACTCACACACACGGTGTTTGCCTTCCACAGTCCACTCGGTGCGAGCTAACATCAAACCAGGAACTCCAAGTACCAGAGGCAAGCGCTCTTACACTGAGCTATCGTGCACTCCTTAGAAAATTTTAGAATTTAATAATTAGTTGAAGACAGACTGTACCATTCAACGCCTCCAGCGCCAGAAATACTGCTCAGTACTACACAGAGAAAAATCCGTTCTCTGTACAGATCTATATTGTACAAATATACGGTATCCTCTTGCTTACTATAGAAATCAGTACGGAGCATACACAGAGAAAAATCCGTTCTCCGGACAGCGGTATATTGTACAAATATACGGTATCCTCTTGCTCATTATAGAAATAAGTACGGAGCATAAGTTATCCGTATGCTACATAGGCACTGTCCTTAGATGTTACATCATGCCATTGCAGGATGTCTGACATCTAACAGTTTTCCGTATATCACATGCATATACTTATGTTTCCTTCGTTAGCTATATGTTATATACATCCACTTGTATGTGAGATCCTGACCGCCTACATTGTTTCATACGGAAAGTACGTATAGATGGAACACTTATACAGAAAATATTATAAAACATGCGTTTTCAGTTATACGTCTAGTGTACGTTAAGTCCAAAAACTACAGGAATTACGCATGTAACCTATCTTTTTAAGTATGCCACCTACATTTTTTTTTCTCAGTGTACGTTATCCGTATGCTACATAGGCACTGCCCTTAGATGTTACATTATGCCGTTGCAGGATATCAGATATCTAACAGTTTTCCGTATATCACATGCATATACTTATGTCCTTCGTTAGCTACATGTTATATGCGTTCATTTGTATGTGAGATCCTGACCGCCTTCATTGTTTCATACGGAAAGCAAGTATAGATGGAACACTTATACGAAAAGTATTATAAAACATTCGTTTTCAGTTATACGTCTGCTCTACGTTAAGTCCAAAAATTACAGGAATTACACAGGTAACCTATTTTTTTAAGTACATTTTTTTTTCTCAGTGTACATAGAATTTCTAGTTTAAAGAAACTTACTATAATGTATATGATTATTAATAATGTATCAAACAAGTGTGTCACTGTGTCATAGATCGTTCTGTAAAGTGTATCGACGTGACAAACATCTTGGCGTTTGAAGGCGGCGCTCCAAGTTCCCTTTAAATGCTACTAGCAAATGAGAGGCCAGCAGTATTGCCACGTTTATTTCGTATACATACACGTCTATCCTCTGCCACCTGATCACATTGTAGCTCGTCTGCTTGGCCAAGCCATAGCCACACCCCTTTCTCACTCGGCAACATGGCGTCAGAGCTTGCGTTTTATTTGTTTAGCTGAAATGTCAAGATGTTTGTCACAGGCTTTAGTGAGTAATTTGTGCCTACATACAAAGGATGAGATATACCTACTCGCTAGACACTTTGTGAACGTTTTTTGTTAGTAATTAAGCGATAACTCTGTTCCAAGAGGCATTAGTCAGTAGGTTTTAGAATACGAATATATTTATATATCTAACCGTAGACACAATGGGCCGTATCCAGAGTCATTTTGAAGCGTGATTAGTGCCATACTAAAGAGTTCGACTAACATAAGGTTCCTGTAGTAGTCAGGCCCTTAGTATGACGTTAATCATACTTCAAAACGACTCTGTATAAGGCGGAATAGATTTACTGTGCATTATATTCAACTGTTCAAAGTGAAAATACTTTGTCGTTAATTTTACTCCTTTGCCGATAGAGGCGCAGCAACATTTTTAGAATACGCCCCAGACGTTTTCAGAATTGTTGATAGATGTAGCATTTCCCGTTCTGTTGAGTTCAAACACAACTATCAGAAGTTGACATAAATTAAATGTATTATTTCTGAAGTAAATAGAATAATAATTATTCTGTTGGTATAAGCTATGAAATCAACCAATATTAAGTTATGGTAGGTCATCCAAGAATCTAGAACAACAGTTCTCAATAAAAATTTGTTACAACTAACTAAGAAATCAAATTAAACCTGAAATGGATGTAGCACAAGAAAAAGGCATTTTTGATTTTTCTTCTTTTTTATTATTTTTGAAGAGACATATGGGTATTTTAAGCCCGCGTCTCTAATAATCTAACCTAATATAAATAAAATAAACAGTTTGATTGTGTGTCTGTGTCTGTGTGCGGCCTGAGGACCAGAGGAGTGGACCTAGAGTTACCAATTTTGGTTACGGATACGTTGGTCCAGGTCCAAACCAGAACGAAGCGTTTTTTTTTTTTTTTTTTTTTGTAATTCGCACAAGGTGGGTCTCAGAGGGGTGTTTACCGGAACAGTACAATTACTAGGAAATGAACGATATTAGTGTCAAATTCAAAGTTTTCTCGGTCGCTGAGATCAATGGTGACACTTCCATTAGCGATGACTTTCAAATTCAACTACCATTGTATGATTAGTATACCGGTGGGGGAAGGGGTTACCGAGACAGGTAAAAATAATCCACAATGACCGATATTAGTGTCAAATCCATAGTTTTCGCGGTCGCTGAGATGAACGGTGATACTCCTACTGGCGTTGACTTAAAAATAAGCCCCCATCAGCTAGGGACGTGAGGCTTCTTTTTATTTCGAACCAGACGGTCTCAGGGGGCGTTTACAGGGATATGTAAAAGTAGTATAAAATGACCGATATTTGTTTCTTTCGTTGTTCACTTTGTTTGCATAGATATTTTATCTGATCCTTGCGAAGAATCCGTATTTCAGCTAGTTCTTAATAATCTTCAATGCTAGAAGCTAACTTATACGTTTCTTTAACTTCAGTTACCCTTTTCAGCTACTAGGCTATGCAAGACATAGACATATAGATTAAGGTAATACCGGAATGCGTTCATTCCTCTGAGCCAGGAATCGAACCCAGAACCACGTGAACATAACGTACGTGCGCTAACTACCAGACCAGCAGGTAGAGCAGAAATTCTTAAGAATGGGTTGTATGTATACAATAATCCTTATTCTTTCTATATATAAAACTACACGAATTGACATAAATAAAATGGTACTTCCGGTTCATATGGAAAGTTGAAATTTGGCATGATTGTAGCTTTCTGGGACTAACCCACAGGAAAATTGCCAAAACTGAATAATTTTAAGTCTTAGGAAGTCTAAAGGGGGGATGAATTGAGTTGGTTTTGAGTTTAACGTCCCTTTCAGGAGCGAGGCTATATGAGACGTGTACCTACTGAATAACGTGGAATCCGATGCACATAAGCTCCCACCGGGAGTCAAACGCGGATTCGCCAAGCCAAAGGCCGAACGATAACCACTTTGCCGCGAAAGGACTTTAAAGATTGTATGAAGAAATTCCCCATGATATATAAATAGACGTTATTTTAGACATAATATCAGGTTTTTGAATACTTGAAATTAGAATATAAACTTGAAATTCGGTATGCTTGTAGGTTCTCGTTAGAGTTACCTGTACAAGTCACCAAAAATAAAAATTTCAAACTTTAGTGGGGATTTTATGGGCAATTGAAAAACCTTTCCCATGTGATTTATATGGAACATCTTCTACATTCTAAAATTTTCAGGCACTTCCTGTAGGGCTACAAAGATTAAATTTGGAACGATTGTAGCCTTCGGGAAGTAACCCACAGAAAAAATTCCGAAAAGTGAATATTTTTGGATTTTTAGGGGTCTGAAGGGAAAATGAAAAATCTCCCTGTTATTTACATGAACGTTTTCTTGGAATATAAAATATTATCTTTTAGGTAGTTGAAATAGAAAAACAAATTTGAAATTCGATAGAATTTTGGGGCTGAGGTGCAAGGCCGTCGGCGGATCAAACATCAGGGTCTGGGAGCATCATCCTCAGCTGGTCAAAGGCTAGTATAAT
This sequence comes from Thermobia domestica, assembly GCF_964235325.1. NCBI lineage: Eukaryota > Metazoa > Arthropoda > Insecta > Zygentoma > Lepismatidae > Thermobia > Thermobia domestica. Next base: position 57,717,523 of record NC_137470.1, on the reverse strand, counting down.
TATCTATAAAAGAAGAAGTAAGTGGCTTTTAATCAGCAAAGACAAACTACTAAGTATAAACGTGAAATTTGAACAAAATACTACTTTGTCAAGAGATCAAAGAATAACGTAGTAGTTTTAGAAAGATAAATATCTATAGCTGAAGTACCCATTCTTTACATGAGTCAGATAAAATATCTATGTGAAGAAAGTGAACAACGAAAGGCAAACAAAATGGGTCATTTTCTACTATTTTACATATCCCGGTAAAGACCCCCTGAGATCCCCTGGTTCGAATTTTTGAGGAAAAAAAACGTCTTTGTCCCGCAGCCGATGGGGAATGTATTTGGAAGTCAACGAATGTAGGTGTATGACCATTCATCTCAGCGACCGCGGAAACTATACGTTTGACACTGATATCGGTCATTTTGGATTATTTTTGCTGTCTCGGTTACGCCCCGGTGACTTCAGCCCGCAGCTAAATGGGGTGAATTTGGAAGCTAATGCGATCGGAGTTGAGTTGATTTGATTTTGAGTTTAACGTCCCGTTCAGCAGCGAGGCTATATGAGACGTGGACCTACTGATTAACGTGGAATCCGAACCACATGATCTCCCGCTGGGGATCGAACCCGGGTCTCGCACGCCAAAGGCGCGTATGCTAACCGCTTAGCCAAGAAGGAGTTCTTAATGCAATCGGAGTTTCACCATTAATCTCAGTGACCGCCAAACTATGGATTCGACACTAATATCGGTCATTATCTACTACTTTTACATGTCCCGGTAAACGCCCCCTTGAGAAACCTCTGGTTCAAATTTTGAAAAAAAAGTTATTCGTCTTTTTCCGGGCCTGGACCAAGGTGCCTGTTACCAAAATTTGGTAACTCTCGGTTCAATCGCCTGGTCCCCAGGCCGCACACAGTCACACAGACAGATACGCAAACGGACTCTTTGTTTTACTTATATTCTATTAGATAAGGGGGTAAATGGGGGTTCATGACATTTCCCCAAGAATAGTGTATCTCATATTGTAGATAGGAAGGTAAAACTTGGCATAAAAACTCACCATTTAAAATATAAAACTTGTCCCTTTCCCCTTAGAAGCGTTCTTGAAAATTCCGCACCTAACAAGGGAACCTTCCGAAAATGATAGTTGCAGGGAAAGATGTGACCTATGCCAATTTAAAGAGCTGTAACAGAGATGTTCATTCCCAAAAAATTAGCTGCCCATAGGAATAGGTTCAAGAAATATAAGGAGTGGAAGTTCGGGAAACAGCAAGGTTAGACAAGGGGGGAAAAGTGCAAATTCCGCAAAAAAAAAAAAAGGCTCGGCAAAATACAATGCTTACAAGTGAGTATAGAAAGAGACTTGCAACAATAGGGAACAAATGAAGGCCACCAGTGGGGTTAGCAGTGTTGCCAACTGCAATGAAAAGTGCATGTTTTGCAAAGAGTGTAATATTCAGTGTCAACCTGTAATGTAGAACATAAGATATGATGTGTATAATCAGTGGTACAATCAACAAAAGAAAATAGAAGAAACAAAAGTTTAAAAAATACGGAAAAGACGCAGTTGGCCATAATGCGCCACATTTGATCACGAGCTGTGCATATTAGAATGAACAAAACAAGAAAGCACCAACTATGCAGGAAACCGACGTACCTAGAGTCGAAAAGAAAAACGAGTTCCAAAGTTGGCAACTGGCCATGAAAATCCAGACAATTCTAATATAGTTAGGCTACAGGCATTAGCCTTCGCATCATTTGTACAGGCTCGTCAGCATTGTACGTGCAATTGTTCGATGAGACAATGGTCCAAACAGAAGATACATTTGCAGTGAGCACAGCGGAATACTGCCAATCCGTCGCACATGGTAGAATGATCGCCTGTGAATGTCTCGAAACAGTGCCCTAGAGGTGTTTGAACCTTTGGTGGTCTTTCTATCTAATATCCACACCTATAGAGAGCAAACATAATCAATGGCTTGATCTGCTGTGCGCTGCTGTCTGCAGTACTATCACCGCATATATGATATATTCAGAGTGTCCCACCCCTAACTCTGCAACTGAAATAGTTTCAAAGCGAGAAAAAAAAATGTGACACACCCAGTTGTGCAGGAACGTACCCATGTCAGCGAGCGACACACTTCTGTGAGACCCAAGTGCCCCCAAGTCCCACATCATAGGGTCCCAGGGGCCAACTTCAAAATTTCAAATAGCACCATCGGTCGAGTTATATTTCTTTCGATAAATCTTGGAATATGCAACAACGCATATCAGAAATATTTACTACATTGGATTTCAAAATGACCACCGAAAATATCTGCTCCGTGACAGGAACAACGTGCATTTTTGGCGGCCATTTTGAAACCCGTGCTTCATATAGCAAATATTTCTTATAGGCGGTGTTGCATCTATCCAGAGAAGTATCATCCGCCCCCTGTTCCCATTTGAAATGTTGCGGTCGACCCCTCGAGCCTTATGATGGGGGTCCTGGGGGATTTACTTCTTACAAAGTTTTTTTGGCCCTCTACATGCGTGCATTCCTGTGCAATTGGATTTGCAACACCTCTTTTCGCTTCGCAGCAATTTGAGATCACAATGTTCGATGCCATGTTAAGACACAACATATATTTGTGACGGCCATTTTGAAAACCATGCTTCATATAGCAAATGTTTCCTATAGGTGTTGTTGCACATTCCATGATCTATCAAAAGAGGTACCACTCGGTCTCTGTTGCCATTTGAAAGTTTGAAGTTGGCTCCTGGGGCCCTATGATGGGGATCCTGGGGGCACTTGCTTCTCATAAACTTGTATCACGCCCTGACATTGGTACATCCCTGCACAACTGGATCCATCACATTTTTGTTCGTTTCGCAAATCTTTCAGGTCACAAAGTTTGCTGGAACACCCTGTATATTCCCACATACGACCCAACCATTGCATAATGTTCACTACTTCTATTATCGGTTGTTGGCTCAACCCAACCATTTCATGTTCCCGACTTGACATTGCCTCAATCACTCTAGCATTGATGCATTCCGAGTGATGCCTCTTGCCGGAATTTTCTTTTTGTGAAGCGAGGGGCCTAACTATATTAGACTTGTCTGAATGTTTATGGCCAGTGTTGCTAACTTTGGAACTCGTTTTTCTGTTCGGCTCTAGGTACGTCGGTTTCCTGCATAGTAGGTGCTTCTTGTTTTGTTCATTCTAATATGCACAGCTCGTGATCAAATGTGGCGCATTATGGCCAACTCCGTCTTTTCCGTATTTTTCGTACTTCTGTTTTTTCTATTTTCTTTTGTTAGATTGTACCACTGATTATACACGTCATATCTTATGTTCTACATTACAGGTTGACACTGAATATTGTACTCACTTCATATAGCGCTCTTTGCAAAACATGTACTTTTCATTGTAGTTGGCAACACTGCTAACCCCACTGGTGTCCTTCATTTGTTTTGTTCCCTATTGTGGCAAGCCTCTTTCTATACATCACTTATCAGCACTGTATTTTTCCGTGCCGCTTTTTTTTTGTTTCTGTTTTTGCGGAATTTGTACTTTTCCCCCTTGTCCAACCTTGCTCTTTCCCGAACTTCTACCCCTTATATTTCTTGAGCTTATTGCTATGGGCAACTAATTTTTTGGGAATGAACATCTCTGTTACAGCTCTTTCAATTGGCATAGGCCGCATCTTTCTCTGCAACTATCATTTTCGGAAGGTTCCCTTGTAAGGGAAAAAGGAGCAAATTCTATAGTAGACCTATTTAAATTTTCCCATTATTTGTTTTCAAAATTCCAACTGCAAGGAATCAAATAAATTGGAGATACAAAATTCTCCATTTGAACTCAACTAAAAATAATGGAATATATATTTCAGAATCGGCGATGCAAGTAGCTAGTTGTCGCCCGTGGCAAGAACTCACCTTAGCGCCCCCGGCCCTGACCAACCAAACCAAAACACTCCCCTACTTCACTTCATACAGTAATTCTCCTATTCAATTTTTCTTCAAATGGTAAAGCATAGCTTGATTTCAAAATTGCAATACACAATTTAGTTTTTATTACAAGATAAAACACCAAACTAATCTATATTTCATTGCCAAATAATCTGAGAGTAGCATGCTTGACGTATTCTTATAGTCTTCTCATGATAATTGAAAATCACAATGTTTTTGGAATTGTATCGGTATGTGCATATGTGTAGAATGAATCAACAGTCTGTTGCTTTAGAATAGAATATTTAATTATAACAAACAGTCAAGTTGTTGTCTCGAATATTATACTCGGATATTTACCAAATCTCTTAAATCGATGTAAGTGAAATAAAAACACAAAAGACTGGAATCAAAATTTAACTTTCCGGGCTCTTTTGGCTGCAAAGGTTTCTACAATGTCCTCAAACGATAGCTTTGAAGATAACTTACGCTCTATGGCAGTGTTTCTCAAAGTGTGGGTGTCGACCCATTGGTGGGTCGTGGGCCGTTTTTTGGTGGGTCACGAGAAGTTTTTCCTTTTTTTTATGAAAATTTTATTTTGATACAAAAACACATATTGTGAAGTACTATTCAGAAAATGAAAACTGGAAGCGTTTGTTAATGAGGTAAAAATCTAAGTGGTTACTCAGAGCCCTGCCGTGTTGTACAGTCAGTAGAGGTACTGGATTAGGATGGAAAGAGAGTGGGAGGGTCAAATTCTGTCATGGGGTAATGCATTGTGTCGGGAGTAGCATAGCTCTATTATACCTTTCTATGGAAACACTTTAACTCTTTAATCCTCTTTGCGCATGCGTACAATTTCATATAACAGATACAGTTATTGTGAAAGAAATTTTCATTACACTTGCTCAGTCGTCACCGACTGATATTCTCATACCGACAGAGCACTATTACAACTTAGTTTGAAAATGGGATATTTACGATAAACATAAAAGAAACCAACTAAATTTTGATTTATTAAAATTTAAGTATCGAGCTTTACTTTGCAACATAGTGGTCGCTCGGGGTGTCCACAACTTCCCCAAATAAATTTCACGTTAATCACTCATACGGGCTGTTATTGAACGAACTGAAATAAATACAGCTGTCTGTTCATACCTCTTCCTAGCTTGGTGAGCCACAAAATAGTTTTTTTATTATTTAATGTGGGTCGCAGTAACAACAAGTTTGAGAACCACTGCTCTATGGATATGATCATATGGTTGGTGAGTCGTTGCTGTTCTGTTAAGTTTCTGAGGTATATTTTTTATGATCTTTAGTTTCCTTGCCTTACATTTAAAATAAATATTTACCCAGTTTTGCGCCCCATATCCGGCGAACGGGGCACAAGCCCCGTTTGCCCTCTTAGTTACGTCACTGCTCAGAACGTAAGTTCATTAACAGATAATTTAATTGAGGAATTTCTAATGCATAAAACGAATTGAATTATTAAAAATCGACAAATTTTGATACTGAGACATTTTCTTTTTAAAATCTGTTTTTGAGATATCTTCATTGACATTGAGACTTTGTGAACAACCGAATATTAATATAAAGAATGAGATTTCTAACTTCACTAACATGTTAAAATTTTAATGTCCTGAATTACAAGAGTAAAACGAAGATTTTGCCGCCTTCTCGAAACAATATTTTTAATTCCTTCCTTCGTAGTTCCTTCGTAGTTCTCCATCCTGGCGCGAGACAGATCTTCTGAATCAATACACGGAGAAAAATGCATAATCCAGTCGGCATGTAAATGCTGTTTTTACCAGGTTACGCGCGTCACCACATTAAGTAATGTTGTTTCATCAGTAGTACGATCTACACCACCGTCCAGCGAAAATTTTGTATTGTGGGACCACCATTTCAAATCTAGAATTAACGCCATACCCATTCCGACGGTGGTAACTTAGGTATATAATGTTGTTACTACCTTCCTACGAGTGCCCCTCTTGGTTCTTTCTAAATCTGTGACTCCCTTCCTTACGAGAGTAATAGTTTTTAACACGAAATCAATCATGTGAATAAAATTATCCAATCACAGCGAGTCTAGTTCGACGCCAAACTCCAGACTTGGCATGGTGTTCCCACCTGCTGTACTTTTATACATGAAATTACATTAGTTGAGGAGCGCACCCGCGTAAATACGATGTATCCACACGGAAATCCTAGTCCTTTTTTTCTCAGTGTACGATAATTCCCTCCAACTTGGCCTAGAATCTCTTCTCAACTGCTCTCTTACGGATAGGTCATGGTTACAGGCATCTCTCCCAGTGGATCACGGAGGTCTAGGTATTCGTCGAGCCCTTGATTTGGCCACTCCATCTTTCCTTTCTTCCATTCATAGCTCTATGCCATTGATCACTTCTCTTCTTCGCCAGGATATTAATCAAGATTCTGAAGCTGAGATTAATGATTGTATCTTCCAGTGGAGATCGTGCGGCGGACTTGCTCTACCTGATCTTGATAAGAGAAGTCTAAAATCTTCATGGGACGCTTCTCTTATAAACTCCAGATTTTCTTCTCTTCTTCAGTCCTCCACCAATCCTGAGGATAAGGCACGCCTTCTAGCTATTTCATCCCCTGAAGCAGGTGCCTGGGTACAGGCTATTCCATCTCCATCCCTAGGACTGCATCTTCCCGACGAAAGTTATCGAATCGCTTGTGCGTTACGTTTGGGAGCAGATGTCTGCGAACAACACCGGTGCCTGGCTTGCGGAAGTTTAGTGGATAAGAAAGGTATACATGGCCTCTCATGTCTCCACAGTGCTGGCAGATACCCTCGCCACTCAGATGTAAATGACCTCATCATGAGAGCCCTCATTTCTTCTGGAACGCCTTCCGTGAGATAACCAATGGGGTGTAGTCGTTCTGACGGCAAGAGACCTGATGGAATGTCCTTGGTGCCATGGAAACGAGGGAAGGCTTTAATATGGGATTTCACTTGTGCCGATACTCTAGCCCCCTCTAATCTTCCTACTTCTTCCACAAAATCTGGAATGGTCGCAACTCGTAGAGAATCTGAAAAGAGACGAAAATATAATAACCACTTGGACAAATACCACTTCATCACCATCGCCATCGAAACTTGTGCGTCCTGGGGTCATGAAGGACTAAATTTTATTAAAGAAATTGGGCGCCGAATAACTCTCAAAACAGGCGACACTCGAGCTTCAGCCTTTCTTATACAGAGATTAAGTATGGCTGTGCAAAGAGGGAACGTAGCAGCGATGCTAGGAACGCTTCTACCGGGAAAAGCACTGGAAGAAATCTTCCTTCTGTAACCACTCTCCTCTCACCAAACTCACGCAATTATTAAAATTTGTGTTATTAAATTTTAATTTCGATATTGTTACAATATTCTTTAAAATAATAATTATACCAATGATTGTTATACATCAAATAAAAAAAAATATTTAATAAAATACACAATATTATAAGAAAAAATATTTTTAAAGATCCTCTAGTTCACATACATAAATATAGAAAAATAGATTTACGTTATCTTCCAGTGATCAAAATGAAAATACTTTCGCACTAGTTTTGCCGATAGGAGTGTGCCAACACTTTAGAATATATTCCAGACCTTTCCAGAATTGTTTGTAGATGTCGCTTTTTTCATGTTTATGAAATCAAACAAAGTAATCAAAAATTAACCTAAACTAAATGTATTATCTCTGAAGCAATTAGAATAATAATTATTCTTTTGGTATAAGCTATGAGTTAACCAGTATTAAATTATGGTAGTTCTCGTAAGGATCTACAGCAATCGTTCTCAATAGAAATATATCATGACCAACTTAGAAATGAACTTGAACATCAAACGGATGTTACCAGAAGAAGAAGCAGCCTTTTCCTTCTCTCTTTCTATTTTTGTTTATTTTTGCAGAGACATATGGGTAACTTAAGCCCGCGTCTCTAATACTTGTTACTAATCATTTATGGCAATGGTTTTCAACCTTATTTCTACCACGACCCCATTTCATCACATCCTCTTGCTAGCGACCCCCTTATAATTTCTGATTTGTAATAAGCTTGTGTGGGATTTTTAATATACCTACTCGCTGAACCTGCCCTCTCTAGCAGCTCATCATTCATAGATGAGCATGAATCTCCTCCTCATTCCTCGTCGTCTCTTTACAGACACAAGTTAAAGACTCTTCATAAAAATCGGCAAGGGGTGCCATAAAGGGGACATTTTATCGATTATTTTTTCAATATCTCGCACCGTTTGCAAGATTTGAGCCTACTTCGGGTTGGAGTTTCTAATTCATGTATGATCAGTATTTTTTCTTCTTACATGCAGTATGAAATAAGCAAATACATTACATACACAATTAATTATATGTCAGTGATATGGTATTTATTGGGCAAACCACTCCGAACAATGAAGATTGATCTTAGGCTGGAGAAATGGTTATCCTTCATTTCTAATTATCATTTGGCCATGAAACATACGTCTGAGAGATATACAACCCTTGTATACAAATATGTGGTGTTGGAATGTATAACTCATAGGATAGGACGCTTTACTTTAAAAAAAATCAACATTTTCAATGTACCTCTAAAAATGTAATAAAGAAATATTAGCCACATTTTTTTTTTAATATTCAATTAAAACTGGACAATCTTTACAAAATTTGGAATCGACGACACGTTTCTAGCACTTGAGGTTCTTGAGATCCAGTCAGTGATGCTACTTGGAGGGAAATTTCCCGCTGCGTAAGGAGATTTAACAAAATTTTCTCAACCGGTGTGTCACGCAGCCCATAGGGTGTATCACGAAACATTTAAAAATAAATTTGAGACAGACTGTACTGTACCACTCAATGTCTATACTCAGTTCAACATAGCCATTACTTATATTTATAGGCTTACATTATTTAATTTAAATTACCAGTATCAATAATTAAAAAGATAATCAAATGTACCACAATGCCACGCACGCTCAGTAAAGTGTGTCGTCAGTGGAAAAAGGTTGGGAACCACAGACTTAGAATATGCATTTTAATGAAAACAAAAACAGTCCTAGGTAGTTCACAACAAGACTATATGCAAAAATTTATTTCAAACATTTCAGCCGTTTTCCCGTGATAAAATCATACAGAAGATAACTTTCTCTTTTATACAGTATACCAATGGACAATATTTTTCATCTCCTCCTCTTTCTTTCTTCCATTTCTCTTCGTCTTCGATATTGAATGCAATTGAATAGCACAAACACAATTTCGAAGTGCAACGCTCGATAGTTCCCCTTAGGATATGCAATTCCAAAATCTTATCCTATTTACAGTCTAGTGTGCTAGGATATTATTTATACAAAATTACAAGGTTCTACTAGTTATAGTTTCATAGATCTACCGAACGAATATATATATATATATATATATATATATATATATATATATATATATATATATATATATATATATAAACCCTACCCCCTTCGGATATGCAATTCGGAAAACCTCCTCTTATTTGCAGACTAGGGTACAAAGAGAACATTTATACCTTATAATTTCGGAGATCTAATGAATGAAAAAAAATAGCTCCCCATCCCATCTAGGGATATACAATTCCCGAAACGCTGTGTTATTTACAGCCTAGGGTGCAAGGAAAGCATTTATTCGAAATTTCAAGGTTCTGTGACTTATAGGTTCGGAGATCTCGAGAACAGCATAAACCATTGAAACCCCCTTCGGATATGCACCCCCCTTAATTTTCAACATTGTGCATCTAATAGTTTCGGAAATCTGGCGAACAGCAGAAAATAAATAAATAAATAAATAAAAATAAAACTCCATCTCCCCTTACAATTAGAACACCCAATCCCAAAAATCTCGTCCTATTTGCAGCCTAGAGAGCAAGCTGAATATTTATACAGCATTTGAAGCTTCTACGCAGTGGCGTATTTAGGGGGGCTTCCGGGCTTAAGCCCCCCGAAATCTTACTTACTATAGTAAAGTATATGAAATATCTTGCAGAATTTTCACATTTCGCAAAGCCCCCCGAAACAAAATCGTAAATACGCCACTGGTTCTACGCCTTATAGTTTCGGAGATTTGATGAACATACACAAAAATATATAAGCCCACATATCCCCTTAGGATACGCAATTCCCAAAACTTTGCCATATACCCATATTTGTGAACTAGGCTGCAGGGAAAATATTTAAGCAAAACTTCAAGGTTCTACACCGTATAGTTTCGGAGATCTGACAAACACAAACGGCCTTGTCATGTTTGTCCCATAAAAAACGTAACGTACCCTGTCATGTTTGTCCCCTTTAGGAAATCACAATCAAAGACATTGATTTTATAATTTGTACTCCGTTCCGGTATAATTTACGTATTTCCACCTTTTATAATCATTTTCCCTAAATCGTGACATGAAGTAATTCGAACAATTTTGATCTTAAAAGATTACTAGCCATTTCTTCTTTCCAGCAATATGTCTAATTGCACTATATGCGTATTAGAAGTACCTGGTTTCAATTCACGGTAGAACAAGTTCTTCTTAGTGAAATCTTACTTAAGTTCTGTTAACAGTAAACTTCTTGAATGGAGACCAGAGTCGCTTCCTTCCCAAAACCTCTGTTTTATGTTTAATAAAGAAAATAGTTGCCGACTAGCATGATCAATAGGCTTACAAGTAAGGGACCATATGGTTGTCGCGCAAATCAGATGCAGACATACGCCATCTGATTGAGCATGAAAAGATATGGAGAACACAGAAATTTAAGGTGCTAACGGCCATAGGGAGCGGAGCGAGGAAAGAGGAAACATTGAATGTCGGCAAAATTGGAGAAAGTCAGGAATGACGGGAAAAGTTAATTTCGTGCAAACAGGGAAAGAAAGTCAACCAAAAGAAAGAAACTATACATAAGAAGGACATAAAGGACGAAGAAAGATCATAATCAGGGTTGCCATCCGGACCGTAGTGTTGCCAGCGCTGCATAAGATTGATATGGAAGATATAGCACATTATAGCAATTCATGCACAAGGGAAAATACTATTAACACACAAGACAGTTGAAAAGACTCTGTACACGTGTGTAAAAAGGTTTAACGTAGTTGCGAGTGAATATTACACCCGTGTGAATACAAATGGAGGAAAATAGAGAACAGTAAGCACCATTTGTAGTTTAATTGCAGTTGTCGTGAAGATCACGAATGAATGCGTGGTCAACACACAAACATTTCGCGCAGTGAGCACAGCGGATGAAAGCAAACTGGTCACACGCGTCTCTACAGCATTCCTCTGTGAGTCCTTTTTCAAAGCAATATGCAGAAGGTGTTTTAAACCGTGCAGGATGTTCATTGGAGTAGCCACATTTGAAAAACCCAAAGCATATCATCTTTTGGAATCGCCTGGAGATAAACTGGTAATGAACAAGTGATTGAAGGCGGAGAAAGTTCTCACGTTGCCACACGTTAATACTGGAGAACATCACATATCTGTGATGAACTTCACCATGTTTTAGAATGGACGAAAGAAGAACACATCAGCAGGTTGTATAAGGCCTGTACATTTCGGAGGAATCAGCTTTTTGTAGAACAGATCACCGTCAGGAACTGTCATGTTGTAAAGAGCGTCATTCTCGTTTGGAGTCCAGGAGTCAACCAAAAGCAAAACACGATCCTTACCCTGATCCTCTGTACACGATCCTTACCCCTTCTTCCAGGAAAATTTGCGAATCCCGCTTGGTCATATTCGCTGATCTACTTGCATATGCTTTCACATTGAGGAATTCAGCGACCAGCGCGCTGGAAAGTTAATACTGGGTTTCGAAACAAGAACATACATGTGTGGAAGCAACGTACCGTCCATCCCAATCACCGGCATAATCATATAGGAATGCGTCGTTGCGGTAACTGAACCTACGGCACCAAAGATTGGGTTGCTTGAATTGCTATACTGTGCTATACCTTCCATATCAATGTTATGCAGCGCTGACAACACTGCGGTCCGGATGGCAACCCTGATTATGATCTTTCTTCGTCCTTGATGTCTTTCTTATGTTTAGTTTCGTTCTTTTGGTTGACTTTCTTTCCCTGTTTGCAAGAAATTAACTTTTCCCGTCATTCCTGACTTTCTTCAATTTTGCCGACATTCAATGTTTCCTCTTTCCTCGCTCCGCTCCCTATGGCCGTTAGCACCTTAAATTTCTGTGTTCTCCATATCTTTTCATGCTCAATCAGATGGCGTATGTCTGCATCTGATTTGCGCGACAACCATATGGTCCCTTACTTGTTAGCTCACTAAACAAACATCACAAAACGTATCAGCTTTAAGCTTCAATTTTGTGCATGAAACGCAGCTACCTCGTAGACAAGCGGTCAGCGTACGCCCCTGTGGCGTGGACGATCTGGGTTTGATTCCCGGCGGGATCTCATGCGTTTCGGAGCCCGCGTCACCTATATGCATCTTATAGCCAGGCTTCTCAAAGGGACGCTAAACTCAAAATCAAAACAAATGAAGACAGGTGACCAAATAAAGAGGAAACGGGAGAGACCTGAGAAAACCCATGCACAGGTATTTGTTCATCAGAAAGTCCGCTTGGTGGGCGCTGTGATAGAACCAGGGACTCCATACACTAGAGGATAGCACTTTACCACTGAGCCACGGTACCCCCGTTCGGAAAGATGTTTGTAACACTGTAGCGTCTTTAGTTTGTAACATTGAGAAATAAATGTGTAATTTTTCGTCTGACATGTGAACTGAGAAAAAAATGTAGGTGGCGTACTTAAAAAGATAGGTTACATGAGTAATTCCTGTAGTTTTTGGACTTAACGTACAGCAGACGTATAACTGAAAACGCATGTTTTATAATACTTTCCGTATAAATTTTCTATCTATATGTACTTTCCGTATGAAACAATGTAGGCGGTCAGGATCTCACATACAAATGAAAGTATATAACATATAGCTGACGAAGGTAACATAAGTGCATGTATGTGATATACGGAAAACTGTTAGATGTCAGACATCCTGCAACGGCATGATGCAACATCTAAGGGCAGTGCCTATGTAGTATACGGATAACGTATACTTCGTACTGATTTCTATAGTAAGCAAGAGGATACCGTATATTTGTACAATATACCGCTGTCAGGAGAACGGATTTTTCTCTGTGTAGATTTTAAATACGGTATCATCTGTCAGTACAGTTTGAAAAATATAACTTCATGTTGGGTTATTACAGTGTTAGTAGGTTACCTTAAGAAAATGTCCCTCGACTGACATAAAATGTTCCCTTTCCTTTTCAAATTCTCTCTAATTTGTTGAGTGTCCAATTCATATGTTGGAAATTATGTGATAAGATTAATTTAGTTATATTAAAGGAAGTGCCGACCACATTTCTTTATTCATTTGCTTTTTGCTTATATATTGTTTACATTTTCCTTAACATTTTTTTTACAAAAAATACAAATACCCCCAGTCAGCAATGAGTGCAAATTATGCTACTTTGAACACATAGACACCAACTATTGTTATTGTATTGGTTTACTTCTAAACAACAAAGAAAATTTAAGGATTTATATTGGTCAAAGAGTAAGCGAGAGAATTCCCCTGGATTTTTAAGTTTTATGGGAAAATTTCCCATTTCTCTTTTTGCTAAATTTATCTACGAAATTTCCCTTCTCAAGCTGCGAACTCTGGGTTGACAACGCTGTACACATCTTGGTGTTGCTGGGTATGTTAAACAATTTTTACCTGTTGATGTTTCCTTTATACAAAATTTCAGCGTTTTCTATCTATTAGTTTAGATGTAACACAGTTGTCTGAAACTTCAAAAAAAAAAAAAAAAAAAAAAAAATATGGTCAATTTAAATAGTATGTTGTCCACATATAGGCTTATATGCTACAGTACATACCTAGATACATACCTGCCTGTCTGCTTGCCGCTATTACAGGGTTTTCTCATAGTTTGAAGGCTTTGCATAATAACGTGGAAATTCAATTCCAATCCTAAATATAAAAGTCGATATATTTTAAAGTCTTGACAGAGCGATGACGGGAAGCAGAACATTAGGAGCTACTCCGTAGATACCTACTGTTAGCATAGATCACTATGCGACCTTGGTGTGGAGGACGCGGCCCATGTCAAGACTTCCAGAGACCTCCGGAGGCCTGCCTGTCAAGTAGCTACTGCGCGAGCTTTTGACAAACAGAGTCCTGTGTTCGATTTCCAGAGAGATAGACTTAAAATATTGGAAAGTATTCACTGATTTGGGTTCCATCTTAAATTGTGGGTCCGCAGTGAATTGGATTCCATATTAAACTGTACTTATGAAGCACGAACGTAATTACATGAGTAGTCTCTGAGAAGATCGTCCAAAAGGAAATCAGCCTCCAACAGTAAACATTTCTCTTTATTGATTTTTCCCAGGGAAATTACTAATGTCATACTGTTAGGTTGCAAATAAAATATTGACATCTCCTCCATCACCGTAACATAAACGTAATATAATCACATTTTAATTTTTTTTTTTTTACTTAACATATGGCCTAATTATGTCATTTTTAAAGAATAGTGAATTGGAAAAAGAAATATTGAACGTCCCATGATTATGACCTTAAGGCAAGTGAGTAATTATGGAAGAATTGGTGAAATGAGCATGTGGAAGGAAACCGGAGGAAAACCCACGGATACGATGTTGACCACCGCAAAACTTACTTGACCGGGGATCGAACAAGGGACCGCACGAACCACAGGTAAGTGTTGTACCACTGATCCACTGTTATCCCACAATAATAAATTAGAAACACTATTATATAATATGGCAGCTTCGTATTAGGTTAGAATACGAGTAAACTTTAAATTAAAAAAAAATAAGTGTATTTCAGAAAAGATGCAAGTAAAAAAGGAACAAGTGTAATTATCCGTAAAATATACGAACATAACTGTTGTTATTCAGAAATACAATGTAGTACACTGTGAATTTTCAACCTACAATTTCCTCCCCCCTCCCCCTCCATTCCATTCAACTGCAACGAAAGCCTCTCTAGGAAGTATGTTTTAAGCTTAAAACAAAGAACAATGCATCATACGTATACAAAAAGACACTTATAATAATAATAATTTGCGTAAATAATTATATAAAATTAATAAATGAAGATGGCATGCAAAAACAAGCATTTGAAATTTATCTTCTACTTTCGCAACCTTTTACATTTTTAGTTCTTATGGAAGATAAAACAGAGACAGAAAATTCATGAAACTGATAATTTTATTTTTTTTTAAATAAATTTGACCTACATAGCAATTGTTTACCTTCAATAACGTATTCTCCTACTGAATGTAGTCTTCCATGATTTATCTAGGCTGAGCAGTTGCGCAGAGGTCGTGAGAAATCTGCTTTACTTACTGGCTGGAAATTATAAAACATTTTAGTTATCAATATTATCCACTCTGAAAGTAATTTAAAACAGAAAATAGCTACAGTCTGTAGTTGTATGTACACAAAACAATAGGAAGTCAAACGCAATTTGGTCCAGTGATGCCAACCTGAAACTTTAAAAAACCCTTTCTCGAGAGTCAGAAATTCATATTTTACTCTAGAATTTCCCACGCTATACTAATTACCAAAAGTTCAATAATATGAAAATAAAAACTACTCTATGTCACTCATATTCTTCAATACAAGGTGTTTCAAAAGTACAACACCGTCTCTTTTAAAACCCGCAATGATGCATTTATATTGAATTTGATGTGAGAAATGTACAACATGGCTAGGAGCACACCTTTTGGATGATGGTTCGCGGACGGCCGCCATCTTGAACTTCATCTTTTTTATTTCAAACGATAGGTAGGTCATGTGATACACGATCTTAGGCTAGAATTTGCTCAGGATGTTAAATCTGAAATCATATTTCATGTATCTTTATTTCGTGAGAAGTTATGGAGAACGACAACTGATCTTTACCTGTTACACAATGTGCTCCACATGTGCTCCGTGCTGGGCAATTCACGTGTGCAGACGTCTCTCGCAATTCCTATGACACGGGGCAGAGTAGCTGGGGAAATTTGCTCACAGGCAGTCATACGGATGCCATTTGTGCCTCTGTAGCACCCTGTACACTAAACTGCGACTCATATCACATTGCACGAAGAGACGACGTGTGTTCCACTGTGTTGACATCGAGAAGGATGCCAACACTGCCGTAGCTCCACCGTTGCTGTTCGTGGTTGTCCACTATGCGGTCTGTCTGCGACCGCGCATGTCACTTCAAATTTGGTTAATAACTGTGTCACTGCAACATGTGACACAGAGTGATGTGTATGACGCTGATTCAAATCGGCTGCTACTGCACGGGCACTTCACCCACCCCACAGTGTGATGATCTGGATGCGTTCCTCAGTTGTTAACGATATGGTTCACCACCGGCAGAGAGAGGAGTAATCACCAAATAAAGAGGAAATGAAATGAAATCTTTCAGTTTTGAGTTGATTTTGAGTTTAACGTCCCGTTCAGTAGCGAGGCTATATGGGACGTGGACCTACTGATTAACGAGGAATCCGAACCACATGAGCTCCCGCCGGGAAACGATTTCGGGTCTCCCACGCAACAGGCGCATATGCTAACCGCTTAGCCACGAAGGAGCTCTCTTTCAGTTTTACGTCCCACGGTTATGCCGGTTACGCTAAAGGAGACTGTGATTATGAGAAATGAATGAAATGGTGGAATGAAGAATGTGGGAGGAAACGGGAGAACCTCGAAAAAACCCACGAGGTCCACCAGAAAGTCCACACTGCGCGAGCTGGGATGAAACTAGGGATCCCACAAACCGGAGGTGAACGCTCTGCCACTGAGATACCGCGCTTCCCCAAATAAAGAGGAATAACTTCTCACCAAATAAAGACAAATTAAATCTGATTTTAGATGACATCCTGAGTAAACTGTAGCCTAACCATGTATCACATGGTCCACTTATCGTTTGAAATAAAAAATTGAAATTCAAGATGGCGACATTCAAGGTGGCAAACGTCCACGAACCACCGTCCAAAAGGTGTGCCCCTGGCCGTATTGTATATTTCTTATATCAAGTTCAATATAAATTCATTCGTGCGAATTTTAAAAGGGGTGTTAGGGGACTTTTAAAACACCCTGTATATGAGTAAATTATGCGTAAATTCCGATTATCTATGTTTATAAAAAAAAACATCTTCCTTAAGTCAAACAGGTAGTTACAAGTGTTGAGGAAAACAAGTACATTTTGATGTCAGAATTTAGGTTCTTCCATCTCACTTTTGTATTGTAATCTTCTACTGAACCTAATGAAAGTAGACCAGTTTCAGTCTTCACTTATTTCATATGGATTGGAATGAATGTTTCCGAAATTGGCGGTCGATTGATTCGTATTTTACTTTCTTCCGTAGAGAGCCATTTACTGTATGTTCTCTAATGCTTTTTTGAGCTTTCCAAGTCATGGTATACACTACTTCTACACTAGCATGCATTTTGCAGTAAGAAAATTTGATAATAAGCGTTGATTTCATGTTTACTGAAGACTCATTACTTTACTCGCTGCTTATAGAGAATTTTTGTTGACACTGATGAAGTAAATGTAAGAAAACTCCAATATATGATGTCAGTTCCTAGGAAAATTCCCTTTCCCCTATTCGATAAATTAGTGTCAAAAATCCCACAAAATGCTATTTTTCCCATGGGTAGACATCACTGGTTTTGTCCAATAAATGTAGGTCTATACAAAAGTAAAAAAAAAAAAAAAAAAAAAAAAGAATGAAAGTAATGGGGCGTTTACACTTAGTCGATTTGCGTTCGATTCAGTTGAATTGACGTCACTTTCAACTTAATCGACCGTGTAAACGGGAATTCAACTTAATCGCTTGTTGATCGAAAGCGACTAATCGACTGGCAACTGAATTAAAAGATGTTCTATTTTCTGTGGTTGAAATAATTGAACACATCCATCGATCTGATTCGGCCTAGTTGCTTCGATTTAGTGGCAAATGCAGCGAGTCGATTTAGTCGTGCGACTAAATCGACCAAGTGTAAACGCCCCATAAGGACCACTGCATTAAGTTTTCTCGCTCTTAATTCTTAACTTAGCACAGTAGAGGCGCACCCACTCGGTCCTAATTCATCCCCCACTTCTCCAAAAAAAACTTCCTAACTCAACACACATTTCTACGCTTCCTCAATGAAACTACATTTGTTGAAAAGGGAAATGATTGATGTATCATGAACATTTGATCTTACACTTCATCTGTACTCTTTCGCTTATAAAATCAATTTAGTTCTATCATTTTCTCTGAAAATATAGGTGAAAGAATTATAGAGTTACTTGACGGGTGCAGAATAATACCCGTTCAATACAATATAGACGTAATGGCTTGTGGTATTGGACAACTCCCCGAAGCTTGGATATCTCCCAACAGACATTTCAGGATGCGCGCCTGGTGTACAATAAAGAAACTACGGATAATTAAACACATGAAATATATGCATTGGAACCTAAGTTTAAGCTGTAAAAATTTTCACATACATCGAATAGAAAGAATAGAAAAATTATGTATGATTGACAAAAATGTTTTTAAAACTAAAAAAGAGAAAATACAGTAGACTCTCGAATACCCAGCCTAATATGGCGGAAGGGTAGACCGGATAAGAAATAGCCGGATAGGCTGGAGTTCTATGAACTCATTTCATTATGAACATTCAGGGTACCCCAAGAACAATTTTCAAATACAGTAATGTACAGTTATAATCAGCAACAGCGGAAAGCGTACTGTATTGAGGCCCGTTATACACTGATGAAACAATGAACAAGCAACAAAACGCTGCTCTTTTCCTGTCACAGCTTGTATTTTGCACACGACACGTACGAGGGTCGTAGAAGACGCTCACATCCAATGCATGGGCAATGTTGCAACGCTTTGCCTTCCTCAATTAATTACGATAAAAGAAAACTAGGACGGATAATCGCGAGCCGGATACTCGGGAGTCTGCTGTAGTTCGATTTCATTTTCTCCCTCAATTAAAAATTTACTGGCCTTGTGTGACTGAATGATCACCGTAATATGCAGTCATAGGGTGAATTCCCAATGAAAGAAAGCTTCATCAGTGTTGAACTAGTATTTTGACGCAATTAGTGACAGCTATTAAATGTAGAAATCTCAAACACTAGTTTTGGAAGCCAAAGATACTGAGAACAGAATTCAACGTACTCACCTTTGATTATCCAAGCTATCTGAAAGGCTCAGGATTACTACAGGCGGTAGGACTATCTTGGTTAAACATCTCAGTGAATTCATCCGGGAAAATAAAACTTACAAAAATAAATATTAAATTATTGGTAAGTCTGATGGAAAATATAGGTTCAATTTGTACTGAAAACATATTGTTATATCATTTTCTTTACAATTTTTTTCAAGCAAACGCAATATAACCAAATTCTATTTTTCCCTTTTACGAGGGTTGTTTAACTCGAAGTGGAAACATAGTTGTGAAATGGAATGTAGTGAATCACTCACCTCAAGAAGCTTACAGTCCTTCGATGTAGTCTCCGCCAGCCTGTTGAACCCTTCGCCAGATGTCTGGTAACCGTTGAATACCTGTCAAAGCCCTACTTTGTGAGAGGGCGTTGACAGTGCGCCCTAAGGCACAAACAATGTTGGGAATGTTTCTGAAACCTTTACCCCTGATAGGTTCTTTCATTTTGGGGAAAAGATCAAAATCGCAAGGGCTCATATCCGGGGAGTATGGCGGGTGTTCCAGTACCTCCCAACCCAATCGTCGTAACACAGTCCTTACTGGATTGGCTGTATGGCATCTGGCATTGTCGTGTAGGAGACTTGGTCCCAACTGCAGGAGGTGTGGACGTTTGCGCCGCAATACTGGACGCAAATGGTGACTGAGGTATGAAGCATAGTTTGCAGCATTGACGGTAACGCCCGGTGGAACTGGATGTGACAAGATAATGTATTCTTGGTTGTATGACATTATCATCATCACCTTCATGTTTGCTGGCTCTTGCCTAAGTTTTTTCGGTCATGGAAATTCTGGGTGGCGCCATTCACTCGACTGACGTTTCAACTCAGGCTCGTAGGATCTTTCCCACGTTTCGTCACTTACAATAATGCGGTGCAAGAAGTCATCACCTTCCTTATTGTAACGTTGAAAGTGTAGGTGCGCACATTCCCACCTATGCCACTTTTGAACCTCGGCCAGATCATGGGATACCCATCTGGCTGCAATTTTCGGCATGCCAAGATATGTGTTAGCATGTGGAACACTGATCCGGAAGAAATATTTAGCTCCTGCGCCAGTTCACTACAAATACAGCGCCGATCACCGTCAAGCAATGTACGTTGTCTTGCAAGATGAATTTCGTCCGTAGCCGTTCGCATATGCTATCAACCGTGCATTTTGTCTGTTGACTGTCCTCCCGCCTGAAATGCTGCGACCCATCTCGCCAATGTCCGATACGGTACAGCAGCTTCACCGCAGGCCTCTACTAATCCTCTGTGAATCGTAATAACATTTCGCCCTCGTGCCACCTTGAATTTGATAAACACACGATGTTCTGGACGCGTGAACATTGCGTTAGCGTGGTATTTCACACAACAATCACTTTAACAATGTCTGCTCGCCACACACACCGTAATATGGGACCAAAGCAGCGTTAAACTGACTCGTACACGTCCACGGAACACACTCCATTGTCATTTGTCTCCTGCCCAGACGACACTCCAATCGTAGCAGTGTTGCCAGTTCGAGTTAATTGACCCTCGTATTTCTGTTTATAATGTTCTTTGCTTTCAACAAAAGACGAAAAAAAAAGACAGAAGTATTTTTTTTACGGATTATATAGTAAAACTAGCCAGCCTGGTTCTGATTGTCTGTATAACGAATACATACAGTAATTTATTTATTCTATTATTTATACTTTTAGACAGAGTCTATAAAGACAAGAACGAAAACGGTGGTAAAAGGTATAAAAGTGATCTATACGATATTTAATGTTAAAAGGTGGCTTTTGTCCTTTGGAACTGAGGGAGAACTCTACAGATAACTCGGTCAAGATTGTTAGTCACTGGATTCGGAGCAAAGTTCTCCTGGTTGAGCAACAAGAACGCTAGTCCTTACCTTTAAAAGCCAACGGCTTTCAATACAAAATTTCAGCAGTCAAACTATGATAAAATGAAGTTTTTCCAGCAATGAACAAATCAAAAGCTTCTTGTCTCATTTGAAGGTAAGCTGTTTCGTTGGAATCCTTATAATAAATAAACGATGGAAACATAGTCTGGCAGCTAAGACACTTGAATTGTGGTCTGCACCATGTCAGATAATCACGCGGTGACTGAAGTGAGTCTAGATATGCAATGAGAGAAGTGTTCTTTGTACATCTATGAACAACATTTCATCCTTTTTCTGAAACTAGCGATGATAGAATGTCGGCAATATTTCATAAACTGATAGAGTAAAGCTTCTACGAGCAAAAATGCAGATATAGCAAATATTTTGTCTTAAATTGCTTCTTTATCCGTTTTGGATCAAAAGATCCAATATATTTCAATCAAAAATTTTCTTGGTCTTATATCTGGAGAACTACATATAGTATAGCCAAACCCAAACTATCTCTTAACTCAGTATGATGTGCTTATCCCGTAGAAAATACGAAAACTCAAATTAGGGGCCCTTCAATAATTTTGTAGCCTCTCATCCAAAAAATAATTACGGGCCAAGATCGCAAACTTTTGATCCATTTCTTGAATTATTTCCAAAGTTCTTGTTTAAATTTTCCTTTAGTCCGTATTTTACCTATGCGTTTCGAACAAAAACGAAATGAAAAATTTTCAGTTAGTGGATGATAAAGCAAGTGAATGATAATGAGAGATTTGGTGGAAAGAGAATGTGTGAGGAAAAGGAAGTACCACGAGAAAACCCACATACGTGATGATGTTCACCACAAATTTACTTTGCTGGAGATCGAACTAGGGACCTCATGCAGCAGAGGTAAGCGCTTTACCATTGAGCTACCGTGGTTTAGCAATTAATTAATTTAAAGCAATCAATCAATATTTCCCTCTTGACATAATTGTTTTCATTTCATTATGAAGGCCATAGACGCATACACTTGCATGACCAACATGCATGAAAGATTTGTTTCATCATGCATATTGGAAAAACTTTTTGCCCACACACGCA
Source organism: Thermobia domestica (assembly GCF_964235325.1). NCBI lineage: Eukaryota > Metazoa > Arthropoda > Insecta > Zygentoma > Lepismatidae > Thermobia > Thermobia domestica. The sequence continues at coordinate 57,695,389 of NC_137470.1, read as the reverse complement.
CCAATTTGCTGTCCAACTTAATGACTTTGGCATTGCTGAGGAAAGAGTCACATGATTTTTTTCCGCTGTCATGATTGGCGGACCTAAATATAAAACAACTAACTTGCATGAACGAGCACATACACGATAAACATGCATGAAGAATGGCAAGACCGCTGGTAATTAGTAATAACAACGATTTAAAATCAATAAGAATGTAAGTCAGACAGGCCTCACAATGCGCGCACTATTTCTACATTCATAGGTGGAAGTAAGAAAAACTTCAGCCAGAATGGTCGAAAGCGGGATTGAATCCCGGACTTCTCGATAAAAGCGGAATAGCTAACATCTCGCTCATCTTTGTTTACAGTTATGCTTGATTTAAATCTATTCCGTATGTTCTCTTCGTTTAAGGGGCAGTTTCGTAATGATATGTTGTATTTCTCTTGTTAAAAATTCCGAAAACTTCAGGATACCGTTGTTAATATCGGTCCGTTGAGTTGTCTTTTTTGGCTTGTTTGGCGTCCTTCTCATCACTGAGGCCTCTATAGAGACGGGACCTATGACTTAAAGTTGAATTCGAACCGTTAACTGGTTTTTAATCTGAGGCATTGGGCTCTCAGAGCGAATTTAACCCGCGACCACGCGCGTCGTAGGCGAGAACTCTAGCCATGAGGCTATAAAGTCGCCGTTTCGAAGATGAGCTAAATCAGTGACATTTTCAAAATTTCTTTATAAAATTGTAGGAAATGTGCATTTCGAATCCTCTCCTGTCCAAATTTCAATTTTAAAGAATATTTATGGAGGAATAGAGTTCTATGCTTAATGCTACCTTTGCCTCCATTTTTATAGATGGTGAAGTGAACGGTGGTACCCCAAGATCACGAAATTGACAAGTTTACAATTCTGCCAAATTCCAAAACTACTCAGCCTTTGACATCAAAATTGTAGGGGAAACTGTTGTACCTAGACCATAACGTACTTAGGAGCATTTGTAATTTCTGGTAAGTCTTGCAGCCTGTCGTCGTTCTGCGATACGAGGTAGAGAGGAAGATACCAGATGTGACTGCAGTGCGTTTGTCTGTGCCATTGAACAAGACTTGAGGTCATGAGAGGTGATACAAATTTTAAGGTGTGCTTTGTAAATATTTTCGTAATGACATTATTGTGATCTAGGATAAACCATTGATGAATTTACAAACAACAATGTAGTCATCGTTTTCAGCGTTTCTCGTTACCAACAATACACTACTTTCTCTTTTCTGTAGTTGTAACTTATAACTTGAAAACCAAATTTCTGAAACATGATCTCTTGTTGTAGCAAGGAACACAAGCACCTGACAAATCTTGGAATATGTTCCTAGGTATTTCAGTACATTTATTTTTTGTTATTTTATTGCAGATCACAATGAACGAAATACATTTGGTGTAAAGAGGGTGAAATGAAAATGGCTATTGAAGTTGTTGCAGCTGAACCTGCCACGAAGATCTCAATTACAGAAGCCGTAAAATATACAACGTAAAACTCGCTACGCTTTCTAGGAGTTTAGCAAGTTCAGGAAATCTGGTGTACAGACTTACAAATATGCTAGAAATTTTCATGTGAAGTGGGCGTACAGCATACACGGCATAATGACGCAGTGTGGAGGTTCCATGTTCACTCAGTCCTCCACTGCATTGACAGTATAACTGAACTGCAAGAACTAGATAGTATGTTCGATATACGCACACCAACAACTGACTTTCGCCTTATCTTCATTGCATTCAACTCACAGTGTGAGGACGAATTGAATACAAACCTCCATAAAAAGCGACAGAACTTTCATGGCTACATTTATATATTTGCTAGAATGCTGTTAAATATATATGTATTCATGAAAGAATATATGTGTATATGAATTTGAACATAACACTAAAACGCCTGGGTTAATTTCAACTAAACCTGTTATACATATGACATGCAGTCCGAAAAAGTTCAGTGGGAGCAAGGCCTCATTAGCATTAACTTACGGGGTGGAAAGAGTACGCTATGATTATTTAAACATAATATTTCTTTGTACTTTTAAACACCATAAAATGAAAGACTGAGATGAAACCAATCAATCGTTTTAAGCTGAACGATCCAGTACAACGAAGAGCAAGAAGCATATAACTTCCTCATAAACCCAATAGGTGTCAATTTAAAATGAGAAATACTTCGAGTTTGTTTTCTTATTTATTGCAATCATGATAATTAGATATTTATATGATAAATAACGCTAAAAAAATCTGTTCTACATGCCTTAATATTTCTTAGTCTTACAAACCGTCCATTTTCTTACATTCGTTGGTGAATTTGTAACATTTCACAGGGATATAATTACTTCTTGGGATACTAGTTCAGGGTTGAAGCACAATCTCTAGCTACGTAAAGACACGTGTTGTTTTACTTTCTTTTTGCAAGGGAGCTGAAGCTTTCCATGATTATATAATACAATGATAGGAAATGAAGTACCACTCACTGATTCAGCACTCGGAGAAATGAATAAGAAACTGTATGGAAAATACAAAATAAAATAGAAGTTTTAACTATTCTTTTTCATTCCATTTTTTAATTTATTTTATATTTCAATTATTACTCCACAGTTACTCATGAACAAAATTATAACAATCGTTTACTGAAATCTTCAGCGAGTAAGAACTCAATAAAACATTTCAGTAAAAGATCCTTTCCAAGTTCTTTAGAAATAAATGAATTAATATATAGTCCACTCCTAAATCTTTCGGATCCAGATTTTTTTTTTTTTTTGCGTTTTCCTACATTTGCAGTTACTGACTTATTGCTAAAAAACTATTTACCCGATTGATATGGTTAAGGCCTTGTTTCTTATAAGATAGATGTGACTCTTTTCGGTGTAAGTTCCACTGCAGTGTTGGCAAGGGAATGGAAATTCTTGAGGGAAATATGGCAGTAAAATATACAAAAAAATTCCCTAACCGAATTTCAAGATTTTTTGTAGTTGGATCCACTGTTACCACATGGGTTCAGGCCACCTAAAAACATTTGGTGTGCTGACAAGGCACAGTAAAACATTACGTTCCTGGTTGCCGTACAAAGAGAGAAAGAAAAAATCCTCTGACATCATACACATGAAATTTTGACACTGTTTACGTCTCGCAAGCAAAAAATCAACAATCAATCACAATCAGCTTTTACAGCGTCCCTAATTATCCTACTGAAATTTTTAATAGTGAGTTTTTTAGGCAAAGAAGAAGGCTTTCAGGTTCAGGAAGAAGGCTACGTTTGTTCCAATGTAGCCAGCAAGAGGGAAATAATAGAGGGTGAGAAAAAAAAATTTTCCGAATTTTTCACCCAAAATAGGGAATTAATTTTGTGGTTGCAAACACTGCCTCCAAACAGGCGCCAACTATTTGAAAATAAATTTTAGTACCCAATTAATACATCCTACGATTGTCATGGCGATATCTATCAAAGTAAGCATGAAATTAAAAAAAATCTCGTTCTACGTAAGAAATTTACCATTTTCTTACCATTTACAGAATATGGTATATTATTAACCTCAACTGTACTTTTCCTAATAACTCTAGTGAAACTTTTTATGGTGCGTTGTGTAGGATATAGACAAGTGTTTCAGAAAGTTGTGAGTTTGTTTCAATGTAGCCTTCAAGAGGGAAATGATAGAGACAAAACAATGATTTTTTTTGTTTCAAATTTTCCCCCTAAAATTGTGGAATAAAATTTTGGCTGGAGACGCTGCTACCAGACAGACGCAAACTATCCTAAAATAACATTGGTACACCACTAATATATCCTATAAATATTATGACGATATTTAAGAAACAAAGCTTCTAATTACAAAAAAAAAAAAAATACATTATGGTAAACAGGAAAGTAGGATAAAAACTAGACAAATCAAGGGTTGGAAACTAAATACGAATCTTTATTGCGCCCCCTAATTACTCCATTGTAACTATGTGTACTCTCTTTAATTCAGTAAGAAGCAACGTTTGACCTGTGTAAGTTGACTTGTGCTTGGACGTGTAGGTACGGATTTATAAACAAAATATTTCGAAAATTTCGATTCTTTTTGCCCAATTTTGGTGAAATTTTAATTGAATTTCGTGTTGATGTGAACAATTAGGTATTTATCCGAGATATCTACCTGATAAATCTTAAGTAGTTTTCTCTACAACGAAGATAGTTACAGGAAAAAAACTAGAAAAAAGAAAATTCGAAAATTCGCAAATTTTTTACTTTGGGCTGAAATTTGAGAAGGAAATTAGAAATCCAAAAGGAAAGAAACTAATATAATATACTATGTCCAAATCATATCTGACCAAAAAGATATCCCGATATCGTAATTAGTGTCCACACAGGAGTGGATTAAAAATTGGCAGAGCCGTGTTTGCTACTTTGGCCACCTGTTTCCGAAAGGGTTAATAGTGAAACATTTATTGCAAACTATATATATACAGTGATCGAAGTGAGACGGTATGCTGTGGTATATAATACCACCTCTGGTTTTTTAGTTATCAAGACATACCGTCACTGGAGAGTAGATGCCAAAATACCTTTAATAAATCCATTTTTATGCACAGTAATTGACGAATAGCTTTGCAGGTAAAAATATTTCATTTTTTTATATATAGAAATAATTGCTAATTTGACAACAACGACATTTTTGTTGTCTTTTTCCTACTTTTTGTTTTTAAAATAACGTGTCTTCAAAGAAGTTAATCAGTTTTATATGTTGATGTGCCATATTGAATTGTTTCTTTCTTACGTATGTGTGCGTCTTCTTGCCTTAATGCATGTAAATGTCGGGTTTTGAGAATGGACGGATTTATGGGTTGTTTGCTGTGGGGAGGATCTTCCGGGGGTTTGGAATACCCCTTAGTCAAGTGGGGGTTCCGGGAATTTTCACGTAGGAAATTGTTAATATGAAAACACGGTTCTTCAGTATTTTTATGTACAATTTTCTATAATACAAGATAAGGGGATTTGTTTTTTTCGGAAAGTTGCTCGCAGGGAGTAAAGTTTATTCATGTCCCCCGGTGTAACTACAAAGAAGCTCATCTGAAGTTAGCCCCGCACTCATTTGTATGCAAACAGATTTTCACCAAATTTATCACATCGTTAATGCACTTAAACTCACTAAGCACTCATGTTAGTGTTACCATATTTTGGGATTTATTCAAGACTAGCAGCGTTCACCCCGCTTCGCTGCGGTCACCCCGGAACGCAATAAACTTTGTTACTTAGATAATTTTTACTTTTTCGCTTTCAAGTGATATGATAAAAACCATAGAAGATTGCAGTAAATCTTAACATTATATCGCCTGTCATTTATGTTAACCCGCCCCGCTTCGCTGCGGTCATCCCGGTGCTGGCATATTGTAAAAGTGTCTGTAAAAATAAGCAAATCAATTAAAAAATTTTAAAGAGAAGATTCAAGCTATTTTCCGCTGTATATCGCCTGTCATTTATGTTAACCCGCCGAGTGACACGGTCATGCGGGTTGCATATAAATACGTTTATTTTTACCTATGATGAACTAATAACAAAGGATTTGTACGTTATGGACACTTGAATGGTCAATTATCTCAAGACACTGGTAATTAAAAATTAAAGTGATATGATAAAAACCATCTAGGGTCCAAATCCTAATAACCCCCCAAAAATGAAAGAAATTGGTTCAGCCGTATTAGCGTGATGAGCGGACAAAGGATTTTGTACGTTCTCTTTTATATATATAGATAGATTTTTCGTGGGAAGCTAACTTAAGAAAAAATCAAATTCTCTACATATTGACGTAGAAACATGAGGTTAACGGCAACGATTAATGCATTGTTAGTGCACTTAAACGCACTAAGATCTAATGTTAGTGCTGTCATATTTTCGGATTTATTTAAGATTTTTGGTTGGGGCAAACTTCAGAAATATCAAATTCCATACAAACTGTTAGTGTTTCCTAGAACCACTTATGATGCACTAAAGAATGGCACTAATTTTTTCGTTAGTGCTTGAAGTGGGGGCAAGATCACGCTGACCTCCAAAGATATTTTACTTGTAGCACCTACACTAATGAAGCACTAACGAAGCACATGAAGCACCAATGATAAATTTATTGTCAATTGTTAGTGAATCGTCAGTGCTTCTTAGTGCATTAACGCCTAACTTTAGTGCTTCAATAGTATAGGTGCTACAAATAAAAACCTCTTAAGGGACCAAGTTCACGCTGTCCCAGCCACTTCAAACACTAAGAAAAAATAAGTGATTCATTAGTGCTCCCTAGTCTACCAGCACCTAACGTCAGTGCTTCATTAGTAGGTGCTACAACTAAAAAAAGCGTTTGCGGTCCAGCGTGACATTGGCTCCCACTTCAAGCATTAACGAAAAATAAGTGCCACTCATAGTTTCCCTAGCGCTGAACTATTGATGTAGATATGGCCAACACTGTTCAACAACGAAAATGTAAATTGAACAAAATCAGCTAATTCTTATTGATTTTGTGGTGCTGATCACGAATTTGAAAGTTATTTTCGAATATTAGCTCTACTTTTCGTTTTACAGGCATGTCTAATAATAACGCTTTACAAATAAATATATTCACTTCGTTTGGGGTAAAATGTTACACTGATCCGGCAACACTGGATAAACTATATGAACGCTTGGTTTCATTCTGTTCCTTATCTCAGTAGTGTTCTGCTATTGTTAGAAAGACAGGTTTAGTGCAGTTATCAGCGTTTTGTGTAGTGCAGGACATAAAAATACAACTACAAGTACGCAAAAATACTGGTATTTCGAATGTATATTTTTTAAATAATTGTCGGAACTATTTCAAGTGACATTTTGAGGATTTCAATAAACAAAAATGCCGCGAAATTGTGTAAACAGTGCGGATAGCTTCTGCTACGTGTGTGGGGAAGTGACATTTTCCTCACAAAAGCAGACTATAACACCACTAATAAGAAAAGCCTATCAATATTACTTTGGTTGTAAAATTGGAAACCAAGATAAATCTTGGGCACCCCACATTGTGTGTAACACTTGTGCCAGCAAGCTAAGAAATTTTATTAATGGAAAGGGGCGCTCAATGCCTTTTGCAGTGCCCATGGTTTGAAGGGAGCCAAGCGACCACATCAGAGACTGTTATTTTTGTATGGTTCCTTCCGTCAAGAAAGGAATTTCCACGAAGAAGAAGCGGGCCTTGATCTATCCTAACATTCCTTCTGCAATGCGCCCTGTTCCACGGAGAAGGACTACATGTTCCTGACCCACCTAAAGAATACGATCTTTTTTCTGATGATGATCAAGAAGTTGAAGCTCCTGAATCAAGTACTTCGAAGGACCCTACGTTTGTTGTAGAAGAACCTCCATGTGAACCACATAGACTTACTCAAGAGGAAGTAAGTGATCTAATCAGAGACTTGGACCTCTCGAAAAGCAAAGCCGAAATTTTAGCGTCACGCTTAAAGCAATGGAATTTATTGCAGGAAAAAATTAAATATTTCAGTGTATCGAAATAGGGAGTAGATGTTCACTTCATTTTTTACTATGGAAGACACACTTGTAGCATGTACAGATGTAAATGGTCTCATGAGGGCACTTAAAATTAATTACGAACCTACGGAGTGGAGTCTCTTTATAGATTCGTCCAAGGTGAGTTTAAAGGCAGTGCTTTTACATATTGGAAATGAACTTCCTTCAATTCCTGTAGGTTACGCAGTTCATATGAAGGAATCTTATGAAAACTTGAAACGTTTACTTCAAGCCATTAAATATTACGATTTTCAGTGGCTCATTTATGGTGACCTTAAATTAATAGCACTGTTGCTAGGTATGCAGTTAGGGTATACAAAGTATTGTTGCTTTATATGTGAATGGGACAGTAGAGATCGTGGATCTCATTACCGCAAAAGTGATTGGAGTACCAGAGAAACTCTTCAGCCGGAAGTGAAAAATGTGCAGCATGAACCACTGATAGATCGTAACCGAATTTTGCTTCCCCCTCTACATATTAAATTAGGTCTTATGAAAAGTTTTGTTAAGAGCATGAACCAAGAGGATGAGGCCTATAAGTACCTAAGAGGACAATTCCCTCGATTAAGTGATGCCAAAGTTAAAGAGGGTGTTTTCATAGGGCCACAGATTAGGCAACTATTTAAAGATCAAAAATTCGACGAAATTCTCCAAGGTGAGGAGAAAGCTGCGTGGGAAAGCTTGAAGAGTGCTTGTTCAGAATTCTTGGGAAGACACCGAGCAACAAATTACAAACAACTGGTAGCAAAGTTGTTATTGTGCTACGAAAATCTTGGTTGCAATATGTCTCTGAAACTCCACTTTCTTCATTCACATCTAGACTTCTTTCATGAAGATTGTGGAGCAGTAAGTGACGAACATGGTGAGCGTTTCCATAAAGATATTGCAGCCATGGAGAAGAGATATGTGGGAAGGTGGAGTTCTAACATATTGGCCGACTACTGTTGGACTATTGCAAGGGATGCTCCAGATGTAACCTACAAAAGGCAACCAAGCGAAGACGCTCAAAATAAATTAAACATAATCCTGTACAAGGGATCACTTGAAACTTTGTCCACATTGCAGTGTAGTTCTTGCACAAAAAGGTATTTGTACATATTTTTCATGTTTTGATGTTAATACTGATTTTTATTACGGAATTGTTAATGTTTAACTTGACCACGGTTACTTTATTTTCTGTATCGCTGTGAAACTGGTATTTGCGCAATTTTGAAAAAGGAAGTACAAGGGTATAGAAAGCTATAGGTTACGGTACTTCTTAACTCCCCAGCTTATCACATCACAGTGAAATAGATGAAAACAAGGAAATGTAGGTTTTTACAAGGATTTTGCTTAAATGTTCTATAAATATTAATACATTTGTATATATACAGCTACTGTTGTACAAGGGCGTTCTTTTTCACAACCTGAGCTAAGAAAATTCTTCTATTATCATTTCCTTTCATATTATGCTTAAATGAATGTAAAAATCGCAATTTCAAAGAATTTACATACTTTCGATCAAAATTTGTTGAACAGTGTTACCAGTATATGTCACGAAACTCCCATAAGAAATTCATGGGGAATTTTTCATTGCGTCAAATTTGCACAAAAATCAAAAGCAGTAATGATCTCTTCTAGTGCAATCGTTAGTGCATCGTTAGTGCTTCTTAGTACGCCAACACCTAACGTTAGAGCTTCATTCAGACTGAGCTTGGAACCATCCACTTCAAGCAATAACGAAAAAATATTGCCGTTCGTTAGAGCTTCTAGAAAACACTATCAGTTTTGTTAGTGCTTTACTATTGGTATTTTTATGGTTAGTTACATGTCATGAAAATCAGGTAAGAAATTTAATTGGAGTTTTTCACTGTGTCAAATTTCCGCCAAATTAAAAACCATTACTGATATCTTCTAGTGCAATCGTTAGTGCACCTTAGTGCACCAACCCCTAAAGTTAATGCTTCATTAGTGTATGTGCTACAAGTAAAATATCTTTGGAGGTCAGCGTGAACTTGCCCCCACTTCAACCACTAACAAAGTGTTTAGTGCATTCGTTAGTGCTTCAAGAAAACTCTGACAGTTTGTATGGAATTTTATATTTCTGAAGTTGGCTGTTACCAAAAATCTAGAATAAATCCCAAAGTATGGTAGCGCTAACGTTAGTGCTTAGTGCGTTCAAGTGCACTAACGATTGCTGTTAACCCCATTTTTCTACCTCAACTGCTATGCAATTTGATACTTCTGAAGTTGAACTTACCAAAAATCTTGAGTAAATCCCAAACTATAGTAGTGGTAACGTTAGTTCTTAATGCTTTTAAGTACACTAACGATGCACTAACGTTTTCCATTAATCACATGATTCTACCTTAACTTCTATGGAATTGTATACTTCTAAAGTTGACCCCCACCAACAATCTTTAATATACCTCAAACTATAGTATCAAAAACGTTAGTGCTTAGTACATTTAGGTGCATTAACGGTGCACTAACCATTGCCGTTAATCCCATGTTTCTACCTCAATTTGTATGGAATTTTATGTTTCTAAAGTTGTCCCCACCAAATATCTTCAATAACTCATATACTCTGATAGTACTAACGTTAGTGGTTAGTGCGTTTAAGTGCACTAACGATTTCCGTTAACCGTATGTTTCTATCTCAATTTGTATGGAATTTGATAATTCACAAGTCGCCCCCACCAAAAGTATTGAATAAATCCCAAAATATGGTAGCACTAGCATTAGTGTTTAGTGTGTTTAAGTGCACTAATCATGTACTAACGATTACCGTTTACCCCATGTTTCTATCTCAATTTGTATAGAATTTGGTACTTCTGAAGTTGCCCCCCACTATGATTCTTGAATAAATCCCAAAATATGGTAGCAGTACATTAGTGCTTAGTGCGTTTAAGTGCACTACGATGCACTAACGATTGCCGTTAATCTCATGTTTCTGCCTCAGTTTGTATAGAATTTGATATTTCTGAACCAAAAGGTAAAAGGACAATAGGAATGTATAAAAAAAAAAACCAATATAATTCCCTTCTTCAAACAATTACACTATGTTTAATAAATAAGCCCACAAAATTTTGATTATTCTTAATTAAATTGCGACCGACTTTAGTAGTACACTTGCCAAAAAGAAAGTTGTTATCGAAAATGCCCAGCCGCATCTGCAAATTACTATAATAATAATAATTATTATTATTAATCAAGATCTTCTTAAAACTAATAAAGAAGGCGAAGAATATGTTGCAGAATGACATCATCCAAATACAAGTGATCTACGTTAAAGTAAGACATTGAAAGATAAACGTTTCAAGATAAAATTTGAATTTAGTAAGTTTTTATTGAGTTCGAAACACTGCTCTCGGAGTCCGCTACTTAGTAGAAGAATATTACTCAATCTATATTAAGGGAATATAGATAATATTCTTCGGAAGAAGAATATTGAATGAGATTTTATCAAGATATACCGGTACTGGAATTAAACAAGGATTTTTTTAAAGTAGAGCTCAGCTTGAAAGCTTAGCTTGAAAGTGTAGTTTTGTGTCGAGTATCGGACAAAAGTCCCTGACTCGATGATAGCTGTAGAAAACAAAATGATGAGACCTTTGGGGGGTGAGTTAGAACATGAGATACGACGACGTCATGTGGCCTTCAGCTGCAACTGTCGCAGTGAGGGGGAGAGTGTGGGTAAAGAGTTATGCTACAAACGTGGCGTCCTGTAAGTTCGTCGTGTGTGTGCGCTGTGCCAATGGCTGCTATAGCGGGGTTGACGTGGCGGGGGAGCTTGGCCCAAAAACGAGTATGGTGTTGATGTAACACGTCCCGGAAAGGATAACTAACTAAATAACTAACTAACACTATGGCCTATGGAACCCGGAGGTTCAGTGCCGCGTTCACAAAAGCTCTCCACTGACTTCTATCCTTAGCTAATTGCATCCATTTTCTACTTTGTATACCTATCTCTGCGAGATCCATCTTAATATTGTCCTCCCATCTGCGCCTAGGTCTTCCTAATGGTCGTTTTCCTATGTGTCTACCAGCCAAGACTTTGAAAGCGTTTCTACTTTCTTCCATTCTAACTACATGAACTGCCCACCTAAGCCTCCTGGACTTGACGACCGTAACAATGTTGGGTAAACCGTATAAACTATGTAGTTCCCCGTTATGAAGCTTCCGCCATTCCCCATTCCCGTTCCTCTTGGGTCCGAATATTCTTCTCAGGATCCTGTTCTCAAATACTTTCAGTCTGTGTTCTTTCCTCAGAGTAAGCGACCATGTCTCACAACCATACAGAACAACAGGCACGAAAATCGTTTTATATATTTTAAGCTTCAAATTCCTCGACAGAATTTGCGACGACAAGAGATTTTGAACCGAATAGTAACACGAATTCCCTGCTTTTAGTCGACATTTAATTTCTTCGTGAATATGATTTTCGTCTGTTAATATTGATCCTAAATATTTGAAGGTATCCGCTTTATCAAAAGCATTATTTAATATTTTAACGCCTCCACAATTTGAAGTATTACGGTCCCGACGCACTTCCATGTATTTAGTTTTCTCTGCATTTACTTCTAATCCCATGTCCCTGCAAGCGTTTAATAAGATCTCTGCATTTATTTCTACTGTTCTCCTATCATCCCCTATTAAATTTACATAATCAGCATATGCCATAACCTGATGAATGCCGTTCAACTCTAGGCCCTGGTTGCTATCTTTGATTTTCCTTATGGCGTATTCCAGCACAAAGTTAAATAATAATGGCGACAACGCATCTCCTTGTTTCAGGCCATTTTCGACGTGGAAGCTCGTGGACAAAAATTTTCCTACCCGGATTTCACTTTGGGATTCACTTAAGCATATCTTAATTAATCTAATTAGCTTTCTCGGAATTCCAAGTTCTGTAAGAACGTTGTATAATGTTTCTCTCCTAACCGAGTCGTAAGCCTTTCTAAAATCAATAAATAGTTAATGTACCGGGGTATTGTATTCCCACTTCTTTTCGAGTATTTGGCGAATGGTAAATATTTGGTCGATAGTTGATCGATTTCGTCTAAATCCGCACTGATAATCTCCAATAATTTCATCTGCGTATGGGGTCAATCTTGCTAACAGAATATTTGAAAGGATTTTATAGGATGATGACAGAAGAGAAATGCCTCGATAATTATTACAGTCAGTTTTGTCGCCTTTCTTGTGAATTGGAACAATGATTGTTTCTTTCCACTCTTGTGGCAATTCTTCCTTGTTCCAGATAAGGAGAATGAGTTTGTGTATCTTGTCCCACAATTTTTCGCCTCCAGCTAAGATTAACTCAGCCGGAATTTCATCTACACCCGGAGATTTGTGTTACTTCAATTTCTTTATAGCGTCATCCACTTCTATTCGATTGGGTTCTGGAATATACGGTTCTGCGGTGAGTATCTCCTTTTCTCCACACACATTAGTTTTTGGCTGCGTGTTCAGCAAATCGTCAAAGAAATCTTTCCATCTATTTAAGAGGCTATCCGTATCGGTGAGAACTGTTCCGTCAGATTTCTTTAATATATAAGCATGCTACCTACCGTTTCCCTTGGGTGCTGGCTCACGAAGAACTCCCTAAGAAAACAGCTGATAACAATCCTGGTCCAGGCTCATATTCTGTTGGGCGCAGATTGATAATGTTGAAATGTGAACAGTGATTTGACATGAGCCACGTTGATGCTTTTGAGACTCAGGTTGTGTTATACTTACTTTTGCGTATGCACACGCATACATACACGTAACTGGCAAGCCGTCTGCTCACAGGAATTCACACACACATGAATGAAGACGGTGATATTTACTTAGGTAACTTCCTATTTATTGAGTATAGATATATGTGGGTGCGGAACAAAATATATATATATATATATATATATATATATATATATATATATATATATATATATATATATTAACAACACACAAAATTCTCACTTGGCAGAGCTAAATGCTCAAACAGAAGAAATTGCTCTACGGCAATCAAATAAGCAAAATGAAGAATAAACTTTTAACACTGCATGGTAAACGTAAATATGCACACACTCTATATGAACACTAGAAACATAGCCCTTGTTTGAATATCACTAGCACTATATATTCACTCTTCGTATTATGCTAAGATTTTCACTATGTGATAATGATGAGGGGAAAAGGGGGGAATACTGCTGATTGACTTATCTTGATTCCTAAAAGACGTTACATCTTCAGAAGGTATTTGTTATCTTGCTTCATATCCTGTATATATTAATGTAGCACTAAAAAACATTCTTCATACTATCCTTCTTTACGATGTCTTGCACTGCCTATTCCTCCAGCAAACTTTTTCACACCCTTGCTACAACGGATTCTCCTTGCTAACTTTTCGCTTCTGCTCGCACTTGGGAATAACCCGTTTCGATACTCAGGGTTGACAATGCACTATGTAAAATAATAAAGAGAATGTTAATGTTTGCCGCATTCATAGACATTGCCAATGTGTCGATTTATAATAAAGAATACTGGCAACATTTAACTTCATCCCGTGGGAAAGAAGCTTTGAAATAATAGTTGAAAAAGTGTAGCAGTCTTAACTAATAAATTCTTCCCATGGTTATAGATTTTTATGCACTGCTGTTAAAGGTAAAATTGTTCAGTGGAAAGAAGCGAACAATGGTAACGGTGTGTATGAGTCATCCCACCTACGACTCCTGCAGGATAGGAACGTTTGTTCTCACGGCAGGACGGATGACGTAATGCGAAAGCATGAGAACACGATAAATACAATATAATTCACACACAATATCAACTTCGTATCCAAAACTATTCCCAATGTTAATAAATGTAATTAAGAAAAACGTATATGCAAAACAGTCATGGTGACGAAGACTATAAGTTGGAAACTATTTTACAGAAAAAAAATAAGTTTGCTACGACGAAATACTCCGTTGAGACGATGAGCGTTGCATTGAAAAACAACAACTTCTTTGTTCTATCGTGAGAAGCGATAAGAACGACTGAAGAACACCTGCATACACAGAACGAGTTGAAATTCTCACCAAAAGAGAAATAGCTTTTAGTTGAGTAAAATAATAATTTCGTTGCATGAATAAAAGTTAAAAAGAAATACACTGGTCGTCCAAAAACATAGTTTTGTGGCCGGGCAGACGGTCACAACTTGGCGATCCGCAAGGGAACAACACATTGCGAGTTAGCGAGGTAATGTGTTGAGAATCCTGGGTAAACACACATGGCAAAACAAGTTTGGAGGTTGTGGCTTCTTTTCCAAAATACGGAGTTGGCAACACTGTTCTTGGTTCACTGGGTATGGAGGATTATTGGGGGAAAACACTGGTAACACTGTTTTTCGATAAACACTATTCGCAGTGAGTAACGAAAATAATATTGATTTCTCGCTTTGAATCACTAGGGCTATTTATTTCGTTTAGAACACTGTTGATCCAGATGCATGACTATCAGTTGATTCCAGATTCCATGAGATGTTCCTGAAAATTCCATATCCAGATGTCTTCTTTCTTCTTTCTTCTGCGATGAAAGTTCCAATCCGTGAAATCCAGTCTTCTTGACAATTGGGGTTATGGGGTGCGAAGACAATTGTAGCACATAAGTGAAAACTTTTTTTTTCAACACTGAGAATAAATATTCTCGCTTCGCTGTGAACATTTGCATTAAAATATGCTTTGGTATATTCACTATTTGTTTGTGATGCGTATAACACTTTGGGCTAAACTGATTACGTGAAAACGAACTCGTGGTTTCACCTGTATGTGTGAAAATGTTTATAGGGCTATATAGTTTTGTTTCTAATTATTTATTTTTATATATATAGTTAGTTCTTCAGTTTTTTTCAAAAGTATTCATGCTTGAATAGTTAAAATATTTAAATAAAATTGACAAGTATAGATAAAATGTAATAATAGAAAACGCTAAATATTTTCAAAATACTAGAATATATCGAGTGAGTATGTTAACTTCAAAGAGAATTAAAAAAATCGATTTATTAATCTGATTATGAATAATCGTAAAATATAGGTTAATTCACCTGTACACGGATGTTAAATCATAACAATCCTAAAAGTTCAGACGAATAAACATTCTTGAGATAATTCTGTGTGAACTGAGAACACAAAATCTTGCATACTAATAAACAAAAAATTTAAATTCCCAAAATATGGGTAAGACACACATATATACCTTCAACAAAGAAGAATTCTTTTGAAAAACATTTACGAGTTATTTCTTCATCCAAGTGTATCCAAAACACTCTACGAGTTCGCATGCCAGTACGTATATATCTCGTTGACTCATTTAACCAATCTTATCCATTAACTGATGAAGATGCCAGGTTCCATCTAAACAGTTCGTTAGTCTAATTAAAGTAAACTAGTTAACCATTATCGAAAGATACATATAAAAGAATATTCATTAGTCTTTATGTGATAGTGAGATGGTACACAAGACGTCAGTAGAACATAATCACGTTCAAAACAAAATATAAGAGTGTAAAGGAATAGTGATCTTGAATACTTCCAAGGAAATTCTTGAAGTAGAACCCCTAATGCTTATAATAGGATAACGAAATTTTGTTAGCACAAAATCAACAATGCATGACAACAATATATAGGCATATTATAAATGCAATCATCTCTCATGATGCAAAATTCCATCGTAAACAAACGCCTAGCCTGGGCGTAATGGATGCTCATCGGCACTTCCATAATGTCCACAAAGTCTGCAATAGTATACTTCAACATGTTCATCAATGACACATGTATATTTATCGTAACATTCACACATTCGCCATCTCGAATTGTGATTTAACTAACGTATGCCTAAAACAAAATCCTATTAGCAATTCATTGTATAGAAGTACAATAACAAGTAATTCCTTAGGATATCAAGATAAAGACACAAGATGTAAACATTCCTGAAATATTCATTATCGATGAAAATAGCACGCTGTAAGTCGAAACATTGAAATAAGATAAAGACTTTAATAATATTTCTCGAATAAATTTTTTAACTTTTCAGCTGTAAATCTAAATAAATGGTTAACAACAAGAATATTAATGTGAATATTATTTCACCTAGATAGATTTTAAATTTTGGCATCGACAAAATTAATGGAAACTAGTTGGCATGGTATGAGTAATTAGTTCTTCAAATTGTATGCGTTCTTGTTCCACTAAATAGACAAAAGTTACGATTATTGAAATGCAATAAAAGAAATATTTGAAATATATCACAATACATGCTAACACAGTCTTAAAATACATGAGACAAAATATCATACACGAATATTTCCCAAAATCAAAATATCAGTTACACAGAAATACTTCAGATTCTTCGTGGAAATCTGTTGAAATATGAAAATAGCATCAACACGTATGGTAAATTCACAAATATTGAAATATTCATCAAGCATAAAATACATTATAACACAATGAAACATCATTAAATTTTAATATTCAATATAAACAGAAACATATGTCTAAAATACAGAATACGAATGCACAGGTTACAACGAAATCTCAATGTGTGCATCAAGGAAGGAGAAAATTTCCAATAATTACCGAATGATGGGTTAATTACTGGGGTGTCCAAGTATTTCATGGTTCACCACGCCATGTCTATCTAGAATGTAGCTTGGAAAATAAATTTAATCATCCCTTATCAATGTACCCTAAAATTCCTTCCCGAAGAATCGGTCGTATCAAGATGCTAAAGAAGCAAAAAGAAATGTTAATAAGAAACCCAAATAGTTTGGATAGATTCCAAAAAAATGTTTAGTTACGGTGAATACCGCAACCGAAGGATACAACCGTACGTCTTGAATGCATATCTTCTTGTGTTTCCTATGACAAGGAAAAAACTACGTAAAATCTTAATGTAAAACATCTTAAGACTAAACAGTCTACATTGTTTGACATATCTCGATATAAAGTATCAATGTACCATATTAGATACATTTGCACCATATTCCGCAAACACGCTTAATCACATTAAAAGTCAAAAACTTTAATAAAAAGTCTGCTGAATCTGGCCTTTTTTTTTCTTTCTTCAAAATATGCCTCTTCTCAATAGAAGTCCTCCAGTCAAGTTCGGAACAATCAGTTTGACAAATGGAGGTTGCCAGTAAGAAGTGTTGAAATAATATTTCAACAAAGGATCTCCTAAATATAAAGATAACAAACCGGTAGATGTTAAATTATTGGTATGAACTTGCTTTACTTGGGAATCATCTTTCGGATTACCATTCACACCTTCCTCTTCTGTTTCCTCATTGAGTTTGGATAAATGAAATTTCCCACTAGGAGTAAGAGAAGTAAGATTATTCGGAGTGTCAGGTGTTACTAAATTTAAATCTCGCAAAATGTGTTCTGGGAGTTGCCTTTGTGCCAAAGTTAACCAAATTTTGCGGGTTTCAGGCGTCGGATTCCAAAGTTTTGTTCTGTCCATGGAGTGCAAACCTATATATTCACCTGTCGTGGGATCGATATGTTCGACAACACGATTATCAAGGGCTTTTACACAAAGAAAGGGTCCCCTGTAAATGTCGAAAAACTTGGAGATTTCTCTTTTTAGTAGATTACTAATGTTTCGTTGTCTTAAAAAGACTAAGTCACCTTGTACCACTAGGCGACGTCGTTGTTGGGTTTGATTCTATCGCTTGTTCCTCTTCTCGATAGCCGACTTTCTGCGGTGGTCTGCCATGAGGAGTTTGACCAATCAATGCCATCGTCTTCATCAAAATCTTCAGAAATCTGTAGACCGAAATGTTTGAAAATAGGACGAGAAAAATGAATATTAAGGTGTATACTCGCAGGAGAAACTCCGAGGCTCTCTGTAATAGAGTAATTATGTAACAAAACTGCCATATACCTTACCAAGAAACCTAACCTCTCTTGTGTCAGTTACTGTGCCAGCGAGGACCAAGTATAGCATACGTACTTGCGAGCATAGCACAAATACAGCACTTAGGGGTCTGACGAAAGTTTTCGCTTTCGGAGGGTGTCTTGTTTTTTGAACTTCATCTTACATCTTTTCATCTTATTCATTGCCATTTGGGCTTCGGCCCTCGACTCTTCCATCACGATGACAGACTTTGGCGAAGATACCGGAATTTCGAATCTCGGTCATGACTTAGGATCACTACATCTTAACATCGGGCCTAACGGTCGCCAGAAAACGCAGCCACGTATTGTTACGGGAACATCTCGTTCAGACCGTAACACTATTTCTCCATCTACTTACGCTGACTGCATAACTAAAGGACATCGGATACGTTCTCGATCTCTCTCTGATGGCGAACAAACCCTCGATCCCAAGAAGCAACGAATTACTCCCAACGTTAGCCAGACTACACCTCCAACTGCTAGCCATACTATGGATTGGACATCCACTTCAGCCGATAATCAACAGCAACCACGTCAATCAGAACCTGTATACAACTTCTTACTAACAGACTATGATCCGAAGTATGACACTGTTCGTGCTGTTTTCCAGCAATTAACCAAGTATGTCCCTCGTCCTGAGATTCGTGAAATTGTTAAAACACGCCGTGGCATCATTTTGAAATCTAGTAACCCGAATTTCGCCACGCATGTCCGTAACAAGGCAACGTATGAAATTTTTGGGACGAAAGCAAAGATTTCCACTTTGCAACCGAGTACCCATAAAACTCCTCCTCCACCACGGCGACCTCCTATGTTGTCTGTAGTGATTCGTGGTGTAGAACCCGATCTTACTGATGACGAAATTCTTGCTGAACTTCATCAGGAAGGGCTACCTATAAAACGCTGTATTAGGATCAAGAACAACCAGGGGCCAACCTATCTCGTTCGAGTGCTAACAGATCAACAACAGTTGATTGATCAACTTCTCTCCAAGGGCGCCTATATATATCGACGCCGATATAAGGTCGAGCCATCTCGCACGCCAGCACCTATGCCTGTTCGATGCGAGAAGTGTCAACAGTATAACTCACACCCAACAGCAGAGTGCACAAACACCATCAAATGTGGTTATTGTTCCCGCGAACATCCTACTAAAAGCTGCCCAAACCTTCAAGAACCACCACGTTGTGATCGCTGTTCTGAGCGTCACCCAACATACAGCTATAAATGTAAAGCTAAGCCTCAGCCTGATCCAGCTAAGCCTGAACTTGTTGTTCCTATACGTTCGGTCGATACACCAACTCCACCAGCAAATTCATTACGTCATCCAGTTACTGTAGAAGATCTACTCCGTTTTCTCACTATTTCATTACAGAACTTTCATCCATTTCTTCGCAACCATATTCTAACTCAAATAATACACGCAGCCAAACTATTGTTTAATTTACAACTACATGCAACTTATTCGGGACCAACAGTGCACTTTCAAATCCAACCACTTGAGGTTTATGTTTAATATGGATAATTCAACCTATTCACTTATATTCTTTCTCATTATGAGTTACAACTTACTTTTTCTTAATATACGATCTCTGTTGACACATCAAGTACTCTTCACCCAGCACCTTCAGGAAGAACAAATTGTCGCATTTGCACTAAATGAGACTTACCTTGCACCATATCTAACGTGTTATATACCAAAGTATCATCTACTTCGCCACGACGCTCCAACAGGCCCACGTCTCTACGGAGGTACAGCTATTGGTATTCGGCAGAATCTTCCTTTTCGTGCAGTTACGGTTCCACCTGCACTGCACCTTCCCGAACACAACATCACGACGGTCTATTTTCGAGGCCGCACAGTTACCCTTGTCACCATTTACTATCGTCCAGGACGAGCTATTAATTATGATTTCTTCCGCCACATTGATTCCAATTTCCGGCATTACATTATCATGGCCGATCTAAATTTTCATAGTCGCTCACAACGTGACAAGGACAACTTTTTAGATTTTGTTCGGAATGAAACAGGAGCTGAATTCCATAATTTACCGAAACCTACGCGTTCTATCAGTAACACTACTCCTGATGTAATCATAACCTCATCTTCCCTCTCTCAGTCCATCCATATAACTGTGCTTGACTCCATAGGTAGCGACCATGTTCCCATCAAAGTTGAACTTCACTGTTCTCCTAGCACTCAGCCTAAGCCCTCTCCTCAGAAGGTCTACTGCTACCGTAGGGCAAATTGGGAGCAATATCGTTCCGACTTAGACGCTGCAGTAACTTCATTCACTATGCCTAGCACACAACACGAACTCGATAGGACAATAACTGATCTAACTACAGCCCTTCAGGACGCAGCACAACGTTCAATTCCAACAATTGAAGTTCAGTTACATAAACCTAAGCTACCTCCGCAATACTTACCATTTATTACAGCCTCACGCAGAGCTTTCCGTGAATACCTAACTACGGGCAACCTAGAAGCACTTCGTCTGCATCGCCAATACTTAAGGATAACTCATAACTATATCGTTGCGTTTAAGAAACGTCACTGGATCGAAACTTGCAACACACTTGCTAATGAAGCACATCCTACAAAATATTGGCGCAAATTTCATCAACTAACTGGTAGAGTTTCTCGTACGCCATACTCCATTGTTCATAACCACCAAGCAGTTCTTACGGATACGGACAAGGCCAACATATTTGCTTCCTATTTTCAAGGCATTTTTACACCACTACCTGGTTGGTATACACCCGACCGCCTACAATCAGCTATCAACCGACGTACTGATGCAACATCTGCTTCCTTTCGCCCATCTGCTAATCATACTTTAGAACCAAATAATCCTCTAACCATGGAAATTCACCCCGAAACTATTAGTAATGCACTTACAGGCAAACGGAATACTGCACCAGGCTTTGACTCTGTTACATATGTTCTCGTCAGACAGGCGTCTCATTCTTTCCTCCTCTTTCTTAGCAGCATTTATAACTTTATTCTACGAACAGGATTTTTTCCGCTCAACTGGAAGTACTCCAAAGTTCTTCTTTTCCCTAAACCAAAGAAACCTCCATCAGAAGTCACATCGTACCGCCCTATTCACCTCACAAGTTGTCTCTGCAAAATCTTGGAACGAATCCTTGTACGTCGCATGCACGACCATCTCAACTCACATAACCTTATTCCAATTCATCAAGCTGGATTTAGGCCACATTTTAGCACTCTCGATCAATTATTCCGTCTAACCACAGCAATTTATAATCAGTTTAATACAGGATATCCTTCTTGCCTTGTAACCTTTGATTTAGAAAAAGCTTTCGACAAGGTTTGGCACCCTGGTTTACTATACAAACTTCGTAACTACCTCCTACCAACCTCTTACATCAGATTCGTACATTCCTTCTTAATAGGGCGAATAGCTTATATCTCGATCAATGGAACGTTATCTCATCCCATCTTCTTACAATCTGGGGTACCGCAAGGCTCATCTTTGTCTCCTTTATTATACTTATTGTACGTCGCGGACCTAGTCGTTCCTAATACTACCACAATATTTCAGTTTGCGGACGACACTGCATTTTTCACAACTGCCCGTACTGTACGATCTCTTAATAAAACCATGCAAGTAGCTATTGACGCATTCGTGCGTTGGTGTCATATATGGAGGTTGAACATTAACTCTTCAAAAACACAAGCCATAGTTTTCTTGCCACGTAGACGCCGCTCTCGAATACATCGAAATCCGAATCTACTTCGTCTTCAGGTTGATCTTACGCCTGTACCCGTGTCAACCACTATTACGTATCTCGGTGTCATTTTTGACACTCATCTTACATGGATTCCACATCTTACCAAACTCGTAGGCCAAGCACAAAACCGACTTAATCTCCTGAAACGACTAGTTGGCACAACCTGGGGGCTTCGAGCACGTACCGTAATCAATACATATAAAACATTCATGCGGAGTACGTTAACATATGGACATACAGCTTGGATATCTGCACCGTTAAAATTCTACCAAAAACTTGCTATCCTCGAGCGTCATGCTATACGCCTAGCATATCGTATAAGACTGCCGCATCCAACGAGATTACTTTATGAGATGATAGACTTTCCGCCATTACTAAATCATCTTGAACAACTTCGTATACGTTATATCTGCAAACGATTTGCTCAGCACCATCCCCTGACGCTTGAAATCCTCCGTTACGACCGTGATAACGATGTACCGCCCAATTTCGTTGATACTCCTCTTCAGCACTTCATGACACTATATCATTTAGTTAGATAACGATATGCTGGACCCCGAAATCTTTGCAATTTATCGCCCGCATGAATTTTCATCTCATATCTATCCATCATACGCACCGTAAGAACCTACTAACAAGGGCCTCCTCTGTCAATCATCAGTTCCTGAATCGCCCCAGGAACAGAAGATAACTTCATTCGTCTAAACTAACATTACCTAGTGTTGTGACGTCTAGAGCACTTCATTTCATCTATTTCATCAACTCCATTTGCACCTTTATTATTATTTTTTTTAGTCCAATTTACCTTTTATTCCATGCTTTGTGTTAATGTAATACCTGACAATGCTAACATGTTCATTTGTAGCACTTAAAATATTCCTGTTCATGTACGTGTTTTTTCAATTTCTGAATAACTTCACTTAATCCATGTTAATATAATGAATGAATGAATGAATAAAGAAATAATATATATGAAACCTCTTAGACCACCTATATTTCCTTCAAATCAATAAATCAAATTGAAGCACTTACCCGAAGAAAGGGCACAACCCTTTAACCGGGATGACGGACAAAAAAAACCTGCCTGGGTTAAGTTCTCAGCCCATTGCTGATGTGACTGACTGCACAACAACCTAAGAATACAAAGAATTTCTTTATTAGACCGTTCTGTAATATTAGCTTGGGCGTGATAAGGTGTGGTGTGATGTACTTTGATATTATATTCCTGCATCTTCGATAAAAATTTCTTACTGTGAAATACTGGAGCGTTGTCAGTGAGGACAGCTTCCACTAGACCTAAGTGATGCATATAGATATCAAATAAGCATTTAAGAACTGCAGTAGCTGTGGCAGATTTCAAAGGATAAGCTGTACAGTATTTAGTGAATACGTCTACTGTAACCAATGCAAAACGAGCGCCACCTTTTCCTGTGGGGTAGGGCCCTAGGAAATCTAAAGCTAACAATGCCCTAGGATGTAAGTAAGCATTAGTAGACAATAAACGTGCAGGTGGATGTTGATCCGGTTTAAACTGCATGCACTTGATGCAATCCCTGACGTGTTTCTTCACATCAGACCTCATCTTTCTCCAGTAAAATGACTTCGAAATAATTCTCACTGTTTTATCAGTACCTGGGTGACGAAATTGATCATGATAAGCAACTATTACTTTCTCCACTAAAGATCTAGGAATACAAATTTTCCATGAATCAGGGAAATGAAAATCTCTGTACAATAAAATGTTATTATCTAACTTAAAGAATTTTGACCAGTTTCTGTAATTTCGAGGTAACTCCTCCATTACTTCACCTTCTAGAAAAGAAATAATAGGTAAATATTCAAAATCTTCGCGTTGTAAACGGCGAAGTTCTTCAGGTGATACCTTAAGGATTTCATCTTGAATGACCTGTAAAGAATGAACACGTTTGGTGGGTAGATCTGTAGAAGGAAATAAACGTGAAAGTGCATCTGCACACAAATTGTTGGAGCATTTCTGGTAACGAATCTCATAATCCAACTGCTGTAATTCAATACTCCACCGTAAAAGACGGGTGTTCCAAGGTTTAGCTTTGTCCAGCCAGCTGAGGTTTTTGTGGTCTGTAATGAAAATGACATGATGACCAATTAATAGTTGACGCCATTTTCGAACAGCAAAGATGATCGCCAAACATTCTAACTCGCTCACGCTGTATCGGGATTCTGGTGACGTCAGAGTCCTACTAATGAATTGGATTACTTTTTTCTTATCTCCTACATATTGATAAAGGACTGCGCTAATTCCGAGCCGAGAGGCATCTGATTCAATATAGTAGGGTAGGTCAAGATCTGGATGTGATAAAAGAACATCTTTACATATATCGGATTTAATTTGCTGAAAAGCATTTTCGTGGGCATCCTCCCAACGCCATTTCTTACCTTTTTTAAGAAGTTCGTAGAGTGGTTTCATTTTCTCTGAAAAATGAAGAACAACAGAACGAGACCAATTGAAATGTCCTATAACAGATTGTAAAGATTTTATGTTAGTAGGTCGGGGTAGGTTGCGTACAGCTTCCACACTTTTGGGATCCTTTTTAATGCCTTCAGAGGTAATGAGAAGACCTAAGAAAGGAATAGAGTCCGTACAAAATAAACATTTCTCAATGTTGAGAGCAAGATTAAATTCTCTAAATTTCTGAAAAATTTGTTTTAACAACTGAAGATGTTCTTCGAAAGTGTCAGTAAAACATGCAAGGTCGTCGATGTACCTTAATATTTTGGCGTGTAGTTCGGGTCCTAATACTCT
Organism: Thermobia domestica; assembly: GCF_964235325.1. Lineage (NCBI taxonomy): Eukaryota > Metazoa > Arthropoda > Insecta > Zygentoma > Lepismatidae > Thermobia > Thermobia domestica. Next base: position 57,670,422 of record NC_137470.1, on the reverse strand, counting down.
CTGTAACATACTATTCAACACCCTACTAAAATTTTTATATCCAAAACATGTAACACGATACTGATAATGTTGGCCTTCAAAATTAAATGCGGTGTATTCCTGTGATTTGGGAGTGAGTAACGCTTGATTGTAACTGCTCACTAAATCAAGAGAACTTAAGAATGGTTTACACCTCACCTTCAGCAACAGGTCCTGTATACCTTCTGATTTGTCGTAATTCGATATATTTATTCGGCAAACGCAGGTCGACACATACTCTCGGTTTGCCATTTTTCTTAGGTACAACTAAGATGGGGTTGCCGTGGATAGAATTGGAGTGGCAAATTAACCCTAGCTCTAATAATTTATTAATCTCTTCTCGAACATCGGGTAAATACTTATGTGGGATAGCGTACTGTTTTCGAACCAGTGGTTTGTCAGTCTTGACTTCCATTTCATAAACAAAATCCTTGCAAAGTCCAGGATAGTTGGTAAAAATATCCCTATATTCGGATAAAAGAAAACGTAATTGTTTCTTTTGTTGTGATGTAAGGTTGTGGGTTCGATTCACAGCATCTCGAATTTGTTCATCAGTAGCATGTTGCCTGACGAATGTGGACGCAGAGATCGAAAAGTTTTTGTCGGCAATACCACCTTCTTCGTCATCTGAAATTTCCTCTACTTCGTGCTGGTCAGGTAAAAGGTCGACAAGAGTTTTTAAGTTGTTGTACTCCATAGAAATAGTACCCTGAGATAAATCTATTTTACTACTTAGAGCTGTAAGAGCATCTAATCCTAGAATAAGGTCTTGGTTTAGTGATTCGGTAACATAGACTTTCAAATAAATGGAAATGTTATCAATTTGTACTGTAATTAACGTATAGCCTCTTACTTTTCTTTTCACAGACCCACTAAAATCGACTAGGAAAATGTCATCGGCTGGAGTTAGCTTTGGTGCCGTGACGTCAGCACTTATACGCTTCCAAAGAGCCAAAGATAAAAGAGAGAGATCCGAACCTGTATCGCATAAGCATTCTACATCTGTATTACAAACTTTTACTTTAATTTTTGAGGAAATCTGAGTCGACTTAGAATTAACATAGTGGTCTATACTATCGGTGTCCGATTCACAATCACTTCTGGCTAAATTTGGGTCTTTACAGTTACATATGTGCGTATGAGTTACATAAAAATATTTATTTGGGCCTTCCGTAAAATGATTAACATTGGCTGATACTCGACCCCTAGTACAGCCTTTTAGCGGTTTCCCTGAGAATCAGAGTCTCGTTTGTTACGATGATTTGACCTTTTATAATCATGTTCGTTATTCCTATTCTGCTTATCATTATTACGAGCGTAAAATGGTTTATTACCTCTACCTTTCTTATTTCGGTTGTCATTTCTTCGATCTTTGGAATTACCATTACGTGGTTGTGGTCGTTTGTTGTAATTGTGGGGGTTACGATTCCGATTTGTCTCGTGGTTAGTGTTCTGATTACGAGAACGTGGTCGTCGATCGTTGTTGTCACGATCACTTGCGTGTCCCCTGTTCCAATTACCGTTTCTTTGAGCCTTGGTATTATTAACTTTCTGATTGTGATACCTATTCTGATTATTGTTACCATATCCGAAAGATCTCTGATAATTCTGAGAAGTTTGATTTTGTCTATTGTTAGAATTGTTGCCCTGTGAATGTTTTTCCTCTCTAGTTTGTTGGAAATACAATGTTTCTAATTTCTGAATAGACGCTAAAAATTCCGTAATATTAGTGCAAGAATGTAAATAAAGTTCTGTACGAAATCTCTGAGGTAACATATGTATGATATCTGTTAATATCAAATTCTCGGGTAATTGTGGTGTCAATTCTCTAAGTTTATTAAACTGATCTAAAGCAAAAGCATGTACTGAATCATGAGTCTTAGGGTTAAATCGAGTTGCTTTACAAGCTGACAACCTGTGCTGTATCGTCGAGTCTCCAGCGAAAGATTCGACTAGCGCTTTTTTAACTTCTTCTAAAGTTTTAAATTCCTCATTACGTGTGTAGTACCAGCTTAAGGCTACACCCTCCAATACATGAGGTATGGCTTGTACTAAGGCTTTTTCTGACAATTTTGCAACTTCCGCGGCTAATGCTAACTTGCGCAAATATGTATGTACTGACTCAGTAGCAGGGTCGCCTTTAAACTTAGGTAAATACGCAATAATTTTCGGTGTAAGATGGTCTTTTAATTTACTTGTTTCTACTTCCCTATGTCTAGTTTCACGATTATTACGTCTAAAATTTCTATTAGTAATGAGCTTAACATGAGTCTTGTCGCTACTGCTAACTTCACTATGTTCAGTATAAGCTGAATCACTCTTAGGTTGGTATCCAGTTCTAACATGGATGTCACTATCGATATTAGGTTCCGATTCCCGTGATTTGTTTTCGATTCTTTCCACTTTTTGGTATACTAACGCCAAATCATGCCTAATTTCTCCTATTTCACGCTGTGCTGTTTTAATTTCAGCGTTGTTCTCGAAAGTCTGTTCATTTTTAACTTTAACGTGATAATCTAACTGTCTAATCTCTTGGTAACACATCTGAAGTGACCCTTCGTTCTTTCGAACCTGTTCTTTCAAATCTACGACTTCGTCGTGTATTTCGTCTAAGTGACTTTCCGTTTCTCTGTGCGCTACGAGACAACGTTCTTTATTAGCGTTACAAATGGTGTGATTAGCCTCTATCTGTCCTTGTGTCAATTCTAACCTTTCGGATATACCCATTAAATGATTTGTGTTTTTGGTTACTTTCATTCCCATTGAATGTACGTCGCGGACTAAAAGTTCTATGTTATCTCTGTTTTGCTGAATAGCTGTTGTATTATGTTCGATTCCCCTCTGAACTCTTTCAATATTTTGATCTACTTTGTTCTCTAACGCTTGTATTTTATCAGCTATTTTCGTAGTTCCCTCATCGCATTTAGTTTCAACTCCTTCTATTTGTGTCTGTAATTTAGCAAGATTTTCTTCCTATCTAATTTTTCTCTTATTTCTCCAAAGTTTTCCTTATTCTCATTCAGTGCCTCTTCCTGTCTATCTAATTTTTCTCTTACTTCTTCAAAATTTTCCTGGTTCTCATTCTGTGCCTGTTCATTTTTCTTAAAATGTTCTCTACTTTCAGCTTGCTTTTGTTCAAGTATCTTAAGAATGTCAACCTGTTGGTGAGCCATAATGAAAATACAATTACTAATCGCAAATAATAAATGTAAATAGAATTCAAATAAAATACATATACTACGGAACACTGTATGGGTACGAAAATGCTAAGTTTTACTATTATTATTTGTATTGGGACAACCTGTAAAAAGAAAATATGATTAGTGAAATTTCCTGTTTCAATATTATTAATACTTATTCATATGTAACTACTGTCTCCATGCACAAATCGCTGACGGTCTTGGTTCGTGTCGCTAGTTCGGGCGTCATTAAAATTGCTACCTACCGTTTCCCTTGGGTGCTGGCTCACGAAGAACTCCCTAAGAAAACAGCTGATAACAATCCTGGTCCAGGCTCATATTCTGTTGGGCGCAGATTGATAATGTTGAAATGTGAACAGTGATTTGACATGAGCCACGTTGATGCTTTTGAGACTCAGGTTGTGTTATACTTACTTTTGCGTATGCACACGCATACATACACGTAACTGGCAAGCCGTCTGCTCACAGGAATTCACACACACATGAATGAAGACGGTGATATTTACTTAGGTAAATTCCTATTTATTGAGTATAGATATATGTGGGTGCGGAACAAAAAAAATATATATATATATTAACAACACACAAAATTCTCACTTGGCAGAGCTAAATGCTCAAACAGAAGAAATTGCTCTACGGCAATCAAATAAGCAAAATGAAGAATAAACTTTTAACACTGCATGGTAAACGTAAATATGCACACACTCTATATGAACACTAGAAACATAGCCCTTGTTTGAATATCACTAGCACTATATATTCACTCTTCGTATTATGCTAAGATTTTCACTACGTGATAATGACTAGGGGAAAAGGGGGGAATACTGCTGATTGAGGTATCTTGATTCCTAAAAGACGTTACATCTTCAGAAGGTATTTGTTATCTTGCTTCATATCCTGTATATATTAATGTAGCACTAAAAAAAATCTTCATACTATCCTTCTTTACGATGTCTTGCACTGCCTATTCCTCCAGCAAACTTTTTCACACCCTTGCTACAACGGATTCTCCTTGCTAACTTTTCGCTTCTGCTCGCACTTGGGAATAACCCGTTTCGATACTCAGGGTTGACAATGCACTATGTAAAATAATAAAGAGAATGTTAATGTTTGCCGCATTCATAGACATTGCCAATGTGTCGATTTATAATAAAGAATACTGGCAACATTTAACTTCATCCCGTGGGAAAGAAGCTTTGAAATAATAGTTGAAAAAGTGTAGCAGTCTTAACTAATAAATTCTTCCCATGGTTATAGATTTTTATGCACTGCTGTTAAAGGTAAAATTGTTCAGTGGAAAGAAGCGAACAATGGTAACGGTGTGTATGAGTCATCCCACCTACGACTCCTGCAGGATAGGAACGTTTGTTCTCACGGCAGGACGGATGACGTAATGCGAAAGCATGAGAACACGATAAATACAATATAATTCACACACAATATCAACTTCGTATCCAAAACTATTCCCAATGTTAATAAATGTAATTAAGAAAAACGTATATGCAAAACAGTCATGGTGACGAAGACTATAAGTTGGAAACTATTTTACAGAAAAAAAATAAGTTTGCTACGACGAAATACTCCGTTGAGACGATGAGCGTTGCATTGAAAAACAACAACTTCTTTGTTCTATCGTGAGAAGCGATAAGAACGACTGAAGAACACCTGCATACACAGAACGAGTTGAAATTCTCACCAAAAGAGAAAAAGCTTTTAGTTGAGTAAAATAATAATTTCGTTGCATGAATAAAAGTTAAAAAGAAATACACTGGTCGTCCAAAAACATAGTTTTGTGGCCGGGCAGACGGTCACAAGCACGAGGTTTATAGCTTTTCTTAAATTCGCTGATCCCCTTATACATGTCCCGAATGTTTTCGTTTTTACTATTATCTTCAAGTTCCTTAATTTTAGCTTTCAGAAAATCACGTTTCTTTGTTCTAAAAGTTTTGGAAGTTTCCCGCCTGATATCTGCGAAATTTTGTGTAGTTGTTTCATTCGGATTTTGTAGCCACCGTAATTTTGTCTGTTTTCTCTTCTCTGCTAGTTTAATGCATTCTTGGTCGAACCATGGTTTGTTCCTACGTATTTCCGCGTGTCCCAATTTTTCTATTGCTGAACTTTTAAGGCTATCTCTAATTTCAATCCAAGTATCCTCAACACTAGTGCACTCCGAGTCTTCTAAAACCGCGAATCTATTCGAAACTTCAATCTGGTATTTCTCTCTTACCTGGCTCTCTTCTAATTTCTTTAAATTAAATCTCTCCGTTTTCGGACATTGAATATTACCTTTATTCAACGATAATCTCTCTCGTATTATCGCTACTACCAGGTAGTGATCAGTGTCACAATCAGCCCCTCTAAACGACCGGACGTCAATTATGCTAGATTGTCTTCTTCTATCTACTAAAACGTGATCAATTTGATTATGTGTTTTTCCGTCTGGTGATGTCCAAGTGTATTTATGAACGTCGCGATGTGGGAATTTTGTACTCTTCACGATTAGGTTTTTGGATGTTGCAAAGTTCACGAGTCTAACACCGTTGTCATTACTTTCCTTATGCAAACTTTCGTTCCCTATAATCGGTTTGAAAATATCCTATCGTCCTACCTTCGCATTGAAATCCCCTAATAGAATCTTCATATGGTATCGCGGGAGTTGGTCAAATATCCGTTCCACTTCTTCGTAAAAACTATCTTTTATATCGCCACCCTTATCTTCAGTTGGAGCATGTACATTTAAAACAATAATATCACACCACCGTCCCTTAAGAGTAATAAAAGAAAGTCTGTCAGTAACAAATTCAACCCGTTTAATTGCTGGTAATATTCGTTTGTGAACGAAAAACCCTGTTCCTAACTGGTGATTTTTATTTCCTTCCCCGTAAAAGAACGTAAAATTTCCGGAATTCCCGGAAAGGATATATGTTTAAATTCTCTAGAAGTTGACGATTACGCGTATATCGGTCATGGCCTGTTATGATACGAGCTGCCCTGGTTTGCACATTCTCGACCGTGCGCAAATGACTGAGTGCCGCATGTTCCCATGCTGGACATGCGTAGGTGATTGTGGACAAAATTACCATTTTAAAGACGTGTTGTCTTGTTTCATGACTTAAGGCACTGCAACGCAGAATAGTATAGAGGGCAGATAATTTTCGAAGGGCTCGGTGTTTAATGTCCCTGATATGAAGACCAAAAGTAAGGCCTCGATCTAAGATAACTCCCAAGTATTTAGCATACAGACGGTGTGGAACTTCAATGTTGCCATGGTATAAACGATGGATGGCTCTGCTGCGTCTTTTGCTATAACAGACTGCAACGCTCTTATCCGCGTTGATTTTAGGCGCCAGGTGGTAGCCCAACGTTGAAAGACGTTGAGTTGCCGCTGCATGTAGTGGTAGGAAATATGAAGATTGCTGCCGTTCGTGAAGAAAGCAGTGTCATCGGCGTATGTTGCAGGAAAACAGTGTGGCACGATGGGTAAGTCTGCGGTGAATAAGGTGTAAAGCAGAGGCGAAAGAACCGCGCCTTGATGTACGCCAGCTTGAATTGGTTTGGGAGCAGACTTGGCCTGTCCCACAGAGACATGGAAAAAGCGATGAAAGAGGTATGAAGTGAGGAGTTTGAGATAAGGTAAAGAGAAGCCTTGTAAGCGAAGTTTATAAATGAGGCCTGGTAACCACACTTTATCAAACGCCTTCGAGATATCAAGGTATACACCCACAACATATTGTCGTCGATTAAAAGAGGTAGTCAGGTGGTCGACTACCCTCACTAATTGGCTTGTTGTGCTGTGGTTAGCACGAAAACCAAATTGATGGCGAGGGAGTATATCAAAAGTGGTGACGTGCTCATGAAGGCGGGCAAGAAGCACTCGTTCGAAGAGTTTGCTCACATGAGATAACAGGCTAATTGGTCTATAGTTTTCTGGGAGAGTCGGGTTTTTACCTGGTTTAGGGAGAAGAATGACTTTCGCTTCTTTCCAAGCACGGGGAAAGTAACAAACCTGAAATATGCCTGTAAATAAAGCAGCAAGATACAGAAGTAGCTTCCGTGTCCCATGTTTCAGTAGTTCCGGGCGGATTTGATCAACTCCAGGCGCTTTGTTTTTTGGCAAGTGACATATCTGACGCTCAACTTCCCTTGGTGTTACGACCTCAGGTAGGGGAAGTATTGGTTGAAAATGGAGCATGCGCATAGTGGCCCGAACGTCCTGCTGAATGTGAGGAACGACAGGAGTCGCATTGGGTGTAAATTGGCGCTCTACAGATGCAGCAAATAAGTCTGCTTGCCCTTGGTCGTCATGTATGACTCCATGCGGACCTTGCAGTATTTGAGAGTGACGAGAAGTCTCTCGGCGCTGGAAAAGGCGGGCATACTGCCAAATTTTATTGTCATTAAGTGTGACTCCACGAAAAAGTGTCTCCCAGTACTGCTCGGTTTGTCGTCGAGTGATGGTCTTTATTTTGCGGCTTAAGGTGTTCCATAGTGTTTTGTAGACTGGATGTCTGGTGCGCTGCCAAGTACTTCGAGCCCAGCGTTTGAGATGGATATAAAGACGAAGTAGTGGAGAGTCACGGTGTGGATCGGACTGCGAGTCAGGAATTATTGATGTGCTGAGGGAGTAAGCTTTACGTAGAGCAAGTGTGAGATGGGCGACCGCTTGATCAATTTCCGCAGGAGAATTTGGACGAGCGGCTATGTCGAGCAAAGAATTTAATTCCTGCTTATAGACATCCCAGTTCGTAGTTCGGGAGATATGAGCGGGTGCAGGACGGGAGATATGATGATGCGAAATTTTGAAAAGGACCGGATCGTGATCTGAGTCCAGTGCTGAGATCACGTAAGGACGTGTAGCTAAGATGGTATCTTTGCTTAGAACTATGTCCAGCACATCCGGTTCTCCGCCTGCTTTAGGATGGTGAGTTGGATCAGGTGGCCCATAGGCGATGAATGGAGATGTGTGCAGATACCGGTGTAATATTCGTCCGTTTTCGTTGGAACTTCTGGAGTGCCATTCCCCATGTTTTGCATTGAAGTCCCCTGCCAATATGATTTTGGGGCCCAAAGTCGAGATGACGTCAAAGTCATTGGGGTCTAAGTCATGTGCTGGAGAACGGTAGCCCGTGACCAATATGAGAGGAATCCCGGGGAGGAAGACTTCTATAGCAAGAGCTTCTAGTGTGTGTAACGGGGGTAAAATGAGTTGTCTAGCCTTGAAACTTCGTTTCAGGGCAATCAGTAATCCTCCTTTCCGTCGTTGAACTCGATCGAGGCGAAATAATTGGTAGTTGGGCAGTCTCCAGTGTGTAACCTGGGCAGTGAAGTGAGTTTCCTGTATAAGCATGATATCTACCTGATGTTCAGCTAGAAAACGAATTAGGAGGCGTTTCTGGTCGGTAAGACCATCTGCATTCCAGGTGACAACAGTTATAGTGTGATGAATGAGTGGTTGGTTAGAAGCAGCCATCAGCAATCATGTCAGCGAATGTCTCTATGACGACAGCAGCCTTAGACGCAGGATCCGTGGCTTCCCGAAGTCTAGTAAATCCCTTCTTGAGATGAGAGATAATGCGGCCAAAGTTGAAGGTTTTGATGTAAGTGAGGAGTGAGTGGAGATTAAAGTCATTAACGGATGGTGTAGACGCACTATCTGGTGTGCTGGATGTAGAGGGAGCATCCTGATTTGGTGGTGGAGGACAGTCGCTGCGAGGTGCCTTATCGTCCAGTGAAGTTGATACAGTAGGACCGGAGCTGCGGCTAGAAGGAGTGGATTTCTTGAGAGCATCTGAGTAGGAGCGAAAGACCGGACAACCGCGATAATTGGCTGGATGGTCCCCTCCGCAGTTTGCACAGGTTGCTGGCGTGGATGCATCTGGTTTGGCACAAGCCTTTGTAAAATGACTTTGCCCACACTTGACACACTTGGGTTGAGCTCCGGTAACACTGCAGAACACTCGGCGGTCGATACGGCTCAAGTGTAACTTTATAATGAAGCAATGCTGATATATTGTAGATCTCTTGTATATTTGTAGTTTTCTCAAGAGAGATGAGAAAAAGGGGCATGAGAACCCTATCTCTACCAGTGGGGCCCCGATGAGACATTTGATGAATCGTGAGTGGCTTAAAGCCTAAGGTGAATAGTTCAGACTAAAGGTCAACGACGTCCGTATCAATGGGCAATTTACGAACCACAACCTTTAGGGGTCGGTCACTTTTGGCGATGCCAGTAGCGTATTCAGTTTTCGTCTGTTCGCAGTAGTTTTTTATAGTTGTGAAGTCGTCCCTAGAAGATACCTGAATCACGATACGTTCTTTGTTGTGCCGAACCTGAGGCGATTCTCTGAGGGCCTTGGAAAGTCTTTTGGTAAAGCTGTAAGTGTTTTTGATGCCGTAAATGTAAATAGGAGGTGGTTTAATCTCTTTGGTGCTTTTGGGCTGTGGCTCTATCACAGGAGACTCGTCAGCTGTGAGAGTAGAGAGAGGCTCAAATCGGTTGCTCATCGGTAAAACAGGGAAGTCTGATGACTGTTGTCGGCTCAGTGTGGACTCTAAGGACGAGCGTCGTCGCTTGGGTGTAGTAACCAGGGTAAAGACCATGGCATTGTCGTCCTGCGGTAGAGCAGGGGATGGAACGTCAGTCGTCAACCGGTTAGTCGAGGATGATCGTGACTTGGCAGTAGCGCCGGAGGTGGAGGGCCGCCCCAGCGGAATAAGGAAGTCCTCAGGCCGGTATTGAGATCGGCTGATTATCTTCGTTGGGATTTTGGTCTTCTTTCTCGAGATGACTGGCTTGGACGTAGCCATCATAGGAGCTCAGATGATGAGTGAAGATGATATGCTAAAAAATATAAGCTACCCTCCGTAAAGGAGAGTAACTTAGTAAATCGTTAAGGGCAAAAACAGAGGTGAGGGTTCACTGAAATGTTTGTGAGGTGTTTGAATTTCGTGACAGCGTTTTAGCTCAATCCAATTCTATATGAAAGACACAGAAGGGAGAACGCGAAATATTATGCTACAGTACCACGTAGAAGCATTTGCTATATTGTGCGAAGCCGTATTCCCAACAAATTGGGGGTCTGGGAGCGAAATCTCACCTAAGCGAAGGTTACTATAATATACTTTTATTGATTTATTGTTGTATAATTATAACTATAAATATACATGTTTCTAAATGCTACTTTTACGAAATTACCTAATAGAGCCAATTTCCAACCCCCTGTTCCTAATCTGGTCTAATGCGTTTTTTTCTTTACGTACCCAATTATACCACTGCAAAAGAGAAATATTTGGACAAAATACCCTATACGGTGCTCATGGTCCCAGGTTCGATTCCCGGTGAGAGTACATTTTAACGAAAAAGGTGGCTCGAATTCCACTATAATCAGTAAGTGCACATCTTCTTCAGCCGTCATGTCATTACCGTGGAACGTTAAACTCAACCAACAAATCAAAATACCCTATGTACAGAGGTCTATACTTTTGTAATAATGTCGTATATTTGTCTTCTTGCTCTCTACTGTTTAAGTGAAAAATTCCTGGATGTACCAGAAATTGAATTCCTTACACATTCTTCTTTAAATACATCAATTGAGCACAGTTGGGAGATTTTCTTGAAAAATGAACAATTCCATTTGTGTCAAAGTTTATCAGTCAGTGACTCCTCAACTCCTCATGAATCCTGGGTTCTATACCAATCATAGAAATGTTTTCTTCACCTTTGATACATCAGTAGATTTTGGTACGATTTATGTAGCCGCAATCTTACTTAAGAAAATGTCAACAATGTTGACAAACTGAAATCATGGTGAAAAACGAAACGTAGCGGAAATTCAACATCTCGCCCTCAGGAAATGTTCTTCGCATAGCGCCAGAGATCAAAGATTATGTCCCTCTCAGAGAGGCACTGAAAAAAGTCATGGATACGGATCGACGATCCGAACATACCCTCACATTCTATTGGATAATGAAATTGATAGATTTATGTCAAGCTTCATGTTTTCTTGCGATCACTTTAGTGAAACAAAGTTAAGCTATATTTATATACAGAGAGGAGAAATGGGACAGGCTTCGTGGCAGATAACAGATGACGGGATAAATACCTTTGTCAATATATCACTTTCTTTTGTGTAAGTACTGTCCAATACAGCGCATCTGATAAATCGTGGTGACTAAGTGTGAAGTGAATCATGATACCGCCACTCCTCCGAAACGGAAGTGCGTATTTAATTTAAATCTAGAGAAAGAATATAATTTCATTTTTTTAAAAAAAACTTACAAATTCGGGTCATAAAATATAATCTGGGAATCAAGTTTACACCCCTCCCCCTCCCAATCTGGATTCATATGTGTCCCATTTTTGCAAATTGAAATTCTGGTTACTTTCAGGCTACGCTCATCTTCCAGGAAGCGAACCGCCCCCTCCAAATGATTCTTCTGGATCCGCTAGTGATACGGACAAGCGAGTGATACGATTAAATAAACTGCTGTATTGTGAAAAAGAAAAGATAACGAGGTATGGACCATGATCCTACAAAAATAGTAAGGAAGCAGTAGTTTTTTGACTGAAAGTCTAAAATTTCCCTCAAAAAGTGAAAATCCTAAAAGGGATAGGGAAAAGATGGTACAAATAAAAGTCTAGCCCAATATTGAGAAGGGTGGAAACAGTGGCGGTTCTAGAAGCTAAAAACTGGGGGCAACCAGAACCCAGTCTATGATAGGTATATATTATGAGTTTACTATAAAATTTCAAAAATATATAAGTAATACACTGAGAAAAATTTTCATAGAAAATTTAACAGTAAAGACATGTAAAGTTGATTTTTTCGTAATTCCGTACTTAAATTAAGTACATTTGGACTTGAAACCATTATAATGTTAATTTATCATGTGGCGAAATGGAAGTACAACATGCTGCATTTTGTCTTTTATGAAAAATCTGTAGTACGCAATAAATGTACGTAACGACAGAAAGGTTTTCAGTTCTGTAATGTTAAGAATACATTCCAGACTGGACAGAAAATGTGACGTAATCCACGAGAGATAAATGCCTTTCAGGAATGAAAATATTACAGGTTATCCTATCCAGTACGTGTTTTTTGACATGAGTAAGGAAAATATCGCAGGAAGAAGAACAAATAGTCTTTGTAATGCATTTTTTTACATTATAATGTTAAAAGAAACTGAGTAATGTGAAAATGTTCGTAGTAAAGTGCAAACTTCACGTTTGTTATGAAATTTTGTCATGATAATGAGACCTACCCATTCTACACTGCAAAGATCACAGAAATCCGTACTTTACAGACATTATGCAAGGAGACGAAATGTTTTATCATTACTTTTAAAAGACAGTCTAAGGAAAACATGATTACGTACAATTGCTACGTACAACTGACCTTTCACTCGGAAAGTGCGACAAATAAAGTACGTAAAGGTATGATAGAAAGTCATTATAATGTTATATATCGAGAAAATGGATAAAACTACATTTAGAACGAGTAATTTACAGTAAGTAATGGAAAAAAGTCCTGAAACTCTGTGTAATCATACAGTTGTTTGGTATTAAAGTCTGTATTGTCATGTTACTTTAATATTACCATACAGACAGTAACGCATTACTCCAGTTATAATAGGTGGGGAAAAAGAAATGCAAAATTTCCATCACCCACAATTCCACACTATATGAAAAAAACCGGGATGTTTTTGTGCTAGGACACAAAAATAACAGATATGGCAAACAGATGGCAGCACTATTGACTTGTAACTTTTATCCAACAATTCACACGTTCACAAAACTATTATTGAGACAGATGGGCATACAGAAAACATATAACATTATTTGTTACTTGGTATAAATGCCAAAGATACTGCGTAAACGTTTGATTATTTCAAACAATAAAATCATGCTAATTTTCATAGCCAGTACTGAAGTTATTTCTTCTTCCGAAGGAGCGTGTTCTGATCCTATGATTAACCTCCTCAAACGCCTCACGGGTACTACTTGGGGACCACGAGCAAATACCATTCTTAATACCTACAAAGTTTTCTTACGACCAGTCCTGACCTACGGATTCACTGCATGGACAGCCGCACTCCAGCGTCATTATGAAAAACTGAAGATACTAGAACGACATGCCATACGAATAGCCTACAGAATAAAACTTCCTAGTCCTACTCAAGATCTTTACGACATTATGCCTTTTCCACATCTTCTGTTCCATCTTGAAGCTTTACGGACGAAGTATATTATTAACCGATTCGAGTCCCGGCATCCGTTACTCCTCACCACAATGCAAGCAGACATCCCGTTCAATCCACCTCGCAAATTACAGGATACACCTTTGTCGCTACTCTTTGCACTTTACCGCTATACCCTACCTCCAGATCATCCGGATATAGACGCAGTTGCAGCTTTTTCATCATCCGTCGTTCCTCATTACATAGCCCCTTCATCCTCTGCACAATAACAACCTTATGTCTTACCAGGGCACCGTTGGTCTTCATCACGTCCAAAGTTGGACAGAACATAGCATTCATCTGGTACACTATCACATCTGTGTTGTGTTGAGACAGTGCACTTCATGTTCCTCTTTTCATTTACTTCTTCTACTTTTCTTTTTTACCATGATCAAATAAAATAGAACCTGAATAAAATAAAGATTAACTCCCCGTGTAACCAAATTGCACTTAGACCATCTATTGTACTTGTATTAGCAACACCAATACGTATCGTAACCTATGCCAAAGACAGGGCGTAACCCTCTACTGGCTGGGAGTAGGAACTTATTTTATAAAGATAAAGCAATAAGATGAATAAAACTTTCAATGTTACCCTATTCCCGTACCACAAAAAAAAAAAAAAAAAAAGATCCTATGTAGTGGAGTCTACATTCTATTAGTGTTTGCGTGCAGTATTTACTACAAGCTTTATTTCGATGCTTGCGGAAAACACATTGTTCGATTAAGTTAATTTCGTCCCCGACTGTTACAAGCATTTCATTATACCGTGGTAAGAAAGTATATGCACGTATTCGTATCCTTTCGTCATGGCATTTTCACAGTAGTGCATGCAGATTTAACTGGAACATACAGTGCGTAAGTCTCCACATACAGATTTAAATGCAGTCAAAGACGGAGTTTCTACCATTCCTTCATGTGATTTTTCCATGTTTGCCTCGGAAAATGTCTAGCAACAGCTAGAAATATAACATTCCTGTTTTGTGATTTTTCCATTCCACTTGAGTTTTAACATGACCGGTAATGATGTCGCTCCATTATTACTGTTATTAACTATGACGCCATATCTTTCATAAGTTCTGACGTCATCATTTTTATCTGGAAAAGTAAGGAGAAAATATACGTAGAACGGACAAGAACAATTAACATTCTCAGTAATGTTGGAAATTCATTCTTACGAAAGGTCCTAAAAATCACTTGAATTTACGTACTTTTTACCCGTAAATTTTTCTCAGTGTAGCTTGAATTATTTTTGTCACTCAAATAACTGGGGGCCTAGGTCCCCCCGGCCACGGGCTAGATCCGCCTCTGGGTGAAAAGCTGAGTCAAACCAATTGATTGATAACTGAATGGAGATTATGATAATTTAATATGTATATTGCAATTTTGTTTGGACCAGATGCGCTGTTTCATCCGCTGATTATCGTATTATAAGTGTATTTTATATTGGTGCATCTTATTTTATGCTTCTGTTGTTAGTTCAGTGCGGCTGTTTGACTATTTTGAAACTATAATTTTTCCGCTTGCACTTCGAAACACTGAATTTCTACGTTCGAACGAATATGTAATATATTCTTGTCAAAATAGCTCTTTCATTTTTCTTTAAGTACACAGATGGTGCCTCAGGGTAAAAGTCTTCTGTTGAGACGATTCAGAGATTCTCTCTTGAATAGACACGTGTGCAGTAGATAAAAAATTGTAATTAATTTTGTTATCTTTCTGTTAGTACATACAATAGCTGTATTTAAATCATCAATTTGATATTTTCTTGTAAAAATAATATTTCGTTATCAGAGAGAATCATTTTAAATATAAAAGAAATTATTTAGAGCTCTACTTTACATACTTTCCCAGAGTTCTGCTCTGAAGCGTCACCACTTGCATGGTGACGAGTTTTGTTATATCCTTCCTTTTCCTTATCCTGGGCTTTTCTCACTGCCTCTTTCTCGAAAACCGTCTGCCAGACTCATCAAGCCAAGGGCAGCTGGTTTTACAGATCGAGTCAGGGGACCTGTCCCCCCTGGACAACTATCCAAACGGGTTGTCCCACCTTCATTATCTTCATCAACTCCGACTTCATCACTCATATATTCATTGTACTGCGTTACGGTATTCCAGCATACTGGTTTCTTGGGATGGGAGATTCAGAAGCTCCTCCTGGATCCTTGGGGAATGGACGCCATTCTGGCTTACCCCCTGTTTTCGTCACCCCGTCTGCTTCGACCACGACAGTGGTCAAAAGAAAGGATAAGGGCACTAGACAGCGATCGCAGTCGGGCAGTTCAACTGCATCCACTGCTTCAAATGTGTCCACTAGATCCAGGTCTCCAAGGCAGCAGCAACTCTATTCAGAAACTATCAAACAACCTCACCATCAGGCCAAGAAACCACATAGAGACAATACTTCAGAACCTTCAGACATGGAAACCGGAGACAGAAGCACTACCGTTACTCCTCAATTTCAACACTCGATCACAAACCAACCTCCTAAACATATACTTCACTCCTTCCTTCTCCAGCATTTCGACACTAAATTCAGTAACGAAAAGTTCATTACCCTACAACTTCGGAAATATCTTCCAAGTATAGCACTCACAGAAGTAGTCAAAACTAGAAATGGTTATATCCTAAAATCCACAGATCCACAGTTTGCCATCACAGTTAGGAACAAGGCTTCTTTCGAAATCTTTGGTAAAAATGCTACCATTACCACTCTTTCTTCTGCACGTCAGAAGCAACCACCGCCACCTAGACGTCCACCTTTCCTATCTGTCGTCATCCGAGGGGTCGACCCATCCTATTCTGACACTGAGATACAAGAAGAACTCCAACTCGCAGGTCATACCATCCATAAAGTCATGCGTATACGTAATAATGCTGCTCCTACATATATGGTACGTGTACTCACTGCCTCACAAAATACAATAGATTCATTGCTTACTACTGGCGCTTACATCTATTATCGTCGGCACAGGGTCGAACCCTCACGCTCGCCTGCTCCTCTTCCTGTGCGTTGCGAAAATTGCCAAACTTACAGTGATCATAGCACAGCTAGTTGCAAGAATCCACCAGTTTGTGGTTATTGTGCAGGCCCTCATCAAACACGCACTTGTCGGAATCTCGAACGGCCACCCGAATGTCCAACCTGCCACGACCAACATCCGGCCTACAGCTATAAGTGCAAGAATAAACCACAACCTGACCAACAACACCCACATTTAGTAGTTCCACTCCGTATCCCAGACTCTTCACCTCCTCCCAGCCAACAAACTACCGATCCAGTTACCATTCAACAACTCCTTCAATTTTTAACTCTCGCTTTACAGAACATCCATCCCTTTCAGCGCAAACACATTCTACAGCAACTCACCAAGGCCGCTAAATCTGTTTTCAACGTTAACTTCTACGCCACTTATACGAACAACTACGTCCATTTCCATACATCTCCACAAGAAACAGCCGTCTAACTCTGTACATTATGGATTTAGTCTTTCTCTTCCTTAATGTCCGCTCTTTGCCCAAGAACAAAACTTTATTTGAAGCACTTTTACTTGAAGAACACATCTCAGCCTTCTTGTTGAACGAGACATTTCTTACGAAAACCACCTCATGTAGCATTCCTCGTTATACGCTTGTGCGTCACGACAACACAGCACCAGCATTACGGGCAAATGGAGGCGTAGCAATAGGTTTTCGAAATCACATACCTCATCGCAATCACATTTGTTCCATTCCTCACCTCCCAGAGCATATAATCACTACCTTATATTTCAAGTCTATCATGATCACCTTCGCTACTATTTACGTTCGCCCAGGTCATCCTATTCCACTCGCATTTTTTAGTCACATCTCTCACACCTATAAAAATTATATCATCCTCGCTGACATAAACTATCATAGTCGCACTCCTGTTGAACGCATACAATTCTCAGATCATATAACCACTCACACCACAGGCATTCTCCACATTCCTCCGACTCCTACTAGACCTGTGTCAAATACCACACCTGACATTGCTATCACTTCAAATACACTTGCTGCTAAGATCACCCTTACAGTTCTGGACCTACTCGGTAGTGATCATGCCCCGATCAAGCTCTCATATCATATGGGAAATGCTCGACCTCACGATGCACCTCCGCCAATTCGAACTCCACGTTTCGACAAAGCTGATTGGGATCATTATCGCAACTATCTTACCACTGCCGTAGCTCATTTGAACCCTCCCACTTCATCAGATGAGCTTTACACACATATTGAAACGATCACTTCAGAAATCACCCATGCATCAGAACTGTTCATTCCCATCACCAGCTCCACCCCTTATCAGCCTAAATTACCTCCGCATTACCTCACTCACATCAAACGTTCCCGGCAAGCTTATCGGGAATACATAAGAACACGAAACCCCGAAGCTCTTCAACTTCACCATCAACTGCAACGTTCAGTCAAAAACTACATTCAAGCATACAAACGCCGTCAATGGATCAAAGCCTGTAATAACCTTACTGACAATGCACACCCTTCACGTTATTGGAAACGTCTCAACGCACTCTGTGGCAAGTACAGCAAAACCCCATATCCTCTCATCATCGACAACAGTCACGCACCATCTGACCAAGCTAAAGCAAACGCCTTTGCTGACTATCTACAAGACATCTTCACACCATCCCGTCATGACCACATTTTTGCTCATCCAGTCGATCATGTCAACACCGCACATCCTATCCTTCAACCAAATCTCAATCATACTTTGCCGCAGCATGAACTCACAGCTCCAATCACTGTTACAGACATCACAACAGTCGTGCAGCATAAACGAAACTCTGCTCCTGGTTTTGATTCCATCACATATCGTCATATCAAAGAAAGTCCTATTTCTCTACTTCTTCTTCTAGCCTCTATTTACACTTTTATTCTCAGAACTGGCTTTTTCCCCGCTGAATGGAAGATGTCCAAAACCCTCATGTTTCCGAAACCAAACCAACCTCCTAGCGCAGTCTCTTCCTACCGACCTATACAACTTACTTCCACTTTCAGCAAAATTCTTGAGCGCATCCTTGTCAACAGACTTCATCCATACCTCCACGCACGTAATCTCATTCCTTCTTTTCAAGCCGGATTCCGCCCATCTTATTCCATTAACGATCAGCTTCAACGTCTAACCACTCTCATTACAAATCACTATAATTCCGTTCGTCCATCCTGCCTTGTTCTGTTCGACCTAGAAAAAGCATTCGATAAAGTCTGGCACCTTGCACTTATTTTCAAACTCATCAAGCTTAAATTGCCCATGTCTTACATTCGCTTCATTTTTCACTTCTTGGCATGCCGTATCACATATGTTAATATCAACAACCATCTATCACATCCTATCTTCCTAAATTCTGGTGTCCCACAAGGCTCAGCTCTGTCCCCTTTGCTGTATTTACTATTTGTTTCCGATTTCCTTCTCTTCCAGACGACGTGTATACTTTCCAGTATGCAGATGATACAGCCTTCCTTGCACTTGGTCGCACCATCAACCATATCAACCTCATCTTACAAGAATCTATGAATCGTTTTTCGCACTGGTGTCATAAATGGAACCTCACCATAAATGCTTCGAAAACACAGGCCATAGTATTTCTGCCGCCACGCAAACGCTCCAAGACCCACAGAAATCCATCACTTCTTTCTCTAAAAATTCAAGATACAGCGATCCGTCCATCCAAAACTGTTACTTACCTTGGTATCGTTTTTGACCACCATCTCACCTGGCTTCCTCATCTTAATTACATCAAAACCAAAGTATATAATCGTCTGAATCTCCTTAAACGCCTCACTGGCACTACCTGGGGCCCCACCTCAACCATGGTTCTCAACACGTATAAAGCATTTCTCCGTCCTGTCCTTACATACGGTTTCACCGCTTGGCTCTCAGCTCCTACCTCGTACTACTACAAACTTGCAACATTTGAACGTCATGCCTTCCGCATTGCCTACCGCATTTCTCTTCCCAGTCCGACTAGATACCTCTATTCACTCATTACTTTCCCTACATTACTTTACCACCTCGAATCTCTTCGCCTCAAGTTCATCACTGTCCGATATATGCAGCAGCAACCACTTCTCCTCGCCACTATGCACTACCTTGCCAATTCATCTGCTCGCCCTCGCTATTACCATCTCCCTCTAAATTTGCTGTTTACATTATACTGTTATACCTTGCCGCCAAATCATCCCGACCTAGAGCTATTGCAGGATCATCGATTGCATGTCCATCTTCCTCATATTTTCCCCTCGCATCAAGCACAGTGATTACCCTCTGTACCTAACAGGGCCTCCCTCGTCTTCATTGGCCTAGCGTCGTCCCTAGGCAGAAGATAACCCGCATTTGTTCTGCTAACATTCCCTACGTGTTGTGGCGTCATCTGCACTCATTTCATCCCTCATGATCATCTCTGCACATAAAATATTTTTAATCAACTTGTTCTGTAATCTATAATGTATGTATGGTATATATTTTCTATGTCTTGTATACCCTTTGCCTCACTGATGATTATGGTCGCAAAGACCATAATGACCTGACATCTGTAGTAATTGTTAAATAAAGTCTCATAGCCCAACGCCCGTCGTTCCTCATCCATATACTTCCTATGCAACCCTTCCCTTAAAGAGGGTGTAGCCCTCTACAGGGTAGCTAGCCTGCGGGCTAGCAATAAAAAAAAAGCTCAACTTTATACTTACTTTGGGTTAAGCCTAACCTGTCTTGAAGCAGTTATTGCACCTTCCGATAATGTTGCAATACTTCTTCATCGGAAGGTGCAATAACTGCTTCAAGACAGGTTAGGCTTAACCCAAAGTAAGTATAAAGTAGAGCTTTTTTTTATGCTAGTCGTAGTGACTAGCTACCTATAAGAGGGTTACGCCCTCTTTGAGGTGCGTGGTGGGAAGGAAGAAAGGAGAGCTATGGGAAAGAGATTGGTGAGCTAAGAGATTTTATTTTATTCCATTATCAGATCGCTTGCATAATCTTATAAAAGTCGGCCTTAAGGAACTTCGTTCCTTAACATGAGGTGTGGAAGGAAAGGAGAAGAAACATATTTATCTTTACACATAAAACATATTCATATTTATACACAGTAAAACAATGTAACATATTAATATAGTAATAGAACTTAATGATCGCGAAAATAACGAAATAACAAATGATGTTGGTACATGGAGAAAACGGCAGCCACTATGATGAGAGAGATAATGCAAGGTCATTGTTAAAATGTAACATGTAAAATGGAGATGAGGTATGAAGCGAGGTGCATTACACAAGACAACACATAGGTTCTGTTAGTGAGACAAATGAAGTCATCTTCTGCCTAGGGGCAGCTCTAGGCGATAATGAGAGACGAAGGGAGCCCAAGTTAGACACAAAAGGAATTACTGTGCAGGGAAAGATGGATGGATGAAAGGACGATGTTCATGAAGAATGTAATCTCCAATGACTGATAATAAGGGATCTTATGGCGGTAAAGTATAATGGTATAGGGTGAACAGTAGTGATAATGGAGGATGAAGATGTCGGTGTGGTGTAGGGTGGAGTGCGAGATGATGCATTGCGTCTTGAAGTAAGGGATGCTGACTGTGTAGGCGTTTACTGATATAGGTAAGGCGAAGTTTCTCGATGTGATATTGTAAAGTTGGGAATGAAATAAGGCGGTATAAATCCTGAGTTGGGCTAGGTAATCGGATGCGGAAGGCGATGCGAAAAGCGTGACGTTCAAGGATTAGCAGCTTATTATAGAATTTAGGTGGAGCGGCTACCCATGCAGTAAAGCCATAAGTTAATATTGGACGGAGGAACACTTTATAAGTATTTAGAATGGTTTGCGGTCGAAGGCCCCAGGTAGTACCTGTCAAGCGCTTTAACAAGTTCAGCCGATTGTAAGCTTTAAGTGTGACATGTTCCAGGTGTTTAGTCCAAGTTAGGTGTCTGTCGTATGTTATACCTAGATAGGTAACTGTGCGACGTGGTTGGATAGGAACGTGATCAACGTGTAACGTGAGCAGTCGTTGATTTCGATGAACTCTAGAATAGCGTCCACGTGGTAAAAACACTATGGCTTGGGTTTTGGCCGCATTAATTGTAAGTCTCCACCTAGTACACCAGGATGTAAAGCGATTTATTGCGGTTTGGAGGAGAAGGTTGATCTGTTGGATAGTGGTAGCAAGAGTGAGGAATGCCGTATCGTCGGCGTACTGAAATAAATGAGTACGTTCGGGTAGTCGAGGCATATCTGAGACATATAGAAGGTACAATAAGGGTGACAAAGCTGAGCCCTGTGGTACACCGGAAAGAAGAAAAATGGGGTGAGATAAACAGTCATGAATTGAAATGTATGCCAGTCGATTAATAATGAAATTATAGATGAGTCGAATGTATACTATGGGCAATCGAAGTTGTAGTAGCTTATAGATAAGTCCAGTATGCCACACTTTATCAAAAGCTTTTTCTAAATCAAAGGGAATTAAACAAGAAGGTTGGTTTGAATTGTAGTGTTCTGTGATAAGAGTCGTGAGTCGGAGAAGTTGATCGTTTATGGAGAAGGATGGTCTAAAGCCAGCTTGTGTGAAAGGGATGATATTGTGGTCGTTCAGATAAGCATGTAATCGTTTGACTAAAATTCGTTCAAAGATCTTGCTAAGTGCAGAGGTCAGTTGTATAGGTCGATATGATGTAATATCCTGAGGAGACTTGTTAGGCTTTGGAAACATTAACGTTTTGGATGTTTTCCAGGGCAAAGGATAGTATCCAGTGCGTAAGATAAAGGTATAGATAGCAGCCAGTAATACTAGGAATGGTATAGGACATTCTTTAATATGGCGGTAAGTGATAGTGTCAAAGCCGGGAGCTGTATTGCGTTTATTTTGAGTGACGGAAGTTATGTCCTGTACGGTGATAGGGGCCTGGATAGGTGCATTTTGGGATAAGACATGGTGAATGTTCGGTTGAAGGAGAGGTGATGATAGGTTGAGAGTATCTGCAGCGTGTGGGCCGTGACCTAGCGTAGTTGGAGTGAAAATCTGTTGTAAGTGGTTGGCAAAGGCGTCAGCTTTGTCTTTGTCTGTCGAGAGAGCATTGTTGGCGGTTAAGACTGGATACGGAGTTTTGGAGAATTTGCCACATAACGCATTGAAGCGAGTCCAATATTTACTAGGGTGTGATACGTCGGAAAGAGATTTACATGTTTTCACCCAACATCGTAGTTTATAGGCTTTGATATAATTTTTCACCGTGCGTTGGAGTTGCCTGTGGTGTCTCAGTGCGTCTGGATTTCGGGTGCGTAGAAATTCTCTATAAAACTGGCATGAACGACGAATCAACGTAAGGTATTGGGGTGGTAGGATAGGATGGTATGGCTTAGCTGTAGTAGTGGGTATATATAACGAGCTGGCTTCTTGTATGGTAGTTGTAATAGTGTCAATAGTGGTGTATAAGGTCTCTTCAGAGGTGGGCTCGGTGAGATGAATGGTGCATTGAGTAATGTGATTACGGTACTCTTCCCAGTTAGCTTTGTCGTACCTAAAGCTAGTACGAGGCGGTACAAGAGAATGAGAGTTACGGACTGCGAATGGGTTGTAAATGACTTTAATTGGAGCATGATCACTGCCTAGAGTGTCTAGAATTTCAACTGTACAATGTGAGATGATATTAGAAGATGCAATGACAATGTCCGGTGTTGTATTCGAAATTGGGCGAGTGGCTTTCGGCAGATCTAATACAATACCTGTAGTGTGGGTCGTGATGAAATTGTGAAAGGTAGTTTTGTCGTGAAGTGAGCGGCTGTGCATATTGAAGTCTGCCATGATAAGGTATGTTTTGTAAGTATCTGATATATATTGTATAAATTGAGACGGAAGTGGATGACCTGGTCGTATATAGATAGTGGGCTAGGGTAATGATCACGTTTTTAAAGTAAATTGTGGTAAGCAAATACTCCGGCAAAGGTGCAGTCAGATAGTGATGTTGACGATATGGTAAGTTGGGAGAAAATCCAATGGCAACACCCCCGTTGGCACGAAGAGCCGGCGAGGGATTTTCGGCATGAAGCATCGTATAGCGCGGGATGCGACAACAGCGAGACTGCGTTAAAAAGGTTTCATTTAGCAAGAAAGCCGTTACGTGTTCTTCAAGAAGAAGTTGTTCAAAGAGAAGTTTGTTTTTCGGCAAAGAACGAATGTTTAGAAACAGAAAAACCAAAGCCATGATGAGGTTATGGGTTCGATATATTTTGTGATTTATGAAAGTGAACGGTGTTGCCAGAGTACGTAGCTGTGAAGGTGATATGAAACGTCGTTTTGGCTGCATGGATGATTTGTTGTAGTATGTGTGGTCGGATGAATTGATGTATGTTCTGTAGCGAAAGTGTTATGAAAGTGAGAAGTTGATCAAGGGTAACTGGTGATTCAAGCGGATGAGGTGTGTCAGTGGCCTGTGCCGGAGGTCGCAAAGGAACTATGAGTTCAGGATGTTCTTGAGCTGGTTCCGGTTTTGCCTTGCACTTATAGCTATACGTCGGGTGTTGTTCGTTACAGGTGGCGCTTTGCGGTGGCTGTTGGAGATTGGTGCAAGTTCGAGTGTTATGATGACCAGCACAGTAACCACATTTAATTGGATTCTTACAATCACTGGTGAGATGAGAGTTATAGGTCTGGCAACGTTCGCATCGAATCGGCATAGGAGCTGAAGATCTAGAAGGCTCTACTCGATGGATGTGATTGTAGATAGAGGCACCGTGTCCTAACAGCTCATCGATGGTGGCTTGATGTGGAGAAAGTACTCGAACCATATATGTAGGACCTCGATCGTTTCGAATCCTTAGCACCTTGTGGATGGTGTGTCCTTCATACTTGAGCTCGTCTTCAATTTCATCATCTGTGTAGGAAGGATCAACCCCACGAATGACGACGGAGAGCATCGGTGGACGTCTTGGTGGTGGAGGTTGCTTGCGCCTTGAAGTGGTAAGAGACTGAAGCTGTGCGTTCTTCCCAAAGATGTCAATTGGCACTTTGTTCTTGATAGTGCTGAGGAGTGTAGAATCACTAGTCTTGAGGATTATCCCATTTCTGGTGTGTACTATTTGAGAGATCGTAGCACGTGGCAGATATTTGCGTAACTGGATTGCTACCATCTTAGCATTGCTGAACTTAGGATCGTAGTCGGTAAGCAGCATGGAGTGAATTGGAGGTGAGCCGTCATCAGAGTTGGAGGTTCCTACATCCATCTGGTCAGACTCGGAAGCCGTAGTAGAATCCATGTGATGCTTCTTGGACGGTGGAGAGTGCTGTACTCTGTCGGCATAGGTGGTATGTTTGTCGGACGCTGGAGGCGATCTGGAGCGGATAAAAGCGTTTGAAACGGCTGAGGCAATGGACTCTGCAGAATCATGGCGTTTTTGACCCTTCGCTTTGCTGGAGCTGGCCGATGATTGGTCCTTGCGTGGTCGCACTTTCGTGTTATTCCCTGATGGGCCGGTTACCAGTAGAGGAAGACCTGCATGGGTACCTTTCCCTTTGTAGCCAGAAACTGTGCGCGGGTCCGCCATGGAAAATCTGTCCCTGGGCTACTGCCCAAAGTGTGTGTGCGTCGATGTCTGCTAATGGCTTGATGAAATGTGATGTTTGATGAAAGGTAGGACTACCCGTTTGGATAGTAGTCCAGGTGCAGATAGCTTCCAGTCAGACCTGTAGTACCGTTCGCCCTTGGCTGGATGAGTCTGACGAACGGAACTCGACAGAACGACGAGGAAAGAAAGCCGAGGATGAGGAGCAGGAAGGTATTTCCAAAAAGCAGCTGTTCTGACGTCTGGTACGTCACAGCTGATTGATCGATTAAGCAATCGATCGGAAGTATGTTGTAAAGTAGACGGTCACGGTCACGGTCACGGTAATGTTGTAGTTTTGTATAGAGTATCGGGCCAAAGCCCCTGACTCCATAAGTAGGACTGTATAAAAATATATAAAGATATGTTGGTAGTTAGTTGGAAATTACTATTGTTTTGTTATGGATGGAAGTCTACGTAAATAAATAATAGAGCTCTAAATAATTTCTTTTATATTTAAAATGATTCTCTCTGATAACGAAATATTATTTTTACAAGAAAGTATCAAATTGATGATTTAAATACAGCTATTGTATGTACTAACAGAAAGATAACAAAATTAATTACAATTTTTTATCTACTGCACACGTGTCTATTCAAGAGAGAATCTCTGAATCGTCTCAACAGAAGACTTTTACCCTGAGGCACCATCTGTGTACTTAAAGAAAAATGAAAGAGCTATTTTGACAAGAATATATTACATATTCGTTCGAACGTAGAAATTCAGTGTTTCGAAGTGCAAGCGGAAAAATTATAGTTTCAAAATAGTCAAACAGCCGCACTGAACTAACAACAGAAGCATAAAATAAGATGCACCAATATAAAATACACTTATAATACGATAATCAGCGGATGAAACAGCGCATCTGGTCCAAACAAAATTGCAATATACATATTAAATTATCATAATCTCCATTCAGTTATCAATCAATTGGTTTGACTCAGCTTTTCACCCAGAGGCGGATCTAGCCCGTGGCCGGGGGGACCTAGGCCCCCAGTTATTTGAGTGACAAAAATAATTCAAGCTATACTTATATATTTTTGAAATTTTATAGTAAACTCATAATATATACCTATCATAGACTGGGTTCTGGTTGCCCCCAGTTTTTAGCTTCTAGAACCGCCACTGTTTCCACCCTTCTCAATATTGGGCTAGACTTTTATTTGTACCATCTTTTCCCTATCCCTTTTAGGATTTTCACTTTTTGAGGGAAATTTTAGACTTTCAGTCAAAAAACTACTGCTTCCTTACTATTTTTGTAGGATCATGGTCCATACCTCGTTATCTTTTCTTTTTCACAATACAGCAGTTTATTTAATCGTGTCACTCGCTTGTCCGTATCACTAGCGGATCCAGAGGAATCATTTGGAGGGGGCGGTTCGCTTCCTGGAAGATGAGCGTAGCCTGAAAGTAACCAGAATTTCAATTTGCAAAAATGGGACACATATGAATCCAGATTGGGAGGGGGAGGGGTGTAAACTTGATTCCCAGATTATATTTTATGACCCGAATTTGTAAGTTTTTTTTAAAAAAAATGAAATTATATTCTTTCTCTAGATTTAAATTAAATACGCACTTCCGTTTCGGAGGAGTGGCGGTATCATGATTCACTTCACACTTAGTCACCACGATTTATCAGATGCGCTGTATTGGACAGTACTTACACAAAAGAAAGCGATATATTGACAAAGGTATTTATCCCGTCATCTGTTATCTGCCACGAAGCCTGTCCCATTTCTCCTCTCTGTATATAAATATAGCTTAACTTTGTTTCACTAAAGTGATCGCAAGAAAACATGAAGCTTGACATAAATCTATCAATTTCATTATCCAATAGAATGTGAGGGTATGTTCGGATCGTCGATCCGTATCCATGACTTTTTTCAGTGCCTCTCTGAGAGGGACATAATCTTTGATCTCTGGCGCTATGCGAAGAACATTTCCTGAGGGCGAGATGTTGAATTTCCGCTACGTTTCGTTTTTCACCATGATTTCAGTTTGTCAACATTGTTGACATTTTCTTAAGTAAGATTGCGGCTACATAAATCGTACCAAAATCTACTGATGTATCAAAGGTGAAGAAAACATTTCTATGATTGGTATAGAACCCAGGATTCATGAGGAGTTGAGGAGTCACTGACTGATAAACTTTGACACAAATGGAATTGTTCATTTTTCAAGAAAATCTCCCAACTGTGCTCAATTGATGTATTTAAAGAAGAATGTGTAAGGAATTCAATTTCTGGTACATCCAGGAATTTTTCACTTAAACAGTAGAGAGCAAGAAGACAAATATACGACATTATTACAAAAGTATAGACCTCTGTACATAGGGTATTTTGATTTGTTGGTTGAGTTTAACGTTCCACGGTAATGACATGACGGCTGAAGAAGATGTGCACTTACTGATTATAGTGGAATTCGAGCCACCTTTTTCGTTAAAATGTACTCTCACCGGGAATCGAACCTGGGACCATGAGCACCGTATAGGGTATTTTGTCCAAATATTTCTCTTTTGCAGTGGTATAATTGGGTACGTAAAGAAAAAAACGCATTAGACCAGATTAGGAACAGGGGGTTGGAAATTGGCTCTATTAGGTAATTTCGTAAAAGCAGCATTTAGAAACATGTATATTTATAGTTATAATTATACAACAATAAATCAATAAAAGTATATTATAGTAACCTTCGCTTAGGTGGGATTTCGCTCCCAGACCCCCAATTTGTTGGGAATACGGCTTCGCACAATATAGCAAATGCTTCTACGTGGTACTGTAGCATAATATTTCGCGTTCTCCCTTCTGTGTCTTTCATATAGAATTGGATTGAGCTAAAACGCTGTCACGAAATTCAAACACTTCACAAACATTTCAGTGAACCCTCACCTCTGTTTTTGCCCTTCTACGTTAAGTGGCAAAAAATGCTCAAATACATGTTTCATTATTTTAAATGAATAATCAAACTAGTAGCTTTCATATATCTAGCCGTAACTGATCCTGAGATATAGGCATCTTATAATAATAATAATAATAATAATAATAATAATAATAATAATAATAATAATAATAATAATAATAATAATAATAATAAGAAGAAGAAGAAGAAGAAGAAGAAGACAAAACGCTGAAATACGTATTAAATTGTTTTAAGTGAGAAGTCCATATACCAAATTCCATGTTTCTAACTTCAAAGATTCTTAGATATCTTACAATAATTGCAATCCCCGCCCTCTTTTCTTTCCACCTATTTCCCCATTTTAAGTGTCAAATTACTTTAAATGAGAAATCCAAACCCAAATTTCAAGTCTCTAACCTTAAGGGATTTGCAGAGATGACCATCTTATTAAAATAATTTCCACCCCTTCCCCCTTCCTTTCTTTGAATTTCCCCAAAAAAATCTTCCCTTAGTGGTACCCTAGATCACAAATCGTATCTACTGTCCGATTTTCAGTAATACATGGGCGAAATTTGTGTGCGTGTGTAAAATACGACATCCGATCCTAGTACACTCGCTTCTCAGTCAAATCCTCAAACGTCTAAATGACAGCGTTTGGCTTATTAAGCTAGAGATCCTGCATTGTCCTGTTTGAGGCAGCTCTATATCAGGGACGGATCCAGGACGGGCTTCTGGGGGGCGGTGGGTTGTATTACTGCTACTTAGAGCTACTTTTAAGAGCTCCAAACTCTGGAATGGCTTTTATTTATACATAAAATAAGAAAGTTTACTCTTCTGGGGGGTGATAGGCCCGATCGCCCCCCTGGGTCCGCCCCTGCTCTGTATACTCCCCAACACCCACCATACTCTTTAATGCACACTTATACACCGTCGTTTAGATTAATTAAATAATCGATTTAACTATATTATTCATTTTCAATATATAGAGTATAAGAGACAGGATTGTTCGCTTTAAGTGGAATCTGAACCATTTGTTGATTTTCTTTCTGCGGCTTAGTACATCAGCTGGGAACTAACCAGGAACTACACGTGCTGGAAAAAAAAAGTTATCCACTTGGGTATGAAAGGGCACATACAGTCCTTTAGCATTGAAGCCTTCGGAGGAACAATGGCAGAATCTCTTAGAAAGCTGAAATAGTCAGTGGAACGTCGAGATACTGGTAAAGAAAAGGACTTCGTTTGTGCGAAGTTGAGTGGAACAACGAAGTTCATGCACAGAAAGTCCTAGTTTATTTGCAAATTGAGGTTAAATCTTTTAAATTACCTCTCTTGTCGTCCTAGGTGAGTAAAAAACTACCTGAAGCTCTTTTAATGGACTTTTCTGCCGTTTTAGGTGGTTGTAAAATGAGCAAAAACCTTTGAAATCGCCTCTGCTATCGTCTTAGGTGGTGTGAAATGAACTGAAGCCTGCAAAATTGCCTTTTCTATACAATTTATTCAGAAGTGATTGTCTCGTTGTTCCTCCGGAGACCTTAATTTTATAAAGTAATACGGATTCTATTTCTTAAGTAATAATATACCTCTTCAGCAAGGACTTAATATTTTCCTGTGTCAAAGATAAGAAAAGGATTTTGGGGACATAGAACATATGTAACGTTACTCTGTATTTGTCATGTAGGGAAAACTTCAACTGGTACATCTTCAAGAAAATTAACAGGAAACAAATGAAAGAAAGGAAAGAATAGAAGTTGATTTGAAGTAATTTAGCCGAAGGATTCTACAGAAAATTACGATAACTTTTTTTCTCATTTTTCATTATTTAGTCCTAAGAAAAAACACCTTAGCACGTAAGAGAAATTATATCGTTCAATAGTTACAATTTCATATCTTCAAGACACAGAGCAGAGCAGAGCAGAGCAGAGATTTCTTGGCTGTTTTTGTGGTTGATTTAAGTACCGGGCTTGGGCCCTTGCCTTCCATTTGTGTTGTTGACTGTCGTTTGTTTTGCGTGCGTATTTGTTGTGAGAGAGGACGCAACTGTCGCGCTCCTCTTTTGCTGTTCCTATGTCAGTTTAGTGGTTGTGCGTTTTAGGGGTGCGGCATCTTGTAAGTTCGTCTTCTTGGGTTGGCCGTTCCTATGGTGGCTATGTGTTGGTGTGGTGAGGCTCTGATTGTCCTCCAGAAGTTGGCTGATCTGTGAATTCTGTAGTCATGTAGAAATGGGAGTTCCAAATCTTCATGTATTTGCTCGAGGCGAGTGTCTTTCGAGTGTCCAGTGATAGCCCTGGCTACTCTGTTCTGGATGACTTGTAGTTGGCTGAGGTGCGTTTTTGCTGCGTGTTGCCATGCAGGGTGGGCATACATCAGGATGGGACGAATGCTCATCTGATATATATGGCGTTTGGTTTTCAGGGTGAGGGATGGGGAGAGGAGTAGCGGTAGCAAGGCTTGATAGCGTTGACTGGCTTTCTTGGCGATGGAATGTATGTGGTGAGCAAATGTAAGTTTCCTGTCCAGTATTATTCCGAGGTATTTGGCATCATCTCGGTTCTGGAGGGGTGTTCCAGCCATGGTGATCCTGACGTGAACCCTTCTTCTGTTTCTTGTGAAGTTTACTACTGAGGTCTTCTGTTCGCTGACTTTGATCTTCCACTCTTCAGACCATCGGTGGAGAAGTTCGGCGTGTCGTCTGAGGTATAGTTCAGCGTATCTGATGTTTCCATGGCTGGCAAAGATTGCCGTGTCGTCTGCGAATGTTGCTACCGCTGTGTTGGGGGTTGTGGGAATGTCCGCCGTGTACATGGCGTAGAGGGTTGGGGATAGGCAGGATCCTTGGGGGACTCCTGCTAGGATAGGTCTGGAGGGTGTTAGGTGTCCTGCATGGGCAACACGAAAGGTTCTTCCTTGAAGAAAGGATTTGATGATTCTCAGAAGGTAGTGCGGAGTGCCCTGGAGCATCATCTTGTGAAAGAGGCCTTCGTGCCACACCTTGTCGAATGCTTTTTCTATGTCGAGAAAAAGCCCCAAGGTGTGGCCTCCCTCGTTGAATCTGTCACATATCTTCTCTACCACCCGTACCAGCTGCTGATCCGCGCAGTGTCCTTTCCTGAAGCCGAACTGGTGGTCCGGGATGATGTCATGATCTTCTATGAATTGCTGAAGTCTGCTCTGCAGTACTCTTTCAAACACCTTGCTGGTATGCGAGAGCAGGCTGATAGGGCGGTAGTTGGCCACAGCTCGTTAATTGTTCCTTTTCTTTATTTGTGTTAACAATAAACATGTTGGTTCTGTTGAATATTTGAGAAAGAATTATAACTTTAGTTTAACTTAGATAACACATTCCTTAAGTGTTACAGAAATATTTAAATTGTATTTTCTTACCTTGTCAAAAAATATAATTATTGTTTCTGAACCCAATACCGGCTGCTAAAAGTAAAGTGTGAAAATGTAAGAATCTAGTGAGCATCCGGAGAATTAAATTCACATTTATCACAAGAGGCATATTTATCATCATGCTTATAAGCTAACCCATCAGTTTAAAAATGGAACGTATCTAGAAGTATTAAAATAAGCTCTTTCTTGGCCAAATATATTATTTTATTATATAATAATCGTAGGGGCGTACCAGTAAATTTATCTTGGGGGGACCCAAGATTTTCTCAGAGTAACCAGAATTTAACATATATATTAAAAGAAAACCGAAAGTTTTGTTTCAAAATCTGAAAATAATAATAACTCACCATGGATAGACTACATGTATTATTATTATTATTATTATTATTATTATTATTATTATTATTATTATTATTATTATTATTATTATTATTGCTGCTATTATTATTATTATATTATTTTTACTTGAACCATTTTTTTTTGAGACTGGTCAAAATATGGATCTAGCGTCGAAGGAGATGTGCAAGTAAATTATTCACAGGAAAACTAAAAGTATTTTAGAAAGTCCATTTGTTTCTTTGTCTTCACGTATGTAAATAAAAGGTACGGTCCACCACACTAAACTTTTTCGTTTTAAATTCTTAAGCTAAACCATGTTATGCTGCAGTTATTATGAAACATTTATTTGGGAAATAAGAACAAAATTATCTTTGATAAACTTCAATCAAAGAAACAACTTCAAAAGTAAACTACAGTTTTTGGACCTTTTATGAAAATGACTATCATGTAATAGAATTATTTATTAAACATTTGATGACTTTGCGGCAAAAACAGGCGAAGTCCAAAAAATGAAAATGTAAAGGACAGTTTCCACTCATCCGATTTTCTTCAAACTTGGCACATATATAGTAAACCGAAAATAAATCGACACGTATTTTTTGTTTCTTTCGGAAAAGAGGGTAAGGGGGCAAAGGCCCCCTTCTCAAAAATGGGCCCTCTTGATTAAAAGGGCCACATGAAAGAAACGAAACTCTGCCGATGCAAAGATGACTTCACAGTAGGAAATACTGGTTTTGTGGTTTTTGCAAGAAATGGGTTGCAGGGACAATGTCCCTTTTCGAAATGACAAAGGATCAAGCACAATCCTTATGGAAATGGGATTGCGGTGGAATTGCTTTAAACCATGTTATGCTGTAGATATGGTGTTTCTGAGAAAAAGTCTCAATGAGCACAGTGACAAATCACTGACTGTTTGGCCACTACAGGGCCAATGTTTTCAAAACAGCCGAAGATAACGACATTCTGGTTTTCGGTAAAAATGACTAAAACCGTTATATGTTTTAGATGTTGTGATCCTGTGTAAAAGTCTTAATGG
The DNA here is from genome assembly GCF_964235325.1 of Thermobia domestica. NCBI lineage: Eukaryota > Metazoa > Arthropoda > Insecta > Zygentoma > Lepismatidae > Thermobia > Thermobia domestica. The sequence continues at coordinate 57,637,665 of NC_137470.1, read as the reverse complement.
GAATAATCGCCTACCACTGACTGTTTGGCCACTAGGAGGTAACTTTCATGAAAGTAACAGAAGATGGTGATGTTTTGGATTTCGGTGAAAATGACTGAAACCGTGATATGTTGTAGATATTGTCATCCTGAGAAAAATACTCAATGGACATAACCACAAATCACTAATCGTTTGGTTACTACAGGAATACTTTCCTGATAACAGCAGAGTATAACGATATTCTGGATTTCGGTAAGATTGAGTAAAACTAAGATTTGTTGAAGATCTTCTCATCATGAGAAAAAGTCTTAATAGACACGTCCATCGAATTATTATTGTTTGGTCACTACATGCTCAGGTTTTTAAAACAGTCGGGTATAACGATATTTTTTGATTTCGGTGTAAATGAATGAAACTGTGATATGTTGTAGATGTCGTGACCCTGAGAAAAATTGTTTAGCGCTTTCCAAGGTTTTCCTTTGACCTACAAGATGAACATCTGAATGTTGCCTGTGCTTCTGTGTTCACATCCATTTTTCCGGTTGTGGGATCGGACTTTTCAGGGTTTCATACAATTTTACCGAAGTTCCGGAGTATCCTTACCTTCTGCTGTTTTAACCCCTATTTTTTGTCGTAAATTTTTTCGTATTCTTTTGTCGTGGGGTTTCACAGACCCCAATATTGTAGACTGTATCTATATTGAAAATTACCAGTAACAAATTAATATTACAATTTATAATGACCATCTTAGACTGTATCTATATTGAAAATGACTACTAACAATTTACTATTACAATTTACAATCACAACTAACTTAACCTAACCTAATATCGTAGATTGTATCTATATTGAAAGTCACGACTAACAATTTACTGCTACAATTTACAATGACCTCTAACCTAACCTAACAATTTATTATTTCGCTTAATATTTATTTAAAAAGCTAATTCTTTTCTGTTTTACAATTTAATCTTTATTAATGTTCAAAATACAATTTCACATTTGGTACATTTCAACCTATTTTTCATTATTACAAGAGAACTAAGTTTTCTCACGTTTATTTACATGTTGCAACAAATAACTGCTTGGTGCTCTGCACAAAAACGTTTGTTGCATTTTTCACAAACTATTCTACATTTTCTGTCCTTTTTCCTATCACAAAGATGACAACGCTTTCCTCTGTTTTCAGATGACGCTGAAATTGTTGAAATTCTTTCAGTTTTTGAGATTCCAAACTGTTTCATTGCTTCAGTCACTGATTTTGGTAACCGTGTTGACATCTCGCATCTTTGCTGCATGTAAGGCTTTACCATATCCTCGACAAGGCTGGTTATACGCCTCGCAGTGAGTTTATTGCATTAATCTGGATTTTGAATTTTGAAAATTATAGATGCATTCAGTGCAGAAACATCTATCTTATTGAAGAACACAGCTAATGGCCACATTCTTGTTTGCCGTTTTGTTGTCAATTATCTCACCATTTGGTCAAATTTATCCACCGCCCCATTGGTCTTGTTAAATCTGGCTTTTACTTACCTGTGTCAGATACAGCGGTATCATGATGCTGCGTGCTGAATAAAATCACAGCTTTGCATCTCTTAGGTGCATAACTTACGATCGTTAGGTCTCCGTTGAATCCGAAGACAGGTGTCAATGGACTACGAGATTTACTAGGTTGCATAAAGTACAGGATTTCACGTTTGTTCTTCTTCATGGTTCCAACGAGAGTGAGATTCTGAGTTAGCAGGAACTGAGCAAGTTCAACACTTGTAAAATAATTTTAAATAGTAATGTTCCTTCCACTTTTGAACAAATGTTTTGAATGTTCGATGACAAGGTTCTGAGCCAGATTCTTCTCCACAATACAGAGCTAATATTTTCGTCTGTTATAACAGTTCAAGGTCTCTTAGGTTCAGACATAATAAAGAACAAATAATTTCATCCGAAAACTAATTGTTTGGAAAACCAATTAGGCATACACTACACTACAATGATTGCTTACAAGGAGAGACGAAAACAGAGGTCACACTGGCAAATGAAGAAATTATTAACTTTTTCTTCTCAGGTTGGAAGAAATTGCGATCAACTAAGGTCTGTTATACATGACCAAACTTTCTGTTTGCTTTGCATGCCTCAAATTCTGGATGCCTGTATTCCTAATTCGATCAAATAACTTCACCAGTGGATGCAAGGTATATTCATTTGTAGATAACACAGTCCCATCTTCTAGATTGTCAATGATAAATTTGCCAGTCACACAAAGTTACGTCACTCCGCAATTTTCCAGTGATAATGTAGAGGGTAGGACTGTGCTACCTACAAATGAATATGCCTTGGATTTACCGGTGAAGACATCTAACTTGCCTAACTGAGGTACGGTCACTTGGTCGATTTGGTGGTAAACTAACACACATAAATAAGCTGAAAGAAGACAAACGTTCTCCCATCATCCTTATTTGGAAACATTCTGTGATTATTAGAGTAAAAGAAAAGTTAGAATCACAAATTTATAAATTGTCTTTTCCTAGTACTTTACCCCTGGCAACAGGCAATTCGCTCTAGTCCCTTAGCACCATCAACCAGTAACGGATCTAGGGGGTAAAATAGGGGGGAGGGGAAACCAGATTACAGTCTATGATAGGTATATCATGAATTTCCGCAAACCATTTTATTTTGAAAAATATATATAAATAGTAGCTTCAATTATTTTTGACGTTCAAAAATTTGAAGAGGTCTGGTCCACCCAGCCCCCGCTAGATCCGCCACTGCCATCAACAACAAAGTACAAACTATTTTGAATTCATTTTACACGAGGTTATTTGTCAGAAAGTCCCAGTAATAAATTTTAAAATTTCTTCATAACTATTAGCAAACTGACTCCCAGTTGGGGTCTCACAGACCCCACGACAGAAAAAGCAGGGTTGTTTACAAATAAGTAAGATAATTATGGCTTAGGCGAAAGAAAAATTTTTATAGTCATAAAATATACTGTAAAATTGAATTTCTGAAGATGTCAGAAACGTACTGTGTTTTAAGTATCAAAATAAGGAAGTAATCGAGCCGTATGACTCCTTGGGGTCTGTGAGACCCCACGACATAAAAATGGGGTTAAAAACTGCCAAACGGTCACTGATTGGTGGTTGTGTCTATTGAGATTTTTTCTCAGGATTACATCATCTATAACATATCACAGTTTCAAGCAATTTCACCGAAGTCCACGAAACGTTACCTCTTGTTCGGTTTAAGAAAGTGACCAGACGCTCAGTGATGGATGCTTGTGATTCTTCAGATTTATTTTAAATATCAGAATATCTACAACACATAACGGTTATAATTCCACCGAAATCCACAATAACGTTACCTTCTGCTGTTTTCTAAACTGTGGTGTTGTAGTGGCCAAACGGTCAGTGATTGGTGGTTGTGCCTGTTGAGACTTTTTCTCATGATCAGAACATCTACAACATATCACAGTCTCATTCATTTTCATCTAAATCTAGAATATCACTATCTTCGCCTGTTTTCAAAAAAGTGGTCCTGTAGTGGCCAAACGGTCAGTGATTTTTGGTTCTGCTGATTGAGACATTTTCTCAAGAATATTATATCTACAACATAACATGGTTTTAAGCAATTCCACCGAAATCGAATTTCCATAATGATTGTGCGGCGTTCTTTGTCATTTGGAAGGGGGCCATAGCCTCTGCGACCCTTTTCTCACAAAAACCACAAAAACTCGTATTTCCTACTTTGAAGTCATCTTTGCATCAGCAGAGTTTCGTTTCTTTCATGTGGCCCTTTTAATAAAGTGGGCCCATTTTTGAGAAGGGGTCTTTGCACCCCTTAACCAATTTTCCAAAAGAAAAAAATACGTGTCGATTTATTTTCGGTCTAGTATATATGTGCTAAGTTTGGATAAAAATGGACGACGAGAAACACTTATGAAGGTACCTCCTTTACATTTTCATTTTTGGGACTTAGCCTGTTTTTGCCCCAAAGTCTTTGTTTGTTTATGAGTTACCATCAAAATCGTATGAGTCGTATTTGAGGAAACAGTAGATAATAATAATACTAAAAAGGAAACTACTATTGTAAACATTTTGGTGATAGGTGATTAGGGAACATTATACACTTACTAACGACCTATGAACAAAATAATTTGAGTCGTTTTTATGAGAAAAACTCACGTACAGGAAAAAACTATCCTTGTGAGTTTTGTAGGGCAAATGAATTATGCCATATTGTTAGCTTATAAATGTGATATTAACAAAATCATCTTAGTTGTTTCTGGGAAAATTTTCCAGGACATTTACCACAAGAATAACTTTTTTTTTTAAGAGAAACGAGTTAACAGGTAACTCATGAAATATTTATTTACGAAATATGAACAAGATCGCATGCGTCGTTCTTGAGAAATTATTTCAGAAAACTAACTTACAATAATAAACTACCACTTCTGGATTTTTCTAGACGAGGTGACAGACATTCAATATTCGTTTCTCGTCTCGTAGAGATCATGAAATGTGATCACCATATCTCTGTTCTATAGTCTGTCAAAACTAAAAATGTTAAAAATAGAGAAAAAATAAGATCACTCTCAAATAATTAAGAAATAGTAATTAGGAATCAGATTTCTGGGCCTTCAGCATCTATGGCCTCGTTGACCCGTCACGTATAAGGGATGACTTCCCTCGGCGAGCAAACTATCCGGGGAAAGGGAAGGAAGATAGAATTGGGGAAGGAAGGAAGTGGGCTGGGACCTGTTTGTTAGATACCATCCCGGCATTTGCCTGGAGTGGATGAGGAAAACTCAGGGAAACCTCACCTAGGATTTCTGGCCTGAGAAAGCTTTTTCAATTTCTCGACGGAGTGACCCCACCGGGAATCGACTCCGGGACCGTAATCACGAGGGTGTTTTTTGGGAGTGTTTACTGAAATGCAAGTACGCTAGTAGTGGAAAACTAAGGAAAGACGAAAGGAACCAACAAACACGTGGTTTAAAATCAGATTCCGAGAGTGGATGGTGCTACACTTCAAATCTCAGACTCATTGGTTAATATTTCAGTTACTCGTTGAAAAGGCATCTAAGAGAGATGTAGGAGTTTAAAGATTATCAAACTGTGACTTATTCCATCAATAAAGTGCTCATACCAATCGGAATTCAATCGTATATCGTAGTTCATAGACATCGTGTGAGTGATTCAATAGTTTCATTTCTCTTCTGTAACACTGAGCAGCCGCTTTTTAAAATTCTAATCCAGCAAAGCATTGCAATTTCAGGTTTTGCTTGGAAACAGAGATTCTGATTCCATAGGTGTAAAGAGTTTGCATTATTTTATATTATTCTGCCATTCTTATTAATGATTAAAATGTAAAGGACTGTCAAATTCTGGGGATAATTGATCACTTGCCGTCCCTACTGATTTGACCCTTAAGCACACACACACACATACATACACATTGAACAAATTTATGACATGCAAGTTCCAAGCGTTTTGTTGAAATTACCTGTTTCCTTATATTCATTGTGATAATTTCGGTCAACAAATATAATTTCTTCAAAAGATGATGCAAAATCCCAAAATTAATTAAATGACAATTATTGCTTTCCAAAAGTATTTTTGTTATTTTTCCATTCCTAATATAGTTAAGATTTGGATTTTGGCTGGCCAGTTTGAAGTTCTTTCCTTATACTGTAATAAATAATATGAAATGAGAAGAATATTTTAAAAATGTACGCAAGTGTTTATTTGAACTAGCGACGTTTATTCCTATTGCATTCGTGCATTAATATCTGCAACTGTGTTTGGAACGCATTATGCACTTTTTGAAAGAGTACTAATGGACACAATATGTCTGTGACTCTGTAAATAGATTCTTAAATAATCTTAATGCAGAAATCCTTGTAGTAGGGAATCGAGTGGTTTGGAGCCTAGTGATTATTATTAATGGGGCGGTAGTCTGGAACAAGTAGGTTGTTAGAGATATTCTATCATGGAAGGAAGTAAAATTATTGTAGTTAAAATATCAGAGAGGGCTTGTAACAGTTAACACTTTCAATCCTAGGGTTATTTAAATTGGCAAAGTCCTGTGTCCTGGAGAAAATAAGGGTTACTTTTAAAAATCATATCTTCTTAAATTTTTACTCTAAATGGCTGAAACTTTCAGAAATAAAAGAAAAAGTACCAGTCTACTAGAATATCCCAGTTTCGGAACAAGAGCTATTTGAAAAATCATTGCAAACAATAACTTTGTTTATTGCAAAGTACTAATACTAAAGTTTATGAATGATAATGATATACATTCTTTAGTTCTCTTTATACAATGACTGAAAGATACTCTTGGATCAAATTGCCCAATAGATAATTTACAAAGCACTCAAAATTACTTTCTCAATAATAAAAAAGCATACAAAATTCATTTTTGGTTAGTATTTTAAATTTTAAATGGACGTGTCGTTCCCGAACGACACTCGAATTTAACGTAAGTTTACAGCCTGTCGTTCCGGAACTACAGTAGGACTGAAAGTGTTAAAAATCATTAACATATCAAACCAGGGTGAATCCAGCGGGTGAGCGATCGCCCCCAGAATAAGATGTTTTATTTTAAAAATAAAACCTATCCTTAAAAAATTCACCTTTGCATTATAAATGTAAAATTAAACCTATTGCCTTCGAACGACCACCCTCCAAACATTCGGCCTGCATATGCCCCTGTATCAAACTCTCTTTGTTTTCCATGCTAAATAAGGGACTTCCTTCAACTGAACAGAATTATTGTAAGAAATGTGAAACCGTGTAATTAACATATACAAATTAACACTTATGGGATTTATGGTAACTTTTATTACCATAGCGTAGTGTTATCTTTGACCGCTAATTTAGATCTTATAACAGGCATTTAAGACGTTTTTTTTTTTTTTTTTTTTTTTTTACTGGTCAAGTGAAGCATGGACCAAAGAACAACTCAGATGCGTTTTGGAACAAGATGCTGAACTTGGTGGTGCTCTTTTACTTTAAATTATTATTGTACTTAAAATTATCTGACCGTAGCATCCGCGCCGACTACGTGGGTGCTCCGGGGTCCAGCATCCAGCATCCAGTGTCCAACCAAGCAACGCACGCACCCTTTTCTTGCCTGTCTCTGCCTTAGTCAAAGGCAGTCCCCACAATAAAAATGGAACTATATTGTAAATAGAATCGGGCACACACCTTTATGACAGTGTTCATAAAAGGTTTTGACTGAAAGCAAATCAAACAAGAAATATCGAGACCCCCTGAGAACATAAAACACACCCCGCCACTGATATACACCTACATCAATTTCGGAATGTCGGCGCCGTTGGTCTGTAACTAAACTTCTTTTATAAAATTGTTTTGTGAGTACCGCAGAGTTTTGAAACATGGATTTTTGCATAGTAACTAAGAGAAGTCTTGACCCGACTACGGTAGGTCCCATAGTTTTGGAGCTATGGCACTTTAGGCTCGGTACAGACGTGCAGAAAAGTCTGTTGCGGGCCCGCAACAGACTCGAAGCAGACTCGTGCGGGCGTCTCAGCCCGACCACTTCACATAGACATAGAAAACAGCTCATTTTATTTTCAGCTGCAGTTGAATGAAGATGGAAATTGAAAAAAGAAAACGCTTTTTTTTGTATGCTTAGCCAGTAAAATCCTAAGTCAAAAATAGAGACGGTAGTGGGTTCATCCGTACGTAAGCTCACGACTGCTTAAAGGTGCATTTTCTTCCATGTTTATTGATTTGTGCAATGACGAAGAAAATTTCTTTAATTATTTTCGCATGAGCATCACTTCATTTGATGAACCCTTTTCGAAAATTAATGATAAAATTAAAGCAGAAGATACTTTCATGAGACTTGCGATACCACCAACTGACATGTTGGCTGTTACATTAATGAGTTGATTTGGAGTTTAACGTCCCGTTCGGCAGCAAGGCTATATGAGACGTGGACCTACTGATTAACGTGGAATCCGAACCACATGAGCTCCCGACGGGAATCGAACCCGCGCCTCCAACGCCAAAGCGCCTACGCTAACCACTTAGCCACGAAGGAGCTCTGGCTCTTACACTAAAGTAAGTTAATTATGTTAACTAATTATCGTTTGTAAGAGCACAGAAACTTAAGCATTCGGAGACCTAGAGCCTATTCATAGACATTTTTAGATGTTATTAGCGGCCACTGGCGTAGTTTAACAATTGCGTGACTAATTTCGATTTTTTGACAGTTGGTGGCTTTAAATTAAAAATGAGACATTTATTTGAAACTTCCCGAATATCCTGCTCAAGAGGGGGCGTTTCAATAATAGTTAATTTCCCTTTATTTATTCACAAATTACCGAAAGTGAGGATTCGCTTCAGTTAGAGATGTAAAATTCGGCATGTAAACTCATAATAAAAATAATGGAGCACAGATTTCAGCGTCTTTGAAAATTTTCTTTTGAACGGGAGATGGGGGATTTCTATAGTAGTGGGGTCCGGTGGCTCAGTGATAGAGTGTTCACCTCTGGTTCGATCCCAGCTTGCGTCAAATGGGCTTTGTGGTGCGAGAAGCACCGTGTGCGTGAGTTTTCTCGGGGTTCTCCCGTTTCCTCCCACTTTATTCATTCCACCATTTCATTCATTTATAATCATCATCATTGTTTCCTTTAGCTTACCCGGTATAAGCGTGCGACGTAAAACTCAAGGATTTTGTTTCATTCCTATAGTAGTGACATTTATATATTGAGAAAGTGTTCAATATGAGGACTCGCTTAGATTAGAGATGTGAAATTCTTAATGTAAACTCTTAAATAAAAATAATGGATTTAGTGTTTCCGAATAATCCATTTCTAAGGTGAGAAAAAGGAAAACATTTTTATAATTGTGACATTTAACGATAGAAGGTTTGAGGAAATCCAGAATATGTGTAGCACACCACAAGGAGGCAACGCAGCAAACGGAAGCAGAAACAGATGGGCTGATTATTTTGTAAGCAACATAGGTAGAGTTGCATGGCAAGATAACTTTAAGTTGTTCTTTATGTAAGAAAACATTCATTGTTATCTCTAGAATAGCAACGACGTGCACAATATTATCAATTGTACGAGAAACAAAACTATTTCTGTTACATCTCGAGCATGCTTTTTATTTTTTAACCACATGAGTACCCTGATGTTCAACAATTTTCGTGCTAACTCAATTTAAAAAAAGAAAAAATGGTACATTAACAAATAAAGACAACAATTGTCAGCCGAAAAACGATGTTTTTTCTTTCTTTTCTGTTCTGCTATTATGTTAATGGTTGTTTTGGACTTCAGCGTCCCTTTTGAGCACAGAGGCTATATAATACGTGACCTCGACCTAAAGTATAATGCAACGTACTTTATAAACAGTCGGTTCATTCCGGAGTGAGTGACAAGAAATCTCATCAAAGAAACTGCATTAACAATAAAGGCTTGTTCTCCAAGCGTATTTGTTTATTATCACAAAAAAGTATTCATAGCCTCGCTGCTGGAAAGGGACGCTAAACGAAAATCAAATGTAAATACTACATGAATATTAGATTTTTACATTGAAAAATAATAATAGTAGATAAAATTGCTGTTTTTCTTCTTCTTCTGTTTTTTCATTAAATTTCTCACATAAGGTTTCACTCACCTTATTCCATGCATCCTGTTTTTTTATTATTATTATTATTATTATTATTTCTATCTCTATACATTTCGCACTTTAAATTCTATATCGCCTGATATTTTTTGTACTTCGTTAATGAATAGTTCTTCATTCAGTTCTTCGCTTTTCATTTCTGCGAGCGCGGGGAAATCTGCACGTGTGGCTTGACTCATTGCCAGCAATGGTTTTCCGACCCGCTATACCTGTGCGGACTCGCTGCAAGCCAGCAGTCCCCGCAACTCAATTTTTGCCTGATGCGGGTCCGCAGCAGAGTCGTGAGAGAAAGTCTGCACGTGTGGCATGAATGATAAGAACCAATGTATTTCCGGCTCGCGCGGGTCAGCAACAGACTTTTCTGCACGTCTGAACCGAGACTTAAACTTCATTTTTTCATGTGTTCGGCAGCCTATAGCTCCAAAATGACGGATTTGTGCACCCAGGTTGGTCTATACTTTATGTCTTATCTTGGTGTCAGGAATCATCTCCCACGTTGTCGGTGTTATGTTTAAGCAACCTATATACAGAATTTAAATCTCCAACTTATGCGAATACTTGCACTGGGCAATCTGATGAAAGAAGCGAAATTTCAAAATATAGAAGGTCACCTTTAGAAACGGAATTTTCGAAAGCGTGGCAAACTTATTCCTTTATTTGCAAAATTTTACATCTTCAACTTAAACGTATTCTCATATCAGATATGTCTCAATAATAAAGAAAGGGACATTCTAAATATATTCAAATGATACCCGTCCCCCCGTCAGGAGCAGAATTTTGGAAAACGACGAAACACGTGTTACCTTATTTTTTTTTATCGAAGAGTTTATATGCAGAGTTACATCTCTAAAACTTCAGAGGTTAAAGAGATACACAATTATTGGCAATACATTTGATCCCCTCATCACCACCTTAGGATACATATTTCCAAAAATTATTCCTTGTTTGAGCTCTACCGTGGCTAAGCTGTTGTCGTACGTGCCTTTGTCGTGGGAGACACGGATTCGATTCCCGGTGGGAGCTTGTGTGCTTCTGATTCCATGTTAAAACTGTAGGTCTACGTCTCGTATAGCCTCGCTGCTAAAAGAGACGCTAAACTAAAATCAGATCAAATCAAATTCCTTGCTTTAGTGCCTAAAGAAATATTCTTTCTCAATTTGGCATTTATACCTATGATAATGGCCTGGACATATCTACTTGCGCATGGCGTGCGTATGGATGTACCTACCTAGGCAGTAATGAAATTTCTAAAATAGTTTACTTGTGTTCATATTCTGCTTAGTTTACGTTCTAGAAAATGACTTTTTCTTATAGCTTCCAATAACTATTTCACTATTAAACTCAGACAATATCTTGATTAGTTTATAGAGAACTCGGAAGTGATCTTTTACCGTGAGGATGAGTTTTCTTTGGAGGGAGTTTTCAGTAAACAATTATTATAAATTTGTTCATGGAGTAAATGTTGTAGTAATAATTGAAATGCAAAATAGATTAGGAAATTGGAACGAGAAAGATTAATTCAGTGGCTTATGCTTTTTATTATATTTTGTACTAGCACCAAGTACCCGCTTTGTTGGATTAAATTAATAAAAAAATAGTAATATGTTCCGTTAGTCATTCATTTTTTACTATTATTGAAGCCCTCTCTGATATCGGTCATTTTCTATTATTTTATTTATATCTCAGTCTCCCCTCCTTTAAGTTGGGGGGCTGAATTTTGATTTAAACAGCACTAGCATTGTCATTGTTCTCAGCGACATATCCCGAGAACCATGGATTCGACACTAATACCAGTCATTTTTGATCATTTTTATATCTCTTCCACCCCTCTCCAAGATGCAGCGTCAAGATGATATGACAAAAGCAATACCAAGTCCAAACCTCATTTATGTTGAAAATTTGATCCAGATCGATCGGGTTTTTCAAAAGTTATTAAGTCACAAACTTAGTCACTTTCAGTTTTATAAAAAAGACTAGCCTTTAGCTAGCTTAGGGCTCGGTCCCAAGGCAACCGTGTTTGTTCGACCTACAGCCTCTCGTCTTTTATGTATCAGCCTCTGCATTAAGAGCGAATTTCCTGCTTTGCTCGTAACATTTCTTGAATTTGGCCCAGCTGGAGGTTTCGCACTCTAGCACCCGTGTTTACTCGGCCTACGGAATCGCAACTTTTGAACTCACAATTCTACAAAATTCCAAGTTCTTTTTTCCTATTTCCGATATCTAAAAGATAATATTTTGTATCGCAAGAAAACGCACGTTTAAATATAAAGGTAGCCAAGAAAGTTTTGTCGCTTTTTCACCCACCACCTTCGAACATCGATATGTCACCAAAGACATACCTGGGATATCAAAATTAGTCCAAATTATCATCGATGACCTTCTACCAACGTTCTGGAAGACTTTAGATTCCATCGCGGTAGAACTTGGTGAGTCATGGCCCGAAGAAGATATCAAGTGCATCTTTCACCCCTACTAGGGATTTGAACTGGCGTCCTCCAAGGTGATTGTCTAAGGAATAGAACAGGTGAGAATCGGACGGTGCAATATCCGGGGAGTAAGGCGGACGCAATAGTGTTTCGCATCCAAGATTTAAAATGGTGTTCCGGGTCATCCTAGCCACATAAAGCTTATCTAGAGAAAGGAACACAGGTGTCTGTCGCGTTGCCTTCTAGTCCGGAGTCAGAATCGTGTGGGACACATCAACCCTACTTGTAGTGCTTCTCAAGCAGATGGAGGTACTGCCGAATGGTTTCTCCACTCACACTGAATTGTAGTCCCAGTTCCTCACATGTATGGCCACAATTTACCCCAATTGCAGCCTGAAGATCTTCATTTTGTACACACGTTGGTCTTCCGGCACGTCGTGTGTCTTCGAGTGTTTCGTCACCATCCTGAAACTTGTTAAACCACCGCTGCCCTCTCCGCGTAACCACGACACCCTCACCAAACACCTTTCACATCTTCCGCCTCGCTGTAGAAGAGTTTGACTCCAGTTTGAATTCTTACAAAATACAGGTCCGTATGCCCCTATGACGCTCTTTGGAGGTCCCATGTTCCCTTTGTTCTTACGCAAGTTCAAGGTGTAGCTTAACTGCCCGAACCACGTAGTATGTTGAATATACCCACACCAACAACTGACCCTCGCCTGAACTCCATTCGCATTCAACTCAAGGTGTGAGGAACCATTGAACACAGACCTCTACAAAAAGCGACTGAACTTTCTTGGTTACCTTTACAACATGGGAATTTCTTCTTCTCACCTTTTACACTCCTTAAAAAGTAAAAGAATATACTTATGGCAATTTTCATGAGGATTAGTTCCGAAAATCTGCAATCATGTCAAATGTAATAATTGTAGAACTACAAGGAAGTGCCCAATAATTTTGGGGTGTAAAAGGTGTCCCATATAAATAACATGGGAGAGATTTTTCAGTTCCCCATAAAACCACTCTACAGTTGGATTTTTTTTTATTTTTACTTGTTTACTTAGTTACGCTAACGTAAATGTACAAGCATGCCGAATTTCAAGTTTTTATTCCAATTACAAGTACCTAAAACATGAGATTATAGGTCCAAAAAACACCCATTTAAATAATATGGGGAAATTCTTCATCCCTCCTTTATACCCATAAAAATTAAAAATATTCTCTTTGGCAACTTTCCTATCGATTAGTCTCGGAAAGCTACAATCATTCTAAATTTCAACTTTCCACCTCAAATGTCAACCTTTAATTTGTGTCACCTAATGTAGTTTTATATATAGACAGGACTTTTTATACTCTTTCTTAGTTATTTCTCCGAGTGCTGCCTCAGTGTGTGGTAGGCGTATTTCTTTCATGTTATTGTATTATATAATCAGGGAAAGCTTCAGTTCCCTTGCAAAAAGAAGAGGGTAAAAACACTGTTGTTATAACTTACCTAGCGCTTCTACCTCAAAGTGCAACTAGTATCCAAAGAAGTAATCATATCCCTGTGAAATGTTTCAAATACATTAATAAATGTAAGACATTGAACAATTTGTAAGAAGAAAAAGTATTAAGACACGAACAATAGATTCCTTAACAGTTATTTCTTATTTGATGACTAACTATTGGCATTAGAATAAGTAGGAAAACCAACGCTAAGTATTTCTCATTTTAAATAGACACCTAGTGGGTTTCTAGGAAAGTTTTATGCTTCTTGCTCTTCATTGTATTATATCGTTCAGTTCAAGCAGTTGTTTAGTTTCATCTTAGTCTTTCATTTTATGGTGTTCAAAAACGTTTTTTTTTTAACCGGGCGAGGCGTTTTGGCTGTACACTCTTTATGCGCCAAATAGGAAATTACAATGCGATGTTGCCATTTACCTGGACTAACAACATAAGTGAATCAAGTTACTGCCTTCTACCTAACTTGTCGATGGTCATCCTCTATTTCAAACAGTAACTTCATTTACTTATGTTGTGGGTCCAGGTAAATGGTAACGTCACATTTTCATTTAACATTGGGCGCATAAAGAGTGTACAGCCTAAATGGCTCGTCCGATTTGAAAATTTCCTTCACTTTAATTGAATTTAGTTGAATTCAATTGAAAACATCATATTTGGAGACGTTTTTTCCTCTTACATTTTGTTGTAACTCTGATAATAACAGAGTTACCCTATGTCAGGGGACTTTTGAGATACCCTGTATACCTCGTCCTATGTAAATAGTGACTAATTACTCACTAGATATGAGGAAGATCTCCTCCGTGGCTAAGCGGTAAGCGTGCGCACCATTGGCGTGGGAGATTCGGGTTCGATTCCCGGTGAGGGCTCATGTGGTTCGAATTCCAAGTTAATCAGTAGGTCCCCTCTCACATAGCCTCGCTGCCGCATGTTAAACTCAAAATCAATTCAACTCACCTAGATATCAGCAATATTAGTTTTACTTGCCCATACGGACTGTTTCGCTAATAAACACTTTAAGATAGCCGTACGTGCAGCAAAATTTTTTTGTATTGCAGTAAAAAGCTATTGATTCTGACACCATACTGTTGGTGTAGACTAACACAGTGCTTTCCAACCTTTTTCGACTGACGATACACTTTAATAAACTGTCTGTGACATTGTGACACGCATGTTTGATATATTATGAACAATCATATATTTTATAATAGTGCAAGACTGTAAGTTTCTTTAAAGTGGACATTCTGGGTAGTACTGAGCTCATGTGGTTGAGGCGTTGCGTGGTACAGTCTGTCTTTAAAAAATAGATTTCAACAAATTATTAAATTCTAAATTTTCTATGGGCCACGGTGGCCCATCTTAACGAGGGGTGTGGAATCGGAGTAGAAATTGGTTGACATGGAAAAGTAGTAGAATACGACCAATTTTAGTATCCAGTCTATGGGTTTCGAGTTCGCTAAGATGAAAGGTGAAATATCGTTATCCCCCATTGGAATGAGGTTTGTGGAATTAGACTGCAAATCGATTGAAATATAAAAGTAATCGAAAACAACCAATATTAGTACCCAACCCTTTATTTTTCGGGATTGCTGAGTTTAACAGTGGACTCCCGATATTAGTTAAGTTCAAGTCCATCTCCCATTGACACGTGGAGACCGGAAGTCAGGGATCAAGGTGTGAAGGGGTGACGTTACATCTTTTTATCATTATGCTTTCATTTAAATAAGTACCATAAACGCTGAAAAGGATTAAAGTACAGGGTGTTTCAAAATGTATATCGATTATCTAAGGCTTTGTAGTATGTATTACATTTAACGTACAGTTACAAATGAAAATTCAGATGAAAAGCAACTCGTTACGTTTTTGCTGCAAGTGTTAAATATCCGCTACATTGGTAACACGGCACGCACCGAGTCCATAGGCGAGGAAGGCCTATAAACTTTCCTTCAGGATATGACAGAAAAAGCATTCAGGAGCTCCTCTGTGGCTAAGCGGTTAGCGTACGCGCTTCTGACGTGTGAGACCAGGGTTTGATTCCCGGTGGGAGCTCATGTGGTTCGGATTCCACGTTAATCAGTAGGTCCACGTCTCATATAACCCCACTGCTGAACGGAAGGCTAAACTCAAACAACAACAACAAAACACATTCAATTTAGGGAAGTTTCGTTGCAACTATACTATCTCGTGGAGATTTGTTGCCCACCCTAACAAACATTATGAATGTACACATTGCCACTTAGGTGAAATGTCGATTCATCACTGAAGAGGAGACAATTCAGATAATCTTCATTGTAATGCAGTAACATTTCGTTTGGAAAGTTGGCACATAAACCGTAGTTTTTAGGCTTTAGCTGTTGTAGCAACTGCAAACGATAGGGACGTAATTGTAAGCGGCTCCTTATAATTCTCCACACAGTGGGTTGTACTGTAACTACAGATTCAGTCATTGCATAATGTAAACAGAAAAGACTGTCTGCTCACCAGTCGCCATCTTTGGTACTAGCACTTTCTAACGGCAGACAGAGGAAACAGTTTATGCGCATGCGTGCGTACAAAACTGTTTGAGTTGTTCTTTCAGTTGATGTGTCCATCTTCTAATATAAATAAAATAAAGAGTTCGTGTGTCTGTTTGACTTTGTGCGGCATGGGGACCAGACCAGTAAACCGAGAGTTACCAAATTTTAATCACGGGTACTTGGTCCACGCCCCAGACCAAGATCAGGCTTCTCTTTTTTTTAATTCGAACCAGGGGGCTCATTGGGGACGTTTACCAGGATATGTAAAAGTACCGGTAGTAGAAAATGATCGATATTAATGTCGAATTCATAGTTTTCGAAGTTGCTGATATCAATGGTGAAACTCCGATCGTATTCACTTCCAAATTCATCCCATTGGGCTGTGGGCCGTTGGTCACAGAAGGAGGGGATACCGAGACAAGTAAATATAATCCAAACTGACCGGTATTAGTGTCAAATCCATAGTTTCCGCGGTCGCTGAGATGAATGGTGATACTTCTACAGGCGTTGACTTCCAAATACGGCCCCCATCGGCTGGGGGGCAGAGACGTTTTCTTTTTCAAAATTCGAACCAGGGTGTCTCAGGGGACGTTTAACAGGATATGTAAAAATAGTAGAAAATGACCGATATATTTTCTTCTTTCGTTGTTCAGTTTGTTTACATACCTATTTTAGCTAACTCATGCGAAGAATGGATATATCAGCTAGTTTTAAATAAATGTGAAAATGGAAAAGAACGGAAGCAGATATCATGATTGGGGCTACTCTCTTTTATTTCTCTAATAATGAAATATGATTTTTTCTATATTAACGAAAGTTCATTTCCGAATCATATCAGGAGCTGTACACTGCATCATATCAGGAGCACACACATTTACTTTCAACTTTATCTAAACGTATATCTCACTGTATCATATCTCACGGTATCATAGGAGCACACACATTCACTTTCAACTTTATCTCAACGTACGGGAGATTCTGTATGTTATGAAGTATCAGTTATGAAGTCAGCATTTCGTTGTAATTAAAACATGTGCGAATGGGGCAAAAGTCCGATCTTTTTCTGGGGCAAGAATCTGAATGCGGACTTTTGCCCCCAGCTCTCGAATTTGTAAATAATTTTATTCTTAAATTTAAATTCCAGTTTCTAACAGTAGACCTATTTAAATTCGTTTGCTACGTAGGCTTTCTTTAGCTTAACTAAAGTTATGTAGGCCTGTGTGGAGGTTAATTTTTGAATTTGGGCAAGCAACGCTCAACACTGTTTAGTTTACCGATGGCACCAAGGGCACTACTCATATTTCAGCGGTGTAAACAGATGCTAGGGTTAATAGTCAGTAGTGCAAACACATACTCGTTTGTATTGCTGAATCCATCTGTTGAGGTTTGAAAAGTGCTCTTGATGTCATTTCGTTCATCGGTGCTGAGAGAGATTTGTCCTTTGGTATTAGAAACACTACGAAAAAATATGGTTTAAATTTAAACAGATACCACATCTTTTTATGAAGGTCAAGAAAAGAAAAGAAAAAAAAATGCGTTGTCGCATTAGTTGGATGAATGTGCCATGGTTGGCTCTGAACTTACAATACACGTGTTTTTTTTTTCTGGGAGTGGTGGTAGTTTATTTTCTGATTCTTGTCAACAACGAACCTTTGTATAATTTCTTTTCTACAGGATGGTCCGTAAGTCTTAGTACAGTGGATTATTTTTTAAAAACATGATTAAAGCAAATCTGACTAGCGGAGGGTGGGCTTGGATAAAGGAGCTACCGATTGATGCATGCGTGGTGAATGGCGGCCATCTTGAATCCATGTAATTTTCTTAAAATGGGAAGATAGGCATGTGACACATCAATTAAGACTGTTTTTGCAAGGGAACACAGTCCCGCAAGCAGAAATGCGTTATCATGTCCAGTTCCAAAGTTATGGCGCCCCAAAGTTGACCGTTTTCTGTTTTCTTGCAGGAAGAGCGAGATGACACTGACGAAGCAGGAAAGAATTGAGATCATCCTAATGTCTGGGGAAAGAAGCAGTCGTGTGATTGCCCAGGACTTCAACGCGCACAACTCCAAAACACCTGCAATAAGCCACAACACCGTTAGCTACCTATATTAGGAAATTCAGTGTAACTGGTAATGTTGCCGACATACCACGATCATGTCCTTCACGAATCGCGACAGATGCGGAAACATCCACAATGGTGCTTGCTGCGAGTGTGAGAAATCCGAAGCGCAGCACAAGTCGATAACAGGCGTACCACGTGCTTCCGTGATGAGGATTCTCCATACGAACAAGTGGCATCCCTTCAAGCTGCAGCTTCTCCACAACCTTTCAGAGGATGATTCAGACCGGCGCATGGAATTCGCGAATTGGGATTTGTTACAATATGACTAAGATCTGCATTTCCCAGGCAGGATTCTCTTCACAGACGAGGCAAACTTTTATTTGGATGGGGAAGTGAATTGCCAGAACATGCGATATTGGTCGTATGCAAACTCACATGCGATCAATCCTTGCAAGAGGGTTACCCCTACTCATATCATGGTATGGTGTGACATATGGAACACGTCGATCATAGGACCCTTACTCATTCCTGGTACCGTAAATGGTGTCCAATATCTGGACATGTTACAGAAGTTGGTGTTTCCGTTGCTTCTCCGCCCTGATGCCATCTTGCCGCGATATTTTCAACAAGGTGGTGCCCCTCCGCAGTATGAGCTGTCTGTGCGGGAATGCTTGGATCTACATTTTCCTGGACGTTGGATCAGTCGCCGAGGCCCTGTAGAGTGGCCAGCCCGGTCGCCAGACCTCACTCCCTCGGATTTTTTATGGAAACACTTAAAACACCTGCTGTATCAGGAGAAGATTCGAGATGTTGCACTCCTACAGGGACGTATTCAGGACGCCTGTGATAGCATCACCCCTACTGTGTTGTTACGGGCTCAGGACGACTGGATTAAGAGACTCCGGTGTGTGCTACAATGCACGTGAAACATGTGGAGCATATCCTGTAGGTGGGACTTTCAGGCGTCATAACTTTTGAACGGGACATAATAGCGCATTTCTGCTTACGGGACTGCATTGCCCTGCAACAAACAGTGTTAATTGATGTTTCACTTGTCCTCCTTCCCATTAAAAAAACTGGATCCAAGATGGCCGCCATTCATCATGTGTGCATCAATCGGTAGTTCCTTTAACCAAGTCCGCCCTCCACTAGTCAGATTTGTTTTACTCATGTTTCTTTCCAAAATAATCCACTGTACAAAGACTTATGAACCACCCTGTAGTTTATCAATACGAGTCCTCCAACTCAATTCAAACAACAAACTGCGGCTTTTTGCCCCCGTTTACTCTAATATTCGTAATCAGGGGGGTTTCATGTGGACACCCTGCAATCAGGGAGGTTTCATGCATAATGGATAGAAAAAATGGTACATAGTAATCTATCTGTTCTGTATTTTAAGTAACTGTGCTTGAAAAAAGTTCCAAATAACTGTATCAACAAAAAAAGAAAAAGAAAAAGGAAGATAGAAAGAAAGAATAAACAAATAAAAATAAGTTGTACACAAAAGTACTTTGGAGTGGGGAAATTCTTATCCCTTTAAAATCGAACAGGAATGCACAGAAACGCGATTGTAATGCTGGCAGTAACATGGACACTAGATGGAAGACAGGACAGAGGAAATGCTGTGTTACAAAGGAAGGGATTTGCAATTGCACGCAAGTTATTAAGAAACATTTGTTTAAGAGGAAGATTGGGTAGACCTAAAAAGTCGTTGTTAACCTGAATCTCATTATCAAAATCCGTGTGTGTTCTCTATATCTCTTTCTCAAAAGTCCATATTGATGGTTGATGTTTTCTGACGAGTACCGATTTTTTCTGACGTGTAGACCCTATAACCATGACTCGGTAAATTCTGAGTCAACTGGATAGGGTTAGCGTATGCGTCTTCGGCGCAGGAAATCAGATTACATTACTACAGGAAGCTCATTTTCTTCGGATTGAACAATAAATTGTAGGACCATGTATCATTTACTATCAATTCTGAACAAGGCGCTAAAATCCATATCAACCGATCTAGAATAGTAGTGGTTACAAAAAACGGTTTTTCGGTTTCCAGTTTTCTCCAAAACCGGTTCGGTTTTCTCAAAAACTAGGTTAGTTTTTCATCCAAAACCAGTTTCAGTTTTTCCAAAGCTGGTGCTATTTACCACCAGAATAGTCTTTCGTTGTGTTCTCCGGAAACCGATTCCGTTTCCACAAAAATCGTTCCATGTGTTCGGTAAAAACCGAAACCGGCTTCAGTGAAAAACCAAACCGGTTTTTGGAGAAAACCGAAATCGGTCTCGGTGAAAAACTGGACAGTGTTTGGAGAAAACTGAAACCGGTTTCGATGAAAACCGAAATGTCTGTTTTTCGGATTTCGGTTTTTACAAACTGGTTTCTGTTTTTTTTTATTTAAAACAAACGGTTCTACCCATCCCTAATTTATACAGTGAAAATAGGGATCAATGGCTCACTGGTGGTTGTTCTGCTTGATGAATGGACTTGACTCTCTTATTAGATTTATTTAGATTTCCACCTATCTATGCATATGTGTCGGAAGTCGTAGAGAAATGTTGTTTTTCCGTCCGTCTCTTCACAGGCACCACAGCAAAAACGGTAAGAGATATCGGAAAGCGGCTTCTTAAAATCGATTCAGCGTCCCAAGAATACATTATATTTCTTCCTTTAACCTGCTATTTGAACCGGAAGTATTTGAAATAAACCAAACTTCCACCGATCACCCGCGGTATCACGTTCATACAGCCTTTAGCAGTTAATTTTTCGCTCAGCCACATGACACGGTCTAAGGGCAAGCACACTTCTCTTGCAAACAACCGTGAGGCGTAAATCCGTGTGAATGGCATGGTTGATTGTCGCTGCGATCTGCGGCATTTAGCAGTCATTGCACGGTGTGTGATTGGAGTTTTGGAGGTCGCCACACGCCTAATCACACGCAATAGCGGCGGAGCCTACTCACAGGAAGCTGGTTTCTAATTCGTCGCTTAGATGTGGTCGGCACAGGACTCCGTGCCGCATATCCTGTATAATACAATTCACAGTAGAAAGACCTACACGATGTATTTCTATGATGCGAAAAGCCGTGAACTTAGCGTATGGAAGGGCCTCAATGAACCCCTTACTACAATCCGTTCAGTTTCGGCGGAATAAGGCTACGCTAGTCAAGAC
The DNA here is from genome assembly GCF_964235325.1 of Thermobia domestica. Classification (NCBI taxonomy): domain Eukaryota; kingdom Metazoa; phylum Arthropoda; class Insecta; order Zygentoma; family Lepismatidae; genus Thermobia; species Thermobia domestica. The sequence goes on along the minus strand of NC_137470.1, from coordinate 57,616,353 downwards.
ATCACTTCTCGTGACTAATGAGACTAACGAGATAGTGTTGTTTGCTCTATGACGATGGGTTGCGCATTGACTTCGGCTCAATATACAGGGTGACCGCGTGACTATGTTACAAAATTTAAGGTATGATTCCTGACACGGAAACAAGAAAAAAAGTTCAAATAAACTTTTGTCCAGCGTACATAATTTCGGAGCTACAAGGTGCCGAAAGCGTGGGAAAATGACATTCAAAGCTCTATAGCTCGACTATGGTGAATGATAGAGCTAATGCGGCATGGTCACGTCAAAGACACCGAAGCTGCTGTATTCAAAAATGCTTAGGTCGAGATCGTGCAATTCGTGCACAAGGGATTCCCCAAAGGAGCGTAGGGATTCCCGGATAATCTGTCAAGAAAGATTGGTCGAAAAGGATACGGATGAATAGCTGTCCCAACTGCTAGCAATAATGCGTCTGTACTAAGTCGATATCTCGCACAAACACAAAATGGCGAACAGTTTTGTACGTGCCATATGTGGTTGCATAACGCGCACTAAATAATAGTGGGAAAATAAAAAGGAAAATATGAATAAATTGGTACAAATGGTAAATACATGATAGTACACTGTCCTGTTCGTTGTACGTATAGACGCGTTTAATAAAGGGAATAATCATGAAAAGTACTAAAATGTTATACAAACATCACACTAACATCGTTTTCTTCCATGTAGTTTTGTCATTGAAAGCAAGTAAAACTAAGGGGAAAAACCGAGGGATATGAGTGCTTTCTTCCAGGCAGAAATCTTATTTTATTTGAAGATACGAGCCGAGGATACTTTTTACGAGAGGGGGATTGTTCCTCCATCCCATGTTAATGTGACCACTGCCGGAGAACAACAGTAAAATATCCGTTTCTTATCATTAGCCGTAATGTGCGTTACCCGAACATTGAAAAAGAACAAGGAAAAACAATTTATCAGGACGTTTGTTTTAGTCGCTGCTTCCGATGTTTTGCAGGACTGATTCCGAGATTTTGTCTAGAATGCTTAACATGTCGTCATATTGTTATCGTTTAGAAGATATTTTGTTTTCACAGACGGTGTTATCACCTGAAGTACGCCACAGTTTGCAGGTTCGATCACAAGCATTTGTTCTTCCTTCTGTCGTAGAAAACAATCGAAGGTAAGGAAAGTATAAGACAACCCTACTAGAAGGCGTTGTGGAAGGTGGAAGGTCATTCTTCATGTGGTTTGTTCGTAGCGTACGAGTTCCTTAGTGTAGTTTGTGCTTTGCTTGTTCGAATGTGAGATCAAATGGAGTATTCGATAGCAGAACTTGCGGACATGATATTTGTATACCGTCAAGCAAATGGCAACAGTCGAGAAGCTGATAGGTTATATCGTCTGAAGTATCCACAAAGAAGACATCCAGCCCATACTATGTTTACCAGACTTTTTCAACGCTTACGAGACACGGGGAATTTACAACTTCAATACTACGACCAAGGAAGACGAAGAGCCACAATCACTCCGGACTTTGAAGAACAAGTGCTTGATCGTTTCGCCCAAGACCCAACAGTAAGTACCCGGAAAGTAGCACGTGAAATGGGAGTAGCACAAGATACTGTTTGGAAAGTAGTACACGAGCAACAGTTACACCCCTATCATCCGCAGAGGGTTCAGGCCTTACGTCCAACTGATTTTCAACCTCGCGTTCAGTTTTGTGAGTGGTTTCTCCAACGCTCTGTAATTGATCCGCAGTTTGCTTCCTACGTGCTTTTCATCGACGAAGCTTGTTTTACGAAAGACGGGATATTTAATAGTCACAATAGTCATGTATGGGCAGACGAAAATCCTTATGCAATTGTGGAAAGGGGTCACCAAGACCGATTCGCCATAAATATGTGGGCGGGTATTATCAGTGATCAGATAATAGGTCCATATTTACTACCACCACGATTAACTGCACCAATGTATACGAGATTCCTACAAGACATACTTCCAGAGTTATTAGAGGATGTCCCTCTCGGTGTTCGTCAACGGATGTGGTTTCAACATGATGGCGCCCCAGCCCACTTTTCAGCTAGTGCTCGAGAGTATTTGAATCAAACGTTTCGTGACAGATGGATTGGAAGAGGCGGTCCTTATAATTGGCCTGCACGTTCCCCAGATTTGACTCCACTTGATTTTTTCTTGTGGGGTCATGTCAAAACACTTGTCTATGAAACGCCTATAGACAACGCAGAAGAACTATTAGCACGAATACTCGCTGCCTGTGATACTATAAGAACAGCTCCTGGGTTGTTACAGCGGATGCGTCAGAACTTACTGCGACGCTGTAACGCCTGTGTTGAAGTAGAGGGACGCCATGTCCATCACCTATTGTAGGATAATTGGGAGATTTGTCTCGTTTACAGGTAATTGATGATGTTCTTGGCTGCATTCAATCCTGCTGTAAAATGTTGATTGAAGACATTATTCCCATTCTTGTGACTTTTGTTTTTAGGAAACAACCTCTTTTGCATTATGGTTGTTTCGCTCAGTTCTGTTTATTGGTTTTCAATGACAACAATACATGGAAGAAAGACTTTAATAGTGTGATCCTTTTACAACATTTTAGTAAATTTCATGACTATTACCTTTTATTAAAAGCGTCTGTTCAATAATAGGACAGCGTAATAACACGTATTTACCATTTGTACCAATTTATTCACATTTTTCTTTCATGTTTCCCACTCTTATTTAGTGCGCGTTATGCAACCACACATGGCACGTACAAAACTGTTCGCCATTTTATGTTTGGGCGAGATATCGACTTAGTACAGACGCATTATTGCTAGCAGTTGGGACAGCTATTCATCCGTATCCTTTTCGACCAATCTTTCTTGACAGATTATCCGGGAATCCCTACGCTCCTTTGGGGAATCCCTTGTGCACGAATTGCACGATCTCGACCTAAGCATTTTTGAATACAGCAGCTTCGGTGTCTTTGACGTGACCATGCCGCATTAGCTCTATCATTCACCATAGTCGAGCTATAGAGCTTTGAATGTCATTTTCCCACGCTTTCGGCACCTTGTAGCTCCGAAATTATGTACGCTGGACAAAAGTTTATTTGAACTTTTTTTCTTGTTTCCGTGTCAGGAATCATACCTTAAATTTTGTAACATAGTCACGCGGTCATCCTGTATATGAATCGACATCTGCATAAAATTAAAATGAAACTTAGAACTGAATAGGAAATTAATCTGCGGAACCTTTTTACTACAAACCAAACGCTGGAAAGTTCGCATCGTTCTGTATATTTATTCTTTTACTTCAAAATTTGATTTTTTTTCTGGGAAACGGACTTACTTCGTCCATGAGTGCCCATTTAAAAAGTCCAAAATTATTAGTTAAAGTGGGACTAAATCATCCAATTCTGTGATTTCTGTATCTATAACTCTGCTATGGGAAATCATAAATGTAGCAACTAATATATCAATAAAAATAAAGAAAGCTGTAATGAATTGCTAAATCCAATTGATCTTCATCTCGTTTTAAATTTTAAGAAATATAAAAAAAATTATAAAAGATAATATTCTATAGTTAACGCCTATGAATAAAATAGAACAAGATTAATGAACTGTGTCGTGCACCATCTGTTAAGTAAGTTTTGGAAACTACAACCATTTGTAAGGTACATTCGTAATTATTGCTGAACACTCAAGCTCTTAGAAATGACTAGAGTTGACTCGGACTTATTGGGGTAATAGAGGGGAGTTATCCACGATTTACTAAAAGTAAGGGTTAATCCAAAGGTAGGAACTAAAACGAGAAATATACACTACCTGTATATAATGAATAGAAAAATGCAGTATGGCAATTTACCTGTTTTCTACTTTCAGGAATTGTTTTTTACTAAGATTTCATATTAACTGCATCAACAAACAAAAAGAAATATTATAGGCAAAAACTGCAGGGATCTGATTTTTATCGCTTTAAAATCGAACAGAAATCCTCAGAAAAACGTTTTTAAAGCCGAAAGTAACAGGGACACTACGTAATGGACGGGACACAGAAAATGCTCTGTTAGGTAGGGACAGGGGCGGATACAGAAGGATCGGGGTTATTGCCCCCCCCTCCAAGAAGGGGAAACTTTCTTATTTTATATATATAAATAAATTCGATCCCAGAGTTTAGAACTCTTAAAAGTAGCTCTAAGTAGCAGTATTACAACCCACTGCCCTCTCCAAAACTCCGCCCTGGATCCGCCCCTGGGTGAGGAAGGGATTTGTAACTTCATCAGGCAGTAGCGTACGCAGGAGTTTATTTCGGAGGGGTCCCAAACTCAATATGAGGGTATTTAATATAAAAACTCCAAAAAAACTCTTAAAATTAGGCTAAATTTACACAAAAGTCAAAATTTGGGGGAGTCCAGACCTCCAGGACCCACCCCTTGCGTACGTCTCTGGCAGCAGGTTATTAAAACAATGGGGGAGGATGGGTCAGACACCTGAAAAATCATTGTCAACTCGAATCTCATTCTCAAATTCCAAGTCTGTTCCTCTCTCTCTCTAGTGTGTCTGCTGATGATACTTGCAATAGGTGTAAATATCTTTTTTTTTCTTTTTTGGCGAGCACCTTTTTAAGCTGCAACCCGGATAAGCCGCCACAGGTAAACCGTAGCCAACTGTATACTGTTTCTCCTTCGGCGCACGGGACCCAGAATAGATTCCCGGTTGGAGCTCATATGTTTCGGATCCCACGTTAAGCTGGAGGACGACGTCTGACATATTATCAGTTCTGAACGGAATGCTAAACTCGAAATCAACCAATCTAGGTAACGAGTAGAGGGAACAATAGCTCAGTGGGGTTTCTTCTGTTTGATGAATGAATTTGCAACTGTTATGACTTCCAAACTATACTATGCATAAGTTAAGTATCAGAAGTCTTTCAGAACGAGTATATCCGTCCGTCCATCCGACGTTCCATCTATCGACAGGTATCAGAGGAGAAACTGTAAGAAATATCGAGATGTTTTCTGAATCGTTTCATTAGCCAAAGAATAAACTCTATTTCTACCGTTAACAATCTATTTGAACCAGGTGTGGTTGAAATTAACCATTTCCGGTTTCAACGCTTATCCTCATAGAACAAATACGCTAAAAACATCGAGAAGCTTTTTTCTTTCAATCGGTTCAGAATCTCAACAGAACATACCATCATCATCCGCACGCTCTCCAAAAGGAAGTGGTTCAAATTTACTAGTACCACTAGTATCAATCTTGATTTTCATAGAAGTGCCGCGGTGGCTCAGTGATAGATTGTTCACCTCTGGAACATAGGGTCCCAGGTTTGATCCCAGCTCGCGCCAACTGAGCTTCGTGGTAAACAAATATCGTGTACGTGGGTTTTCTCTTGGTTCTGTTTCCTCCCACTTTCTTCATTCCACCATTTTCTTCATTTCTGATCATCGCCATCTCCTTTAGCTTTGACGGCATGACCGTGGGACGTAAAACTTAAAGATTTTATTTTATTTCTGTTCGTGAAATATTTAAGTTTTACGTCCCACGCATATGCCGGCTAGGCTAAAGGAGACGGAGATAATGAGAAATGAATGCAATTGTGGAATGAAGAAAGTGGGAGGAAACGGTATAACCCCGAGAAAACACATGCACTCGGTGTTTTGCCCACCGCAAGGTTCACTTGGCGAGAGCTGGAATCAAATCAGGGACCCCATGAAACAGAGGTGAACACTCTACCGTTGAGCCACCGCGGACCCGATAATGGATAGCGACAAGTGGTTTGTAACCATCAATTCAACGTCTCAAAAGAACATACGATCAACACAACATTCTGCCAAAATCAGAAATGGTTGAAATTTGCTAATAAATGAAATCTTTCAGCTTAACATCCCACGATTATACTCTTTAGGCTAAGTGAGTCGGATGAATTATGATGGAATAATTGGTGGAATGAGAAGGTAGGAGGAGATGGGAGTACTCCGAGAAAACGTATAAACACGATGCTGTCCACCGCAAACTTTCTTGACCGGGGATCGAACCAGGGACACCACATACCAGAGGTAAGCCCTGTACCATTCAGCCACCGTGCCCCGAAATTTACTATTGTTTCTGGTTTCAATATTTATTTGCATATTATTATTATTATTATTATTATTATTATTATTATTATTATTATTATTATTATTATTATTATTATTATTATTTTATTTTATTTTATTTTGGCAGGTTGTGCGTGCAGAGAATGAGCTTTGTCCCGACTTTTTTTCTTTCTGTTGAAATCAGAAGTGAGGTGAATCTACTATTTCTCGGTTACTACACTGATCGAGTAGTGAATGAAACGGAAGTAGAAAAAGACAGTTATATATATATATATATATATATATATATATATATATATATATATATATATATATATATATATATATATATATATATATATATATGGACTCAGTACCGCAGGAATTTGTTTCACCTCTGATTTTATTACTTTATTGCAATAGAAAGCGAAAGACATCTATTAGCACTTCCGATTTCAATGTGCCAATCTCCATAGAACAGAAAGCAGTATTAAATTCAGACATTTTCACCCGGAGGGGGAATATGAACTCCTCGGGGGGAGGGGAGCTTGGGTGAAGTAATTTCTACATTTTGTGATTGAAATTTTGAGTTTCTCCGGGGGGGAATGAATTTTCTTCGGGGGAGAGATTCCCTCCGGGCTACCCCCTGAATTCATCCCTGACAGAAAGAGCCAGAAACGTTGGGTAATGGCTTTCTGATATGGATCCAGCTTCCGAACTACTTCCAAGTTTGACAATTGAACTTGCATAGTTTGGAAGTCCGTCTGTCCTGTCGTCTGTCTGTTATATCATAGGAAAAACTGTAAGAGATACCGATAAGTGATTTCTCGTAATCAATTGAGAGTACCAAGACGCGCCCTAAGCTGGCCAAATGCTCAGGGGCGGATCCAGGGGGTGATCGGGGCGATCACCCCCCAGAAGAGGAAACTTTCTTATTTTATATATATAAATAAAACCCATTCCAAAGTTTGAAGCCCTTAAAAGTAGCTGTATGACAACCCACCGCCCCCCAGAAGTCGGTCCTGGATCCGCCCCTGCAGCTTGCAAAGAGAGAGAAAGAGAAAGGGTCAGTGGATGAACAAAGTAGATGGAAACATTGATCTCCAGGATTCAAAAGATGAAAATTTCAAGAGAATGTACTGATTATTTCATTATAATTCTTCCTTTACTATTATTCCTGGGGATTGTTGTTTACTTAATTGATTGTATATATACAGAAAGCTGTTATCTTTGATTTATAGATTTATTTGCAGATAAGACAATGTCATTCATTTTTCTGCACTTGAATATTCAAGGGAAGAAAAATGCAAGAGCTAATTCGGCTGTGGTAATTTTTCTCCTTTTCTAGATCTTACCAACTGATAACAGTTAGGTTGTGGTAATGGAAAGAGAGAGTTTTCTTTGTCGAGATCAAATCTATTGATAAGCGATTTAACGCTCATTTATATTCTTCTTCTTCTTCTTTTATTTCTTCAACAATGTAGTTTTCATTTAATTCCAAGAGATTTTATGAGAAAAGAAAACGTTTTTTTTTATGTTTAACTTTTCAGTTATATTTGGCGTCATGTAACTTTTACTTATCTTCTATTATTTTGAGTATTTTTGTTGTACAGGGTGTCCGAGAAGTCCTTCCCTGATTACAGAAATTGATAACTCAGGCTAGAAATAAGATAGAAATATGAAACTGGTGTTGAATTGTTTACAAACTATAAAAGTTTTTGTCTGTGTTAGGTTTGTTCTGTTTTACCAAGTCTCATTTTTTTGTTTTAGGTTTGTAGTACGTAAGTAAGAAGCCCGAGAAGCCATGCCAACCAACCAGGAGAAGGCACAGTGTGTCCTGTGGTACCATGAGACACGATCACCAACCACGGTGCAGAGACAGTTCCAGACAACATTTGGGAGGACTCCACCTGATGTCAAGAGCATTAAAGCCTGGTATGAGAAGTTCAAGAACACAGGGTCGGTTGCTGACCTTCGGAGGTCTGGCCGACCAAGACCCTCAGCAGAAACGGTGGAGACTGTGCGGCAGTCTTTTCTGAGAAGTCCTAAGAAATCGGTGCGCAGGGCCTCACGTGAATTACAGATGCCAAAAAGCTCTATCCATGACATTTTACACAAACGTTTATTGTTTCGTGCTTATAAAGAGCAACTCGTTCAGGCCTTGTTGCCCGACGACGGTTCACGTCGATATGACTTTGCGGTCGAAATGCTATCACGTATTGAGGATGATAATGGTTATCTCAGACGAATTGCCTTTTCCGACGAAGCGACATTCTTTGTCAGTGGAGTAATGAATCGCCATAATTTACGCATTTGTGGTTCAGAACCCCCCAGGGAGGTAAGGGAGTTCACCAGAGGCAGTCCAAAGGTGAATGTTTGGTGCGCGTTATTGCACGATCGAATTATCGGGCCATTCTTCTTCGCTGAGAATACCATCACATCTGCGGTGTACCTGGATATGTTGCAGCTGTATGCTGTTCCTCAGCTGCTTCAGTATCACCCCGATGTCGTTTTTCAGCAAGACGGTGCACCACCTCATTGGGGTTTGGACGTCCGTGCCTATCTCGATAGGACATTTCCTGGCCGATGGATTGGTCGTGATGGACCAACAGCTTGGCCTCCACGCTCTTCTGACATAACCCCATTAGACTTCTTTTTATGGGGTTATGTCAAGGATGAGGTCTACCGAACACGTGTACCAGATCTTGAAACCCTGCAGCAACGAATAACCACAGTCGTTGCATCGATCCCTCCAGTGATGTTGGCTAATGTGTGGATGGAAATTGAATATCGCCTAGATGTGCTACCAAGGGTGCTCATGTGGAAGTGTACTGATGTGACCAAAACTTTTATAGTTTGTAAACAATTCAACACCAGTTTCATATTTCTATCTTATTTCTAGCCTGAGTTATCAATTTCTGTAATCAGGGAAGGACTTCTCGGACACCCTGTATATTCCTTGTGTAGATGCTCAAGAATTTATTTCCTTCAGAAAGCAAAAAAAAAAAAAAAAAAGGAGCTTATTCTTCATTCATTCTAAATAATCTCTTTTTCATCAAAGCAGCTAATGAAAATGAAGCATATAGAGAGGACATCCCTCATAAATTTACGATTTCGGCTATAAACAGTGTTGCTAGTTCTGAAGATTAAAAAGTAGCGAGGTTGAGCTCCAAAAATAGCAGATTAAACTATTTGTAGCCCAAACATAAAACGAATCATTTTGCATCAATATACTTTTACTGATTGTACATAAAGCCTTATTAATTGAATGGAAACACCTGTAGTTGGAAATATGTCAGATGCCTGAGTTGACAACGGTCAGGCGGCGACCACAGTTTATATTTTATTTATTTATTTAACAATCACCAGATGCAGCTAAGAGGACATAGAATATAGGAAAGCCTGTTTGATGGGAGCATCCCATCGGCCAGGACCTGTTTTGTGGGTACAATCCCGGCATTTGCCTGGTAGGACTGAGGAAAAGCCTGGAAAATCCCTATCAGGAACGCAAACTGAGCAAAAGCCTAGTGTTGTGAGATCTGCAGACTGAAAAATACTAAAACAAGAATTGAACTAGTATCGAACATGTTAGATATCCCATGTCGTAAGCGTCGATGGGCAACCACCGTTGGGCAACTAGCGACATCTTGCTAAAAATTGGCGGCCCCGCAGGGACGATCTGCGGTGGCCCCACTTCCGTTTTGAAGACTATACCACCAGCGGCAGAGACGCGACGAAACGCCATTTACTTTATTCCCTTTATTTCGTAGTTCTCTCGTATTAACTTTCCAATGATCAGCGACAGTTCCCATCTAAATTCATACAATTATACACACTCATCTAAAGGTTTTCCACTTGGAGATATAGAGGTAGGGGTTACTCTTGACCCCCAGAGGTCACTTGAGAAACAATTCGACAGGAAAAAGTAATATATAATAATAACCGCATGCACATGACTGACGATAGTTTGTGTTGGTCCCTTCGCGTTTCTCCGCGACGAATCGAAGGAGCGCGGACCAAAATGAAGTTCTCGCTGCTACGCAGTGGTAACTTCAACACCACCACTCTAGTTATCTGATTTGACTCGACGAAACCCTGCTGCCAATGACACACTAGCTATATCGACGATTGACATTTACCGACAATTGTGCCACTAGGTGTTGGCGACGTTTAGCGCATGGGGTATAATATCATTATCGTTCATTGTGTAATAGAATACACCAAAAACAAAACTTTTATATTAAAAATAATAATGCGTGATTTCATATATGAACTAGCATTTGGCTAGCTGGAGGCTCATGTCTGGGGGCTCCTGGGGGAACCGCCCGGATGATCAGCCTTTGCATCAACAGTGAATTTCGTGAAGTTAATCTTCATATTTCCAGAATATGCCCATCCGGGAGTTTCGCCCCCACACATTGTATTTCCTCGGCCTACGCCCTAGCAACTCTTCAACCCACAATTCTATCGTTTCTCTTCCTATTTCAACTATCTAAAAGATAAGATTATTTTATCCCAATGAAACGCCCATTTAAATAGCATGGAAGTTTCTTCACCCCCCTTTAGACCTATAAAATTAAAAATATTCACTTTTCGAAATTTTCCTATCGGTTAGTCCTGGAAGGCTAGAATCATGCCAAATTTCATCATTCTAATCCTGCCGGAAGTACCTAAACAGTTTGGGGTGTAGAAGATATCACATATTAATAATATGGGAAAGATTTTTCAGTTCCCCATAACAGCGCTGTACGATTGGAAATTATTTTTTCGGATGATTCACCTAGGTAAGGCTAACAAGAACGTACAAGTCTACTGAATTTCAAGTTTCTATTCCAATTCTAAGTACCTAAAACATGAGATTATAAGTCAAAAAAAGGTCCATTTAAATAACACGAGAAAATTTTTCATCCCCTCTTTATACCCCCTAAAAATTAAAAATATTCACTTTTGGCAATTTTCCTGTGGGTTTGTCTGAAATGCTACAATCGTGTCAAATTTAATCATTCCATCCCTACTCGAAGTGCACAATAATTTATATCAGCTCATGTAGTTTTATATATAGTTAGGAAATGTACAAGTAGCAGTAGGGTATATATGTAGGTTCTAGGACACTTTTCCCCTCCAACCCCAAACCATCACAAATTACAAATCCGCCACTGACCATCGAACTTTAACAAAGAAGAATAGAACAAAGTAGATCGGATATTGTACACTGCGCACTGGCTTTTATGACATTTAAAATCAAAAACTTATATCTAAAACTTATAACTTATAGTGCTGTCTTTGATTGAAAAAATAGTTTTTTTGATCGAAATCGGATCAGAAATAGCTGAGTAATACGAACTTAAACTTTAGTATGTCTCATATGGTTGTTACATGTACATACACTTTCACCACACACATATACATATATTCAGTTGAGGAGAGCATGAGCATATATGTACATGAGATTTATAGCGCCTCTCTTTCCTTCTTCTCCTCACACTAACATACATATATATAAAATAGCCTTCTCATGCCAACAGAACATCTAGCTGCAGTAGACACCAGATGGAGCTGTTCTGACGTAATCCCACGGGATGGGACTACGCAATAACTATGACGCAATCCCACGGGATGGGACTACGCAATTGATACACGTCATATATCCTTCCACCTCCAGCAAGAGAGAGAATGACTTACATATAGCTCAAAATCATTTCCTCAAATAAAAGAAAGAAATTCACAACTCACAAATTGTACATGCTGTTCTCACTAGATCTTTTTTAGCATCAGTGTCTCCAACTCAATATTTTTTTCGGAGCGTTCCAGGATTTTAATTTTTCAAGATATCGCTTTAAAACATATCGGGATGAATTCACCCCATTACTAATAAATATGATAATTGTTAAAAGTGAGTTGGCAACACTGTCAGCCTTACCCCCAAATAACGTTAAAATTCAATAGTTCGGTCCCTAATTAAGCGATTTCAAAAATTCAAACGGCAAATGAATACTAATAACATAACCAATTTTATAAAATGCACAAATGGTTGCATAACTTACAGGATATGTATCCCTTTTTCAATATCTCTAGTAATTTTCATCATATCGAAAAATAAAAAAATACAACCATAATCACAATAAAGTTGTAAGACTTTTTTAAAGAACAACATTTTCCCGAAAACTCAAAAATAAACCCGTAAAAAATTCCCGAAATTTCGAATTTGCTATAACATCATCAAATATTAACCGATTTTCAAAATTCAAACGACAATCGATAGAGAAATAAATTGGCTATCTATCGAACGTTTTGTAGGTTGCATAACTCTAAGGATATACTTACAAAAACTCAAATAAATCCCTTATTTATACATATATCTTTAAAATTCAAACGGCATTGTGTTCTGTATATCCTAAGATCTTGATACTATAAAACACTTATACACTTAAAACATACTTAAAATTACAAGTTCGGATGTTGATAATGGAATCTTCTGCTAACCTCATTCTCAATAGGAAACAATGACTTCTTAAACTCTGTCCACTGTTCATAATTCAAGCTGAATAGACAGCCGTTAATATCGAAAACAACTTGAACTTCGGTCTGCACATTTTTTACAATTACATTGAAATTATTAGTAAGTATAAATTTGTTTTGAGGATCCATTCTATCCACTCTATTTTTTTACTTCTGACGACATATTTTCGATCACTTTTATTATTCTTTGGATTCACAAAACCGATCATCATTTAAAATTCACATACAGAACTCAACAGTTGGATAATTATCTTTTAAACCAGTGTATTTGATTTTTATTCTATCTTTAACGATCTCATCAATCATTTTATCTGTTAAGTGTTTTGTAAATCTAGGTGGAAGAAATACCTTAAACTCTTCACATTCAACTAAAATGCTCTTTCCAAACTTAGTTTTAATCTTTTCCATTTTCACGATCTTATATTCTGTATTTAATTCTAATTCTCTTAATCCAATAACTTGTTTTTGTTCAAGACTTCCAAGTTTATTTTAAAGCTCAATATGACTCGACATCGTATTTATTATATAGAAAATCAATGAACACTCTTCAATTTTTATCTTCACAAAATATATTTAATCATTTGAAGACTCCAAACGCCATCCGAGACACGTAGACGAAGAAGATAAGAAAAATTTTTCAGAAGTTAGGGGCATTGAATCAATGCCCCGTGTTCTCTTCATCATTTTTTATCAATTTCGTTTATGGAAAAATTTTCATAAACAATACAAACATACATTTAACTATCTAAAACTCTTCTACTACTTTCTCATTCTTGGGATCATATGTAATGTTCTTTTGTCCAATTAAAATCGCATAACATATAGTATTAGCAGCCACAGCTTCTGCAAAGTCTACTACAATCTTTATGTTTGTTCTCTCATTTGCCGATACATTCTTCCTCTTACTACAATTAATCACATACATTGGTCTGTTATCTAAAAACTCTTTAGGTTCATAGTACATTTCGGTATTGCCACATGTTATTCTCTTAAATGCAGTATAATCTTCATACATCTTAAAATAATCCTTGTTAGCAATATCTAAGTTTCTTGATTCTTTTGGAAACACCTCATTCCTCCCATTCTTAAGATAGATATTCTTTACCTTACAATGATCGAACTTACTTGTATCTGCTGTTTGTTTACCACTTCTATTAGTTTGGAACATTACAACTACGAAATCAGGCATATCAAATTGTCTAGAATTAAATTGAGTAGTAACATCAAACATTGATAAGTATGGAATGAAAACATGATTTTAGGTTCTTTAAGAATATTCAACTTTAACTTGTTTTCATAATTAGATTCGTATTCAACAATAGGCATTCTTATCTCCATACTTTTTATTGTTATTTTACCATCATGAGGAGCTGCTCCTGATCCACTCCATTTGTACAAGACATCGTTATTGTTGTTAGCTTTTGTAAATGTTATTCTCAATCCACCTTTCCACATAACCTCTTTATAATCACTTAGAAAGCCTGGAATTAATCTTAATGGATACAAAACACTAAAGTCCTTTCTTAGACCAAGTTTATCATCTGTTTCAAACCCTGCTTGTTTTAAATATTCAACTTCTGGTTTGGTAATCTTTAATGTTCCAATAGCGGTAGATGTTATTCCTGGTAGTTCAATCTTATCTATAACAACTCCATGCTTTCTAACCTCAATTTGAGAAAAGAAGAATAGTAAGAAGTTATCTACAAGTTTTATAGTATCATTTGCACCAAATGTTCCTCCAACTGATGCACCAACAACTTCAAAAGTCATGTGACAATCTGCTTTGTGTGGATGTATAAAGCACACCCCCACATCGAAATCAAACTCAATGTCTTTGTTACCTTCATTCAAATTATTAAATGTTCTTGTGTTAGCTTTAAAGCTCTGTAACTCGTAACTCTCAACACTATCCATTTATTATAAAGAAAATCTTGAAACAACGCTTTTATGGGATATACCCATAAAATAATCATACATAATAACATTTAAAAACTTATAATCCCCGTCCTAACTTAACCTTAGCATTCATAGCAGTACCAACCCCAAAAGCAGCCAATCGTTCACCAATTGACGCATCGCTACTAAATGCTCTTTTCCATGCTTTAGATTCTAGTTCCTTATCTGCAATATGTCTTGACTCTGTATCTTTATTGTCTCTGTAGTATATATCATGCTCTTTACAAGCCTCATCTAATGGGTTAATACCTTCATAACCTCTTTCTAACCTTTCTTGAAGCTTCATAAAAGGCCCGCAAAATCTGAAGCCTGGTATATGTAACTCCGGTACCCCCTTCATGTTTAAAATCTTATTCATTGGTCCTTTTCCAAGCTTCTCATCATTCCAGAATCGTGGTGGTAATGTATTTAAGATCTTAATCAAATAACCTATACCTTTTGGATCATTAGGAATAAATTGTGAAAGCTTATTATTAATCATACTCACTATACCAACTTTCTCATTATAACAGTTATTATTACCAGCCTTTTCTTCTCCATCTATAACTATTAACCGATCAATTAACTTTCTCACATCATCCATCCATACATACTCTTTAGGTATCTCTGTATATTGTTTAATTCCTTCTCCAGACATTGGTGTTTTCTTTCTTGGTGGTGTTGCAGGTAAAGATGGCTTAATATAATTATCCCAAATAGGCTTGAAAATAATAATGTACTTAGAACCTCTACTAGATGCTACTTTTTTTATCTCGATTATATTTTTGGAAGGCAGCATCTGATTCTATTATTATTTCCTTGTACTGTTCAAAATCGTCATCATCATAATCTTCAATGGTTTTA
The DNA here is from genome assembly GCF_964235325.1 of Thermobia domestica. Taxonomy (NCBI): domain Eukaryota; kingdom Metazoa; phylum Arthropoda; class Insecta; order Zygentoma; family Lepismatidae; genus Thermobia; species Thermobia domestica. The sequence goes on along the minus strand of NC_137470.1, from coordinate 57,600,977 downwards.
TTAGTATTCATCGTTAACAATTCCCATAGACCTTCTGTTCCTTTATAAGTTTTACCATTAATTAACAAATCATCACCATTCACTTTAACTTCAGAATTTCCTACCTTATTTATTATTTTTCCATCTTCTTCTACACTTCTTATTCCAAATACACTATCATTTCTTTTACTATAATATTTTGTTGCAATCTTACCAAATGATTGGGATGTTGTTAAAGGCTCTACTCCTTCCACTTTGTCTTTAATTTGTTTTCTCATTTGTTTTATTTCTCCCGTTATAGGTGTATCACTACTACTTGGAGAACTATCATAAGTTATCTTTTTAGGTGTTTCTAGTAGACTAGGATCTATTGAAGCCGTCTTATGTACAACTGGAACAAGTTCAGTTATTAGATTTTTATTTTGTTCTGCTACTTCTTTGATCTCACTTCCCAAGTTTTGAATAGCATCAATTACAGGTTGTTCTTGTGTCTTAAATTTATCATATATACCTGCTCTTTCTATCTTCCAAGATTTGAAGCCCTTTATCAAGAACTCCTTTAACTTGATGTTCTTATTAATTTCTTTCTCATCCATTTATTATATAGAAAACGAACAAACGTATATACACGTTAATAAACGTCAATAAACGTGAAAAAACGTCAATAAACGTCAATAAAGTCAAACGTTAAAACGTCAATAAACGTGAAAAACGTCAATAAACGTAAAAAGTCAAACGTTTATAAAGTGTTTTATCTGGTTCCTATACTTGCCATTGTTTACCTACCTTGTCATATCAATTACTATAAAACCATAATTTTCTTGCCAACATTTTGAACATATCTCTTTAAATGTATCATAAGACATACCTCATCCAACAAACTCATTATACACATGTTTAAGATTAGTATCATCTTGTCTAAATATGCATAGGAAGTTAAAATTATCTCTTATAAGCTGTTTAGGTACTTTCGAATATGTTTGTGCAAGATAGAAACAGTCTAAATGTATATGCCTACGTCTTGTAAAGTAATTTCTAACAGTATCTTGATTCTCTAAAATGTAATCATCAAACACAACGACAGAGTATTTTTCACATTCATCAATAGGTACAATAGAATCATTACCGCTTAAGAACGTTGCTATTTGCTTCTTAAACTTTAGTTCTGTCTTTTCAAATCGATCTTTTAACTGCTCATACTTTGGCTGATTCATGCTTTTAGAATATATATAGAAGTAATTATTGTTTAACCAACCTGGCTGTAATAAAAAATTAAATAGCAAAAACGTCTTACCACACCCAGATGGACCCACTATAAGACATCGAATATCATCAGGTATAAGCTCTCCATTTCTTTTCTTAGGTGTTGTTTCTTTTATCATCTCTTTTACATCCCAATTAATAGTTTTCTTACTAATTTATTATAGAGAAAATCGTCTCTTTTATGATCTTATATCTTTAAGTTGTTCTCTGATCTTAAGGTTCCTGTGAACTCCCCCTTGTCCGAGCACTTCGCCTTTTCGCCACCAGATGCTCACTTTTTCATTTAGCAATCACTGCTGGTACCTCTACTGGGAAGAACTGAAAGATCGTACCGCTCAGTTTGAATGTGTCCAGGATATCCACACTTGAATTGGGCGGGGAGAGGAATCCAACAGTTTTTTTTTCGTGCACCTGCAGTCAGTCAGAGTCTATTTATACAAGCCGTGTTGTTCAGCCGCAGGGCAAAACCTCAACCATTGATGAGTAACACAAATCTTTCCTTTTTGCAGGTAGGAATAGAGTTTTGTACGAAAAACGGGAATTAGGTTGCAGAGAACGTCATTCACATCGCGTTGACAAATTATCTTTCGTACGTTTATCACATGAAACTCTTTTCTTTTTTTGATTATTACCAGAATATGAGATAAAAAGAACCTAAATGGTTCTTTGTATACAGACAAACAATACTAATATTTTCTTACATATCAGTATTATATGATTTTTTTTCTGAAGTGTATGATGCATGAAAAATTGACAAAATGAATTTTGACTTTTCTATTTGTCCCTATCCTTCTGAGTAGAGAGAATGATGTGGCGCAACTAAAGGGCCTGCAGGGCCCGCAACATTGAGAGGCCCAGAACAGAAAGAGGCCCATTTCAGTTTCGAAGTTAAACTTTATAATGTTAAGATGTTAAAAATTATGTGATGTTCCAACTATATCTCATTTTTACCTATGAAGACGGTAACATCTGAGCGATTATTTAGTAAATTAAATGCCAACAAAACTTTTACTGACCAGCGAAAACATTATGACCACTCGCTACTTTTTGAACGAAATCATCGGGCTGAGATAAGAGCTACAAGGCATAACACAACCGCGCGCCAAACACGACAAGAATCTCACTCGATTAGTCAGTGTGATGCTTGTGCCTTGAATGGGGAAGGACGACGATATATCAGGGTGACTAAGTGGCTGGGAGCTTCATTTCGGAAACAACGCGACTTGTCGAGTTTTCGCGATCTGCCGTGCTTATGTATTTCAAAGATGGGAAAAGAACAGTGAAACCAGCATCGAACCAAACAACAAAAAGTGGGACGACCACACCTCATTAAAAATGTCGGATGTCGTAGACTCTCAAATTTGGTATAGCAGAATAGACGAAAACTATAGCACAATATAATAATAATAATAATAATAATAATAATAATAATAATAATAATAATAATAATAATAATAATAATAATAATGTGCATTTTTTTGCATATGAGCAAGTTGTGACTCACTAGATAGAACATAGAAAGTCAAAACTGTTCTCTGTAAATTTTACGTGACTCATGAATGTGGAAAGAGGGGGTCCGTTTAACATTTTTGCGGAGAGGCCCATTCGTCCTTACTTACGCTACTGAGAGAATGTAAGGTAAAATAATAACACCAATATATATATATATATATATATATATATATATATATATAGATAGATAGATAGATAGATAGATAGATAGATAGATAGATAGATAGATAATCCTGGCGCAACAGTCCCTTGTGATCTGAGCCTGCAGCGGACTTATGTTTGTTAGTAGTAAGCACAACCACACCTAACGTCGCCGGCTGTCTAGATTGAAGTCCGCTATCTTTTAGTTTCCCAACTTTTCTCTCGATATTTGGTCAACACAGAAATGTTTGAGTGCCACATCGGGAATTAATCCCTGGACGATGCACACCGTATCACTTTCGCTAATCATTTGGTAAAATTCAGGTTAGGGTGGTACTGAATTAATTTTGGAATATGCCATTTCTCATAAAGTAAAGTTCAAAAGTATTGTGACATAATTAAAAAGCTCATTATCAACCACGTATTCTTGCCTCTAATATCTCTAAAAGTTTTCGAGTTATGTGTCAAAAACGGTTGAAACACTTGAAGTTAGTTTAGTAACTTGAAGAAGATAGTGGACTTATACATACATGATTAGAATTGCTCCAATTTTTATTTTTATTCTTCTTTCTCGTAAAGAAATACAAAATCATAATTTCAACCATTTTGGTACATTTTTCATAATTTGAAGCGCGAACAGCCGGTTTCTTTCCTTACGTTTTGAACTTGGGATTTATATTCTCCTTGTCACTTATCGTGAAAGTCATATAATAACATGGGTCACAAAGCTAGAATATCTTATGCGACAGAGGTAATGACAATTTTTGTCATTTCATCTCTCAAGATCTGTTAAATTTGACATTTATTGAATGATATCGGTTTTATAATACGAATAAATTTTTCGCAATAAGGTGCGTATAGTGGTCGTAAGAAATGGCAAAAGCTACCACTGACCTTTATAGTTTGACTCATGCTTTTTCGATCATGGTATTCCTCTTAAATTTTGCAAAGGACAGTATCATTTTAATTATCTTAACCTAATTTCCTAAAGCATCTCATTCGTACGCTAAAAGAAAGATTTCTATTTTTTATGTATAGGAATTCAGGGGATGCAAATTTATTCAAAATTCCTTTACAATTAAAGCCGCCTAAACAGATATTCCTTCGAGATTTCTGTATTTTGAAAACAATTCACGATTTCAGTTCTTTGTATTTACTTGTTTCCATGTTTATTTATATCAATACTGTATGATCAGTTCCCAGAATTATTTTAGTTCCCCGGTAAATCCATTTATAACAAGCTCCAAATACTGCTACAATTTTAATGTGGTTTCAGGAGAATCTGCATATCTCATCCTTTTGTTACTCTCTATATATTCATCCACTACGTAAACAAACATCAGTGAAAGAAAGAGGCTGAGAGCTAACATGTGCTCCGTGAGGAACGTTGTCATACCTTGCACTGATATATCTAGAGAGTCTAGTGTTGCCACGAGACGAAAAGAGACAAGACGAGACTTCTGGCTGTGTCGTCTCGTCTAGAAAAGATGTGTCCGTCTCGTTTCGTATCGAATGGTTCTGTCTCGTCTTGTGGCAACACCAGAAAGGCTGAGGCCCACAAAAGAGCTGTTAAACCAAGTGGTTAAAATTATAACTTTTAACCTAGTTTGGTTAACAGAGCACAACACAAAACACGACTGCAATCCTCCAGCAACGACTGCTTAGTTTCGACTGAACCCGTAATTACTTCGATAGGAACATTTGTCAATACCGTCAGTATAGACGAAAGGCAAGATTTCCCCATTTATTCTGATATCCTTTTTTCAGAACCCCTGGCGCCACTTCAACAAATAAGGAGGCCTATGTAACTTTCCCATTTAAAAAATGGCTTATCTTCGAATAACAGCATAAAAGGATAAAAAAGATAAATTTTATTGTCAAATTAGAATCTTTTTCCAAACTCAGTGTCGAGAAAGGCTGACACGTTTCTGTCTTGGTTCGGAACGAGAAAGACCATGAAACAATAGTTAGTTACTGATAAAATTGCCACTTCTACGCATACTTGTACTTCTATTAAATAATTTTTATACGTAGATATCTCCACCAGCCCCCGGAATAAAATCTTCTGAAACACTGATCTCAATGAACGCTTTATATTGTATTTGAATCTGGAGCACTATCACAAAATAATTAAACTTGAATCGATTGAAAAATGGAAGTGAAAGCTGTTTGTAAGAATCATTTTTAAAAAGTGCTTTAGGTATTAACTGTTCTTTGTAGGGTTTGAAACGTTGAATCATTTGGATCATTTGAAATAATAAAAGATGGTATACATTTCGAAGGCAAATAATTTATTCCGAGTTAATAAATTTTTAAGCAAATTCAGAAACTGTGTTTGTATTTTTCGAGACACGAGACAAGACGTTTTACGAAACGTTCGTATTGTATCGTGTCTCGCTTCAAAGAGTCCTGTCTCGTCTCGTTGCAACACTAAGAGAGTCTTACGCATTATCTTTCCAAGAAAATGAGGTAGAAACTTAAAAAGCACATTCAGTCAATTGTTATCATAGAATATACTATGGGCATAGCCGCTGATGTGTAGAAGGTGACACAGGCGGAATTTGTTTTTGGCGAGTTGGAGCCGTGGGGCTCTATTATTTGGATTGGAAACATTGGTTCAAAAATATTTTACATTTAGCATACATACATATACACATATCATACGCGCACACACACACATACGTACATGTGTGTTACATATACTTTAATTAATGTGTGGATCTAAGGACAAGGTCCGGTTCGCCCACCCAAAAACCGCCTCTGGGAGGTGGATTAGAAGCGCACCCCTGAAACATAGAATTATGATAATCGTAATCTTCTGAGATAGACTACCCCCCGAGGAACAAGTAAATAAATAAAAATAGTTTATTAATGTTTATCTTCCGTATACGATTAATTGAAAAATTTTAGTGTCTCAACAATGAGAGCCATATACAGGTGATCCTGCGTTCCTGGCGGAACTTCCCTAGTTGCGTACAAAATTTCATACTATAAACTCTTTTCGGCTCTCTCCCTCACGGTAGTTTTTTTTATCTATTATCTACTCCCTTGGAGTAACTGTTGCTCTGTATTTTCACGGGCTGGCAACCGTCAGAATGAATATCTTGGCTGCCTTCCCAGCTACCCAATCAGCATGCAATAGATACATGCAATAACAATCAAATCCCACACAAACTACTCTACCCATCAAATATTTTAACATGGAAAGTTCTTTTACGCAACGTATTTCGTTTGTTTAAAATGGAATAGACCTAAATACATCTTTTTTTAAATGTTCTTCTGGAGATTCGATAGCGAGACCGCTCACATCAAAAAATGAGAGAATTAGTGCTCTGACAGTCTGGTAGAAATACAACATGCCATATGTACATTATTGTGATTACATTGCTATTTATTCAATGATTATTTTGCTTAGAGTTTTCTTACTCTCCAGGGTACTCTTCAAGGATATACAATTACTCTTCACTTATGTCGCGAAAAAATATTCAGCTTGCAAATTTATTTCGAGAACTTCTCATTCCTTAATACATGTTTATACTCTCAATTTGTGCGTACAACCGACAAACTTACACAGAATCTCAACAGAGTTCAAATGTGAGGTGTCTGCTGTGAAACAAAGGTCAGTTATATGGGACGGGATTTTAGAGTGCAGCTCTAGGAACACTGTGGGCTTTTAGAGTGTAATTCTAGGAACGCTGTAGGGGGCCATCCCGCTCCACCTGAGACAAAAAAAAAAAAAAAGAATGAAAAGAAATCTGGCGGCACACAACTAATTCACACTGGTTACAAAGCAGGCACAACAAAGTTCTGAATGAAATATGTTCATTTTTTTGCACTATTCCATTTTCCGAACAATAACATTTACCGATGACTTGTTAGCCCCTCTACCACAGCCACCATGAAAACAAATTCAATCGGAATTTCGCCAGCTCGTTTGATCACGAATAATTATCGTTTGATCCCAAGCATAATGACGTATTACACACAATTTGGCTAGGGCTTGTTAGCCCTTGATAATCGGCATGTTCCATTCCATAGACATTTCAATCGTAAATAGGTAAGCAAAGTTTCGTTAGTTTCTGGTAGAAAGTATGACAGATAAAGTTGATTGTTTATTTAACAATGGTGGCCTCTAACAATGAAACTAACAACAACAACTGAAATCGACAAGTACCATTTCATAGATAACTCAGTGGTAATCCGATGGGTATGCCAAGTTTGGTCAGTTGGTGGTAGAAAGTGTGGCAGATAAAGTTGATTGTATATTTAACAATGGTGGCCTTCAACAATGAAACTAACAACACTCTGTGGAATCCACACGTACCATTCCCTAGATATCTCAATCTTAAATGGGTGTGCAAAGTTTCTTCACTTTCTGGTAGACAGTACGGCAGATAAAGTTGATTGTTTACTTAACAACGGTGGCCTCTAACAATAAAACTAACAACAATGTGTGAAATCGGCACGAACCATTCCAGTGATATCTCAATCGTAAATGAGTGTGCCAAGTTTGGTTAGTTTGTGGCAGAAAATATGACAGATAAAGTTGACTGTATATTTAATAATGGAGAAATCCAACGATTGTGTATTTAACAATGGTGGTCTTCAACAATGAAACTAACAACAATATGTGGAATCCACACGTACCATTGCCTAGATATTTCAATCTTAAATGGGTGTGCCAAGTTTGGCCAGTTTGTGGTAGAAAGTATGGCAGATAAAGTTGATTGTTCATTTAACAATGGTGGCCTCTAACAATGAAAGTAACAACAATAAGTGAAATCAACACGCACCATTCCATAGATATCTCAATCGTAAATGAGTGTGCCAAGTTTGGTTAGTTTGTGGTAGAAAATATTACAGATAAAGTTGACTGTATATTTAATAATGGAGAAATCCAACCAATGTTTATATAACAATGGTGGCCTTCAATAATGAAACTAACAACAATATGTGAAATCGACCCATAGCATTCCCTAGATATTTCAACTTTAAATTGGTGTGCAAAGTTTGGTCAGTTTGTGGTAGAACGTATGGCCGTTAAAGTTGATTGTTTATTTAACAATGGTAGCCTCTAACAATGAAACTATCAGCAATATGTGAAATCGACCCATATCGTTCCATAGATATCTTAATCTTAAATGAGTCTGCAAATTTTGTTTAGGTTGTTGTAGAAAGTGTGGCAGAAAAACTTGATTGTTTCTTTAACAATGGTGGCCTTCAACAATGAAACTAACAACAATATGTGAAATCGACTCATACCATTCCTTAGATATTTCAATCTTAAATGGGTGTGCAAAGTTTGGTCAGTTTCTGTTAAAAAGTGTGGCACATAAAGTTGATTTTTTATTTAACAATGGTGGCCTCTAACAATGAAACTAACAAAAATAAGTGAAATCGACACGTACCGTTTCATAGATATCTCAATGGTAAATGAGTGCGCCAAATTTGATTAGTTTTTGGTAGAAAGAGTGTAAGATAAAGTTGATTGTTTATGTAACAATTTAGAAATCCAAAGATTGTTTATTTAACAATGGTGGCCTTCAACAATGAAAGAACAACAATATGTGAAATCGACACATACCATTCCATAGATATCTCAATCGTTCATAAGTGTGAAAAGTTTGCTTAGTTTGTGGTAGAAATTATGACAGATAAAGTTAATCGTTTATTTAACAATAGAGAAATCCAACGAATGTTTATTTAACATTGGTGATCTTCAACAATGAAACTAACAACAATATGAGAAAACGACACATATCTTTCCCTAGATATTTTAATCTTAAATGTGTGTGCAAGGTTTGGCCAGTTTCTGGTAGGAAGTATGGCAGATAAAGTTGATTGTTCATTTAACAATGGCAGCCTCTAACAATGAAAGTAACAACAATAGGTGAAATCGACACGTACCATTCCATTGGTATCTCAATCGTAAATGAGTGTGCCAAGCTTGGTTAGTTTGTGATAGAAAGTATGGCAGATAAAGTTGATTGTTTATCTAACAATGGAGAAATCCAACGATTGTTTATTTAACAATGGCGGCCTCGAACAATGAAACTAACAACAATATGTGAAATCGACTGGTACCATTCAGTAGATATCTCTGTGCTAATCCGATGGGTGAGCCAAGTTTGGTCAGTTTGTGGTAGAAAGTGTGGCAGATAAAGTTGATTGTTTATTTAACAATGGCGGCCTCTAACAATGAAACTAACAACAATATGTGGAATCCACACGTACCATTCCCTAGATATCTCAATCTTAAATGGGTGTGCAAAGTTTGGTCAGTTTCTGGTAGAAAGTACGGCAGATAAAGTTGATTGTTTACTTAACAATGGTGGCCTCTAACAATGAAACTAATAACAATATCTGAAATCGACACGTACCATTCCCTAGATTTTGTAACGTCCATTAACCAGATTATATCCGTTTTTGCTTAATTTTTGAACTGTTTATTTTATATTTGATTGTTTTAATTTTATTAGTTGTATATGTTAACATTGGTGACGGTGGCGCCATCTATCGTTTTAGACACAAACTGTTTGGACGTTCTGAATAACCTTAAGCAACGTATCTTTTATATATTCTGTATCCATTTCACCATTTAATGTTATTATCATTTCTAATTGTTCTTTAAATGAGTTAATACAAGTGACAATGGTTTTATATTCATCTTTTCTTTTGCTTATGTTTAACTTAGAAGACAAACCTGTTATTATAGCACTTCCAGTTGCAAGAGATGTTGTTAATATTGAGTAAATTGTTACAGGTATAAAAATATTAATAAATCCAGTTGTTGCAGAAAGTATAACTGATAACCTGATCAAAGTGTAGTATGCATATTTAACAATTCGTTTTTTTTTCTCTTTTTCTTCTTTAAACTGTATTCTAACTTTTGAATGACATCTTCTATTAACTTGATTACTTTCTCTCTTGGAATATCTCTAGGTAAATCAAACTCATTCATTTATTATATAATAAATGGCTAAGGTATTTAAGTTAACGAGTGATACTTCTGTTTTAAAGAAGAAACTCCATTACGAATTAGACAGCAGTAGCAACTATTTAAGTATAGGACTAGTTGGGTTTTACAGTACATATCTAACTCCAAACATAACAACAGGAAAAACGGTTTCTCATATGGTGATAGATATGTTTTTATACCAGAAGGGCAATATAATATAAAATCACTTAATGAGTATTTAAAATCTCAATCCATCAACATAAAATTATCAGAAGATCATTTAAGAAATAGAGTTAAAATAGAAACTGATAGTAATGATGTTACAATTTTGGGTATAGGTACTGTCCTCGGGTTTAATGTTCTAGAATTTTTAGAAAAAAACGAAACACATATTGGAAGTAAGTTGCCAAAGTTTCATCCGTTTGATACTATAAATGTTCACTGTAATATAGCAGATGGTATGTTTGTTAAAGACACAGAATACGCACATAGAGAAACAGAAATTATAGCATCATTTAAAACAAATTCTGAGTTTAAACATAGTATCATTTACGAGCCTACTTATCCATTATTTTTAACTATATCTAAAGACAAGGTTGACAATTTTGAGATAAGGATAACAGATGAGAATGATTTCTTAATTGATTTTGGCGGAGCTACAACAACTGTACTTTTACAAACTAAGATTTTCTCTTAAATAAATAGGAAGATGTGTTCTATTAAAGGTTGTATGTTTAGCGTTCCTTACAACGAACTAAAGGATTTAAATATCGATCATGTATTAACAAAGAAACAACTTAGTGATAAATCTAATAAAATTAAAGAAGGTAAAGGAATGGATTTAACTTTAACTACTACACAAATGAAAAAGATTAAGAAAGAGCATATGGGTGGTTTTATTTTTACAATTCCGGCCATTCTAGCAGCTTTAGGAGCAGTTGGCTCATTAGCAGTTGCTGCAGCAGCGATTACTAAAACTGTACTTGATGCTAAGAAGAATAAACAAGAACTTGAAGAACAAAAGAGACACAATATGGCTATGGAAGAAAAGCAGGGAGCAGGTAAACCAAAGAAGTCAAAAAACTAAAACCATTGACCAACTTCGATATAGAGAGGTTGGTTAAAGAATTAAAGATAAAACGATTTAGAGGTGTATTTATGAGTGATGAACTTCCACAAAAACCCTATGTACATGAGTGTGGTATAGTTAACCTCGATAAATCAGAAAACATTGGTACTCATTGGATATGCTATTGGAAAGATAACAACATAAATACGTGTTCGATTCTTATGGTGGTGTTCCTCCTAAGCAGCTAGTACAATATCTTGGTATCAAAAACTTATTTTACAATGACGAACGAATACAAGACTTTAATTCAGTTATATGTGGTCATCTTTGTGTTGAGGTTTTAAATCTTCTAAATCAAGGGTATTCTTTTAGTGATGTTATGTATATGATTAAAAATGATTAAATATTATTAAGTTTAAGTACTTTTAGGTTTATATCCATAAAAGTTTTGTTTTAAGATAAATATGGAAGCTATACACAATAGATTTTTAGATTATTTTGAGAAGCATGAGGATGAACTATATGCACTAGATAGATTTAATTTTTATCAGTATTTTAAGTATGTTAGTAAGATAGACTTAAAAGATAAAAACAACGTATATACAGTTATTGATTTTTGGAGAATGTTAATACCTAAATTTTTGTACACAGAGGAAGAGTTGGTAAAGTTACGTCCAATAATTACCTTAAAGGAGTTGTTGTCAAATTATAGCTCTAGACCATTAAAATGCAGTAATTGTGGTTGTAAGTCATTAACAAAAGGTAGGAGTAGATACATTTGCGATAATTGCTTTATAGCGAATGGTTTTGTTTACAGTACTAATGAAGGAATGAGAGCTTGCGTAAGAAAACCATGGTATGATACTATAAAAAGATTTAAGTTGCAGTTATCTCGTTTGCAAGCTTTACAGGATAGAATTATTCCTGAAGATGTGTTCAAGGTGTTAAATGATGAATTTAGAGATATATCAAAAGATTTAATATCAACAAAAGATGTTTTAGAAGTACTAAAGAAAAACAAATACACAAAATATTATGATGATGTCTATTTAGTACACTATCACCATACCGATCAAAAACCATTAAACTTACGTCATATGGAAGAAACACTTATAAACGACTATGAAAAGTTACATGAGATCTTTATAGAACTGTATCCGAAAAGAGTATTGTTTATTAACTTAAAATGTGTTTTGTACCATTTGTTGAAAAAGCACGATGTTCATGTTGATATTGATTGTAAACACTCATCTAAACAAATAGAGATGTTAAAGAAATGTTTTGAAAAATTAGGATGGACATTTTCTGTATAATAAATGAGTATGGATATATTTGGTAATGTTAAAGATAGAAAAGATAATGATGATATTAGTGAAGAAAAATTAAAATTGTTGGAGAATTTAAATGATGTTGTTAGCGTAAGTCAACTTAGGTCAATAGAAACCCAATTAGAGAACGATAGAAAAAGATTTGAAGATGTATTAGAAACGTTACAAGACACATACGTCAAGAAAGAAGATTTTCAAAAGCTTAGGATGGATACTACTAAATTGATTATGCAGAAAGAAACTATACCCTTTTTATGTCGATTGAGAACTAAGAATGTTAAGGAGCCAATCTTTAAAATATTTAATCTTTCTAATGGTTACACATTTCTCTATAATGGGAAAAGAATACACATGAAATTAAGTTTGGATAAATAATTTTTAGACATATATTTAGGTAATACTTTGATTGAAAATATACCTTTTGGTTTTAAGAAGAATGATATAATAACGATTAAACCAAATAAAAATTCAGCTATGGAAGAAGGTCAGTTATTGTTTGTTGTAATGTATATAGAAAGAGAGGTTTCCTAAGGACGTTTGCTATATAATAAATATGGATGGTAACGCGTGGTTTAAGGGAAAGGTCGTTGCAACAATTTTAGAGTACAAAGACAACAAGAAAGCACTTGCTATTATAGACGATGAAGACAAACAAAACTTTACTAATATGGACAAGGGGGAGTTTTACCCCCCTTACAGAACGTTCATCCTCAAACAGTTTTTATCAACGAGTCTGGACTTTACTCTCTTGTGTTTTCATCTAAGAAGCCCCAGGCCAAGAAGTTTAAACGGTGGGTTACTAGTGAAGTGTTACCAAGCATAAGAGAGGTTTCCTAAGGACGTTTGCTATATAATAAATATGGATATTTTTGGTAATGTTAAAAGTATAATGGAAAAATCTGGAAACGTTTTTACATCCTGGGTTGATTTTAAGAATAAAAGATTGACTAATGTATCTAATGCTATCAAAACAAGATGTTGTAACATTAGAACAGCTTGAATCAGTGAAAGAAGAGTTTAATTTACTTACAAGAAAATAAATTGTTGAATTACCATGTCGATTGGCAGAAGATAATCTTGGGAAACCAGCCTTTTTTGTATATAATTTAGCTGTTGCCTACAAATTTCTTTATAGAGGTAGGTTAATGGATATAGAATCAAGTTTTAATTAACATTTTATAGATCTATTTTTAAATGACGCTTTATTTGAAAGTTTTCCATTACAATTTAATATACATGATCAGTCAACAATTAGACCAACCAAAGATTCTGAATTGAAAGAAGGTAAATTATTATTGCTTATTATATACATAGAAATTAAAGATGAAAACGAATCAAGTGATGATGACGATAATGTTAAAAGTATAGTATTAGGTAATGATAAATTTTAATTTTTTTGTTGATTTTTAATACAATAAATAATGATGATGTATTGTGTTAAGTGTAAGAAATTGACAGGTTCGGAGAAATATACCATTAGAATTGAACAAACAAAGAATGGAAGATATCTAAAGAAAGACATTTGTTCTGTATGTGGTGTTACTAAAACTCAATTCGTTAAAAAGAATGATTGACTATATGATGGTAAAGGTGTTAGAGAAGACATTATAGAAGAAATTCACAAACCATCTAGAAAAAACTTTGACAGATTAAGTGTAGTTATAAAAGGTATCGATGATCTTTGGCAAGCTGATCTTGTTGAAATGGATAGTGGAGTATTAAAAGGTGTTTTCAAATTAAATAGAGGCTATAAGTATCTGCTAACGATTATAGATGTGTTCTCTAAATATGCGTTTGCTGTTCCTGTTAAAGATAAGAGTGGTAAAAATCTTACAGAAGCATTTGAATCCAAATTAAGAACGAGAAAACATAGTAACTTACAAACAGATCAAGGTAAAGAGTTTTACAATAAAGAGTTTAAGAAGTTAATGGATTAAAATAAGATTAATCATTACTCAACCTATAGTGGTAAGAAAGCTTCTGTTGTTGAGAGATTTAATAGAACACTTAAACAAAACATGTGGAAGAAGTTTACAATACAAAGGAATTACAAATGGATAGAGATATTACCAACATTGGTTAGTGAGTATAATAATAGAGTACATAGAACAATTGGTTTAAAGCCTATAGAAGTTAATAAGAAGAATGAGTGAACAATATTGAAGAAAGTGTATAAGAAAGAATATAACGTGTTAAACCCAAATACAAATTAGGTGATTATGTCCGTATAAGTAAATCGAAAGGGTTATTTGAGAAAGGATATACAACTAATTGGTCAACAGAAGTATCTGTTATTAGTGAAGTTATTCCATCTAACCCGCCTACATATAGAATTAAAGATTTAGAAGAAGAGGGTGTACAAGGTAGATTTTACGAACCAGAACTATTAAAGACAAAACATAAGGATGAATACTTGGCGCAAAAGGTGTTAAGAAAGAAAGGTGATAAAGTATATGTTAACGGGCTAGGTTTTGATGATTCGCATAATAGCTGGATAGATAAGAGTAATGTTGTAGTGTAAATATAAATGTTGTCTTTTATGGAATAATAACCATAAAAGGCAAACACAAGCTAATTCAATGCTACTAAGCTATGTGAAGATGGTGGAAAAAGGTTTGATCACTGGTTAGAAAATAAAGAATCGGAAGAACTCATAGCATATATTTCCAGCGTCGGAATTCCGGCTGTGGAAATTATCAAAAATTGTAATACAACAGAAGAGAGCACTGGAGAAGAAATATGCACCTGCTCTTCTACATATCTAATAACAAAAGAAGATAAAGAAACAACGAGGAAAGAAATTTTATACATGGTTAGAAAATAAACAATCTAAAGAGTTAATTTCTTATATGAAATTAGAAGGCTTACATGCAAGCCAGCAAAACTCAACATATTATATAGAACCAAAAGGTATTCTTATATTCAATAAAACTTTATGATAACGAAATAAAGTTAAAAATAATAAATTTCTATATAATAAATATGAGTACTATGGATAGTTCACTTAGTTTAAATGATATTTGCTACTAACAAATTAAAGATGATTATTGGTACGGTTTGTTTGGTGACTTTAAACTAATTATTGATAAGAATACTGGTTACTTCATTGCTACTAAACTGTGTCAAGATGGAGGAAAGAGGTTTGATCATTGGTTAGAAAATAAACGATCTAAGGGACGAGTTGAATATTATGAGAAAAAGCATGGCTCCTGGAAAACCGGTGACCATTATCAGCCATTATGTGAGATTAGACTTAGTGGTACAGAAGCCAATAATGAAATATCAGGTACATATGTTTACAAAAAGATTCTTTTAGATATTGCAACTTGGTTGTCTGATGATTTCTATGATAGGTGTTACGATATTATTGAAGACTACTTCTCTAAAGACTTTAAACAATATAAGGATAAGAGCAAACGATTAGAAGCAAAGGCACAAGAGATAGAACAACAAATGAATCAATTACGTATAAACAATGAGAACCTAGAAAAAGAAAATTGACATCTTAAAACAATAGCAGCAGAACAAACAGAAGATCCACAAACAGTACATAAAATTATTATCCGTTACTCTCTGTGTTAGATGATTATGTAAGGGTGTAGTGATTTTGAAAGAGTTAATATTTGATATGATAAGATGGTGATAAGAATTCATTTGTTTGGGTAAAAACTCTGAAAATGATTAAATTAACATTTTATATATTAATATGAGTACTATGGATAATTCGTATAGTTTAAATGATATTTGCTATGAACATATTAAAGATAACTATTGGTATGGTATTTTTGGTGATTTCAAGTTGATTATAGATAAGAGTACAGGATATTTCAATGCTACTAAGTTGTGTCAGTTTGGTGGAAAAAGATTTGATAATTGGCTGAAAAATAAAGGATCAAAAGAGTTATTAGATTACTACAACAAACTTCGAAGTTCCTGGGATTCTAGGAACTTCAAAAACTCATCTTACACAGTAAAACTATCTGGTAACGAAATAAATAATCTAATATCTGGAACATATAATTATAAAAAGACATTTCTCGCTATTGCTTTATGGATATCACAAGACTTCTATGACAAACGCTATGATATTATCGAAGACTATTTCGTTTCTAATTTTAAACAAATTCAAGAAGACCAAGAAGAGCTGCAAACAGGATTACAAGAAATAGAACAACAAATGAATGAATTACGTATAAACAATGAGAAACAAGAAAAGGAAATAAATCATCTTAAAACAATCGCAGCACCATATAAACGATAATTCAAAAGATAATTGTCTAATCATATATAAGAAGAACAAACTTAATGATCCTTTCCCTTATTATGCTATTCGCTGTCAGAAAAGAAGCCTATATAAGCCTCTTAATGAAGCAGAAGAAAAATATCCGAATCATGTAATAATATACGAAAAGTTTAGAGATCCTAACAGTATTACGCTATTCAACCTAATGCAGCAAGAACTAGATATTCGTAAAGGTAAGGGTAATGAGTTTTGGACACCACTATCAGAAGAAGAATTGATTAACAGTATATATCGCTTGTATGATAGGTTATTATCTGATAATTAAGGTTATGACGTTTATGATATAATAATTAAGGTTACGACTTTTATGATATAATAATCATAAAAGTTAATTAGTTAAACATTAAACAAACCATCTGTTATAACATTGAATGCTAAATTCAATATACTACCTAAATCGGGATTATTATGATATTTTCTTATTATAACTCTCCAATCTACGCAATGTCTAAATAAATATATAAACTCTATAGAGAGGTGTTGATAAATTGAGATGTTATGCCAATTAACTCTGTCTTTGAACTCTGCAATAAATCCTTCTGTTAAATTTTGAAACAATGAAATTCCTTCCCAATCTACTTTGTCAGCGTAATCTCTTATAAGGTTTTCTGATAATTGTTGAGTTCCAGGTAAGCACTCCCAAGAAACTTTATCTGCATGTTTTCGTATAAAGGCTTCAGAGAGTTTGTTTCCATAAGATATAGCATCAAAATCAACTTTATCTATAAACTCATTAATAAATTCTTCAGATAGGTTTTGATTATACGATACTTCTTCCCAATCAACTCTATCTGCAAATTCTCTTATAAAGTCTTCTGATAAGTCTTGGCTTCCTGAAATAATCTCCCAATCAACTTTATCAGCTAATTCTCTTATAAACTCTTCTGATAACTTTTTCCATAAACATATTTCGCTCAAATTAACTTTCTCCTGATATTTGCGTATGAAATCTTCTGTAATGTGATCATAGTTATATTCCTCTTCATAATCATCATAACCTATAGATAACCATTGTTCATCAGTCAGTGAATCTAATATTTCATCAGACAAATTCATAACGTTTGCATAGAGAATGTTTTGTATGAGAAATAAGTTCTTTTCTTTAGTGGCTTTCTTGAACAAATGATCTAACATACCTATGGATACGCTAGAATTTATTTTGTCTTCATCATTATAGCCGCCAATATCTAAATGTTTACGTACACAATCAAATATAGGTTTGTAAGATAATATTTCCTTAGCACTAGTCATATTCACCTGTTCGTTTTTATTCTTAGATTTTTTTAAATTTATCTCATTTTTGCTGTTTTTCTATATATTAAATATGGATAAAAAATTTGATTTATTACATGATAGACTTAAACTAATTCATCATGATCTTAAACTCTTAGCAGCACTATTAGAGAAGCAAATACTGTTAAAGGAAAAAGAATTATTAATAATGCAACAAAAAACATCTGATTTGAGTAGTGATGATGAATATGGTACTGATGATAATGATGATGATGATGAGTAAGTTTACAAAAATGATTTAATTTTAATATGTGTATATGTAACTTTGATGGGTAATTCCCATAAAAGTCGTGTTCTAATACAACGCGTAATATGTAGACAATGGCAGGAGTGTATAATGTTAAGCGTTTTATTAGGATATATGGAAGTAAAAATAGTACAAAAATGAACAGAAATAATTTGGCGAACATAAAAATTGAGTATAGTAAGATTTTCTATATAATAAATAAGATGAGTAATTACAATAGATTTACCGTAATAGAGTTAAGACGACAATGTAAGGAGAAGGGGATCAGAAGATATTCCGGATTGAGGAAACATGAGCTAATAAACCTTCTTGAACAATATGATGATGAACAAAGCAGAAGACAGATTACAGATATATTCCCATTTAAACAAGAAATAATTGAAGAACCGAAACCAACACGTATACCTATAAAAGTAGAATTAGAAGAAACAGCACTGAAAAAGCGTTCACAAACTATTAAAGTTGAAAACATAGGTGGATATAAAGACCCAATAAAATTTTTAGATACAGGTGGAAGACTTGCTATTAACAAAATCAAAGAAGAATTAAAATTATACCCTGTTAAAGTAAATCTCGTTTTCATTTGTGACTATATTAAAGATAAAAAATACAAGAACGCAATTTTAAAACATCAAACGAAAGAATATTAGAATCAACTGACTTAAATGAATATATATATCTTATGCCAAAAAAAAGCTTCGTAGGGAAATGGAAGAGTTTGAAGGTAGAGGATCAGGATGGACACTACATCAAATTAAATACTTACAAATCAGATTAAACAAGTATGTACCATTAAGAGCTTCTTCCTATATTGAACTTCCTAAACCAATTAAAGATAAGAAAGCAGTGATTAATGTTAAAAATAAAGACAATAAATGTTTCTTGTATTCTATTGCAAGTTACTTAAAACCTGTTGAAATACATCCCGAAAGACCTTCACATTATAAACAGCTTATTAATGAGTTGCAAAAGAAGTATTGTGATAACATTGAATTTCCTGTACAATTAAAAGATATTCCAAAATTTGAAAGAAGAAGTAATATCTCCATCAATGTTTACAGCTATGACATGAACTATAATGTATATCCACTTCAAATCACAAAAAAATAAGCAGGAAACTCATATCAATTTATTATATGTAAAAGATGAGAAAAAAACAGTCATTTTTGTTGGATAAAAACCTATCACAATTAATAAGAAGTCAAGTGACAAAACATGAGGAAAAACTATACTTCTGCGATAGATGTTTAACGAGACACTTTCGAAATGAGAAGCAGTTGCAAAACCATATGCTATATTGTAAAGAGCATGAGGCTGTTAGAATAGAACTTCCAAAACCATACGACAATCAAATAGAGTTTCAACATTATAATGGATCATTAAGAGTTCTATTTGTGATAATTGCCGACTTTGAATGCATCTTATGTAAGTTAAAAATAGAGCATAATTGTAGTAAAACAGTAAAATATCAAAAGCATGAACCAATGAGTTTTTGTTACTATGTCAAATATTCAAATGGGAACTATAAAGCCCCTGTTAGTTATATAGGTCCAAATGCTGCAAAAGTATTTATTGAAATGTTACAAAAGGAAGCAATAGAAATTAAGGAAATATATAACAGGGTAGTTGATATGACCCCGCTTAGTGAGGAGGAAATAGAAGCTTATAACAGTTCGGTTACTTGTCATATATGTGAGAATAAATTGAATGACTTACTACCAGCCGTTGATAAAAAAAATAAATATATTAAGGCGATGGATCACAGATAGGATTTCAGCACACTCTCTTGTGAGACATCTATCGACGAAAAGAAAAGTTAAACTGCACATGGGACGCACCGCTACTGATGAAATGGCAAGGATGCGCAAGAAAAAAATAGTTCCTCCTACCGCGGTTCCTCCCATGTCAGTGGCCTTCAGTTCATTATTGAAAGCACATCGGGAAGCAAAGAAAGGGAAGGGGAGGAGATGGAAAAGGGAAGGAGAACACATAAGGCACAGCGGTGGAAAGGGACTTATTGCCTCGCCTTTGGGGGTTGTTTTTCTTTCTTTTTTTTTCTTCTTTTTACGTTTTTAGAAAGATACATCAGAAAACCTCTCTTCTGTTTCCCGTGGATATCCATTGAATTTGAAGTGTATTGTCTTGTAGCTGTTTCTTTTTGTGTGTGCGTATATGTGTATTTTGCGTAATTATTTGGATGTAGATTAGTGCTTTGGGTTCAGGGCAGTGCTGGACTGGCCACGTTGACTACTTAGCGATTACCAAGGGCCCAAGGAGCCCCACAGGGATCACGAGGGGCTTGGCCTGTAGGTCTTGGAAGAATTTTCGCGATCGCAAATGCTTTCTCTGAGTCAAAACTGTCAAAGTAACTGAAGTAACTTCACGATTACGTTTGTTTCAGTATTATTGTAACATTTTTTGCGATCTGTTTTGTACTATATATTTATTCAATACAGAAAATATGATTTTTGTCACTTACCATGCTTTGCAACTGACCTGTTAAGTTTACACACACACACATTATATATATATATATATATATATATATATATATATATATATATATATATATATATATATGGGACTTTTAAGGACCCGCGCCAAGGGCTCTTAACTTGGCAGTCCGACACTGGCTCAGGGTTCAAGCTTGCAGTCGAATAAGAATATAATATACTGCTAATAATTTTAATAGCTAATTTCTTTCTGTACATCAATAATTATCTCTCTACTTTATTCAATAACTCGCATATACAGGAAAATGAATACATGGATCAGAAAAAATTACAGGAGTGATAGATATAATATAATCGTGTCGATACACCTCGTCAGATCGCGTCAATAAGCATAGGGATACATAGATCTTATCTTCGGAACAGACCACTTTTTTTGTGTGTCTGTATTACGGTATTATTATTCGCTCAAAAACAACCGAGATGTAAGAAAGTCAATCAAGTTCATCAACTGTAATAAGTGGTAAGATTGAGAATGAATGATCAAAGTTCCTTGGCGACAGTATGTGAGAACATTAGAAGCTGTCGAGGTGTTTAACGTCATTATTAACTGTGTGAGATTCCATATGCAATATATAAAAATCCCATTTTCTCAAGGAGACTGAAATTCTAATTAGATGAGGTATGCTTGAATATTGGATTTGGTGCGATAACTCGAATTAGATTCCCAGTGTTAGTAAATGTCACCCTTACTCAAAAACACCCCTGGCTTTTAAAAGACGGGATTTCGCGAAATTCAACCTCTAAGGGGAAAAGAAAACTTTTTTGTTCTCCCATATTATGTCAGGCATGGAACTTAAAATTTTGCACATGTTGTGAGTGAACCTCCCTAGGTTTAGAAGAAGACAAAGTTATAGAAATGCTCTGTTATAGAAGAAAGTTGCAGAAATTTCTGCGTAATTACGACAGGAAACTTAATTCTAGACGTAAACAAACACATTTTTCACGAATGCAACTTTTACACAATACAAAAAAAAAAAGTCAATTTGCTATTCAGAAGAAATATCGTCCCTCATCGATTTTAACAGCTTCATTATAAGTAGGTACTGAAACAACAACATAATTAATCTAACTAAGTCGAAATTTCAACTTCGGTGACCCATAACTTGAAAGCCAACGCATTGCACACCATATTATTACATACACACTATTCTCGTCAAGCTCAACTACCATGTCAAGTTTAGTCAGTATTAGATGGGTTTGGGGCCGCGGGACTCAGTGGTAGAGCGTTCACATCCCACTGGTGCATGTGGTACTTGGTGAGATCCAGCGCTCGCCAAGGAAGCTTTGTGGTGCGTGCCCGTTTGTATGGGATTTCTCGGGGTTCCCTCGTTTCCACCCACTTTCTTCATTCTTCATTCCACCGTTTCATTCATTTTTCATCATCACCGTCTCCCTTAGCCTCGGTGCATAAACGTGGGACGTTGAACTTGATATTTCATTAGATGAGTTTGATCGATCGCGTACGATGTATACTATACTTTTGACTGATTTAAAAGACTAAATGAAGGACGAACAATAATAGTACATAAAATAACATTAAAACCTGACCACTATTTCTTACTTTACTAATACAGTAAACCCCCGTTAACACGAATTCCAAGGGACTGAAAAATCAGGAGTTCGTGTTAAAAAATTCGTGTTAACCGGGGATCAAAATTTTATTATTCGAATACATTTTCTCCATGCATACGCACTACAATATACAGACTATACATACCGCTATAGTATATTATGTATGTCATAGAAAACCCTAGAGATGGTATCGAGACGAGACTGAGTAGTCTCGGTCTCGTCTCGATTTCGAAAAGCATGTCTCAGTTCCAAATTCGAGACGAGACTGAGAGACAGTTTCGGGCTCCTCTCGATTTCGAAAAACACGGCTCGGTCTCAAATTCAAGACGAGATCTAGACTAGTTTCGTTCTGGGTACCATCCTCTGAAAAGTGAAAACACTACAGTAAGTTTATTATTCTATCTTTGAAGATTAAAAAAAAAAAGTTTACATTGCTACTACGTCCATCAATCCTATTTATAACATCAGTTTGCAACAACACAGAAAATTCACTTGAGGATAAAAGATTTTACATTTCAATAATACTGTAATACTGATTATAACTGTATTGCAGCTTGAAAAAATGTACTCACTGATCATTTTCTGGTGATAAATTCCTGGATATTCCGCTGTCGCAGACGGGAACGAAAATGTCTGGTAACCTCACGGTCAACTGTACTCATGGCTTCCGTCTGCCAAGCACCTGCATGTTCAGCGCTTGACGGAGGACAGAATCAAACCTCATAAGAGAGAAAAGATACCCGTTTCTGGTTTTTCTCTTATTTGTAAGGCAATTTTCGTGTGTATAAACACTGTATGACAAAAACTGATATCGAGTGAAATCTAAAATAAGAAAAATGATCTAAGAAAAGAAAACAAAGGATTGAAAGTTCATGTTAAATGGAAACATTTACTGACTCAAGGGACTAAAAATTAGTTCGCAATTCGTGCTAACCGAAATTCGTGTTAACCGATAAAACTTCCTATAAGATAACGTATAGCGATGCCGGGACCGAAATTTTGTTCGTCCTAACCGAGTGTTCGGTTTAAGCGAGTTCGTGTTAACGAGGTTATACTGTATTTTCTGTTTGACACCAAAAACTTTAGTAACTTCAACAAATAATTTAGCATAAAGCATACATGAAATATAATAATTAATGCACTATAAAATTAAAAATAATCCAAGCATTGAATATATTAACTCTATGGCCTATGGAACCCGAATGTTCAATGCGAATTTACAGAAGCTCTCGCTTAGACTACAATTTTAAAATAAATATTTTATAAAGTCTTCATGTAAATATGTGAAGACAATACAAAAAGGTTACACACCAAAACCTGTACATGCAATAAATAAAAAAAAAACACAGAATTTCAGTAACACTACAACAACGTATTTCGACTAAAATATTATAGCGTTTCAAATGGTACTTACGCCTTTAATAGTATCATTTCTACACAATTTACTGCAGAAAACTTAATTCTACATACAAATTACGTACTTTCTACAGAATGCAATATCATATATATATATATATATACTTCTACTTTTTTGTTTTTTTTTTTATTTCTTATTCTTAGCATCAGGGCTGTGCCGTGGGGGCGGGTCGAGCGGGACGACGGCCCCGGGCGCCAAAGTAAGGGGGTGAAAAATTCGGTAGAAAAAAGGAAAAAGATAGGAAAAATTGCTTGGAATATATGTATGGGGGCGCCGTCGTATATTCTCGTCCCGGGTGCTGATTTTCCACGGCACGGCCCTGCTTAACATCAATAATGTACTGGAGATCTCGAATTTTTAAGTTCCTTGTATGGCGAGGATCGATAATTTCAGGAAGCAAGCATTCCATATAAAATTTCTGAAGTTGCTGTTCCAATTTTTCTTCCCAGAACTTGTCACTACGAAGAATTTTTTGCACCAGCATTCCTTTTGGTGTCCAAAAGACAAAGTAACAATAATCTCGGCGAGTAATATGTAACTGTGCTTGAACCTAGTACATGAAGTTGTCATTGTCCTTAATACACATGCTACCATCAGGATTTATCGTGCAAAATGTAACCTTGGTTCTTACTGCCTCTTCTGGTGTCATGGAGCTTGCTGAAGACGGACATTTTACTTCTAATACAGAATCAACTCCAATAATACCATCTGGACTTGCGCCTAAATAGCACTTCTCGGCATCAATGAATAATCCGCAAGGATTTACCATGGTAGAAATAAGATATTACTACCATGGGATTTACCTTCATTCCATATTCTGCCTCGAACTGTTCTACAGCAAACGGCTCCTTCTCGATACCATACATCATTGCAGCGGTTCTGATATAGAGTATAAAAGGAATTTTATTATACTTTGGCAAGAAGTCGTCGATTTCATTTTGCAAATTCTGCCGAACGTTGAAGCTATAAGCCCTTTCAATGTGGATAACTATTGAAGGCTAGTAGTAAAATCAGTAATGCATTTTTGAAGCTAACGATTCTCTCTCTACCTCTCATTTTTTCAAACCGAGAATCAGCGGCAGAACATAATGATGGAGGATAATAATTGCCTGTCGAAGAAGCGTATACACATAGACGCATATACAATATACATTATATATATATATATATATATATATATATATATATATATATATATATATATACAGTGGCGTATTTACGATTTTGTTTCGGGAGGGGCTTTGCTAACTTTCGGGTGAGGCTTTGCCTGAAAATGTGAAAATTCTGCAAGATATTTCATATAATTTACTATAGTAAGTAAGATTTCTGGGGGGGGGGGCTTAAGCCCGGAAGCCCCCCCTAAATACGCCACTATATATATATATATATATATATATATATATATATATATATATATATAATATGCGAACCATTGGAAATGAGGGTTAGAAAGTGATGATCGAAGAAATTACATAAAAATTTTCCGGAATTTCACACATGAGGGTCTCTGCAATAGGCAGATTTCTAAAGAATTCTACCTACAATGGGGTGCGGATAACTACATGAAAAGATTATGTTCTTGTCAGGGTTTGTGTTCCTGGAACCTGCCAGCTTTATCTGAGGGTGAACAGAGGGTGGCTTTGTTGGCAATTGCTCGGTGAAATTTGAGAAGAAAGCGGGTAATGGAAAGGAAGGTGACTGAAAAGAAAAAGGACAATTTCCCTTCCGTTCTCTTTAGAAAGAGATGTTAAGGTCATTCACCTGCAATGAATGAAAGAATATGTAAATGGATTCATATTGCTCTGAAAATCATCACATCGCCTTTTTTAATTAGATGTTTGAAGCATAGCTCATTTTCTTTTTCCCTCTTTACTGCGGGGAAAATGTTTTACAGGCAATAATAATAATAATAATAATAATAATAATAATAATAATAATAATAATAATAATAATAATAATAATAATAATAATAAATACAAATAAAATTATATCTGCGAACACTGAATTGGTGCGGATACTCACGGTTGTTCGAAAACAATCTACATAACCGCTTCGGACAGATACCGGACACTGAGCACTCACAGGATATTCTTCGCGTAGAGGAAGAGAGATATTCCACACTAACAAAATAACAATAATAATAACAACCAGCCCTTTTTTCTGGCTGTTCGCAACGGTACGGCTTACTAGCACTTTTTGTGATTGAAACCTGCTTTAAAGAATTGAAAATATTAGAAATTAGTATGGGGAAATGGGAATAAATTATTCACTGACACTTCGTACAATGCGACCGTTTATTAAATCTAGTACAACTCAACATTTTATTGTTATCAACGTAGATTCTAAAGGTTTTAGGGACTCATCAGGGAGTGTACTATAGCTTGATTCCTTTTGCAAAGGCGACATTTTTTGGTTTCCCTTTTATTTATCCCCTTGATTTTTTTTTACATCCTTCGGAAGAAAATCAATTATAAAATCCGTATTTTTTTATCGAAAGTAAGTTCCTCAATCTAATAACACTTTAAAGAACATGAAACTTTACTCTGATTACATTCAAGTAATTTAAAATTTGATTGCGGAGAGCAATGAACTGTGATGGCATTCTCTCATCGATAAGGAAACCAGAAACTGTGAAACTTACGTCACCTGTACAGGTAATAGCAACTCGGAAGGAAATAATTGGAAAGGTTACTTTCAAAAGGATACGTATCCAGTTTGGCCGTTCATACATTACATACATTTTTGTCCTGGTTCATTTGTCAAATTCGACATATACAATCATTTCTTTGAAATGGATCTATTTGGGTTTGTAATAAACCTAATTCAATGGGAATGTCATTGACAGTTGTCAAATCGATAGGCATCTTAGAAACGAAGCAGAAAACACAAAAATGTGCTCACTGAACGATCAAAATGGATATATTCCCTATTGAAAGTTAACTCCTCAATTGTTGATATGTTTTCTTTGTAAAAAAATATTGGGTTCCAGAAAGAAAAACTAGGAGCTTATTGTAATATTACGATCTGATGACAGAATTACTATCACTAAATTATAAACATCTCTAGTTTCATAGCACATAGTTACGACATTATATTGACGCTACTTTAGACAGTACTCAATCTAATAATAATAATAATAATAATAATAATAATAATAATAATAATAATAATAATAACAACAACAACAACAAGATGGAATCGAATAACAGGCGCAAAGAAAGTAAAGAAACACGAAGGGCAGGACTATACTGATAGAGAATAACAAACTGGTAAAGCAGCGAAAATGAAAACAAGAGATAGAGAATACGGACAAATTTACACTGGTAAAACGAAACCTTTAGCCAGGGGAAGGAGAACATGAGGGACATAACAAAGTATAGTAAATGGTAACTATCAGGTCCCAGATTCCGCTCTCACCCAACAAACGTACACATAAAATTGAATAAAACACATATCTAACTTTTGTTTGTTAGCGGTAAAAATTGTCTACAAAGTTGAAAAATATTTAGTCTATAATAAGAAAACAAAAAAGTATTATAGAATATATTTGCCTTTTTTGCTTCTGTTCTTTATGCCAGTTTATTAAATTTTCTCTTCTTTTTTTTCTTTTGGCAGACAAAAACAATCTCGCTTTCTTCCTTTCTGGTGGCATGGTTTACGCTTTACTCTGCCCAATTCCCGGTCCCGCTCTCAGCTCTCCACTCTCAAATCGAGTTTGGCGCCGACCGCCACTTTACACCACCCGCATAAAGTCAAAGCAGAAGACCTGCGCGAGATGATATATCCTTCCGCGAGAAATATATGTCTTTCCCGATTTCGCCAACAGATGGCAGTATCGTATGCCGTTACATAAAAAGCCTGCAATTAGCTTCGAATTACTCTAATTACAGGCACAAATTCACAGTAACAATATAAATGGACTCATGTGTGTTATTGTTAAAGTGTATTCTTGACTTCTATCTTGGCACTTTATCATTTTTACCTTCTAAACATTACGAAATCTCCTAAGAATATTAATATTTAATTTTAATAACTTTTTGTTTATTACAAAGTAAATACAAATACTATTTTAAAAGTAGTAAACAAGAAAGCAAGACTGCATGATAAGTTATCAATTATCGTTGAGTTCATTTTCGTACTCGCTGTCTTAACCTAGATTTTTGAGTAATTCATATTCTGGCTATACTGTAATTTCTATGGATAGCAACACTGAAAATTCTTCTAATTCGTATTTTCGGGTGTAGAATAACATTGTCTATTATTGTGGTAAATTGCATTTCATTATCTCTTTTTACTTAGGAAAAACGAGCAAAAGAAAAACGGTGAGCTTTTGCATCATTTTTAGTAGTCTAGCCCCTTAAAGGGGAAAATACAGTTCTATAAGGATAGAGATGATATGAGTGAAAAAATAAAAGAATGGAAGCATGACTTAAAAAAGTGTTTGTATAAGATAAATAAAAATAAAGCAAAAGTAAGAGATCATGATCATTTAACTGGAAAGTTTAGAGTTGCAGCTCACAGTTATTGCAATTTAAACTATAAAAATCCCAACTTTGTTCCTGTATTTCTTCACAATTTAACTGGTTATGATACGCATTTGTTTATTAAGGAGTTAGCTTATGATACGCAGAAAATTAAACTAATTGCAAATAATGAAGAAAGGTACATATCATATGAAAAATATGTAAAAGCAGGACCAGAAAAAGATGGAATAAATTTAAGATTTGTTGATTCATTTAGATTTATGCCAAAGAGTTTAGGAGAGTTAACTAGTAATTTAAAACCAGAACAATTTGGAGAAACATTAAAGTTTTCCCGATTGATAAACTTGATCTAGTTAATACTAAAGGTGATTATCCATTTGAGTTTGTTGATTCATTTGAAAAATTAGAAGAACCCGTTCCACCATCTCCAGACAAATTTACAAACAGATTAACAGGAGAAAAAATGAGTCCTGAACGTCATAAGCTTCATGTACGAGTTTTCAAAGAAATCGATCTGAAGTTAGTGAGGGACTTAACTGAACATTATAACAAAACAGATGTCCTCCAATTAACAGATATATTTGAAAACTTTAGAGATATGTGTTTAAAGGCATATGGATTAGATCCTGCTTGGTATTATACAGCACCGGATCTATCGTGGGATGCAATGTTAAAGATGACTAAAATTAACTTAGAAATGTTGACTGATTATGATAAAATACTAATGCTAGAAAAGGGTATACGAGGAGGTATCTCACAATGTAGTAAAAGATATGTAAAAGCTAACAACAAATATATGCAAGATTATAATAAAGATGAGTGTTCAACATACCTAGCATATCTAGACGCAAACAACTTATATGGATGGGCTATGAGTCAACACATGCCTTATAAAGACATTAAGTGGATT
The DNA here is from genome assembly GCF_964235325.1 of Thermobia domestica. Classification (NCBI taxonomy): domain Eukaryota; kingdom Metazoa; phylum Arthropoda; class Insecta; order Zygentoma; family Lepismatidae; genus Thermobia; species Thermobia domestica. The sequence goes on along the minus strand of NC_137470.1, from coordinate 57,571,988 downwards.
AAACCTTACATAGATATAATGAACATTCCAGATGATTCAGAAACTGGCTACATATTAGAAGTAGATTTAGAATATCCGAGGTATTTACACAACAAACATTCTGATTTACCATTAGCTCCAGAAAACATGTGTCCACCAGAATCTAAACAATCAAAACTACTAACAACACTTTATAATAAGGAAAGATATGTAATTCACTATAGGAACTTAAAACTATATATGTCGCTTGGAATGAGATTAAAGAAAGTGCATAGAGTATTAGAATTCAAACAATCAGACTGGTTAAAGAAATACATCGATTTAAATACAAATATGAGAACGCAAGCTAAAAATAAGTTTGAAGAAGATTTTTATAAGCTCATGAATAACTCAGTATTTGGAAAGACTATGGAAAATATTAGAAATAGGCAGCCCATACAATTAGAGTGTGATCCTGAAAGAGTAGAAAAATTAATTGCAAAACCAAATTTTGATTACAGAACAATATTTACAGAGAATTTATGTGCTATACATATGAGAAAAGAGCGATTAACATTTAATAAGCCAATATATGTTGGTATGAGTGTATTAGAACTATCAAAACTATTAATGTATGATTTTCACTATAACACTATGAAGCCGAAATGTGGAAATAATATAGATTTATGTTATATGGATACTGATAGCTTTATATATGAGATTGAAACTGATGACTTTTATAAAGATATAGCAGAAATAGTTGACCAGTTTGATACGAGTGAATACGGGGAAAATAACATATACGGACTGTCACTAATAAACAAAAAAGTAATAGGTAAGATGAAAGATGAGAATAAAGGTAAGATAATGACAGAGTTTATTGGATTGAGATCAAAGATGTATGCTTATAAAGTAGAAAATAAAGAAGAGAAAAAAGCTAAAGGAGTAACTAAAGAAGTAATATCAAAGGAGTTGCAGTTTAATGATTATAAAGAAAGTTTATTTAAAAATGTAAAAACATATAAAGACATAAACTTCATTAGGAATTATAAGCACGATATATATAGCATAACCGTTCATAAGCTGGCACTAGATTCCTCGGACGATAAAAGATATATTATGCGAGATGGTATAAATACATTAGTTTGGGGTCATTATGGAATAGAGTAAAAGTGTAATTATGTATAGTGTAGTGCAGTGTAGTGTAGTGTAATTTTAGATGTAAGTTTTTATGATTTTAAATGTCATAAAAGCATATTCAATCTCATTTTGGGCTATTCTTCTTTGTTAAGGTACTATGGCTAGTGGTGGATTTGTAATTTATGACCGTTAGGGGGTGGAGGAGGAAAAGTGTCCTAGAACCTACATATATACCCTACTAGTAGCATTTTCTTAATGATAGAACGTACAAGACTACGTCCTTCGGGAAGGCTCTTTCGGGAGGACTTTTGTACAGAGTAGCCGTCTTGCCAGTCGTACCAACATGATTTTTTCTGTGCTAACACTAGAGTTCATGCTCTTTCCAGCAGAAGAACTTTCTGTCCTGCTGAAATACACAAAGTACTCTAATTTATAGAAAAACATGGAAGGCCTTTTAGGACATTACGTATTTCCGGAAGGGCATTAAGAGATATAGTCTGCAAATAATGAAAAGTGGCCCAAAAAGTATCATGTCGCCCAATTTGAAGTTTTGTTAGCAAGGGCACTTAAAAATAGCCCAATACGCTACTTGAAGCCCAATCTGGCAGCGCTGGATGTAAATTTATGATTTCTTTGATCTCCTAGATTTACTCTAAATATTTTCCCTCTTAAAATTCTTCTCGACCATATTTTCTATATTATTCTATATTTCTTTTTAGTTAGAACGTTATTTTATCTTCATTTTATTAAAAAATCTACAGTTTGGGAACAACATGGTGCCATTCGAAGTTCATCTAAAGCCTTTATTTGAATTCAGATATGGAAACATTTCAGATAAGAGCATTTCAGATAAGAGCCGCTCCTCAAAATTCAAGATAATTATCTTTACGGTTCTCTAGGTTGAACTGGCTATAGATAGGTATGGTAGTTGTGCCAAATACATCTTCCAGATTTCAAATATTTAGTTTCAAAATTTCACGGAATAGACATGGTAATTTTCCTTTCCCCCATCCTATGTTTTTTCCCCTCAAAAATCCTCAATGAGATGTCAAAATTTAATTGGCTACTATTTCTAAATTATACTTTTTGATTGGCTAAATCATCTTAATCACATTTTGGCCTAGCAGCTGTCCGCTGAATAGAGCCGAACAGCTAGCTATCTTCCCCTCCGAGCAGGCTTGCCAATCATACGATAATTTATCGTCATATGCAATAGTGGAAGCCTTAATGCTATATACGATAATTCCCTTGCAATAATATGTAAATATACGATAATTTTAGAACGTACACTTTTTTTTTCAGTTTTTCAACGGGGAAATAAATTGTAGAGGTGCATTAAATAATTATAAAACGAATACACTGAGCTTATTAACAGCCATTCCCGGTAAAATAAATCACTAAGTATTTGAAAATCAGCAAATGGCAACCCTGCATTCATTGTTCAAATTCAATTCCCTTTACAAGTGGTTGGAAATATTTTTATTGTCCAGAGTAATGCTAATAATTATTTTTAAAATGATGAGGATAGTGATGCAAATTTGAAGTTCGTAACTAAAGATTTGTAGAAAAGTTTATTACATATTATTGCTATTAGTAGTATTATAATTGTTCCTACAATTATCACGTGCATAATGAATATACGATATATATTTTTTTTTGTAATACACTATAATTTTAAAAATGAAAATTGATAATTGTGTTCTCTGAGGTTGGCAACTCTGCCTCGGGACTTCTCCAAGCATTCGAGTGTTAGCCTTCCTGAGATATGGAAGCACAATCAGCGTCCGGATCGAAGTTTAACAGAAAAGTGAATTTTAGATTTTTCTCTCTACTAAATGTTTAGTTGGAAAACGGTTTAAAGTCATTACTAAAACAACGACGTCTACAGTTATCACTGTAGGACAGTACCATTTTGAAATTACGCTAGACTTAACAAGATTTGTGGTTGGTGTGGGGCCGGTGCACACCCAGAATTTTTTGTTAGGAGGGTTCCAAGCTTGAGGTGAGGGGAATCCCATACTTACAAGCCACTACATCTATCTAGTATTGAATGGGTATTGTTCTGCATCCAAAAAGACGATAAGTAATTGTAAAATACTTCCACCTATATTTTCAAGGAGAAAAATGATAGAACTAGATTCATTTTATAAGAGAAAGATTACAGATGAAGTACAAGAGCAAATTTTCATGCTATATCAATCATTTCCTTGTTAAACAAGTAGAGTTTTGTTGAGAAAGTGTAAAATGTATGTTGAGTTAAGAAGTTTAGTGGGGTTTTGGGACCGGTGGATCCCCCATGGGTGCACCACTGGTGTCAGATCCAACTTTGTCCCTCCGCAATTTTACAAAGACAAAACCACATACATTAAGCACTTTTACGATCGTCTTCAGTTATTAGGACTAATGACGATATTTGTGGATAACATTTTCTCGCCGTTTAGTTATTGATAGAAAGTGCAATGAAATAAGGCTGATTAGAACCAATTTAAATTAGTCAAAACTTAAGAGCGAACACAGGAAGAAGTTGATTTTCTTGACCAGTTTTACACAGAGAAAAATCCATTCTCTGGATAGCGGTATATTGTACAAATATACGGTATACTCTGCTTACTATAGAAATCAGTATGGAGCATACGTTATCCGTATGCTACATAGGCACTGTCCTTAGGTGCTACATCATGCCGTTGCAGGATGTCTGACATCTAACAGTTTTCCGTATATCACATGTATATACTTATGTTACGTTCGTCAGCTATATGTTATATACGTCCATTTGTATGTGAGATCCTGACCGCCTACATTGTTTCATACGGAAAGTACGTATAAATGGAACACTTATACAGAAGGTATTATAAACATGCGTTTTCAGTTATACGTGTGCTGTACGTTAAGTCTAAAAACTACAGGAATTACGCATGTAACCTATCTTTTTAAGTACGCCACCTACAATATTTTTTCTCAGTGTAGATTTCCAAAGTATTCTATGTTACGCAAAGCCTTAAAGAATGTCTCTCTTGGACAAGTAGGCTATAATACCAGAGATAGTAAAACAATATTTTTAAACATCTTTATTACCACTTTTCTGAACCAGGGATAAAAGTGGATCTGAAAAGGTGGGGGGATGGTAGGTAGCGGCATGACGCCACGCCTATACCCTGCCTATCATTGACCATTGTAATATTTTTAGGAACTGGGAGGATGCCGTATATATCTTTTCGAGGTGGGGAAACGGTGTCCCCGAGCGTTCCCCCGCATTTTTATCCCTGCTCCGAACAGCAACAATATTTCCACACTGCTAAACCTAATATAATTTAAAGATTGGATGCATGGTAGCCATTTGCCAATTCTCAAATCGTTATTCATTTATTTTAGCGGGAATGAGTGTTGAAAGCCTCATTGTGTGTATTTTATAATTATTTAATTCTCACCTACAATTTATTTGCACATTTAAACAACTGCCAAAAAAAAGTGTGCGTTCTAAAATTATTGTATATTCATCTATCATTGTATATAGCATTAAGACTTAAATTATCATGTATCACGGTAAATTATAGCATAGTTGGCAAGCTTGGCAAGCATTGAAACCATCCAACTTCTAGTCGAATAATATTTTTCAATATACTTTTTCATGAAAGAAAAGAAGGAACTCAAAGAAGCTGCCGCACATAGCACATAAAATACTAGGCCTCTAATTTCTAACCGTGACAGTTTTCAAGACAGAAATCTTTTCTTGTTATTTTAAGAATTTTGTTAATTTACAAATTGCGATCACTACGAATACATTTAATCCAATTTTGTAATTCATTATTAATCAACGAATTACAACAGACTTAACTTTTTCACGTTTTGCCGAACTTGATGTGACAGTGCCATCTACTAAAGAATGAGTCAGAAAAAACCTGGCCACTTTCCTCCCTCCATATTTTCTAGTATATAAGATGAACATTGGCAGCACTGTGCATAAGCAAGGGCAGACTGTCGATCTTACTCACGAATAGATTGTCAGTTGTGAAGTGTGCATACTGTGGTAAAGAACGATGAGTCAGTTAGAAAAACGAAAACTAATTGTGAACAAATACCTCGAAAATCCAGGTATGTCCTTAAATAAATTAAGCAAACTCGTAAAATACCCTCGGTCTACTGTGCAAAATGTAATTAAAAAGTACGCACAAGATTTAACTGTTGAAAGAAAACCTGGCTCAGGTAGAAAACCGGGGACTAGCCAACCGAAGCTGGAGAAAAGGGTTACTGCATTGCTGCGTCAAAATCCTTATTTATCGGAAAGAGCAGTTGCTGGTGTGGTCAAAGCGTCCCAATCTACAGTGCACAGATTTAAGCAAGGAAAAGTTTACGATCTTTCAAAGTCCAAAAGGTACCTAACCGAGACGAAAAGCAAAAAGTGACGGCAAAATCCAGAGCAAGAAAACTCTATGATCAGTACCTTACTCAATATGGATGTTGCATTATGGACGACGAAACCTATTGTGTCGCTGATTTCAGTCAAATTCCCGGAAAGGAGTAGTACGTGGCGCTGAAGAGGGGAGATTTGCAGGATAAATTTAAACAACGGAAGGCATCCAAATATCCCAAACAATATTTGATTTGGCAAGCTATTTGTTCATGCGGTAAAAAAAGCAAAGCGTTCATCACAACAGGGACAATTAACGGCGAAATTTATACGAAGGAGTGTTTACAAAAACGCTTGTATCCATTTGTGATGTCATACAGTAACTCTGTTTTCTTTTGGCCAGATCTTGCTACCTCTCACTACTCTAAAGCAGCCACTGATTGTTATAAAGAAAAGGGTATCGTCGCAGTTCGAAGAGAGGCAAATTCACCAAATTGCCCTGAACTTAGGCCAATTGAAAAATATTGGGCCCACATTAAAAGAACATTGAAAACATCAAAAGGGAAGGCGGCTGACTTGAAAACTTTTCGTCGCAAGTGGACTGCAGCTGCCAATCAAATAACAGAAGAAGATGTGCGAACTCTTATGAAGCGGATTAAGAGTAATGTACGAGCATTTTTCCATAATTAGTTCTTTATAATATATTTTGTGTGTTTATTTTTTTTTAAACTTTATAGTCAACTAAAATATGCAAACGACCTTTCTTCTTTTCATTTCTTTACCTACTTTTTTGGTCAAAGTTACTGGCCAAGTTTTTTCTGACTCATTCTTTATGTTACTTGAGTACGACTTAGGGGCAAACAGTACTTAGTAGATGAAAGGGCTAGGAACAATTTGCGTAAATCACATTTCTATAATCACACCATCAAGCAGTAATGCCAACCCGTGGGAAAAATCCACTTTTGTGAGATTTTTACATTAATTTCTCGAAAACAGATAAAGCGAATTTTAGTCGCGATGGGCAATTATATGGGATTTTACATAAAGTCTAGTTGAGTTGACTTGAGTTGATTTTGAGTTTAACGTTCCCTTCAGCAGCGAGGCTATATCAGACGTGGACCTGTTGATAAACATGGATTCCGAACCACTTGAGCTCCTACCGGGAACAGGACCTGGATCTCCCGCGCTAAAGGCGCGTGCGCTAACCGCTTATTAATATAGTCCAGTCAATGAAGATGGTATAGAGGACATTGTCGGGAACATAATTTTTGACTGTACGGCTGTGTTTGGAGTAGTTAGGAGGTAAACATACTAAAATTCCCCGGACCTACAAGGTGAGCGAGGGTAGGAGGGGCGGGGAAGGTCAATTTTTGGGAAGGGTTTTCTCTTATATCTCGAAAACGGTGAGTCGTAGCGATTTTTTTTTTCAAAAAGAAAGCTGTGAAAATTTCCTACAAAATTGTTTCTACTTCTTTCTTCCCTATTCCCAATAGTTTTCGAGATATCCGCTTGCGAAAATCGCAAATTTTCACATATCGTTTCTTAAGGCAAACTTTGCATTTTAGTACCTCATCCCTTAACTTCAGCCAATCGATTCCCAACGGGAGCTCATGAGGTTCGGATTCCACGGTCAATACATTTACAATCCTGTAATAGTAGATCCCGTCTGATACACCCTCGCTGCTGAAAGGGACGTTAAAGTCAAAATCAACTCAACTTTGGAAAGGTGGACAGTGGAGGAGAATTTTCCTTTAAAGGCCCCTTATATTCAGGCATTAGGACTCGAGTCCAGTTTTTAACGCGAACTGTGTGACATTGCTAAAGAATCTGTTTAATTATAAGAGTGCTTTTATATTTCCTTAGAGTGATTCACTTTCGCTGTGACTACCGGTAATACTTGTAAGTGTTTTGTGTGTGATGGAGACATCCACGAATCTGCTGATGACGTTTTGAGAGTGTCAGAAAACGAGAACTCTTTTCACTTATAAAAGCAAGTAAGGAAAGGAAGGACAACAAGATCTCCCAGATACATGGTTTGAAATCCCTCCTAGTTCCTACTTCATGTCAGAAAAATTACACAACGACCCAAACCATTGTGGGTGATTTGAAGAGACATGTTGCATCAATAGCATCACAACCAACTGAAATAGTGAGTTTGGGATCATTACTACCAGATTCTGATTTCAAAACTAATGTTTTCTATGTGCTGATACTGTTGAGAATAAGGTAAAGAAACCCTGTGACAATCACACTGTCACGCAAAGATAGAACACTCCCTCTTTCCTCTGTCAGTTCATCCATAAAGATCAACGATGAAAAAGTTACAGTAGATCATTTCCTGCTTTTTCAAAGGATTTCAGTAATGAAAAAAAAGAATGAAGATTTTGAAGATATTTTTAAAGAATATGAATTGACCCCTTTCCCATTAGCCTTGTTCAATGAAGGTGGAACGAGAAAAGCCTGGGAGCGCAAGACGGTCAACCAACTCACCCCTGTACAGACTAAAGACCTCTTAGCACTCTCTTAGCACACTGTCTGAGAAATTGCTCCAATGGTGTCCCCGTGTTGGACAATGAGGAAGGCGACGCTGAAGAAAGAGAGTCCCTACCCATCCCTGAAGAGACAGAGTCCCTGGAAGACGTGTAAACTAAGGTGGAAGAAAATATAGATGAAGATATAGGTGCAAATATAGATAAGCAATACGATCCACCTCGTGAGCCAATTGCCGGAACTTCCAGTCCCAAGAAAACCAAAACAACAAAATTATCGTATGAATAGTTTGTCTATAAGTAGTAGAAAATGGATCGATCTGGGCCAGTTTTAGCCAACTCACAAGCCCCTGGGAAAATGACCACCGTGCACCGTGAGCCCACGGTCTTTTACGACCTCCATTTTAGGGGTGAATTCGTTCCCTTTTATGACCACTTTTTAGGGGGTGTATTCGTTCTCTTTTACGAGCACATTTTAGGGGGTGAACTCATTCCCTTTTATGAACACTTTATCAACCCTTATTTTAATATAGCAGAAATTACGAACACAAAGAAGAGAAGATAACACATAACACTACGTAACACACAGCAGAACAGATAACAGATAAGAATATGAAACATAGAAGGGGTGTATTCGTTCTCTTTTATGAGCATATTTTCCAACCCCTATTTCAACATGACAGAGACTACGAAACATGGCGGACATAGCACAGGGGGTGTATCCATTTTCTCCACCTCTAATTGAACATAGCAGAAATTACACTGAGAGTACGTAACACACAACATCCTCCATTTTAAGTTTGGACTCGTTCTCTTGTATAATTACTTTTCCAACCCCTATTTTAAGACAATGAATACCTATGTAACATAGCGATTGGATACGCTCTTTGAACCGATTTGGATGAAACTAGGCATATGGGGGTTTTCGACCATGCTGAGTACGAATATCATACCATTTTAGGGGTGAATTCGTTCTCTTTTACGAGCACATTTAAAGGGGTGAACTCATTCCCTTTTATCAGCATATTTTCCAACCCCTATGAACAAACAGCAGAACATCAGACTACGTAACATAACGAACATACAGAAGAGCAAATTGAACTCGTTAGCACATTTTAAGGGGTGTACTCGTTCCCTTTTTCAACCCCTATTTTAACATAGCACATAGCACAGCTAATAAAAGAACATGGTTTATTTCAGAAATTACACTGAGACTACGTAACACACAACATCCTCAATTTTCAACCCCTACGAACACATAACACTACGTAACACACAGCAGAACAGATAACAGATAAGAATATGAAACATAGAAGGGGTGTGTACCCTTATTTTAACATAGCAGAAAGTACACTGAGACTATGAACAGATAATACTTAACATAGCAAGGGTGTATTCATTCTCCAACACTTACGAACAAACAGAAGATCAGATAATACGTAACATTTCAAGGGTGAACTCGTTCCCTTTTCCAACCCCTATTTTAACATAGCAGATAGCACAGCTAATAAAAGAGCATGGCTTATTTTAACATAGCAGGCCTCCATTTTTAGGGGTGAACTCGTTCTCTTTTATGAGCATATTTTTCAACCATTATTTGAACATAACAGATAATACATTCGAACCCTATAGCAAAGATTCTTTTAAGGAGTGAACTTGTTTTAACCTATATTTGAACATAGCAGAGATGATTATTTAAAGAATGCGAAACTTCCGTGTTTTGTTATCAGTTACATAATAACTTCCGCCATATGTAGATAATTGTCATTACGTCATTTATCCGGATTTGAAAAAAGCATTGACCTAGTTTTCTCTTTAACAGACAATAACTTGTCATTCAACGATAGGAATCCCTGAACGTAATGTAATCAATCACAAAGGTATAAAAAAAAGAGGAGAATTCCCGAGGATGACTCATACTATTGCGCAATATGACGTAATCCTGTCAGACAGGTATAAAAGACTGACCGACATGTTTTTTTGTAATCATTTCATGTTTACCATGTGAAGCGTAAAGTTCAGATATTTTTTGTGTGTGTGCGTTTATATTATTAGTGTGGTTTATTAATAGTGTGGTTTTGTTTTCTTTTGTAAGTAAGACATTTTATAATAATACTATTAATATTATATTATAAAAACTCAGTTCAAAATTATTATAGTAACTTTGAAGAGTTAGTTTTTTTAAAAAAAAATGGCAACAAAAAAGGTCAAATCAAATATTATCAATTCTGATACTCTATTTAATAATAATTTAAAAAAAATTATTTTAAAATGTGATACTGATTTAAATGAGGATAGTGGATGTTTTTTAAAGAATAAAAGAAAAGACTGTTTAGATATATTACAACAAGAAAAAACTAAGACATCGTTTAAAGTAAATTTTTCGTTGGCTACAACTTTTGTAAAACCAGTAGATTTAGAAACATGTCGATTCTTTGTAAATAGTGGTAACGAAATTATTTTGCCGAGTACAAATTTGAATTCTATAATTGAAAAACTATTTAATAAAATTTTAGTTGAACAAGAAAATAGGGCAATTAAGAAATCAGGGTGGTCTTTATGTTCTGAACCAAACCATCACTTAGAAATTAAAATCAGTAAATATGATCCGCTTTCCGCTTCTTCTTTTATAAAATTACCTCAATGGATTTTATCCAAAAAGAAATGTGTTTTAAATATTCAAAATAATGATAATAGATGTTTTATGTACTGCATTCTAGCTGCGTTGCATCCAGTAAAAAAACATCCAAATCGTGAGAATAATTACATACAATATAGTAATACTTTATTACCATTATTTGAAAAAACCAATATACAATTTCCCGTCGAAGTAGAACACATAAGCAAATTAGAACATATGTATAATTCTGTATTTCCTAAGGAACAAATTTCCATTAATATATATGGCATTAACTATGATCATGAAACTATTTTCCCGTTACGTATAAGCGAAAACACATGTGTAGGTAAACATATAGATTTACTGTGTTGTGAAGAAAATTGCAACAGTCATTATTGTCTAATAAAAAATATCAATGCGTTATTGAAGAGTCATAAAGAGAAAACTTATGTAAAATTGCCTCAATGGATTTTATCCACAAAATGTGTTTTAAATATTCAAAATAACGATAATAGAAGTTTTATGTATAGTATTCTAGCTGCTTTATATCCAGTAAAAGAACATCCAAATCGTGTGAATAATTACATACAATATAGTAATACTTTATTACCATTATTTGAAAAAACCAATATAAAGTTTCCCGTCGAAGTAGAACACAAGCAAATTTGAACATATGTATAATTCCATATTTCCTAAGGAACAAATTTCCATTAATATATATGGTATTAACTATGATAATGAAACTATTTTCCCGTTACGTATAAGCGAAAACACAGCTGTAGGTAAACATATTGATTTATTATATTTAAACTCTCATTATTGTTTAATTACAAATTTAAATGGTTTAGTCAGACATCAGTTAGGTAGTCATCAAACATTTATTTGTAGACGATGTTTAATATCTTTTTATAACAAATCAAAATTAGATGAACATGACAAATTATGTAAAGAACACACTCCAACCAAAATTAACATGCCGAAACAAGGAGAAGTTTTAAAATTTCGAAAATTGAAATTGTTATTACAGAATGATGTGATAATAATTGCAGATATGGAAAGTTTATTAAAACCTATAAATAAACAAAGTGGATCTCATACAGTACAAATTCACCAACATATACCATGCAGTTTTGGTTATATTGTATGTTGGAGTAACAACTATATGAAATCAGATTTAGTTATTTATCGGGGAGAAAATGTATCGATGAAGTTTATGTCTGCTATGGAGAATGAATTAAGAAAAATCATAAACATATTAGATCAAGAAAAACCATTAATACCATTAAATAGTTCTCAGTTACAGGAGTTTAACCTATCCACTGAATGCTCAGTTTGTGATAGTAAATATACGAGTGACAATAGAAAAGTTAAACATCATAACCATTTAACTGGTCAATTTATTGCCACGGTATGCAACAAGTGTAATTTCCAAATTAAGCGTCAAAGTAATTTTATCCCTGTCTTCTTCCATAATTTGTCTGGGTATGATGCACATTTATTTGTGAAAGAATTAGGTTGCACCCCTGGAAATATTTTTGTAATTGCTGAAAGCACTGAGAAATACATAACATTCTCTAAGCACTTTAATTTTAATGGTAGACCTATCGAGTTACGTTTTGTAGACTTATTTAAATTCCTACCGTATAGTCCGGAAATTTGGTGTCAAAATTAAAACCTGAGCAATTTGTCTATACAAAGCAATATTTTTCTGATGAAAAGTTTCCTTTAATTCTTCGTAAGGGAATTTATTTCTATGAATACATAACAAATTTAGATACATTTAAAGAAACTGAATTTCCTGGAAGAGAAGCGTTTAGTAGCAAATTGAGTGGAACACAAATTTCCGAGACTGATTATCAATATGCAAAACTGATTTGGCGTGTGTTTAAATGTGAAAATTTAGGGGACTACCACGATCTATATTTAAAATGTGATGTACTTCTCACAGCAGATGTGTTGGAGAATTTTAGAAAGACATGTTTAAATGCTTTTTGTATTGATCCGATTAATTGTTTTACTGCACCTGGGTTGGCATGGCAAGCCATGTTATATAGAACAAAAATTGAACTTGAACTTTTATCAGATACCAATATGTATATGTTTGTAGAAAAATCGATTCGCGGAGGTATTACTCAAGCTGTGTTAAGGTATGTCAAAGCTAATAATCCTTACGTACATGATTTTGATGCGGAAAAAGAAAAATCTTATTTACTGTATATTGACATGAACAATCTCTACGGACTATCAATGATTGACTATTTACCATATGGTGGTTTTCGGTGGGAGGATAAAATTGACAACTGGGAAGACAAACATAAAATTATCAATTGGCCCACGGATAGTGAATGGGGATTTTTTTAGAAGTGGATTTAGAGTATCCAAATTATTTACACGAATACCATTCTGATTTTCCGTGTGCTCCAACTAATGAAGTTCCACCGAATGGTAAATATTCAAAATTACTATTGACACTTAAATCGAAATCGAATTATATCTTGCATTATAGAGTATTACAATTTTATCTAAAACAAGGTTTAATATTGGTAAAAGTACATAAAATATGATGGTTTCGTCAATCTAAATGGCTTTCATCTTATATTCAAGAAAATACTCAACGCCGTGCACATGCTACAATTGAATTTGAAAAAGATTTCTATAAGTTATTAAATAATTCTGTATACGGAAAGACTATGGAGAATGTACGAAAACGAATTGATATAAAATTAATTAACAATGAAAAAAAGTGTAAAAAATTAGTAGCGCAAAATCAGTTTGAAAATTGGGTAAAATTGGCTGATAATTTGGCATTGTTTCATATGGTAAAAAAATCGGTAACCCTTAATAAACCAATTTACGTAGGAGCGACAGTTCTAGAATTATCAAAATTAGCTATATATAACTTCCATTATAATATAATGAAACCGCGATATGGAGATAAATTAGAATTGCATATATGGATACTGACTCTTTCATTTACCAAATTAAAACTAACAATATTTATAACGATATAAAAGATATGAATGAGTATTTTGACACCTCAAATTATCCTGAAAATAATTCTTTATATAGCACACAAAATAAACACGTTTTGGGTAAAATGAAAGACGAATTAGGTGGAGTTCCTATGATTGAATATGTTGGTTTACGAGCAAAAAATTATGCTATAAAAACTGGTGAAAATAAAGAATTGAAAAAATGTAAAGGGATCAAGAAAAATATAGTTAAAGAACAAATTACGTTTGACGATTATAAATCATGTATATTTAAAAACGAAACGATCTATAAAACACAATTTGAAATTAAAAGTAAATACCATAATTTAACAACAAATCAGGTAAGAAAATTAGCATTAGATCCGTATGATGACAAAACAAAAATTTTAAATTGTAATATACACACTGTTCCTTGGGGGTATTATAATAATAAAGATGTAAAATGTACGATTTGTATATTGTAAATACGATATAATTTTTTTGGATATATTAGTATTAAAAAAAATGTCACAATCAGTTCGAGAACAAATAGTTGCAGAATTACATAAAAGTGCAAGACGAAACTATCCTCGAATACCCGTTATAAGGAAAGGGATTCATGATTTATGGCAAGCTGATTTAGTTGAAATGAATAGTGGAAAATTGAAAGGTCTAGCAAAAATTAATCGAAATTTCAAATATTTATTAACTGTGATAGATACATTCTCTAAATATGCTTGGGCTATTCCTGTGAAAAATAAAACTGGGAAAGAAATTACACAAGCATTTATAATGTAACCGGCTGGAGTTCGTGGTCCATGTTCGGGCTGTCATTTATTTGTAACCAACAGGTGTTCGAGTCGCTGTTCGGGCGTCATTTATCTGTAACCATCAGGAGTGCGTGGTCCATGTTCGGGCAGCTATTTATTTGTAACCGCCTGTAGTTCTGTTCGCTGTCCTCGGCTCGTGGTATTACCAATAAGTATACTCCTGATACTTTAACTTACCTGGACAGGACGACGAAGACCTCTCCAAGAAAGGTTACAAACTGTTTCCCAAAAAGCTCGTCGGTCTCAATAATATGAGCATTAGGCGCCGAGAGGTTCGGGCGTCTCGTCTCGAAAACCTTACGGACGATCAGACGGTCATCCAGACCATAACGCACACAAACATCACTCATACAAACAACGAAAACACACTGGATTAATTGACACTATACTTATTTATTAGAACACTATTTTGAAAAAAAAAATAAATAACGAAGAGAAATGAACACAACACTGGACACTAATAAATTTTGCCGCTGAAATTACGCTTTGCCCTTTTCGGGAAATAGAGCCCTTTCTATATATATATGATTATAATTCAGGTATCACTATAAATACTTTGCTCACACCATTAACACACTTGGGGGATTCGCACTGGGGAAAAGTTGTCTGGATCGTCCCACGATGAATCCAGTTGTTACGCTGAACAGTCCTGCAGCGTAAAAGTGAATCTTCAGCAAACACACAAAAGAAGATCTCCACAATGGAATACAGATATTGGAGGGCGCGTATGTAACATTTTAAACGCACAAGGTCTGAGGACCTGGGATTTCACTGATTGGGGCTAGCCGTAAGAAATCGTCCTTCACCGGCTAAATAGCTTGTGCCCCTTAACACAACTTATGTTTGAAGTTCAACGCGAGATGCGTGGTTTCATCTTCCAGACCTGGAGTCAAACTCCTCGAGCGTCCAAGCTCAAGCTACGGGTTGCAATGGTCAACGGAATAGTGTTGGCAGTTCATTTCAAAAATTACTCAGTTACTCACCTGTATGCACATACAAACAGAATACGGAAAACAATTTATGTTAATTTTAGTCAACTGCCCATAATGCACTAGACACTGCGATAACTTTGGCGTGAGAAAGTACAGATAACGGGCTGGAATACAACGCAGTTGGTGCCACTTCGGCTACTGGGACATCTGGTCAGCCCGTATTTCTCTAATCTATTGTAATGTTTCCATAAACGATTAAAGAAAGCACTTAATTCAGTTCCAAATAACTGCAGAATATATACTGTGCATATAATAAGTCAGGGAGAAACACTGAAATGGTTAGTCACTAACCAAAATGTTCTCAGCAAAAGCAACGTTTTAAATATATATATGAAAAAACGATGAAAGACTTCTTTGTCCAATTGTGTGGGAAAGAAGCAATTCCCACCAAAGAAAGAACTTATATGCGTTGCAGAATAAAGTATAAATCGAAAATAATAATCACTGTCTTCACGAAATATACAGGGCGTCCACAAAAAATCCTTCTATAACCTGGTAGCGGTTATATATGGTGTCTGAACGTGGAACGACCTGTCAAGTGCACACGTGGACAGGTTGAGAACCCTTGGTCGTCTGACGAAGTATGAATAAAATTAGGTCTTTCACCTGAAAATTTAAAATAAGTTAGTTGGCAACACTGTCATATGGTGTGAGACTTACGTGCATAGACGATGAATGGTTTTTCACCTGAAAAAGGGCTATTTAAAATAGTTAAAGAACTTGTTCACTCACTACAACATGATGAGGTTCCTGCATGAGCAATGTCCAATCCAAATGTTCCATAAAGTAATAAGATCCTCTTGAACAGTTGGTGCAGTTGGGTTTCCTTATCTTCCGTTTCTTCACATGTTGAAACCATGCTGTCTTCCTGTGTTGAGTATCCTCCGCGATTCTCCAACGATGAGTTGATGAGGGGAGAAGGGGAGTTTTTTTTTTTTTTAACACTGGTGTGAGAAACGAGATATGGTTATAACACCTGTATGATAACTTTTTTTTTTTTTTTTAAGTTCGCAGAAAGCGTTTATAGGGCTATTAAAATTCTTACCCTTTTTTTTTTTTTTAAATACAAATACTTTTCGTAAAATGTTTAAGTGTTCCGTTTCGATCACTTTATTTGATATAATATGAAGTAAATACGTTATAGGGCTATTTAAATGTTTTTTTTTTTTAAACACTAATAAATTCTTTTCATAAAATGTTTAAGTGTTCCGTTTCGATCACTTTGTTTGATATAATATGAAGTAAATACGTTATAGGGCTATTTAAATGCTTTTTTTTTTAAACAGTAATAAATTCTTTTCATAAAATGTTTAAGTGTTCCGTTTCGATCACTTTATTTTGTGTAATATGAAATAAATATACACACACGATAACTATTCATGAAAACATCGACTTAAAGAATTATCAAATATCTCAATAAAAATTAGTAAATATACTGATATCTGTATTTAAAATATCAAAATGTGAATGAATAAGCAAATAGCAAAACATATTAAGGTACTGAAATATTAAAATTATTATTAAAGTCTCGATATCACTATAATATATTTGAAAAATATCACAATCATTGAAAAAGTAAAATGAATGGAAATGTAAACACATGATAAACTGACAATATATAAACAAAATAAGGTTTTCACCTGTATGTCCATTTTTTTTTTTAACTGTGCCTCGTGTTGTTTGGCAGAAAAGAACGAAAAATCCTTTTTCAAAAATAAAAAAAATAAACTTAAGTGTCAAAATTGACGTTCATAGTAATCCCAAGAAATAAGCATGATTCTACATATCAAAGAAAAGATCGTAATTTCGTTGACATGTATGAAGAAAATTCGGCACGCCATAAGATCAAATGCCATCTGCTCGTCGTGAAAATCGAGACTTTAATTTAGTAATGCTCAATACAACAAATGATTTTATTCTGAAACAAAGTTATTATTAGCTTAAGCCTAAAATAATGGTTGTTGTTCACTTCCATAAACGTAAACATTGTAGGGTTACTAGAACATATGGGTATTATCTGCAAAAGAACTTATTAATGCAGCGTTGAAAACTATACGGTGTTGATCCAAGTTTTTCAAAGGTCTGAATCAAGGAAGTTGACTCACTAGTCCAAACATTCCTGAAAATAAATGGTCATTACACCATGAATTGACCAAAACCATAGGTGGGAAAAATGTGTAATACTACACGTACTTACACACACAATATGCCATCGACACCTGCGAGGCAAAAAAAAAAAAACTAGAAACGAGGAAGGCCTGCAACCCTAGGCACTTACAAAATTGTTTCTGCACAAAACTGAAATATAAACATTAATATTCAGTAAACTACGCGTATGTTCCCTGGAACATAACATACGTCTTCCACCTAGAAAAAATGTGTAAACACACAAAATACAAATGCTCTCGTAGCATCGTAAAGATATGTCTCTATAAGACAAAATACATGAGACCTACTAAGAGAAAAACATGAGATACAAACAAGAATATAGTCAACGACATTACAACTTTCTGGTTGGTCTGAAACATCCAATTAAATTCCCTACAAAACAGCTGTAACAAGCTTCCTTAGGCATCTTCGCTACAAAATTTTCAAAATGGTCTTATTAACATATTAAAATTCAGTCATCGAGCATATGAAATAATTGACAGAAAGTAATTCTCAAAAAACGTTATGGCTTCATACTGTCGGAAAAAAAGAAAATAAGTTTATTTTTCGGGATCTATATCAATATTTCTGAGACGGCTGAAACCTCATAAATAATGGGCCATGTCGATTTTTGAAGAAAATCATCCGTCATTGGCAGTATGGCTGAAACCTAAAGATTATATTCCAAAACCTTTGGCCATGTTGATTTCTGAAGGAAATCCTCCATAACAAAAACAATTTTACTAAAAAATTCCAAATAGTTTTGGGACATACTGTGACTAAAATATAACTTTCTGAAAATTAACAAAAGAAATTACAAAACCTTAACATACAAGTACACAATATAGTTACGATTCATAAACATTAAAATATTCACTGAAATGTTACTAGACATTAAAATATACTCTAAAAATCTAACCTAAGAATACGCATGCTTAGTTACGGGTTACTATCAAAATGAAAACGAAAATCTAAGATTAACACTAAAAAATAAATTTGAGATTGATTATGAATGTAGAATTTCATATTCTACGCATGAGATTACATACTAAGTTTCATTTACAAATACAGAAATATATACGTAACTAACAACTAAAAATTTTCTCATTCTAAGCATCTCGATATTTTTTTTTTCTGAAAAGAAAATCAAACATTAATTGTGAGTCATACGTATGATAACATGTTTAAGGATTAGGAAAGTGGGAAGGGATTCTAATTTTTTTTTTTAAATTTGAAAACAATAAAAATATATATATTATAACGCCAAAATATCTTCCCACTAGCTGGGAATACGGAACTGCGCCACTAGTTCAAGATTGCTTTTGGATAAATGCAATCTCCCTACGTATATAATGCGTTAATTATTTATTAAAAAATCTAAATTCAAACATCTGAAATGAAAACAAGAAAAAATTAATGACATTAAACTAATAGTAAGTCAGTGATAAGGTTTGCAACACTCATACACAGCGGACTGAGGTATGAAGTACTACACGGAGCAAAGACAAAAAGAGGAAAAGAATTAATCAGCTGTGTACCGTCCGTTATTCGTCGACATTAACAGGTGATCGAAAATGCAGCGATTATCTTATCAAAATAAAGAAAGAAAAACGTGTTATCTGCTCTTTGCTGAACAGTTAAAAGCTGGAAGCAAAAAGGAGTATTGAAAGAAATGCGTAATTCTTCTTTTCGTATCCAGGTGTTCTATCAAAAACTAAAAGCAAAAAGAAAGAAAATGAATACATGTTTATCGCTTAGAAATGCGTCGCTCGCCGAGGAGAAAAATTTGTATCAACACACAAAGTCTCGGTTACTTTTTTTTTCTTTTTCTATGATTACTGTTTCTACTTTGATAATTACGGTTTGTTCGTTTATTTCTACGATGGTTACTTCTACGTACAAATCTATGCTTAATGTCACACAAATTGCGGTTCCTGTCTCGTTTGTGAGAACTCAGGTTACGTGGCCGTGATTTACGACTTCTTTTGTATATGTTACTACCTTTTCGAGTGCGGTCTTGGTTCTGATTCCCTTTAAATTTCGTATTGTTTACGATCTGAACTTGGTATCTTTGCTTATTACAATAACTGTAACTTCGTTTACGCTTTTTCTCTCTATAGTTTGTGGTAGTTTGTTTTGTGCGCTTACGACCTCTGTCGTCTACAATCATATGTTCGTGGATTTCACTACTTCTGATACTACAAGTGGTGTTGCTAGATACTGAATGAATAAAATCATTATCGGATTTGTTACGAGGATGGTTTAGACTACCTGTCTCTGGTTGGAGTTCAGATTCCTGCGTTTCCTTTTCATTAGGAGTGTTAGTTTGTAGCTCAGGTTTCAATTCCAATGTTTTGTTTACACTAGGAATATCAGTCACTAACTGAGGTTCAAATTCCGGTGTTTCGTATTCAGTAGGAACATCTGACTGTAACTGGGGTTCACATTCCGGTGTTTTGTTTTCAGCATTTTCAGTTTGCTGACTATTTTCACGAAACACGTCCCGTAAAGCGTCTATCTTTTGACCTAATCCACTCTTTGACTCAACGAGATTCTCTTTCAAGCGAGCACAATTCTCTTTAAACTCAACACAGCTGTCTTTAAAATCAACTTTACTTTCCTTTATGTATCTCTCCATTTCTTCATTATTTTTATCTAGCTTTCGTTCTAACCTATCAAAATTCTCTTTAAATTGAGCAAAATTCTTTTTATTGTCTCTCATCGATTCTTCGAGAAGTGAACACATTCTAGTTATAATATCTACTTTCTGATGTTCCATTATGGACAAAAGTAAAATTTAAAACGTATGATTAGAATAAAATATATCACCAAAACATATGATTAAAATCACCTGAAAGAGATTTTTTTTTTTTTTCAGATTACTGGTACTAAGCTGAAAGAGAAATGATATATTAAAATATTAATCTTATATGTATATTCGAGCACCAACGGTCTCGATTCGGGTCGGTAGTTCGGGCGTCATTTATTTGTAACCGGTCCTGAGTTCGTGTCGCTGTTCGGGCGGCTTTTATTTGTAACCAACAGGTGTTCGAGTCGCTGTTCGGGCGTCATTTATCTGTAACCATCAGGAGTGCGTGGTCCATGTTCGGGCAGCTATTTATTTGTAACCGCCTGTAGTTCTGTTCGCTGTCCTCGGCTCGTGGTATTACCAATAAGTATACTCCTGATACTTTAACTTACCTGGACAGGACGACGAAGACCTCTCCAAGAAAGGTTACAAACTGTTTCCCAAAAAGCTCGTCGGTCTCAATAATATGAGCATTAGGCGCCGAGAGGTTCGGGCGTCTCGTCTCGAAAACCTTACGGACGATCAGACGGTCATCCAGACCATAACGCACACAAACATCACTCATACAAACAACGAAAACACACTGGATTAATTGACACTATACTTATTTATTAGAACACTATTTTGAAAAAAAAAATAAATAACGAAGAGAAATGAACACAACACTGGACACTAATAAATTTTGCCGCTGAAATTACGCTTTGCCCTTTTCGGGAAATAGAGCCCTTTCTATATATATATGATTATAATTCAGGTATCACTATAAATACTTTGCTCACACCATTAACACACTTGGGGGATTCGCACTGGGGAAAAGTTGTCTGGATCGTCCCACGATGAATCCAGTTGTTACGCTGAACAGTCCTGCAGCGTAAAAGTGAATCTTCAGCAAACACACAAAAGAAGATCTCCACAATGGAATACAGATATTGGAGGGCGCGTATGTAACATTTTAAACGCACAAGGTCTGAGGACCTGGGATTTCACTGATTGGGGCTAGCCGTAAGAAATCGTCCTTCACCGGCTAAATAGCTTGTGCCCCTTAACACAACTTATGTTTGAAGTTCAACGCGAGATGCGTGGTTTCATCTTCCAGACCTTGAGTCAAACTCCTCGAGCGTCCAAGCTCAAGCTACGGGTTGCAATGGTCAACGGAATAGTGTTGGCAGTTCATTTCAAAAATTACTCAGTTACTCACCTGTATGCACATACAAACAGAATACGGAAAACAATTTATGTTAATTTTAGTCAACTGCCCATAATGCACTAGACACTGCGATAACTTTGGCGTGAGAAAGTACAGATAACGGGCTGGAATACAACGCAGTTGGTGCCACTTCGGCTACTGGGACATCTGGTCAGCCCGTATTTCTCTAATCTATTGTAATGTTTCCATAAACGATTAAAGAAAGCACTTAATTCAGTTCCAAATAACTGCAGAATATATACTGTGCATATAATAAGTCAGGGAGAAACACTGAAATGGTTAGTCACTAACCAAAATGTTCTCAGCAAAAGCAACGTTTTAAATATATATATGAAAAAACGATGAAAGACTTCTTTGTCCAATTGTGTGGGAAAGAAGCAATTCCCACCAAAGAAAGAACTTATATGCGTTGCAGAATAAAGTATAAATCGAAAATAATAATCACTGTCTTCACGAAATATACAGGGCGTCCACAAAAAATCCTTCTATAACCTGGTAGCGGTTATAATAACAGTACTGAGAAAAGCAAACAAAAGCCCTAAATTTTTACAAACTGACAGGGGTGGAGAATTTTATAACTCAGAGTTTCAGAAGGCGATGAACCAAAATAACATTAAACATTATTCCACGTACAGTGATGTGAAAGCAAGTATTATTGAAAGATTTAATAGATCATTACGTAATTTAATGTGGAGAAAATTTACACTGCAGGGAAATTATAAATGGATTGGCATTCTGCCGGAATTACTACATAAATATAATAATACTATTCATTCCACTATTAAAATGAAACCTATCGACGCTATTAAAAAAGAAAATGAAAAACTTCTATTGACAAACATCTATTGCAAAAAGTTTTCTGTGATAAAAGGAAAAAGTAAATTTAAGATAGGTGAATATGTAAGAATTAGTAAACTTAAGTGTCCTGGTTTTGATAGAGGTTTTACACGCAATTGGAGTACAGAAATTTTTCGAATTGCTAAAGTTTTCTTCACTAATCCTCCGACATATCACTTAGTAGACTCAAATAATAAACCTATTGAGGGAAGATTTTACGGACATGAATTACAATTAACGAAATTTCCAAACAAATATTTAATTGAAAAAGTGTTGCGAAAGAAAAATAATAAGGCCTATGTGAAATGGTTAGGTCTGCCAAAAAGTGAAAATTCTTGGATTGATTTAAAACATACTATATTGTAAAAAAAAGAGAAGTCAAGAATTTATAGGTGAAGCATATCGTCACAAATATTTTAAATTCTAGCAATAGAGATGGAATGGAAAATTCCTTTTACATGTATGGTAGCAGGTCCTACAGGTTGTGGAAAATCATATTTTGTTAAAACATTTCTTGACCATTATAGTAAGTTATTTAAAAATATTGTATGGAGTTATGGTGAATGGCAACCGTTGTATGATACTCTTTCAAACTGTACGTTTAAAGAAGGTTTACCTCAAAATAATGAATTTCAAGCACATGAGGGTCCACATCTTGTTATTATAGATGATTTAATGCGTGAGTGTGACCATCGGATTGTAGATATTTTTACTAAGGGTAGCCATCATAGAAATATAAGTGTAATATTTATCACACAGAATATTTTTCATCAAAAAAAAGGAATGCGGGATATTTCGTTAAATTGTCATTATATTATTTGTTTTAAAAATCCTAGAGACCAAGCTCAAATTAATTATCTCGCACGACAATTGTATCCAGGTAATACAAAATTTATTCAAGAAGCATATCAAGAGGCAACTCGAATTGCACATGGTTATTTACTCTTTGATTTAAAACAAAATACTCCTGATGAGCAGCGAGTTCGAACAAATATCTTTCCAACAGATTCTTTTAATTATGTTTATGTACCTGTAAAAAAATATTAATTGTAATATGGTTTATATTCTAACAACTATTTATGCTTTAATAGCCGTAAAAAATGATTAGTAAGGAAAATGCACATATGTTAAAACTTTTAGCAAAGTCAAAACCGAAAGCACGTAAGGCAATTTTACAAAATGCAGATCCTGATTTAATTCGCTCTATTTGTGAATGTTCCTATAACGTATTACAGGGAAATGTTCCATTAAATAAAACAAGGATAAATAAGCTAAAAAATATAAAAAGGAACTGAGATATTTGGTGAAAAAAGGTCCGTCATTAAAACAAAAGAAAAAACGAATAATTATACAAAAAGGTGGTTTTCTTACTGCTTTGCTTGCACCTATTATTGGAGGTATACTATCTAGTTTAATTAAATAATTATGCAAAACGCACGAAAACTTATTTTAATCGCACCAGAAAAATTACATCATTATCAAACGATATCTAATCTTGATGATGAAATGAAAGAAATTTTAAATAATAAAAGTTTAAATGTAGAAGAAAAATGGACAAAATATAGAGAAGTCTTACAAAAATATTTAAATATAATTCAAAAACCGGCAGCAGTTACAACAACAGCAACTACTACCACTACTAAGGAGGAAGAAGAACAAGAGGACGAGGAGGAGGAGGAGGAGGATGATGATGAAATAATATCTACTCTCCCTGAAATTTGTAAACGTAAAGCAAGACCTTTATTACGTAAATTGAAACAAAATCCAAATATTCAATGGGACGATAATGGAAATGTGAATATTAATAATAAATTAATTCCAGGTGCAAATATAGTGGATTTGATATCCGATTTTGTTAGATGTCGTAAGAAAAATATTTCAGTTGCCGGCTGGAAACCTTTTGCTACATTATTAGCAAAAGCCAATATACCTTTAGAGTACATTGGTAATCCTCAACGAATAGATTATATTAGAAAACTAACAGAAGACGAAGAAGACGAAGAAGAAGATGGTCCTCCACCCCGTAAACGCAAATGGTGTACTTATAAGCAATAATAATAATAATATTCTATTGTAATCTATTGTTATTTTAAGTATATAGAAAGAAAGATGAATGAGCCCTACCTCAATTATTACATATATCAAGCAGGAGGTAATTATAACGTGTATAGAGGTACAGCATATCAAGAAGGTTATGGCATTGGTAGTTTTCTAGGAGGTTTATTTCGTACTGTATTTCCTTTATTAAAACAAGGTGCAAAAACTGTTGGTAAAGAATTAATACGTACAGGAATTAATGTAGCAGGAGATGTATTAGGTGATAATAGACCTATTGAAGAGTCTTTGCATGATCGATGGCAAGAAGCTAAAACAAATTTAAAAAACAAAGCTCAAAATAAATTTAATCAGTTGTTGGTAGGATCTGGAAGAAAAAGAAAGGAAGTTCATTTTAGTGGTGTGAAGCGGACAAAAAGATCCAAAGATATTTTTTGATTATGGAACAAAGTGATTTTTCCATATCTCACACTTCCTAGCAATAGTTCTATGGAATATTTTCCTCAAGATACTCTTGCTTGTTATACTACTAAATTATATCATCCTATTGTATTGGAGAAGGGAGTGTGGGAAACAGCTGTTGTTGAAGTACATTATGCAAGTTCATTTCAGAATGTTTCCAAATATACTAATAATATTTATTACCGTATCATGAATACAAAAAGCTGGAACATAACTAAAATCTTACCAGGACACTATTATCATGTTGATGATATTCTATCTCAAATTAATCATAAAAGTGATATATTAAATTTACAATTAAAAGTCAAAGCATCAGTGAAACGAATTGAGGTTAATAGAGTAATAAAAGATCAAGAGAAGCATATAGAAGTACGCCTATCTCCTGAACTAGCCCGAATACTAGGTTTTGATCATATTCAACAGGAAGATATTGCACTTGTTCATCATGCTCGTTATCCACCTGATTTACAAAAAGCGCTACCTACACTTATGTATATTTACAGTGATATTGTAGAACCACAAATGGTGGGTGACACCGTAGCTCCGTTGTTACGTATTATAAATACAAATATTACAGAGCATGGTATTAATAATGTACATAATTTTGATAATCCTCATTATGTCACTGTGCAACGTAAACAATTTGATCAAATTATTATTGATTTAAGAGATAGTACAGGTAATCCACTTCCTTTCCAATATGGCAGTGTATGTGCAAAATTACATTTTCGTAGACGTAATATGGTATTGTAAATTTTACCATGTGTGAATATTAATAGTAAGAAACGAAAATGCAGTGTGAGTGTATGAAATCAGAATTAGATTTATTTGCTGGTTTACCCACTCAAACCAGTATTATAGGTAATAAAATAGTTCCATATAAACCTGTGGCTTCAATAGCTGATAATGCACCAATAGAATTTGTAGTCCCCGGTCATGGGGATGACTATATTGACTTACCGCACACAATGTTATATGTTAAAGGTAAAATTACTAAATCAGATGGTTCTAATTTAACTTCTGCCGATAAGAAAATCGGCCCTGTAAATGATTTTCTCAATGCAATGTTCAGTGAAGTGCAATTATATTTAAATACTCAAATTATTTCCTACTCTTCACATACGTATCCATATCGATCGTATATTGAAAAACTACTAAATTATAATGCTGAAGCTAAAACAACGCATCTTCAAACATCAATGTGGTTTAACCCTGGAAAGGTAGCGTACGTAAAATTTACGTGCAGGTAGAGAATAATAGCCTCTCTTTTCCCCTCCCCTCGCTTCCACACCTCCGCAAGCCAGCAGTGCTTACTTGTGTTAGTTGCCGACTAGTTGGCGTCGGGTGTAAGTGGTCTCCGCGTTCTTTGTTCTGGGCGACTTTCTTTTTCTAAAACCTACACGTCAGTTTGACGTGTCGCTACCTTTAACCGCCTTTTTCGTACACGTAGATCTGACGCGTTGCTACCTTTAACGGGTGTTTTGTTGAATGCTTTGGTTCACTTTCGACTGTTTTCTGGGTGAAGACAGACACTTCAAAGACGAGAATAATGACAAACGTTTTGGACAATGAAGATGCAATATTGGCTGCTCTCGAAGAGGAAGAAGAAATTTCCGAAAATCTGGAAGAAGATAATTTAGAAGTTGAAGTCCATCCGGATTCTGATGAAAGGTGTTACGATAGTGATGCTGACCCCGAATACACACCGGAAGAAGGCGACTTAGATTGTGTAGAAGCAGTGAAGAACATTGAAATTTCTACTGCTCCAACTCAGCCTCGGGGAAAGAAAAAAGACAATTTTCTGAACGAAAGTAAAAGAAACAAAGACGAATGTTCCAACAATGTTGAGGAAAGATCTGCTGGAAGTGTTATCAAAGTACAAGAGGAAACATTGAAAAGCAAGAATGGGTTTGTTTGGAACACG
Organism: Thermobia domestica; assembly: GCF_964235325.1. Classification (NCBI taxonomy): domain Eukaryota; kingdom Metazoa; phylum Arthropoda; class Insecta; order Zygentoma; family Lepismatidae; genus Thermobia; species Thermobia domestica. Next base: position 57,545,197 of record NC_137470.1, on the reverse strand, counting down.
ACATGCCTAAAGAACAAGGGGAAGACACCGTCCAAAAATGTTATTCATTTACGGCCAGGACCCACAGCATCAAATAATTCCCGTCAAGCCACATCTTCTCTTGAATGTTTTGAACTATTTTTTGTGACGAAATTCTTGCGACTACTTTCCAATACACCAATGAAGAAATTGAGCAACAACGGAAGAAGTACAAAAGATCTGAAGGAAGCGTGAGGCATGTTTGTATGGAAGAGCTTCGAGCACTCTTGGGGATATTAATTTTATCTGCTGCCCTGAAAGACAATCATCTGCCCAGTGAAAAGATGTTTGATACGACCCTATGTGGAGATCGCTACAAGGCAACCATGTCGGAAAGGAGATTTAAGTTCTTGATAAACTGTCTCAGATTTGATAATAAAGAAACGAGAGAAGTAAGGAGAAAAGAAGATAGACTGGACGCCATATCTGATATTTGGAATATGTTTTTGCAAAGATGTCGAGATAATTACAAGGCTGGATCATACTTAGCCATTGATGAGCAACTTGTTCAATTTCGGGGTAAATGCCCTTTTCGAATGTACATTCCTTCAAAGCCCAACAAGTATGGTATTAAAATTGTGGTTATGTGTGACAATACAACCAAATGTATGGTTGATGCAAAAGTTTATTTGGGGAAAGGGACAGTGCCGCCAAAAACTCCTGCTGCAAACTATTTTGTGAATGACTTGGTGAAAACCATTCAAAATTCAAACCGAAACATTACCATGGACAACTGGTTCTCTAGTATACCACTGCTCAAAGAACTTCTCCAAAAGAAATTGACTGCAGTTGCAACTGTGAAGAGAAACAAACCAGAATTACCAGAAGAATTCACAGACAAGAAATTTCAGAATAGGCAAGAAGGATCTTCAATGTTTCTATTTCATGAAGATGTAACAGAAGTCTCTTATAAACCAAACTCGAAGAAGATGGTGTGCTTATTGAACACAATGCATGATGACGCCACTCTGAACGATCGCACAGGAAAGCCAGAGATCGTAATGACATATAATGCAACAAAAGGTGCGGTTGACACCATGGACCAAATGTGTCAAAACATAAACTGTGGTCGTAAGACACAGAGGTGGCCTCTTTATTTCTTCTATAATATGATAAACATCTCTCTGATAAATGGATATGTAATTTATCTTCACAACCATTTCAGAAGGAGTGGAGCGAATTCCAAACCAATGTCAAGGCAGGACTTCTGTATAGACCTGCACAAACAGTTAACAAGACCATGGCAAGAGGAACGACTGAGGGAAAGGACACTGAGTCGAGACTTGAGGATGACAATTGAGAAGGTTGTTGGAGACTATAGGAAATTACAGAAATCGCAACCAACAGCTGACCAAAGAGGAGCAAGAAAGTACTGTGCCTTTTGTGATGTAAGGAAAAGAAGAATGACGGATACTTACTGCGAATGTGGAAAAGCGATATGTGGGGAGTACCAGAAAAAAGTTTGCCCTGACTGCACCTAAATGCCAATGTGTTATATTGCTGTCCTTGTTTTCATTATACTTATTCAACATTGTATCCAAGGAGTAGATTTTTATAGATGTAAAATGTATACATAGTACGGTAAGTTTTTTTTTAAAAAAAGCACATTTGTAATTTCTTTTATATACGGTAAAATAAACAGACCTACTTATTAGATAGCCATTTGTGGAAACAAAACTATTCTTGTAATAGCAGAAAGTGTCCTGTTTAAGAAAAATAAAAAATAAAATATTTTAATAAAAACAAAATGATAAATAAAATAAATGTATACATTAAATATCACTCTTTTGTCCAGCGTTATGACCTACACGTCAATTTGACGTGTCGCTACCTTTAACGTACATATTGAGAACGCTACCTTTCTAGGGTTAAAGATACTGCAGGGCATATGGACAGTGTGGCCGATGCTAATGTAGGATTTAAACAACGTTCTCTTCTCACTGCTTTAAGTCAGTCATTTGAATTATTGGGCTATATTCATGCTGATATATTTAATCAGGAGAAATTTTTACTGAATGGTGTACAATTGCGTATTAAACTAATTCCAGCTAAACCTACATTTTGTCTAATGGGTGACGCAGATGCTGATGGAAAAGTTGTAATTACAGATGCAACATTGCTTGTGAAAAAGGTTGATGTATCACCGGCCGTTAAAATAGCACAAAATAAAGTATTACAAAATCCTAAATTTAGAATAAAATGTCCTATAACAAAAGTGCAGGTGAAGACAGAAACTCTGCCACAAGGAATTATGGATAGTACACTTCCAGATCTGTTTTCAGGCATAGTGCCTAAACGTATTATTATTGGTTTTGTTACTAATACTGCTTTCAATGGTACTTATCAAACAAATCCATTCAATTTTCAACATTTTAGTATGTCATTTTTTACATTGTATGTTGATGGAAATCCAATGCCCTTCAAACCTTTACAACCAGATTTTGATAATAAGCTATATGTACAAGCATATTCTACGTTATTTACAGGTTCAGGTATTTATTATTCTAATCAAGGTAATAATATTTCACTCGCTGAATATCCTAATGGTTATACTCTACTGGTGTTTGATTTAACTCCTGATTCAAGCGCAAGTGCTGCATTTCATACTAGTCCGCAACGGCAAGGAAGTGTACGTTTAGAGGTTCATTTTAAAGAAGCACTGCCATCTCCTGTAACAACAATTATTTATGGTGAATTCTCTTCAGAATTAGAAATTGATTTCCAGAGAAAAATATATATTAATTAAAGAAAATGTTAAATACAATTGAGCTTTATGAAGCATTACAACAAAATTTGCCTAAAGATCATTTTATTGGTGTGTATGCTGCTGATGAGTTACCTTTGTTTATTCATACATTTCCAGCCGCCATAATTATAAACACTGATTCTAGTGATAAGCCTGGTGAACATTGGGTTGCTGTTTATATATCTAATATGTGTGTGGGAGAGTATTTCGATAGCTATGGTATACCTCCCTATATACAACATCATATAAGGTTTTTAAAACGAAACTGTCTGTATTATACATGGAATAATAGACGTATTCAAGGTGATTTATCTCAATTTTGTGGACATTACTGTTTCCTATATTTAGCATGTCGTGCATCTGGTTATTCGATGCAGGATTTTTTAAACAAATTCTCACTCACTACTATTGATGCTAATGATATTATGCTTTATTCATTTATGAGAGTATGATGATGTTATTTTTTTAAACTCCGCCATTGCCGGTCCCAAGCCCTGGATGAGAAAGGAGGAGGGTTGGGGGTGTTCCTACCCCCGTAAAAGAAAGTAATGTTGGGTTGGAAACGAGTACACTTCTATTCTCTGCTATGTTAAAATAAGGGTTGGAAAAGGGAACGAGTTCACCCTGCTATGTTACGTATTCTTATGTCATTTCTGTTATGTTCAAATAATGGTTGAAAAATATGCTCATAAAAGAGAACGAGTTCACCCCTAAAAATGGAGGCCTGCTATGTTAAAATAAGCCATGCTCTTTTATTAGCTGTGCTATCTGCTATGTTAAAATAGGGGTTGGAAAAGGGAACGAGTTCACCCTTGAAATGTTACATATTATCTGATCTTCTGTTTGTTCGTAAGTGTTGGAGAATGAATACACCCTTGCTATGTTAAGTATTATCTGTTCATAGTCTCAGTGTACTTTCTGCTATGTTAAAATAAGGGTACACACCCCTTCTATGTTTCATATTCTTATCTGTTATCTGTTCTGCTGTGTGTTACGTAGTGTTATGTGTTCGTAGGGGTTGAAAATTGAGGATGTTGTGTGTTACGTAGTCTCAGTGTAATTTCTGAAATAAACCATGTTCTTTTATTAGCTGTGCTATGTGCTATGTTAAAATAGGGGTTGAAAAAGGGAACGAGTACACCCCTTAAAATGTGCTAACGAGTTCAATTTGCTCTTCTGTATGTTCGTTATGTTACGTAGTCTGATGTTCTGCTGTTTGTTCATAGGGGTTGGAAAATATGCTCATAAAAGGGAATGAGTTCACCCCTTTAAATGTGCTCGTAAAAGAGAACGAATTCACCCCTAAAATGGTATGATATTCGTACTCAGCATGGTCGAAAACCCCCATATGCCTAGTTTCATCCAAATCGGTTCAAAGAGCGTATCCAATCGCTATGTTACATAGGTATTCATTGTCTTAAAATAGGGGTTGGAAAAGTAATTATACAAGAGAACGAGTCCACCCTTAAAATGGAGGATATTGTGTGTTACGTACTCTCAGTGTAATTTCTGCTATGTTCAATTAGAGGTGGAGAAAATGAATACACCCCCTGTGCTATGTCCGCCATGTTTCGTAGTCTCTGTCATGTTGAAATAGGGGTTGGAAAATATGCTCATAAAAGAGAACGAATACACCCCTTCTATGTTTCATATTCTTATCTGTTATCTGTTCTGCTGTGTGTTACGTAGTGTTATGTGTTATCTTCTCTTCTTTGTGTTCGTAATTTCTGCTATATTAAAATAAGGGTTGATAAAGTGTTCATAAAAGGGAATGAGTTCACCCCCTAAAATGTGCTCGTAAAAGAGAACGAATACACCCCCTAAAAAGTGGTCATAAAAGGGAACGAATTCACCCCTAAAATGGAGGTCGTAAAAGGCCGTGGGCTCACGGTGCATGGTGGTCGTTTTCCCAGGGGCTTGTGAGTTGGCTAAAACTGGCCCAGATCGATCCATTTTCTACTACTTCTATAGTTTCAATGAATAGCTTAAGATAAGGTATTAAGTAATAACTAATTTCAAAGAAAATTAAATGTTATACGATCTTTATTCCTGAGAACTTGGCTGAAGTTAAGGGATGAGGTACTAAAAGGCAAAGTTGTCTATAAAAGTGAAGGAAAAAACCGATTTTTGAAAATTTGCAATTTTTCCAAGCTTATATATCGAAAACTATTAGGGACAAGGAAAAAAGTAATAGAAACAATCTTGTAGGAAATTTTGTCAGCTTTCTTTTTTAACATAAAAACTTTTTCGCTACGACGCACTGTTTTCGAGATATAAGCGAAAATCCGAAAAAAGTGACCTTCCCGCGCCCCTTCTGTCACCCCTCACCTTGTAGGTCCTGGGACTTTAAGTATGTTTACCTTCTAACTACTTCAAACACAGCCCTGAAGTCAAAAATTCTGTTCCCGACCTTGTGCTCTACACCCCGGTTTTGAGCTTTCATTGACTGGACTAATAGTTCATCGTCAGACAACAGAATTCTCTATGGAGGCGAAGGAGACTAATGACTCCTCAGTAGCTTGAAGTCAATGTTAATTGTCAAATTTTGTTACCGGAAAACGTATGCACGTTACTGTAGAAGTTACTCGTGATTCTCAAAAAAAAAAAAAAAATCCAAGACAGGTAAATAGTGTTCTGGTACTTAATAAATAAATTTTAAAAAAATACGGAAGAAGTAAAATATGAGATTAGAAACAATCAACTTAGAACTGACTGACGCAAACTGATTGTAGAGTAAAATTCTTCCAGTATCGTTACGTTCATTAAAAGATGATCTCACAAAGGTATGATGTGAATGCTAAATACTGCCAAAAATATACTTCTTTTCGTCCATATTTTCAATTTTCTCTTTCAATTAACGAAAATACTTAATCAAAAACTATTGGATAAATCCGGAGTTCAAAATTTACGAATAGGCTAGTTCACTCATATATTGAAGAAAGTGAGTGATATACAATATTTTTCATATTTTATATTAAATTTTGTAATTAGTTTACCGTGGGAAATTCAAGAAAAAAATAAAAATTTCTGCCTCTCGAGACGGGATTTTGTAATTTTTTAGGTTGGCATCAGTGCCATAAAACAGTGCAGGTTAAAGAGTTAAGGATGCAAGAACGGAGACAGTGATAATTACAGCTGCACTTATTCCTTGCGGGAGTGAAAAGGAAGGCCGGAGAAGTTTTTAGAAGGCGGCTTCTTTTTTGATACACTGAAAGAGATACTTCCTTATTATTTGAACTACAATAGAGCACAATAAGTCTGCGGGGACATTCAGGGAGCACACCAACACCGAGGGAAGTTTACCCTCTTGTCTCCTGTGGTGTTATCAATGAACAGAAGAGGTGTAAAAGACTGTTCGAAGAATAGAAAATAAAATATATACCTTACGACGCTGCTGTGGCTATTCCGTCATAAGATATGAAGAGATCTACTCGTAGTACGTATATATTTTCATATACGCATATAAAAACGTCCCAACGTAACTCTGGAACGCCTGGAGAAATTTCCACCAAACTTGATATACAGATGACTTACAATCTGAAAAAAAAAAATGTAGTGGGAATAAGACAATCCTAGTACCTTTAGAAAATCTGGTGAAAGAGTGGCATGTAAAAATAATGGAAAACGATCGATATTAGACTCAAATTCATAGCTTTTGGGACCTATGAGATGAATAAAGACATTTCCGATGCCATTTCAGTCCAAATTCATTCCTCATTGTTATGGGTGGGATGAAGGGGTGACATGTAAAAAAGTAATAGAAAACGACCGATATGAGTGCCGAACCCAAAGTTTTCGTGGTCGTTGAGGTGAACAGTGACATTCTTGATACCCTTTAAGTTCAAATTCATATTTTATGCCTATTCTAAGGGGAGAAAGAGTTCAAATAGTTTCCGTAAATCTATCTAATGCGAAGGACAGACATTTCAGCTAGTTTATGCATAAAATAAAGGTTGAGTTAGTATTATGTTTTAGAGAACAGAAAAATATCCATTCCAAACAAACTGACACGGTCTAAAATTAAAGAAAAAATTCTGTGAATAATGACCACTACCACTACCACTTTAATCTAACTTCTGCCCAAAATGGTCGTTGTTGCATCAATTTTACAATGTGATCTCATATTAGGTTTTAGTAGAATATCTGGTGCTCGCAGTAAAGTGCTTCCCGAATGCAGAACGAGATGGAAGCGTACTTTTATAGGAGAATAAAAGAGGTCTTACAATTAGATTTGTTTCTTAATTTTGGTTTTCTCTTGTCTGCTACTGTGAATTAAGGCAACCCGCAATATTTTGAGGCACTGAGCAGGTGGTTAGGCAGCCAAATCAACAGGGTGGTGTGTTAGGTTTTATACCCTACAACTGCATAGGAGCAATGTGATAGCTTGAAAACCGATCAATTTTTGAATCATCCGTCTCCGTTAGTCTATCGGGAATAATCGTGCGACGTTAAACTCAAAGATTTCATTTCATTTACATTTCCGGAAGTCGTCGAATTTACCAGTATTATTGCTTTCAACAGAGATTTTCATAGAGTAAAAAATATAAGAAATGTCGAAAAGCGGTTTGTTTACAATCGATTCAGCGTGTCAAGAATAGGTTCCAACGTCTCTGTTAACCCTCTATTCAAACTAGGGATGGCCACATTTTCCGGCAAAACGGAAAACGGAAAATATTTTTTCCGGAAACCGGAAAATTGAAAACGGAAAATTTTCCGGAAAATCGGAAGGCGGAAAATTTTCCGGAAAATCGGAAACGAAAAATTTTCCGGAAAATCGGAAGGCGGAAAATTTTCCGGAAAATCGGAAGGCGGATAATTTTCCGGAAAATCGGAAGGCGGAAAATTTTCTTGAAAATCGGAAGGCGGAAAATTTTCCGGAAAAACGGAAACGGAAAATTTTCCGGAAAAACGGAAACGGAAAATTTTCTGGAAAAACGGAAACGGAAAACGGAAAATGTGATTTCCGGAAACCGGAAAACTCTTTTTCCGGAAATGGCCATCCCTAATTCAAACCGAAAGTGGTTCAAATTAACGCTTTCTTGTTTCAGCCTTAATCTCCACAAAACAAATGTCGTAAGCGAAAGCGAGTAGGAATGTTTTTTTTTTTTTTTTAAATATGGATTTACGTCCGAGGAACAGGTTCTACAGGGGCGGACCAAAGCCAAATTTTCACCCGGACTAAGTGAATTTTTCGCCCCCCTTCCTAGTCCTAGCGTATATTTTACATTTTATTACAGTAATTTTAATATCTTAAACCCATTTTTCATAAAGAAAAATTAATACTTAAATCTATGATATAGCTCCGTTCTTTCTTCTACATGTCATGTCTACATTTGCTGATACAGAGTCCCCCCTAATAATGTGAAATTCCCTTCTTCGATTGTAGAATAGAAAAAAAAGACGATGTAATTGATGCTACTTTACAAGAATATAAACAAAAGAAAGTGGGTAGAAAAAACGTTATAAAATTTATTTTTGAGGCTCTTTTTGACGCCCCTCTGACTTTGGCGCCCTGGGCAGTTGCCTGGGTTGCCCCTGCCTTTGGTCCGCCCCTGAGGTTCTATCTTTAATCTTGTTACTCTATTGGAAACAGTAGTTATAGGTATATTACTTCAACTTTGAGTACTGAATTCCCATACTTTGGAAGTCTACCATAATTTAGATACGTTACAATTTTGACCACATGTACGTATAAGGAAGATGGGTATCTAATCCAGTTTTTTTTTCTTTTAATCGGTTGAAGGTATTTATTCAGCAGATGTTCTAATTAAATTTTAAGCAGGTCTGTCTATTAAGAATAGACAGGTCTGTCTATTAAGACAGTCAAATTTAGATTCTATTTTATTGATATAATCGGCAATACACTGAAAATGTGGAAGTAAAAGCTTTACAGGTGCACCACATGGCACTGCAACTCTCGATACGAAAATCAAATGGTCAAGACTCACGCCGCATGGTGTCGCTACAATCGGTAGTAAATAGAAATTGTTTATACTTATAAAAAACATTTTCCATTTATTCCAACAGAAGCACTGGTGATTACGATTGATTCTGAATTGCTACAATTCCTTATCTTGACAATAATGAATGGTTATTTAAATATGCTGTATTCAGAACTACAGAGTTTGTCCGGAAAGTACTAGAACTGAATATTTCCCACCAAAACGTGGTGAAGGAGGGGGATGCTACTACAATGGTTGGATGGGTGGGGGGTTTTATATACTAGCGAACAGTCGCCAGCAGTGATGCCAACCTGTGGGAAAAATCCCATATCGTGAAAGTTTTTCACCTTATTTTCTCGGAAAGGGATAAAATGCAGCATATATGGGATTTTTCTTGAAGATTGAAATTTACGGTTTATTCATTTAGATATTGTAAAAAGTGAGTAACACAGAGAAATTTAAGTTTTAATATTTCCTCTTGAAATGGGATTTCATATTGTTTCCGGTTGGCATCACTGGTCGCCAGTCGTCTCCAAGCCATCACGGAGTTTAGGTCGAGTTTAAGGTGAACCCATTTCAAGGTGCTTGTTATTTCCACGATGAATCGTTTGTTAGAGCAGCGTTACGCAGTGAAGTTTTGCGTCAAACTGGGTAAAACTGCGAGAGAGACCCATGACATGATCAAGACTGCTTATGGGGGTTATACCATGGGTCAATCAAGTGCTTGGAGTAGGGATGGCCACATTTTCCGGAAAAACGGAAAACGAAAAATATTTTTTCCGGAAACCGGAAAATTGAAAACGGAAAATTTTCCGGAAAATCGGAAAACGGAAATTTTTTCGGAAAATCGGAAAACGGAAAATTTTCCGGAAAATCGGAAAACGGAAAATTTTAAGGAAAATCGGAAACGGAAAATTTTCTGGAAAATCGGAAGGCGGAAAATTTTCCAGAAAATCGGAAGGCGGAAAATTTTCCGGAAAATGAAAATGTTCACTTGGAATAGTGACATTGGTCGTCTTACATTAAGAAATATAACGAAAAATGCTACGCGAAAACAACCTGTAAATGAGGCAATGATCTTCATCATCAAGTGCTAAAGAAACGCAACTCAAACTTAACAGTGGATAGGAGAGAAAAGGTCGAGTAAATCAGCGACGATACATTCCTTCCTCCTACACCTATTTGTACACTTGCTTAATCATGTACTTTTTTTGTTTGCGTGAGGGCTTGCAGATCATTCGTTTGCACCGGGAAATTCCCATCATGCGTGTGTTTCGGGGAATCCCTGATTATGCGTGTACCTGAGGGCAGAACTCTGGCAGTAGAGCTGGCAGTGTGTTATTAATATAACTGGTATGTTTATATTCCAACCATTTCTTCATTGCTTATCGTGATCACGGTGATCTGTCAAGGTCACAGATCCTGGGGGGCCGGGGGCAGCCCCCTCAAAGTTCATGTGGACCCCGCATTCTATTTATAAATATACAATATTTTGCACAATTTGAATTCAGTTTGTCTTAAAACCCTCATATATGCCTTCTGCATCTGAATGGATCCCCAAAGTTACAGAGAAATCGTCGCCCTAGATTGATTCTATACACTGTTAAAAATGGTTTCTTAAATTCGAGAAAATATTCCTCGTATTTGAGAGCATCCGTTTCTTACCTGTGCACCGAGTAATACATTCTTAAAAGTGAGATTTTGATTTTCTCAAATCATTTTGAGAAATAATGACTCAAATGCGAGGAATTCTGTCTCATTTCTAAGGGTGCAAATGCTTTCTCAAATTTGAGAAAAAAAGTATTTTTTCTTAAAATTGAGAAAGTAACATTTGAAGAAATGAGACGTATAACCCCAATTTGAGGAACACAATTCTCAAAAAGATTTGAGAAATATCTTCCTCAAAAGCGAGAAACGGTGCACAGAAACGGGGTTCTCAAATACGAGAAGACGAAAAAGGATATAAACCAAATATAAACATGCAAAAAAATTCAAACTATTAGTACACCCAGAATTTATATAAAATAAACACCTACAGTTATTCCATGAATACCATGATGACTTGTATTTTAAGTGCGTTAATTATTTCTACTACACACACAGTTGAACATTTTCCTTTTCATCACTGTCCAATTTCTCAAGACTTTTCTTTTTCATCGACGAGGTTTACTCGAGATTCCCCGTTTCCTCCAACATTATACCAACTTCTTGATAATTCAGATTGAAGAATTATCTGTCTACTTCAGAATAACGGCAACCAGTGGCGGCGATTGGACGTTAAAAGTGGGGGGGGGGCAAGTCATGATCTGAATATTTGTATATCAATGTTGATATACAAATTTCCCTGGTTGAAACTATAAACATTAATAGGCCATTTCAGAAAAGTGGGGGGCAGCTGCCCCCCTTTGCCTCCACTGATCTTCGTCCATGTCGGCAACAATTTCTGCTGGAGTGTAACGTCCGACGATTATGCTACGAAGCTCACGGAGACGTTATGATGATAATGAGCGAAAGTGCTGTAATGAAGAAAGTGAGGGAATCCCGAGAAAACCCATGTAAGATGTTTACTCACACTGCCCACTTGACGGAGGTGGAATCAAACTTGGGACCTCATGCATGCAGGTTAGTTCTACCACTGAGTCATCGCAGTCCAATATGCCTATTTCTCTACCATAAAAAATGTTGCCTACATGAGAAACACCATGTTCGTGGGCTTTTCCAGGATTCTCCAGTTTCTTCCTACAAGAAACGTACGCAGGAATTTATTTCGGAGGGGTTCCAAGTTCAATACGAAGACAAATTGCATTAAAATATGTAAAATTGCCCTTAAATTATAAAAAGGCATAAAAGTAGCGATTTCGGGGAAGGTCCGGAGTTCCAGGACTCAGCCCCTACCTTTCACCTTCTTCTTTACGGCAGGGGCATGCGACAGTTTCTGCCTCTCATAAAAGTGCTGAAACTCCACTGCTAAGGATTCAATTCAGATTGGAAACAAGGTCACAAACCCATGCAAAAATTGCCAAGAAACGTCCACATTTTCATTACACCATTACTATCCATCTCTATCCCTGTCTCTCTTAGACTTGGAGCACAATTGTCGGACGTTGGATTAAAAAATAAATGAAATTTTACTTCCCACTGTTGTGTTGGGTAGGCAAAAGGAGACGATGATGATGAGAATGAAAAAGTGGAGTTGAGTTGAGTTGAGTTTTGGGTTTAACGTCCCGTGCAGCAGCGAGGCTATATGAGACGTGGACCTACTGATTAACGTGGAATCCGAACCACATGAGCTCCCGCCGGGAATCGAACCCGGGTCTCCCACCCCAAAGAGAATGAAAAAGATAGTGGAATGAAGAGAGTGGGAAGAAATGGGAGAACCAGACCCGTATCCACGGGGGGCTAGGGGGCCGGGCCCCTCTAAACTTTGGCTGGCCCCGTAAAAGTTTCACGGTAGGCTTGCAAATGAACTATAATATGGTGGTGAAGTATCATATGATTGGGTCGAGCTCCCCCTAACTTCTACCTCCCCCCCAAATTTTGGTCTGGCTACGGGGTTGGGGAGAACCCCGAGAAAACCCATGCACACTGTGTTTATCCACCAGAAAGCCCACTTGCCAGAAGAGCTTGGAATCCTGGGATCAGAGCAAAGGCCTCATCGCACTAGAGGTGACCGCTCTACCACTGAGCTACCGCAGCCTCTACATTAAATTAAGAGCAAATGCGTTGGTATAGAATGCGTTGGTACAAAACGTTGGTCTTGTAAACCATTAATGAATAAAGATTCTAAAAGCATCAAGAGAAAGTACAAACTTATCTTTAGTCCCCAAAACTAATATTTTTATAAACTACCTCTTGAAATTAAAATAACCTGAATATTACTTATAATTTTAGTAGTTTTAAGATTTATTCTAATTCAAATATCTCACCTCCTATCAATAGGACTAATACTCATTGTCAACACTATTACTACTTGCCTAACTATCTCAACTATAAGAGAATCTCCTTGATTTTCTTACATTCTCTTCTTAGTTTTTCTAGGGGGCATATTAGTTCTATTTATTTATGTTACAAGACTAGCATCAAATGAAATATTTACCTTAACACCTAATCTTTTCCTACTAATTTTCCTAGTTCCATTGCTCCTAATTGTTATAATAATTATCGACCCCCTTCTACTACCAAATATAATTTCATTACCAGATCCACATCACTATACAACTAATTACCAAGAAATTCCTGGTATAAAATTTTATATAACATCAATCCTAATGAACACTATTATATTAGCAACATACCTATTTATTACATTAATTGCAGTGGTAAAAATTACTTCATTATATCAAGGTCCCCTTCGGCCTTCTAAATCATATGTCAACACCAATTCGCTTACATCACCCGCTTTTTAAAATTGCTAACAACGCCTTAGTAGATCTTCCAGCTCCTATTAACATCTCGTATTGATGAAATTTTGGCTCTCTTCTCGGCTTATGTTTAATTATTCAAATTGCCACAGGTCTATTCCTAGCAATACATTACGTATCAAGTATTGAATTAGCCTTCAATAGAGTAATTCACATCTGTCGAGATGTAAATTTTGGTTGGCTTTTACGCACCTTACATGCTAATGGAGCATCATTCTTCTTCATTTGCCTTTATTTACATGTCGGCCGAGGAATATATTATGGTTCTTATCTTTATCTCCATACTTGAAGAGTAGGAGTTGCTATTCTACTTTTAGTAATAGCAACCGCCTTTGTAGGCTACGTACTGCCTTGAGGTCAAATATCTTTCTGAGGTGCTACAGTCATTACAAATTTATTATCAGCTATTCCTTACCTAGGAACAATGCTAGTACAATGAATTTGGGGAGGCTTCGCCGTAGATAATGCTACTTTAAATCGATTCTTTGCTTTCCATTTTCTCTTACCCTTCATTGTAGCCGCTATATCAATAGTACATCTTCTATTCCTTCATCAAACAGGGTCTAACAACCCCCTTGGCCTTAATAGAAATCAAGACAAAATTCCCTTTCACCCTTACTTTTCAACTAAGGACACTATTGGCTTTCTAACTATAATAACAGCTCTAATATTACTCACCCTCTGAAATCCCTATATACTCGGAGATCCTGAAAACTTCACCCCCGCCAACCCTCTAGTTACACCAGTACATATTCAACCAGAGTGATACTTCTTATTTGCCTACGCTATTCTTCGCTCCATTCCTAATAAACTTGGAGGAGTTATTGCTTTAGTAATATCAATCCTCATTTTAATAATTATGCCATTCTTCCATACCAGAAAAATACGAGGCCTACAATTCTATCCCATTAATCAAATCATATTCTGAATTATAGTTAGCACAGTAATCCTTTTAACTTGAATTGGAGCCCGCCCAGTAGAAGATCCTTATATCTTAACAGGCCAAATTCTCACAGTCATTTATTTCGCTTACTTCCTGTTTGTGCCTTACCTCTCCTCTTTATGAGATTTCTTACTAAATAAGACTTAGTTCTTTGGCTGAGGATAAGCATATGTTTTGAAAACATACAACAGAGCAAAGCTCTAAGAACTTATTCTCAATTTAATACACTTAAATTAAAAGAGAAATAAAAAGAAGCTTTATACCCCCTAAAAATAAAAGATAATTAAGAGATAGAGGCAAAAAGCACTTTCAAGCAAGATATATTAATTTATCATACCGAAATCGAGGTAATGTTCCTCGTACTCAAATAAACCCAAAAGAAATAAATACTACCTTACAAAAAAACAAAATAGAAAAAATATCATGTCCCAGAAACAAGATACTAAATAAAGTTCTTATAAATAAAATACTAGCATATTCGGCCATAAAAATAAGAGCAAATCCCCCCGCTCTATATTCAATATTAAATCCGGAAACAAGCTCTGACTCACCTTCCGCGAAATCAAAAGGAGTACGGTTAGTCTCAGCTAAGCAAGAAGCAAATCAAACCAATGCCAAAGGAAACGTAATTCATAAAAATCATAACTCTTCTTGATAATAGCCAAAACTCAACAGTCCGTATCTTTCAGCCAAAAATACAAAAGATAATAAAATTAATGCCAAGCTAACTTCATAAGAAATAGTTTGTGCTACTGCTCGAAGACCTCCCAACAAAGAGTATGAAGAATTAGAAGACCAACCAGCAATTATTACAGTATACACACCCATACTTGTACAACACAAAAAAAATAACAAACCTAAAGAAAAAGTCAACATAACACTTAAATAAGGAATTCTTAATCATACTAACAAAGACAAAAATAAACTAAAAACAGGGGCTAAATAATAAGGATAGTAGTTAGATATAGTAGGAAATACTTGCTCCTTAGTAAATAACTTAATTGCATCTGCAAAAGGTTGAGGTAAACCACAAATACCTACCTTATTAGGACCTCGCCGAATCTGAATATAGCCTAAAACCTTTCGTTCTAATAAAGTCAAAAATGCAACCCCAATTAAAACACAAATAATTAAAATCAGGTAAGAAATCACACCTATAACATAATCATAATACATTATTACCTGGACTCAATTCATCCATTCTTAGATCCTAAATCTAATGCACTTATCTGCCAAAGTAATGACTATTATTTTTATTCTCTAACAATAAATATTATTAGTACTTGGTCCTTTCGTACTAAAGTACTACTTCCTAACTAAAGGATAGAAACCGATCTGGCTCACGCCGATCTGAACTCAGATCATGTAAGATTTTAAAGGTCGAACAGACCTATGTACTAAGCTTCTGCACCTAGACAAAATCTTAATCCAACATCGAGGTCGCAATCTCTCTTGTCGATATGAACTCTCAAAAAAAATTACGCTGTTATCCCTGAGGTAACTTAGTCTATTAATCATTAATAAAGGATCACAGAAATACTTAAAAGTAATTATATTAAGAAGAGTTTATTTTACCTTCTCGTCGCCCCAACGCAATAGTCAAATAGCAAATTTATTCATTACCAACTACAAAAATTAATATTTAAATATAAAGATCTACAGGGTCTTATCGTCCTCCTAAATCATTTAAGCCTTTTCACTCAAAAGTAAAATTCAATATTACAAATAAAGACAGTCTTCCACTCGTCCAACCTTTCATACAAGCCCACAATTAAAGGACTAATGATTATGCTACCTTCGCACGGTCAAAATACCGCGGCCGTTTAAAACCTCACTGGGCAGGTCAGACCTTTTATTTTAACAAAAGGACATGTTTTTGATAAACAGGCGGAGGAAATTTTTGCCGAATTCCTTTAATCATTCTCACCAATATACTAATAACACCATTATAAATTGTCTTAATTAATTTAAAACAATAGTACAATAATAAATTAAATGCAATAAAATATAATAAATAACTCAAATAAGTTATAACAAAATTACAAATGATGGCTACTTCTAAGCCCACATCTTTCATCTAACATAAAACCACATTATAAATAAACAAAAGTAAAGAGCAAATCCCCCTTACTGTTACTCACAGCAAAACTATAATGAACCAACCTCACAACAAGTCTAACTGTGGCTGAATTAAACCCAATTCTTGTACAACCAGATATAATAGAAACCGAAAGGCATCTCACCACTAAAATAAAATTCATAAATAATATGCCACCTACAATATAATAATACTTTAGCTCTTTCCATTTCGGGAAATAATTATATAATAATATTATTCAGTGTCCCCTGATACAAAAGGTACAACATCTCATGTTTTCTTCCTTCAAAAAAAATTTCATCTATTTAAACATTCCCTCACGGTACTAATTAACTATAATACTAACAAATTAACTCTATACCCTATACAATAACATCAATTAAAGTTGATTCACTTAATCTTAATAAAAATATGCATATATAATAAGTGTCTCCTTCAATCAAAATAATCTGAATTGCACAGAAACCTCCTCGATGTAAACGAATAGCTCAACTAACAAGCTCTATTTTGCTATTAATTCAATCTAGGTGCACCTTCCGGTACACCCACTATGTTACGACTTATCTCACCTAGACAAATGAGAGCGACGGGCGATGTGTACATATTTTAGAGCCATACTCATAATAGTAACATAACTAACATTACATTCAAATCCACCTTCATTTAAATAATTTCATAATAAAATCCGTATAAACATTCTATTGTAATCCATCTCCTCTTACTGATAAGCTGCACCTTGACCTGAAGTCTTCCTCAATAAAGGTAATGAAGGTCCTTGACCTCTCCCTAATACCTTCAACTACGGCGGTATACAAACTGCCGACAACAGTAAGTAAAATATATCGTGGATTGTCGATTACGGGACAGATTCCTCTGAACAGCCTAAAATACCGTCAAATCCTTTGAGTTTCAAGAACATAACTACTATTACCCAGGTATCACATTTTACATTAAAAATAATAGGGTATCTAATCCTAGTTTAAAAAATAATTTCATAGCTTCAAACATAGAACTCATTATTTTAAATAATAATTTCACCTAAAAATAAACAAAACAAGTTCTTCAATCTAAACTTATAACTATAGTTTAACCATCACCAATTCTTCCCTTCAACCCCCTCGTCTCACCGCGGCGGCTGGCACGAATTTCGCCGGGTCTCTTAAACCTTAACTGCTTCAAACATTAATTAATAAACAAAATCAAGTACTGCGACTAATAATACCTCATTATTTTACTTTAAGATCAATAATGCTTACTTCTTACCCAAAAGGTTACATGTACAACTAGTTAAACAAGAGAAGAAAAGCCAGGATAATACTTTACTGTTAATTCATAACGCTAAAATAAGTAATTATTAATTATACATTTAACCTAATTAATAAAAATTAGTATTAAATAAACCCTATTTTCCCCTTGTCTAGGATACAATTTTGTTTTTTTCCCCCCTCAAACAAAATTGTATCCTATACAAGTATATTTATTTTCTCCTTACACATATGCTGTAAAAACTAGCATATACTGGATACGTTAAGCTTATTAATATACCTTTAGCCGGTATCTCAGGCTAATTAAGAGGATTTAATAGATTTTCAAGTCTTAATTATTATTAATATATAATCCTTCTAAATTTAATTATCATAACACAATATTAATCTATTTAAATTCTCATATACCATTATAAATAATTATTAAATAATAAGATGCCTGATTAAAGGATTATCGTGATAGGATAAATCAAGTATTTCAACATACTCTTATTACACCTAAAAGAATTAAACTTTCACCTTTGACATCAAAAATCAACGTGCACCCTACACTAAGGTGTAGAAAGATAAGCTAAGATAAGCTAGTGGGCTCATACCCCGCATATGAAGATTACTCTTCTTTTTCTAATGCTCACTAATCCTAAGACTCTTTTATTTTCTAGAACACTTGTGTTAGGAACCCTTATTTCCCTAACCTCCTCATCATGATTTGGTACTTGAATTGGTCTTGAAATTAATCTCCTATCATTTATCCCCCTGATTTCAAAGACTAATAATCAACGTCACACCGAATCTGCTTTAAAATACTTTTTAGTACAAGCCATTGCAAGATCTTTACTTTTAATAGCAATCATTTTACTCTACATGGGTCTGCAAACTACATACTATTTAATCACTATTTCCTTACTTTTTAAAATAGGTGCAGCCCCTCTCCACTTCTGAATACCTGAAGTAATAGAAGCCATACTTTGAATAGACTGCATTATTTTAATAACATGACAAAAACTGGCTCCCCTTGGTCTACTTTCTTACAGCTTAAAACCTACAAATTTAATCTACCTAACCTTAACCTTATCCTTACTAGTAGGCTCAATTGGAGGCTTAAATCAAACATCACTACGTAAAATCATAGCGTTCTCATCTATTAATCACACTGGCTGAATACTTATAGCCCTACTATTAAGTGATATAGCATGATCCCTCTACTTCCTATTTTATGCCTTACTCTCAGCAATAGCAGTCACTCTCTTCGCAATAAACAAAATATTTCATATTAACCAAACCTTTTCTAATAAAATCGTTGTAACAACAAAATTAGCCATTTTTACTAGTCTTTTATCTTTAGGCGGCCTCCCACCATTCTTAGGGTTCTTACCCAAGTGAATCATCATTATAAAAACTGCTGAACAAATATCATTTATCATCCTCACCCTAATAGTAATAACAGCACTAATTACCCTTTTCTATTATATACGAATCGCCTATGCTGCTTTCATTATTAATCACCATAACCAAACATGAACATCTTTAGTGAAAAAAAATCAAGAAACATCAATTAGATCAATATTCATTATTACTTCATTAAGAGGCATAATCATTTTACCTCTAACTGTCAACATGTTTTAAACAAGACTTTAAGTTAAAAAAACTAATGGCCTTCAAAGCTATAAATAAAAGGCGATCTTTTAGGTCTTAGTATATTAACTACTACTCCGGAATTGCAGTCCGATATCATAAATATTGACTATAAAACCTAATAGGAGGTTTATTTAACCATAAATAAATTTACAATCTATCGCCTAGTGCTTCGGCCATCCTATTTAATTTCATTTGCAACGATGATTATTTTCTACAAACCATAAAGATATTGGTACAATATACTTAATTTTTGGGGCTTGAGCAGGAATAGTAGGAACATCACTAAGTCTTCTTATTCGAGCAGAACTTGGTCGGCCAGGTAGTCTAATTGGTGATGATCAAATTTATAATGTAATTGTTACTGCTCATGCTTTTATTATAATTTTCTTCATAGTTATGCCAATTATAATTGGGGGCTTCGGTAATTGATTAGTACCCTTAATACTAGGGGCGCCCGATATAGCATTCCCCCGTCTAAACAACATAAGATTCTGATTACTACCGCCCTCACTAACCCTACTATTAACAGGAAGAATTGTAGAGAGTGGTGCGGGAACAGGGTGAACTGTATATCCCCCTCTTTCTAGAGCTATTGCTCACGCCGGAGCCTCTGTCGATCTTTCTATTTTCTCTCTCCATCTAGCCGGTGTATCCTCAATTCTTGGTGCAGTAAATTTTATTACAACTGTAATTAACATGCGAACTCCTGGAATAACCTTAGAACGAATACCATTATTTGTTTGATCTGTAGTAATTACTGCTGTATTGCTTCTTTTATCCCTTCCCGTGCTAGCAGGGGCTATTACAATGCTCTTAACTGATCGAAATCTTAATACCTCCTTCTTTGATCCTTCAGGAGGAGGAGATCCAATTTTATATCAACACCTATTCTGGTTCTTCGGTCATCCTGAAGTTTACATTTTAATTCTTCCAGGATTCGGTATAATTTCACATATTGTAACCCAAGAAAGTGGTAAAAAGGAAACTTTCGGTGTTTTAGGAATAATTTATGCAATACTAGCAATTGGATTCTTAGGATTTATTGTATGGGCTCACCATATGTTCACTGTTGGTATAGACGTTGACACTCGCGCTTACTTTACTGCAGCCACAATAATCATTGCTGTTCCTACAGGAATTAAGGTATTTAGATGAATCGCCACACTTCATGGAGCACAAATAACTTATTCACCTTCAATCTTATGAACCTTAGGCTTCATTTTCCTTTTTACCGTAGGTGGCCTCACAGGAGTCGTACTTGCAAACTCATCTTTAGATATTGTTCTCCACGACACTTACTATGTAGTAGCACATTTTCACTATGTACTATCTATAGGTGCCGTATTCGCTATCATAGCGGGACTTATTCATTGATTTCCTTTATTTAGAGGAACAACAATAAACCCCACATGGCTAAAAATTCAATTCTTAGTAATATTTATAGGAGTAAATATCACATTCTTCCCTCAACATTTTTTAGGACTAAGAGGAATGCCGCGTCGATATTCAGATTACCCAGACGCTTATACTACATGAAATATAGTATCAAGTATTGGCTCATTCCTTTCTTTCATCGCTGTCTTAGTACTTGTAATTATTATATGAGAAGCCTTCGCAAGAGCTCGACCAGTAATCTTTTCGGATCAACAAACAACCTCTCTAGAGTGATTTCAAAACCTGCCCCCTGCGGAACATAGTTATGCAGAACTTCCCTTATTAACAAACTTCTAAGGTGGCAGATAAGTGCATTGGGCCTAAGCCCCAAATATAAGAATAATTGTCTTCCTTAGAAATGGCCATTTGAAATCAGCTAGGTCTTCAAGATGCAGCATCTCCTGTAATAGAACAAATAACATTTTTTCATGATCACACAATACTCATTGTGACCATAATTACAGTTCTTGTAGGCTATCTACTAGCCTCCCTTCTACCAAACACATATATTAACCGCAATTTGTTAGAAGGACAAACTCTAGAAACTATTTGAACAATCTTACCTGCCATTACGCTAATCTTCATTGCTCTCCCATCCTTACGACTCTTATATCTATTAGATGAAATTCATCAACCAGCAATCACTCTTAAAACAATTGGGCATCAATGATACTGAAGTTATGAATATTCTGACTTCTCCTTAACAGAATTTGATTCTTACATAATTCCTATTAATGAAATAAATCCCAATTCATTTCGTCTATTAGATGTAGACAATCGTATTGTATTACCTATTAACATTGATATTCGTATCCTAATTACCGCCGCCGATGTTCTTCACTCATGGGCCATGCCCGCCTTTGGTATTAAGGCGGATGCTACTCCAGGACGCTTAAATCAAGTAGCAGCCAACATTACACGCACAGGTCTATTCTTTGGTCAATGTTCAGAAATCTGTGGTGCAAATCACAGTTTCATACCAATTGTTGTTGAAGCCTGCCCTCACTCAGTATTCATTAAATGAATAACAAAAATAATACAAGAACTTTCATTGGATGGCTGAAAGTAAGCAATGGTCTCTTAAACCAAAAGATAGTAAAATAACAATTACTTCCAATGGAAAAATTAGTTAAATTATAACGTAAGCATGTCAAGCTTAAATTACTACCCAATAGTATTTTTCTATTCCACAAATATCACCCCTAAAATGACTTATCTTATTTATTATATTTTCCCTATGTTACCTTCTATTTGCATCTATTATATATTTTAATTCAAATACCCCCGATCCTTCCTTAAGTGACACTACTATTAAAAAAACAACTATAAATTGAAAGTGATAACAAACCTTTTTTCAACCTTTGATCCCTCTACTTCAATCATAAATATATCATTTAACTGACTTAGAACAGTAATTGGTCTTCTAATTATTCCAATCCCATTCTGATTCTTACCAGGACGACCAAACATTTTATGAAATAAAATTACCTTAACTCTCCATAAGGAATTCAAAACTATTCTTGGTCCTACTAGTTATCAAGGAAGAACTTTCCTATTTATTTCTTTATTCTCCTTCATCTTGTTTAACAATTTTATGGGCCTATTTCCTTATGTATTTACTAGCTCTAGTCACCTAACCTTCACATTAACTCTCGCCCTCCCTCTTTGAATAAGCTTCATAATCTATGGCTGAATCAATCACACCCAACACATATTTGCCCATCTCGTTCCTTCTGGGACCCCAGCCCCTCTCATACCATTCATAGTATGTATTGAAATAATTAGCAACATCATTCGGCCTGGAACTTTAGCTGTTCGATTAATAGCAAACATAATTGCAGGCCATCTCCTCTTAACCTTACTAGGTAATACAGGCCCTTCTTTATCTCTCTCCATACTCTCTCTACTAATAATTGGACAAATTGCCCTCCTAATATTAGAATCTGCCGTCGCAGTAATTCAATCATATGTATTTGCAGTTCTAGTTACACTATACTCAAGAGAAGTTACTTATGTCAGCACCACAAAATCATCCTTACCACCTTGTTGATCAAAGCCCTTGACCGCTTACTGGGGCCTTAGGCGCCTTAATTACAACTACAGGACTTACTAAATGATTCCATCAATATGACCCCTCTCTATTTTTCCTAGGCATACTAATCACACTACTAACTATAATTCAATGATGACGAGATGTAACTCGAGAAGGAACATATCAAGGATTGCACACTATGCAAGTTACATTAGGTCTTCGGTGAGGCATAATCTTATTTATTATTTCTGAAGTATTCTTTTTCGTCTCATTCTTCTGAGCCTTCTTCCATAGCAGATTAGCACCAACAGTAGAAATTGGATCCTTCTGACCTCCAGCAGGCATCGTGCCATTCAACCCAATACACATTCCCCTTCTTAATACTGCAATTCTACTGGCCTCAGGAGTTACCGTAACATGAGCTCATCACAGATTAATAGAGGGCAACCACACCCAAGCCACACAAGGCCTACTACTTACAATCCTCCTAGGCCTATATTTTACTGCTCTACAAGCATACGAATATTATGAGGCACCATTCACCATCGCAGATGCTGTTTACGGCTCAACATTTTTCATAGCAACAGGCTTCCATGGTCTCCACGTTATTATTGGTTCCACATTCCTAGCCACTTGCTTATTACGCCACCTTTTATCACATTTCTCTCCTACTCACCACTTTGGATTTGAAGCTGCTGCTTGATATTGACATTTTGTAGATGTAGTATGATTATTCCTTTACATCTCTATTTATTGATGAGGAGGTTAAGCCTATTTAATATATATAGTATATTTGACTTCCAATCAAAAAGATCATTAAATGAAATAGGCAATTAATACAGTCTTAACAACCGGTTTACTAACTATTATTATTTGTTTAATCGTCATAACCATTTCAACTCTTCTTTCTAAGAAAGTTATTAATGATCGAGAAAAAAACTCCCCCTTTGAGTGTGGATTTGATCCCAAATCTTCAGCCCGAATCCCTTTCTCCCTACGATTCTTCCTCATTGCCGTAATTTTTCTTATCTTCGACGTAGAAATCGCCCTTCTATTACCAATAACAATTACTATTAACAACACCAATACACTATCCTGATCTCTAGTTAGACTAGTATTCCTAGTAATCCTCCTAATAGGTCTTTACCATGAATGAAATCAAGGATCCTTAACATGAGCTGACTAACGGGACGGGATAATAGTTAACTATAATATTTGGTTTGCATCCAAAAGGTGTTGCTATCAACTTATCTCATAAGTAGGAAGCAAACGATTGCACTCAGTTTCGACCTGAGCCTTTGGCCTCTTGGCCCCTACTTGTTAGTTGAAGCCAAAAAGAGGCATTTCACTGTTAATGATATCATTGGGTTTATTCTCTCCCCAACTAAGGAGATGTGAAATTAATCAAGAAGAAGCTGCTAACTTTTATCTTTAGCGGGTTAGACCGTTAACATCTCTTAATATAAATAACATAACCCCCTTAGTATAAATATTACATTACCTTTTCGAGGTAAAAAAGAGAGTACTCTCAGGGAGTATTATTTAGGGAATATAATTCTTCTTAGTATCTTCAATACTATGCTTTCAATATAAGCTACCTAAATATACAAATATAAAGAAACAAAGGAAAATTGTAAAAAATAAAAAAATTAATAAATACATTTTAAATAAATTGTCTTGTGATTGTTGAATTAACATTGAACCGCCCCTAAAACTATTATATATGCCTTGAGCACCTAGACACTCTCTCCATCCTTGATCAATATTATTATAGTACACCCCCCCTATGTATAAAGGGAATTTAATAATATAATTTGTTGATAGGTAAGGTAAAAATCATATACTTCCTATCATTGTAGAGTTAAAATAAAACTTCATACACATTAAAGGCTGTCCAATAGAATAACTTGATAGTAAGATGCCAACTCACAAGCCTACAATACTCACAAGTAATGCACCTATTTTTAGGTATAAAGGTAAAACAACACAATTAACAGAAGGAAAAATTAATCAACTCAATGTTGCACCTCCTAAAATTGCTATTACTACTAATCCTAATATTCCCTTACACATAATTCAACCTTCATTATCACTAATAGAATGAATATTAGTACCCCCAAAGCCCTTACCTGTCAAATAAAATCTTAAACGCACCGAATAACATACAGTTAGGCCGGTAGAAAAAAATAATAAGAAAAAGCTGACTACATTAATTAAAGATAAAGAAGAAATCTCCAAAATTAAGTCCTTAGAATAAAAGCCAGCTAAAAATGGTATTCCACATAAAGCCAAATTAGCTACGTTTAAACAAGATAAAGTAAGGGGCATCTGACTTACAAGTGCTCCTATTCTACGGATATCTTGCGTATCTCCCACACCATGAATAATCGCTCCTGCACATAAAAAAAGTAATGCCTTAAATAAAGCATGTGTCAATAGATGAAAAAAAGCTAATACTGGAAATCCCATAGATAAAATTATTATTATGAGACCAAGCTGACTTAGAGTAGATAAAGCAATAATCTTCTTCAAGTCATATTCATAATTAGCACCAATACCAGCTATAAATATTGTTAGTCCTGATAATAAAAGTAATACATCGCCAGCATAAACACTTAATAAAACGTCTCTAAACCGAATTAACAAGTAAACCCCAGCAGTCACAAGCGTAGAAGAATGTACTAATGCCGATACTGGTGTAGGGGCGGCTATTGCCGCCGGTAACCATGCAGAAAAAGGAATTTGTGCACTCTTTGTTATTGCAGCCAAAATAATTAAACTAGAGATAATTACTATTTCATTATTATTTAAAACTCTATGCAAATAAAAAACATAATTTCAACTTCCATAATTTAGTATTCAAGCAATAGCTAATAAAATTGCTACATCTCCAATACGATTAGAAAGTGCGGTTAACATGCCAGCATTATAAGATCGTACATTTTCATAATAAATAACTAAACAATACGAAACTAAGCCCAATCCATCCCATCCAAGGAGAATTCTAATTAAATTAGGGGAAATAATTAATAAAACTATTGAAAGAACAAATATTAATACAAGTATAATAAATCGATTAAGATACCGTTCGGATCCTATATACTGCCCACTGTAATAAATTACCATTCTAGAAATATAAAGTACAAATCTTATAAATATAAATGACATTCAATCAAATAGAAGAGTTATAACAATTTTATTTCTATTAAAAGAAATAACTTCTCACTCAATAAATACACTATATCCATTAATTAAAAAGTTCAAACCTATAAGAAGTAAAAAAACACTCATTCTACTTAAAAGAGTAAAACTAGTTACACAAATTGAGAAAGGTCAAACCACGGCCTAAGGGTAATAAACCTTCTTTAGTTCCACAAACTAAAATTTTATTCTAAACTACTCAAGCACCTATAGCCATAGAAATCTCGGCCCGGCAAAAAAGATTAATAAATTTAAAGGTAATCAGTGTAACATCAATAATAAATACTCTCGTACACTTCCTCCTCAACAAGAATATAAATTAGAATAGGGTGTTCCATGTTGAGTATATGAATATAAATACAGTCTATAAGCGGCTCTAAAAAAAGATAGTAAGGCCAATCCTAACATACTCAACCAAGATCAACCAACAATTCTATTTAATAAACTAATTTCTCCTAATAAATTTAATGTTGGTGGTGCCGCCATATTAGCAATTCTTAATAAAAATCATCAAAGCCCTAGACTCGGCATAAAAGATAATATTCCTCGATTAATTAACAGTCTTCGGCTCCCTAAACGCTCATAAGAAATATTTGCAAGACAAATTCTATGCCACACAAAAAACTGCAAACGTGTGTCATTAAAACGATTACTGGTAACGAAAAGAGGAGGCGCCAATCTATGCTAGGTGATCAGTACAAAGTACCTTCGTATTACAGTTCCATAATAATAAATTACACTTTTGTAACGCTGTTTCTAACTACACAGATGACTTATGTATTCTTTGTTTCTGTACTTAAGCTATTTTGCACATTATAACGAATGGAGAAGGGTATAAAACAGTGACATGCCTCCCCGTTCTATTGTAATGTAGAAAACAACGTATCCTACGGGGCTCTAACCCGCCTTCACTTGTTATTGCTGCACTCGTTATTATGTGAATTGAGTATTGAGCTTTAATACATGTAGGAGGCAACCTGACTGCTATAGCCTCTATAACCTGTATGAGGGGGTCAGCGTTCTACACCCTAACGAATGTACTACAGCAACTTTTAGTCTATGGTAGTATGTTTACAATTCACCCAAACTTACGTTCGAAAGTTGATATGTATGATCCTCCTCGCCGCTGTCACATGACATGTATCCATACGCCACCTCAGTTGCATCACCTACTGCGTACTCATATCCATTCGCACTCTGCTACAACTGAAATCCTTTATCTCGTTTTCTGAATAGTAATTAAGCCCTAGCAATATTACTCCCTAGTAAAACATAGTAATATTATTTCGGTAAGATTGTTATCGTTATTTTTTAATCATCTATTATATTACAAATCACGCACTATTCCATTCTCATTTTTAAGAAGTGAGAAAATCTCATAAATGGGATCCTGGAAATTTGCCTTGAGCTCACAAATGAAAACACATTTGGAAATAATGAGACATTTTTCCTCAAATATGAGTAAACATTACTTATTTTGTTTTGAACATGCATTTTTCTCATTTCTGAGCAAGGACATTTTTAAGAGTGTAGAATCCACACGCAGTAGCATTGGCGGGAGTACACTACGTATTCCAACTGAGCTCAGGCGTTAGAACATCGGATTAACATTCAGAAGGCCGATGTTCGATTCGAGCACCCTATCGTCCCAATGGTTTTTTTTTTTTTTTTTTTTTCAAGTTTATTACTCAGTTACATCCGACCTGTGCCATAGACTTTTTAACCTTAAGATAAATTCAATTCTACTGATGTAATTCAATTTTACACTTTACCCTAGTGTTACCATCTTGCAACTATAAGCGTCACGAATTCCAAATACCGGTACTATTGACTATAAATACCATAGTATGTAGCACTACTTGAAACTAGCGCCAGCTATTCATATAATGATCTATTCCACATAATTCTCTTCGTAACTTTTCCCGCTAATTTCTCTTAAACTGAAGGACGATTCCACCTAGTCATCGATACATCAATTCAGTTCTCAATGCTGACTTATTATCTCTTTCTGTATGCATTTGAAAGTTTTACTTATTATTAGAGCAACCCAAGAGCATACAAAGCATAAAAAGCATAATAGCTATTTCCACATATGGTTGGTACCTTGAACATGGTTGTGGCTGTCTAAGGGTCCAGAAGAAACTAATTTTAAAAGCATAATTTTAGAAAATAAAGCATAAAGCATAATTTAAAAGATATAGCACAATTCTTTAAAAAAATCTCTTTAACTTCAAGTTTAACATACTGTATTAATATTTTTAAGAAACAATATTTACAATGCAAAATCATTGAGAACATAACAATGCGACAATGAAAAGCTTATTTTTATTTCTGTAACCTTTTTGGTCTAATCTTTTGACGTAGAGAAAAGAATACAGGAAAAAAAGAAGAAAACTTCCACCAACAATGAATAGTACACAAGAACTCCACACTATACTGTTATGTGTGCCTCTTGATTATTATTATTATTATTATTTCATAAACGTAGATGATAATCTAGGTGCTGCTACCTCTATATCTCAGATTATTGCTTCACCTGGCGCACGCTCAAATGCATCTAAAGTAACAGAAAGATCCCAGAAAAAAATGTTTTACAAATAAGGAAACATAGTAGAACGTAAGAAACAGAAAAGAATTCTGTCTTATCTCAGAGACCCTAAACCTTGTTCTTCCGCAAGAGCAGAGGTGCTTCATAGTAAATAAGTAATATGGTACCAAAGGATCTTCTTCCTTTGCCTTTCGTTGAAGCAATTCGGTTTCTTGAATTTATGAATGAAGTAGAACCAAGTTATCAGTCACCATCCAGGCAAACTGTGACTCGCCGTATTGAGGCCTTGTTTTCTAAGGAGAAGTGTGGCTGCGGAATCGATGGATTTGACAACAAATAGCTGGGCTTCGCAGGCTACGGAAAGTTATATTACAATCAGAGCCCACTGTATGCTTCCATCTAAGTTCAATAAGTTCAGTCCTTCAAATAATTGAAATAGAAGTGAGGCACTCAAGGGTAAACCTAACTCAGCACTTAGCATATGTTGCAGAGTAGTGGAACATTTTAGATAAAGTACATGCAATTGTCTATGACAATGCTAGTAATATCACAAGTGCGGTACGAGAACTTCCATATGCAAGCATACGTTGCTTTGCTCAGACCCTACAACTCTCTATAAATAAGGGACTTGCAATAGAGAAAATAGAGAAAATGTTAAGTGTTGTTAGTCGGATTGTTTCCCACTTTAAATATAGTACGTTGGCAACGTCAGAACTGGAAAAACAGTAAAGGTTATTAGGGTTGGAAGTACATTTCCTTATACACCAAGTTAAAACTCGGTGGAACAGCATACATGAAATGCTTGAGAGATTGATAGAACAAAGAAGAGCTCTTAACAATGAATTATCAGATAGAAATGTAACAAAGACGTCAGATTGCAAGAAGTTTAACCCTTTAAGGATGTACAAAATTTTAGACTTTCACTCAAACAGCTACTGCTTCCTTACTATTTATCGTAGCATCATGGTTCATACCTCGTTTTTCTCACGATAGGGCATACTTACCAACGGTACCACGGTATCATAAACCTTAACCGGAAAATCGAAAAAAACGGAACTTTTCTGAAAAAAAACACCCCTTCGTAACACTTGCGCCCCTCGGGCCCGTCCCCGGTTTCACGTAAGGATCTAAAAAAATTGATAAATACCCAAAGGTAGGTCTACACACAATCCTTATGCAAGTTTCAATCTGATATCTTGAAAGCTAAAGGTGTGAAAAAGTTTTGAAATTTGCCTTAAGAAAAAAAGTCACGTCCCTTCGCACCACTTGGCGCCGCCATTTGACCATCCGGTTCCAAAACGCATCTGCGGTGTTCTTTGGTCCATCCTTGACTTTGAAAAAAACGGCTTAAATACCTGTTATAGAACCTAAATAAGCGGTCAAAGACGGTAGTACGCCATGGTATATAAATATACCAGAACTCTTAAAAAGGTTAAACTTCCTACAGACTAGGGATGACCACATTTTCAGGGAAAACGGAATATAATTCTTCCGGAAACTGGAAAATTAGAAAGAAAAGACGGAAAATTTTCCGGAAAAACGGAAAATTTTCGGGAAAATCGTAAGACTGAAAATTTCCCGGAAAATCGGAAGACGGAAAATTTTTCGGAAAAACGGAAACGGAAAATTTTTCGGAAAACGGAAGTCGAAAAATTTTCCGGAAAAACGGAAACGGAAAATTTTTCCGGAAAAACGGAAACGGAAAATTTTCCGGAAAATCGGAAAACGGAAACATTTCCGGAAAATCGGAAGAGGGAAAATTTTCCGGAAAAACGGAAGACAGAAAATGTGATTTCCGGAAACCGGAAAACTCTTTTTACGGAAATGGCCATCCCTAGTTTGGAGTGGCACAAATAGTTTCGGGGTGAAAGAGAACAAATTGAAGATGAAATTGATTTCGAACATTTTTTTTGACTGCAAAGGAGTGGTTCATATAGAGTTTGTACCGCATGGTCAGACAGTGAATGGCGCATTCTACGTAGAAGTACTTGAAAGAATCAGAAAATGAGTTGCCTGCATCCGTCCAGCAATCGCTGGATCATGGAAGCTTCATCACGACAATGCGCTGAGCCACACCGCCTCTGCTGTCATGGACTTTCTGACCAAACTTGGCATCACACAGGTTCCGAAGCCACCCTACAACCCAGATTTCGCTCCTGCAGACTTCTTCCTCTTCCCCCGACTGAAAAGGGTTATGAAAGGACGGCACCATGGCTCGATCCAGGTCATTCAAGAGGCCGTAACGAAGGAGCTGAAGAGTATTCCAGTTTCTGCGTTCCAGGGAGCCTTGAGTGAGTGGCAGAGTCGTTGAAAACTCTCGTGTTGATGCAAAAGGGGAATATTTTGAAAACTATTAAGTCAATGTGTCAAAATTGTGAATACATATTTTGAAAAACAAAATCAGTCCTACTACTTTCCGGATAAACTCTGTATCACATTACAGTTAAGTTAGAACTAAGAGTATATTTGAAGTAGCAGATTCGTAGCTTTGCATCCCTTGAAAGACTAGATTCTTTAGAACGGTGGTTGGTAAATCTTTTCAAGGATACCGCCCACTTGCATGCAATTGTCCTGAGCGGCTCTCGTCAATTTACTCCCCCCTCCCACCCATGCACAAGGTGAACGTAAAACTTGGATGGAGCTGTCTAACAACTAGAGAAAAAATTCGATTCTCAAAATCAGCCTATATATGAGGGACTGGGGAAAACATAACGGTATGTCATATTTTCTTAACTTTCGAATAAATTGGGAAGAAGCTTGACTATTCCCATGCAATTCAATGCAATGACATACATCAAGCAAGCTTTTCCTGCAGGTACGTTTCACAAATAAAACTACCTAACTACTATTCAGTGATTCGATCGCAACCCATCTTACCTAACAAGCCAATTACAGCTACAGTGGCGTTTATCATTATGTTTTTCAGAGTCGCTCATATATATACTTATAAAGGGAAATGTTTTCCATAGATCGTTTTACCAGGGGCCTGCCCACGTGGGAGCCCACCAGGTCCAAACTTCCCCCAAAAAACTTCCGAACTCAACATAATTTGTACTTTCTCAATAAAACTACACTTGCTTAACACGGAAATGATTGATGTAGCATGAAAATTTGATCTTACACTTCATTTGTACTGTTTCTCTTCTAAAATCATTCTAGTTCTATCATTTACAACGAACTTAAAAACTTCCTTACTGAATTCTCTATGTCTGTCTGTTTGTTATTTGCGATTTTTCAATTTTTAAACCCTGCATTCGAGAGAGTATCAAAAACTATCAGAGAAAGTCATTAAATTTTTCGCGCCAATCTTACCGTTCCAGAGATATTGGCCAAAACAATGGCCGACTTCCAGAGATTTAAGGAGCCATATCTAGAGAGCCGTAATTTATAGGGAAATCATATTGGTGCTGATCAATATCTAAAAGGATGGTAAATATTTTGGTACCAAATAGTAACTGGTGGCTACTGTCCAACTGGCCACTGGTTTGGCCAATGGCCAGTTAGCCAGTGGATACAAATTAATATCGGTATCAAAATGTTTACCATTCTCTTAGATATTAATTAACACCAATACTATCTCTCCATGACTTACCGTTCCCGTGATATTCGCCAAAAATGGCCAATTTCTAGATATTTATGGAGTCATATCTCGGTAACCATAAGTTCCAGAGAGATGATATTCATGTTGATCAATACCTAAGAGGATGGTAAATATTTTGGTAACAAATAGTAACCGGTGACTACTGGCCAACTGGCCACCGTTCCCCACATATTGGCCAAGAAAGTTCGAATTTCTAGATATATATGCAACCATATCTCTAGAACTGTGAGTCATGGAGAGATGATATTTTGCTAGTTTTTGCGAGAAAGAGAAGAAGGTGCGGATAAAAAGATTTACTTCTACATCTAAGAACAATGACAGTTATCCTTCTCGCTCCATCTCTCCATTCTTTTTAAGTTCGTTCTGGCAATGCTCATGGAGCATTCTAAACTTTTTTTTTCTGAAAATATAGATGAGAGTATCTTATAGATATTTATCATGTCTTTAGATGCAGAATAATACCTGTTGAATAGTAAATAGACGTAGTGGCTTGTAGTATTCGGCCTTTCCTCAAAGATTGGTCCACTCCCAAAAAAAAATTTCTTGGTACGCAAGTAGTACTCGCCCCACCTGAGGCAAAATTTTCCGCCCCCTGGAGAGTGGCGAGCGCTGCCAAAATTTTGCGCCCCCGTGCGCCCGGCGCCCATTTTTGGGGTTACGTGGTATGACGTTATAGGGTCACGTGATGTTAGGCCATGCCTTTTTTGGGTTACGTGGTGTTAGGCCACGCCTTTATGGGTTACTTGGTGTTAGGCCACGCTTTTATGGGGTAGCTTTACCGAGGGGGGGCTGATTTTGTTTCCTTTTACGGCATAAAATTTTGAGGTTGTTACTTTTTAATGGAATACAGGTGTATGTATAGTTTACTTTGCGGTATATAATTTCAACTCTTGCACCCCCGGCGCCCCTAGGTCATATCCCGTCCGCCTTTATGGGGTAGTCCCACCAAAGGGATTTATTTATTTATTTTTTTACGGCATAAAATTTGGAGATTGTTACCTTATGATGGAGTACAGGTGTATGTATAGCTTATTTTGTGTTACTTGATTTTAACTTTAGCGCCCCTGGAGTGTGACGCCCGCTGAAATTTTGCGCCCCCGGCCCCTTTAGTTTACATAGTTTACGCTCCGCGTTTATGGGGTAGTTTCACGTATGGGTTTATTTTGTTCCCTTTTATGGGTATAAATTTGAAGAATGTTATTTTCTTTTTTACCTTATAGGATGCATATATAGCCTACTTTATTTTTGTTCCCTTTGATATGCCCCTGTGCACACCTTAGCATTACCTTTAGGATTACGTCATGGGGTCACGTGGTGTTAGGCTTTATGGGTAGACCTACCGAAGGGGTTGATTTTATTTTCTTTTATGGGTATAAAATTTTGGAGATTGTTATCTTTATTTCTTACCTTAGAAGTTGTATGTAATGGTTCGTTTCCTTTGATGAGTATTAATGATACAGTTTGGGGAATTATTACGTTATATGATTATATGGGGGTGTACTTAAAGTTATTTCCTTAAATTTGATAAGTACTTCGTGATCCATTTCGTTCCGCTTCAGAGGTGAACATGGATACCTTACATATGTTGATTATTATGTTATAGACATTGTATTCGTCCGAGTTCGACCTTGGTGTTAGTTTCAGGAAATGCTGAGTTTAACCTCCCCTCGCGACTAAGCGAAAATAATGATAAGAAATGGTGAAATGAGAAAACATCATAACCTTACTTGGTTGTGGATTGAAGCAGAGACCTCACACATCAGAAATAAGCGCTGAGCCACCGTACTCCATTGAGAAATTTTAATTTGTTGATTACTATGTTATAGACATTGCAATAGTCAGAGTTCGATTCTTGGTGTTAGTTTCAGGAAATGTTGAGTTTAACGTCCCTGCAAAACGATGATGAGAATTGATAGGACGAAACAGGGGAAAACATGAACTTACTTGACTGAGGATTGAAGCAGGTACCTCACACATTAGAGACAAACGCTAAGCGACCGTGCCCCATTGAGAAATTTTAATTTGTTGATTACTACGTTATAGAAAACGTAATGGTCCCGAGTTTGATTCTTGGTGTTAGTTTCAGGAAATGTTGAGTTTAACGTCCCCTTGAAACGATGATGAGAAATGATAGGACGAAACAGGTGGAAACATGAACTTACTTGCTTGCGGATTGAAGCAGAGACCTCACACATCAGAAATAAGCGCTGAGCTATCATGCCTATTGAGAAGTTTTTAATTTTGTGTGCGAGTAGTTTTTGCGTATGAAAAGAACATGAACAGATTATGTTACATTACACTTATCTGCTCGTTGTTACTCATAGAAGTTTGTTAGTGTGAAATTGCAGAATTGCTTTTACATCAGCACTTTTTCTCAGCTGACGGACTTTTAAAGCTCAACTTTACATTTATGTTAAAGACAGTTTCGTAACATATCGATGAGTGTTACATTTTTCATTCAAGTTTAAGGAAAATGAATCACATTTTAGATGTGTTAATTTGAATGTCGTAAGAAACTAACGAGTCAACGGTATGATGTCATGACCAGAATCGTGATACTAGATGTTCGTAACGATTGATGTGTAAGGAGAAAAAGGTTAATAATATCACAACCAATCAGATTGTTTCTTACATCACGTTTCGGCTCATGATACATGATGAAACATGTGTTTTCATTGGTTCTCTATGATTTCATTTATTAATTTCCTCGTTTCTGATTGGCTGATAGTGATGTGACTTTATAGTTGAACACGTTTCAGACATAAATAAAATTCTGAATTTCATTTTTCAAGTCCTACTTCCACGAAGATCTTGAAATTGAATAGGTGTACCTCTTGTGTCAGCGTGACTTTACTCCGTTCCTTGAATTTGAGGTAAGTTATTAAGAGTTTATCAACCGCGTTTCTTAATATCCGTGGAGTGCTTCTTAAAACGTATTACGCATGAGGATAACATTGTTATCACTGTTTTATTTAGCATGAAATATTTATTCTATGGGAGAACAAATGGAAGAATAATCATCACTTACTTAACCGGGGATCGAATTAGGAATCCCACACATTTGAAGTAAGCACGAGAAATGACATGGTTTGTTGATTTTGGTTTAGCGTCCCTTCAGCGTTAATGCTAGGAATACAGCTTAATGTTGAATCTGAGCGCATACTGGGTGTTGAACCCGGGCCAGAGATGCGTAACGCTAATCACTTAGCTATGAGGAAGCTCAGTTTCTGAAAGTTACCATTAACGTATACAAAATTTTAGTTTTCAAAAAACTACGCACGAATTTGTTCCCCTACAGCATGCCATTTAACAGTGAGACGTGGACCCTCAGTTTAATGTGGGATCTGACCTCCCGCTGAGAATCGAATTCGAGTCTTCCTTGCCTTAGCTAGAAAAAGCAAGCGCATGAGATTTTGTTTTCGTTTCATGTTCGTCATACGTTTCAAAGTTCAGTGTGAGGGACAAATGCTTACTACAATGATTCTCTCAGCACAGTTAGAGCCAATTTCATTCATTCTTTTTATCAATACAGAAACTTAGGTCAATTAATTACATGTTGATGTTGGCCTCGGGTTTTATTTCCAGTATGACGACAATAAAAATTTTTAACAGTAGAACTATTTGATATGTGATAATTCTTTTATGATTGATCGTGTAGTCATTTTGATACCGTTAAACGTGTTAGACATGTCTGATTTAGGAATTCAATTTTAATTCGTTCTTTTTTCTCTCGTTTTAGATATTTGTTTTCTTTGCCATTCCTTTTTTGTTTTACCTTACCTTTTTCCTATTTGAATATGGCTACTTCTGGGTTTACTGTTTTGCGAGAAATCAATAGACATTATCGGCGTTTTAATCTTGAAGGACGAATGCTGGAAATTCAAATTAATGCTCCGACCAGTGACACCGATATTGTTGAATGGGTTCAGACCTCCTTTCAACAGATGTTGGATTATTTATTGGAAAATGTCGACGAATCATAGATGGTTGGATTATCGATTTTATCTCAGGATGAAAAGAATAAGTCGTTTTATTTATCTTTTCGGCGTGCAAGTAATTTGACACTGGAGACTTTATGGGCTTCCTTTCCTCGCATCCTTCAAAGTAATGATAGTTTTCTCATGAACGAACCGTTCATTGTACATTTTCATCATGTGGATGTGCCCCGTGGTTTTGGATTGGTGCGTCAAGGTCTTTTATCAAACGACGAGTTACTAAAACGCAAGAATGGTATTTTACGTGTGAAAAACACCGACAAGTAATGTTTGGCTTATGCGATGATTGCTATTGGATTAAAAAAATATAAAGATAGAAATCAGAAACTGTACAATCAATATCGCAAACAGCTCAAGTTTGTTGTCATCCCAGACGTACTTGAACTTTTGTCTCGATCCTCAGTGAATTTAGACCATGGGGGATCCGTGGAAGAATTGCGACAATTGCAACGCTACTTGACAAATTATAAACTTACCGTATACACCAGCTTTTCCGGAGAGGATATTCTGTATGAAGGGCCTGGTGGCGAAGACAAGATTCCAATCAATTTAATGTGCATTAATTCTCATTATGACATCATTACGTCATTAACGTCTGTTTTTTCTACTAAGTACTATTGTGCTGCATACCACAAAAAATATGAACATCGTACTGCACACGTCAAGAACTGTTCAGTCAAATGTGAGAAATGATTGTAGAAACAGCCAAGCAGAAAGACCAATACGGAGAAGCAGTGTCCAGAATGCAATCGTGAATTTGATGGTGAAACATGCTTTACAAATGATCTGACTGTACCATATCATAAGAGCCAGCCAATATGCAAGATGGTAAAACAGTGTGCCAAATGTCTACGCATTTATTCGTTTGTCCATACAAGGGAAAGGGAACATCATTGCACAGATTATTTTTGTAATGTATGTCGTAAACACGTTATGTCTACCCACCAATGCTACATGAAGCCTGATACGACTCAATTAAAACCTGGAGTTCCATAAGTGTTACATGCCAAGAAGGATATGATTGTCTTTTATGATATCGAAGCCACACAGGATACTTTCTTCGATGAAAACACGTTCATTCATAAGCCCAATTTGCTGGTGGCCCAACAAGTATGTTACAACTGTATTCAAGATGGAGATATACATCATCCGTGTGAAGTTTGTGGACAGCGGGGAACATATTTTTCAAGATGATCCGATCAATGCCTTTCTTGCGTATTTACGTCAGCCACGACCCAACATCAAACTTATTGTATCTTTGGCACATAACTCTAAGAGATATGATGGTCATTTTATTCTTAAATCCTTAGTGGAAGAACATGAATTGAAACCTACTTTGATCTTGAACGGAGCAAAAATTTAAGCATGAAAGTGAATCACTTATCGTTTATTGACTCCTTAAATTTCATGCCAATGGCTTTAAGTAAATTATCCAAGGCATTTCATTTACCAGCGAGCAAAGGATATTTTCCACACTTTTAATACTACTGCAATTCAAGCGTATGTGGGAAAATTACCGGACATCCATTATTATGGTGCAGATGAAATGAAAGTCGATGAACGAGAGAAATTCATGACATGGTACAACGAACACCAGGACGATACGTTTATTTTCCAAAAAGAATTGGTGAACTATTATGTCCTGGACGTTAACGTACTTCGAATGGCTTGTATATCCTTTATGACCACTTTTGAACAAGAAACCCACGTCAATCCTTTCCTGGAGGCTATCACTTTGGAAAGTGCGTACAATTTAGTATTTCGACGAAATTTCTTAAAACCCAATACTATTAGCATTCTTCCTGCACGAGGATACCGTCACAGAAATAATCAGTCATGGAATGCTTTACAGTGGCTTGCCTACATGGAGGAAAAAGAGGGACATCAAATTCTGCA
Source organism: Thermobia domestica (assembly GCF_964235325.1). Taxonomy (NCBI): domain Eukaryota; kingdom Metazoa; phylum Arthropoda; class Insecta; order Zygentoma; family Lepismatidae; genus Thermobia; species Thermobia domestica. Next base: position 57,507,419 of record NC_137470.1, on the reverse strand, counting down.
TGCAGCAAAAGGGAAAGAAGTTTATGTTGCTGGTTTTCATCTGGAAGGCTACTACAATCATCCCGACACTGAAGAGGAACACGTGTATGAGTTTCAAAGTTGCAGAATCCATACCTGTACTCTATATGTCCCTACAGGCCGTGATCAGCCATTTATGAGAACTCCGAAGAAACAATGAACTATCGCTACGAGAGAACACAGCGTAAAATCAAATTATTACGATCCATGGGATATAAAGTACATGAAATGTGGGAATTTGGTCAAGTGTTAAAATCCAATCCAGCATTGGCCTCTTCTTTAAGCACACATCCTTATACTAATAAGACACCACTAAATCCAAGAGACAGCTTCTATGGTGGCCATGTTAATGCCATTAAATTGTGTCACGTCGCAAATGAAAATGAAGGCGAAGAAATTAAATTTTTGGATATCGTTTCACTGTATCCTTATGTAAATAAATGTGGACGGTATCCAATAGGGCACCCACGAATATATCTACAGGGAGATCCAGAAATGTCGGCCATTCAAGATGTAAACGGATTAGTGAAGTTAAAGATTTTGCCTAGCAGAAATGTGTTTCACCCAGTACTTCCATTTCGCTCAAATAAGAAGTTGTTATTTCCACTTTGTGCTGCCTGTGCCACAGCATTAAATCAAGATTCTGAATGCACGCATCCCGACAGTGAAAGAAGTCTAACAGGAACGTGGGTGTCCTATGAAATTCAAAAAGCCATTGAACTTGGGTATCAAGTCATTGAAATTTACGAAATTTGGGATTACGACATCACCGTATATGATCCAGGAATCAAGACTGGCGGATTATTCAGCGAATACATTAACACATTTTTGAAATGTAAGCTAGAATCTTCTGGATGGCCCGCCAATTGCGTCACCGAAAAAGAAAAGCAGCAGTATATTCAAATGGTACAACAACGTGACGTCATAACTTTGGATGCAGCAAATATAATGACAAATTCAGCACGTCGTAGTCTTGCAAAACTCTGTTTGAATGCCTTCTGGGGACGACTCGCTATAAGAGACAATTTCAGGCAAACGACCATCATTAACGGCCCCAAAGAACTGTATCAGAAATTAACAGCTCCAGATATAAAAGTCAACCAAATTTTACCTGTTAATGATTCGTTGTTATACCTTTATTGGCAGTACGAAGATGATGTTCCAGTACAAAATCACAATGGTAATGTTGTCCTTGGAGCATTTACAACGTGTCAAGCTCGTCTGGAACTCTACAAATATTTAGAATTGCTGCAAGAAAAAAGTACCATATTTCGATACAGATTCCGTGATATTCACGCAGCGACCATCAGAGCCCACAATAGAACCAGAAGTATTTCTTGGTTCAATGTCAAATGAACTGGAATCAATTGGACCAAAAGCATACATTAAAAAATTCGTGTCTGGTGGCCCAAAACAGTACGCCTTAGAAATCTACAACCCCGACACGAAATCAACCAGTTACGTAAGCAAAATTCGTGGATTCACACTCAATTATACAGCAAGTCAAAAGTTAAATTTCAATAGTCTGGAGCAAATGATCGTTTATCAATCCAGTGAAAAAAAAATCTCCATTAGCACGCCACACAAAATTTACAGAACCCACGATCATCAGCTTGTCACAAAACCTGAAGAAAAGAAGTACAGTTTCAACTATAAAAAACGCCGATTAATACCAGACACATACGAGATATTGCCCTATGGGTATAAAAAAAAAGCCAGAACAGAATAATAGCCATATCTTTCCCTAATCCCACCATCACCTCCCAAAGATGGGCAAAGAATCAACACGGGACATGCTTCAACGATGCACGAACGGAGACAAACTCAGATGACATCACCTTGCAGAAACCAGTGGAGAAAAAGAAAAGGAATTCAGGTACGTCACATTTGCTATTCTTTTTCTCACCTCACTTTCTCTTGATCAGTTAGTTTATGTTCTTGTTCGATTTAATAATCTGTTTTTCTTCTTTCACAGGAAACATATTAACATGTATATTCATATGTTTTATTTTCTCTTTACAGAATTTGTACCCGTCACGGACACGTCTTTCTTTGAAGAAATATAAATGCACACAAAAATGGAGAAAAAGAAATTCTGTATTCTATTTCCCATGCTAAAAATAAATGTACAGAAACATGAAAAAAATGTAATTCTGTGTTTTATTTCACATCCTAAATCAAATTCTTTTTCTGTACTGCGATTTCAATTTCTTTTTTCTGAATCAGTTTACCGGTAAAATAAATTTTCTGAAATCAATGTTTTGCGGAAAAAAATCAAACTAAATTTTTGTTTCAGAACTCTTTTTCGTGTACGAAATAAAAAAAAATGTGTACAAATAAAATTCTGTTTCAGAAAATTTTTTGTGTACAAAACAAAAACTGTTTCAGAAAAATTTTTATGTACAAACAAAATTCTGTTTCAGAAAAAAATTTTGTGTACAAAACAAAAATCAGTTTTCGTCACGAAACTGCTCTGACTAAATGAATCGATTCATTCTGATAGTGTTGGCAACACTGGAAAATCTCGCTAAGTATCGCTCAGGCACTGAGTTACAGCGAACACAACTAGATTCGAACCAACAACCATAAACATCTGGTTCATCTCTAAACACAGCCAACTAAACAATAAGATTATGTTTATACGTTTTAATGTCAATGCTTAGCACTGAGTCAGCAAGGTTTCCTTCAAGGTCAAAGTCGTACACGAAGTAAAAAAGATGACAACACAGACCTTCTATCTTTCTATATGAAACATAAACCTAGTGTGAAAACTGCTCACACCGAATTATGTAATGTAACATAACCTGTCCATGTTCTTTTTATACGTGAAATTGCTCGCACCGAAGTTGGCATGGTGGCTCAGCGCTTATTTCTGATGTGTGAGGTCTCTTCTTCAATCCGCAAGCAAGTAAAGTTCATGTTTCCACCTGTTTTTTCCTATCATTTCTCATCATCGTTTCAAGGGGACGTTAAACTCAACATTTCCTGAAACTAACACCAAGAATCAAACTCGGGACCATTACATTGTCTATAACGTAGTAATCAACAAATTAAAATTTCTCAATGGGGCACGGTCGCTTAGCGTTTGTCTCTAATGTGTGAGGTCCCTGCTTCAATCCTCAGTCAAGTAAGTTCATGTTTTCCCATGTTTCGTCCTATCAATTCTCATCATCGTTTTGCGGGGACGTTAAACTCAACATTTCCTGAAACTAACACCAAGAATCGAACTCTGACTATTGCAATGTCTATAACATAGTAATCAACAAATTAAAATTTCTGAATGGAGTACGGTGGCTCAGCGCTTATTTCTGATGTGTGAGGTCTCTGCTTCAATCCACAACCAAGTAAGGTTATGGTGTTTTCTCATTTCACCATTTCTTATCATTATTTTCGCTTAGTCGCGAGGGGAGGTTAAACTCAGCATTTCCTGAAACTAACACCAAGGTCGAACTCGGACGAATACAATGTCTATAACATAATAATCAACATATGTAAGGTATCCATGTTCACCTCTGAAGCGGAACGAAATGGATCACGAAGTACTTATCAAATTTAAGGAAATAACTTTAAGTACACCCCCATATAATCATATAACGTAATAATTCCCCAAACTGTATCATTAATACTCATCAAAGGAAACGAACTATTACATACAACTTCTAAGGTAAGAAATAAAGATAACAATCTCCAAAATTTTATACCCATAAAAGAAAATAAAATCAACCCCTTCGGTAGGTCTACCCATAAAGCCTAACACCACGTGACCCCATGACGTAATCCTAAAGGTAATGCTAAGGTGTGGGCAGGGGCATATCAAAGGGAACAAAAATAAGGTAGGCTATATATGCATCCTATAAGGTAAAAAAGAAAATAACATTCTTCAAATTTATACCCATAAAAGGGAACAAAATAAACCCATACGTGAAACTACCCCATAAACGCGGAACGTAAACTATGTAAACAAAAGGGGCCGGGGACGCAAAATTTCAGCGGGCGTCACACTCCAGGGGCGCTAAATTTAAAATCAAGTAACACAAAATAAGCTATACATACACCTGTACTCCATCATAAAGTAACAATCTCCAAATTTTATGCCGTAAAAAAATAAAGAAATAAATCCCTTTGGTGGGACTACCCCATAAAGGCGGACGGGGTATGGCCTAGGGGCGCCGGGGGCGCAAAAGTTGAAATTATATACCGCAAATTAAAACTATACATACACCTGTATTCCATTAAAAACTAACAACCTCAAAATTTTAAGCCGTAAAAAGGAAACAAAATACCCCCCCTTGGTAAAACTACCCATAAAAGCGTGGCCTAACACCACCTAACCCATAAAGGCGTGGCCTAACACCACGTAACCCAAAAAAGGCATGGCCTAACATCACGTGACCCTATAACGTCATACCACGTAACCCCAAAAATGGGCGCCGGGTGCACGGGGGCGCAAAATTTTGGCAGCGTTCGCCACTCTCCAGGGGGCGGAAAAATTTGCCTCAGGTGGAGCGAGTACTACTACACATCTACCAAAAGAAAACAAATAAAGAAACCAGGGGAAGGTTAATCGATTTATGATTTGTTTTCCGAAAATCATTAGAGAAACATTGGATAACTAACCATGCAGGAATATAAATCCATTTTGGACGAATGATTTTAACTTTGAGGCAAGGTATATTTTTATATAAAGCTAACCAAGAAAGTTCTGTCGCTTTTTGTGGAGGCCTGTGTTCAATTGGGCTTCACATCGTAAGTTGAATGCGAATGGAGATAAGATGAAGGTCAGTTGTTGGTGTGGGTGTATCCCCAATATACTACCTGGTTGTGGCAGTTCAGTTACACCGTGAACTTGCGTAAGAATAGAGTGAACATGGGACCTCCACAGAGCGTCATAAAGGCATGTATGCTGTACGAGTTCAAACTGGTGTCAAACGCCGCTGCAGCGAGGTGGAACATATGCCAGGCCTTTGCTGAAGGCGTCGTGAGTACGCAGGCAATGCAGCGGTGATTTAACAAATTTAAGGACGGTGACGAAATACACCAAAATGTATCATATGCGCGAAGACAAACACATGTACAAAATGAAGATCTGCAATCAGCAATGACCAGACATGTGAGAAACTGGGACTAAAATTCAGTGTGAGTGCATAAACTGTTCGGCAGCACCTCCATCAGCTTGTGAAGCACTACAAGTGGAGTTGAGGGGTTCCACATGATTTGACTCCGGGCCAGAGGGCAACGCGAGCAGACACCTATATTTCTTTGCTGTCTTGTCTGAAGAAGGGGCCATTTTCGGGCAGGTGTTGACATGTGATGAGAAGTGTGTCCTGCACGAAGCACCAAGGCGTCATCATCATTGGTTAGCATCCCATGAACCGCTTCAAAAACAGCCGAAACCAGCACTGCACAAGACGAAGGTCCTCTTGTGTGTTTGGTAGACTGCTCGCGACATCGTGCATCGGGAACTGGTACCAGCTGGTCAGAGAATGAATGCAACTGTGTACTGTCAGCAGTTGAACCGTATTCAAGAAAAGCTCAAAACTCTGGAGCCAACACTTCTCAATCACAAAGGGGTCCTCCTGTTACAGGATAACGCTAAGCCCCACGAGGCTAGTTGTCCCGGTACACCTTTCTACGCCTTGGATGGGAAACACTATTGCATCCACCTTACTCTTCGGATATTGCGCCGTAGGATTATCATCTGTTCCATTCCTTGGACAATCACCTTAGAGAATGCCAGTTCAAATCGCTAGTAGAGGTGCAAAATGCACTTGATATCTTCTTCGATTCACAGCCCAACAAGTTCTACATCGATGGAATCTATGGCCTTCCAGAACGTTGGTAGCAAGTCGTCAACGCGGATGGGGATTATTTTTGATCTTCCAGGCACCTCTTAGATGACATATCGATATTGGAATGTGGTTGGTGAAAAAGCGACAGAACTTTATTGGTTACCTTTATACTTCTAAGAAACTCGATTTTTGCTTCAAAAGAATAACACTAATGAAGAATAATTTCAACAAAATACTCTATTTGTGGGAGGGAATAGTATCATAATGTTATATAAAGGAACGAACAGATAGTCATGAATACAAACACCCAAAAACATATTTTCGATATTAAAAAGTTTACTAGCATCTTTTATCTTTGTTCGGAAGTATTGAAATGAGCTGTAGTAGCACGATGTTATGTAACCTTCCATGCTATTGTGTATTGTTGGTTGCATAAAGGCTTAGCGTTCAAAAATTTTACTCGATAAGTGCACTCACTCGTTGTAGTTCAATGGGTTGTCCATAAGATGGCGCTGCGGATGCTATAGTTTTAGAATAACTTGTGTGACTTACGTAGCACAGAAAACAAGTTTGTTCGATTTCTCAGCTTAGCAAATGAAATCGAAATGATTGAAATTCAAAGTCCCACGATTATGCCCTGTAAAGCTAAGAGAGACGATGATCAAGGCAAGTGAATGATGATTGAAAGCTTGGTGGAATGAGAATGTGGCAGGAAAAGGGAATACCAACGGATATGATGTTGTCCACCACAAACTTACTTGGTCGGGAATAGAACCAAGGATACCATGCACTCTACCACTAAACCACTGTGCCCCCGTTAGTAGAGTAGGGTAAGGTAGGGTAGAAGAGCAGAGTAGCTTAGCTTATTAAAGTAGAGTAGGATAGGATATGTTAGAAGAGATAAAGTAGTTTAGATTACTAGAATATGTTAAGTTAGTCTACATTAAGTTAGTAGAGGAGAATACAGTAGAGTAAGGTAGTATGACGTAGACTAAGTCACGGTTGCAGTCAAAGGTGGCCTGGCTCCCAAAATTTTCCCTGCCTAACAGGTCTTCATGCGCCACTTTGTGCTCTATTATTACACAAAATACAATTTAAATATTTGTAAGAGATGCATTATTTTAAATTCGTTTAACAGGGGGGGGTGCCCACGATAAAAAAATATCGACTTTCACTAGTCTCCCGAACAACGCATTTAACCGGGGTTATGTCCCGATACATTGCTGGCAGCACCGAGGCCTGTACTTAATAACAGTACCAGTATGGCACGATGCACGAAACGGTGAAGGTAGAAGGGGTTTATGGACTTTCCACCACACGACGATGTGCCCAACAGGCCTCGTGTAGTACGTGGCCAATCGGAAATTGTGAATACAACACGACCCCAGCCCTTTGGAACTCCTATACAATGCCCGCCATCAGAGCAGCAATGACATAGGACAATCCCTCAGTGGAGAGAAGTTTGGCCACAACTTCGGTATCTAAAAAGCAGTTTCCAACATCATCTGGAAGAAGTTTGCATTGTAAACGCGTTACAAAGCATGCTGAAATCACAAAATTCTATGAAACATAATTCGACTATTTTTATTGTTGGCAACGTTCTGTGGTCCATTTAAAAAATATGTGTGTAAAAAACGAGCTACGAACGTGTGATAAATAGAGAAACGTCTAAAAGCTAGCACGTGAAAATAAGATTGATAACTCAATGAGAAATAACAGAGAAAATATATATTTTTTAAGAGTGTGTTTGTGTATTTTTATCGAATCAAATGAAATGAAATCTTTCAGTTTAACTTGAAACGAGTATGCTTTGTATTCTAAGGGAGACTATAATTAAAGCAAGTGAACGATGATGAAATAATTCGTGAAATGAGAAAGTGGGACGAAACGGGAATACGTCGAGAAAACTCAAGGGGAACGATGTTGTCCACCACAAACTTACTTGGCCAAGGGTCGAACCAGGGACCCCGCGCACCAGAGGTAAGAGCTCTACCACGAAGCCACCGTGCTCCCATTGTGTATCTTTGTTTTTTCTATTACTAGAGAAAAGATAAATGGATATTATTCAGTTTTAAATTTAATCGGGGCTACTGAGAAACACGGGCTCACAAATTTGGAAAAGTTTAGAAGAAATAGCGCTACTGCACTACAGTTGTGCAAATTGATATGATTTAAAAATGCATGATTTAAGAGAAGTTATACAATATTGTGATCTCATTACTTTTTGTAAAATAAATAAAAGGGATATTTTTTCGTACTTTTTATACGCCAGAGGGCACGGTGGATCAGTGGTAGAGTGCTTACCTCCGGTGTGTGTGGTCTTTCGTTCGATCCCCGGCCAAGTAAATTTGTGGTAGACAACATCGTGTCAATGGGTTTTCTCAAGGTATTCCCCTTTCTTCCCACAATCTTACTCCACCAAATCTTCGTTAAAACGAAAGAATTTTGTAAGCTCGATATCCTTTTATATGCTGTTTTATTAATGCTTTTGAGCGACAATATAAAACAAGAAAAAATAGTGATCGTGGAAATAATCGACTTCCATATGTCAACGATTTACAATTTTTCATTGCTCCTATATGCTCACAGAGGGATTTCTGAATGCCTATTCGTCTGTTCACTTATCCATTCGTTCGTTCGTCTGTATACACTAAAGGCCATAGCATTCAATATATCTAGGGCGAATTTTAAACTTAGGGTTTTATAGGATTCTATAGAAGCATTTTTCGAATATTCTTTCTACCATCAAGAGCAAGTACTCAAGGGTGAAAAAAAATTACAATTTTCTCGGGAAAGTCTGTACGGATTTTGTTCATATTTCATTACTTACTTCATAATGTGACATAAACCATTTTTCCTGGGAAAATCAGATTTTGTCGGACGTTTCTCTTCGAAACTTCTCATGTAATTTTCTTTACATTTCATAGATGCATATGTCGTTAACAACATTATAATATGGCATAAACCGTTTCACCTGGAAAGTCCACAAGAGGTACAACACTCTTGGAGATGTCTTAATCAGGTCATTTCCTCAAAAACCGCTCAGCCAATTTTGTTCACTTACATAAATGTATATAGAAATGAAAGTCACTATGTTTGTGACTTCGCACCTCTTGGACCACCCGATCAATCTCCATCAAATTTTCAACTTAGATGAGGTTCGGTCCTGGGATGGCTTTTATCATTTCACTTTGACGTTGCAACTTGCTGAAGGGGAAATATTTTAAAACGATCGTAAATATCCGATATTAGTGTCGAATCCATAGTTTTTGTGTTTACTGAGATGAACAGTGACACTTTTGATGGCGTTTAAATCGAAATTCAACCCCTCAACAGAGCATGGGGAGATACAAATGATGGAAAATGACCGATGTCAGAGAGCGTTTATGTAATAGAAAAAGTGACTGACTAACGGAACATATTACTAATTCTTCTTATTTTAATTCAGCGAAGCGGATAATTGATGCTAGTCAATATCGAATATTTCCGTCATTTATATACAATCCATCATTTTCAAAGTAAAAATGCCATTTTTATGATGGCCCATATTAAAACTACGCACAGAATGAAAAGATTTTTTTTATACTATACTTTCTGTGATTCATATTTCCAGTAATTTTTATTTACTTTTTTAATTATTAAATACAGTTTATATAGGTGGCGCTACATTCCCAAGATTCTGGAAGAACAATCATATTGCAATCGTTTGCATTTATATATTTTCGTCCCTTCTAGAAATTTGCAGGTTTAATGCACTGTTGGGAATTTCTCATTCGCATTTGCATTCGGAATAGATGGAGGCACAACTGATTATTTTGCATATGAATTGCATGACACAAGCAGCCAGTACTACGGAGACTAGTGTTTCTCGACTGTCTAGTTACGACTTTATTTTTGTTAGTAGCAAGAGAGCGTATATTGTTAATTTAAGTTTGAGATGGATAAACATATCTAACATTAAAAATTATATTTAGCCTCATTCCAGAGTAGTTTGCGTCAACACAACGACAATTTTGCGTTTTACTTTGCTATAATCATGACAGGGACTATAATTGTTTGTTGCATGTTTTGCATTATGTAAAGATCTGCAATTTTTTGGAGGACCAATATGGAATGAGGTACATGCTATCCTTATTTCGTACGAGGCAAAAAAAAAAAACAACGTAATAAGCTAGCTTACTGTAACATTTTAAATTTTCTACGCAACTAGTGTGTTTACAATAACACAATAGTTTGGAAATAATTCAAAATAATCCAAGAAAACGCCAATGAAAATATAAAATGGTTTTAGCAATACAATATCCAATGTTAATTTTGTTTGGAAGGATCCAAAATGGCGGATAAATTGACCGTTAGTTTTCTTTATATAAGTATTTCTTGATTTAAGTCGAACAGAGAGTTTCAAATTCACACAAAAACACTAAACAGATAAAATCAATAGTATATTCATTTATTGAAAACAAATAATTGCAACTAAAATTTGCATTTCTTTAGTCCGTATTTGATTTATCTTATTTAAGGCGTTGCACAACACTGGAACTCTCACTAAGATCAGAGAACATATTAGTTATAAAAGTAGAAATGACGCTTTAGAGTTAGACAAACATACTGATCCAAGGAGCCTAACCTCTCTTGTGTATGTTAATGTGCTAGCTAGGACCAAGTGTAGCATACGCATTTGTGAGCACAGCACACGTACAACACTTAGAGGGTTGACGGAAGTTTTCACTTTCGGAGGGCAAACTTGCTTTTTGAATCTCATTAATAATCTTTTCTTTCATTTTCATCTTCATTTGGGCTTCGGCCCTAGGATTCATCATCACTATGGCGGACTCTGGCAATTCACTTGGACAATCGAATCTTGGTCGACATTCTGGCTTACCTCAAACTCTTCATACTAATCCAAGCACTTCACTATCACAACCGGCATACCGAGGACCATCCACTCGCACCCGGCATTTCTCGTGGGGAAACGAGCCTTTGCCAAACGCATCTAAAGATCGGCATCCATCTAACGAGTCTACACAATCTGCGAAACGTATACGGTCCCGTTCACCTCTCGCTTCAATGGATATCGAGGTCGATCCACAGCACAACACTACTGCGGTGTCTTCAAATCTTGTTTCAACACAAGCTAATATCGAACTTCATCACTTCCTTCTTACTGACTACGACGTTAAATACACAAATCCAAAAATGATCTTTCTTCAAATAATGAAGTACGTTCCTCGAGTACGAGACACCCTAGCTCAAATAGTTAAGACCAAAAATGGCTATATTCTTAAATCGAAGGATCCTAATTTTGGAATAACTATACGGAATAAAGCTTCTTACGAAATCTTTGGTAAGAATGCTAAACTGTCAAAACTAACGGACAAACGACAGAAGCAGCCTCCGCCACCTAGAAAACCGCCTTTTCTATCAGTTGTGATCAAAGGTGTTTCACCCGATCTGACAGATGCAGAAATTCAGGAGGAACTTAAACAAGAAGGCATTTCAGTTGACAAATGCATTCGCATAAGAAATAATAATGGCCCGACATATCTAGTCCGCATTCTGTCACAGCGACAAGACACAATTGATTACCTTCTTCGTTTTGGTGCACCTATATATAAGCGAATCCATCGGGTTGAACCGTCTAAGACTAACGGACCATTACCGATTCGCTGCGAAAAGTGTCAGATATACAATGACCACAATACAGCCAACTGTCCTAATCAACCGAAATGTGGCTATTGTTCGGGGCTCCATGACACCAAAACTTGTCCTAATCTCAAAGGGCCACCTAAATGCAACACATGTGGTAGTGGACTTCATCCCACGTACAGCTACCGTTGCAAAGCTAAACCAGCACCAGCACCTGAACGTCCAGAATTAACTGTGCCATTAAAAACAACAGACACTACAGTTCAACCCAATCAGTCCATATTACCTCCACTCACAGTAGAAGATTTTCTCCGCTTCACCAGTTTAGTTCTTCAAAACATTTTTCCATTCCAGAGAGCCCATATTACGCAACATATCATTTCTGCCGCAAAGTCAATTTTTCACATAAATCTTCATGCCACCTACTCCAACAATTATGTTCACTTCCATGTTGGATCTCTGGAAACTGCAGTCTAAATTCATATATATACTTTTCATTATGAAGATTAGTTTTCTCTTTGTTAATATTCGATCATTTTTCAACATAGACGTTTATTAGAAGCTCTGTTACTCGAGGAACATATCAATGTATTTGCACTCAATGAAACAGCGTTGAAACCAAATATATTAGCTCGCATTCCTGGATATCTACTACTACGTCATGATTATCATGACCACATGGCTCGTGCCCAAGGTGGAGTCGCAATAGGACATTCTCCAAAATATCCGATTAGAACATATACCCCACAAGCTTTCGACAATATCCCGGAATACCTTCTTTGTTCCATATACTTCCCATCAATAACCATAAATTTCAGCACAATCTATATTAGACCACGCCAACCTATACCGATAGAATATTTCAGATACATAGCGAATACCCTTTCCAATATCATTATCATGGCAGATATTAATATCCACAGTCGGAGTGCTCGAGAGAAAGATGAATTTCAACAGTATATAACTGATCATCATCTTTATATGCATGTTCTTCCTAAGCACACCAGGCCTATAAGCCAAACTACACCAGATGTTGTCATTACATCTCTGAATCTCATAAATAAGTGCCAGCTTGAAGTGCTTGATTCTATTGGTAGTGACCATCATCCAGTTAAATTAACGTTAACATATGGACTTCCAGCTCGTCCTGTTATTGCGCCTCGCTCTGTCTTGAGATACGATAAGGCTCATTGGCCTGAATTCCGACAAGAAATTGAGGATACTCTTCATAATGTAACACCACCTACGAATGATATCGACCTCGCTTCTTGTCTCAATACTATAACTACTGCAATACAACATAGCTCTCAACATCACATTCCAATAGAACAAGTTCATTCTTATAAACCGAAATTGCCTCCAAGCTACCTCGCACTTGCACAGAAGGCGCGACAACATCTTCGCGATTATTATCGAACAGGAAACCGTGAATCTCTTCAGCACCACCGTCAATGGCAACGCACAGTTAAGAACTATCTGGATGCATATAAACGCAGGAATTGGATTAAAACCTGTACCAACTTGTCTGAGGATGCACATCCTTCTCGATATTGGAAGCGTTTCAATCAACTTTCTGGAAAGAACACCAAAACTACCTATCCTCTCATTGACCATGGCACACCTCTGTTTTCGGATCAAGATAAAGCAAACGCCTTTGCTACTCAGTTACAGTCAGTATTTACTCCCTCTGCCGCTTCCACACGTTCAGAACGGATAAATATATCTAGCATCCCTGCTCTGCAGCCCTCCACAGAGCATGTCATAGATCCGGAACATCCTCTTACAGCACCTATCACCACTGCTGAACTTCACACCGTACTAAAGAGGAAAAAGAATACAGCACCAGGAATAGATAACATCTCTTACCGTCATATCCAAGAAGCTCCACAATCATTACTGGTCCTCCTTGTTGCAATCTTCAATTTCATCCTACAAACTGGTTACTATCCACTGGAATGGAAAGTATCGAAGGTCTGCATGTTTCACAAACCAAATAAGCCTATACATTCTGTCAGCTCATATAGACCAATCCAACTTACTTCAGTGTTCAGTAAGCTACTAGAGAAAATTCTCGTGTGCCGGCTTCATTCATATCTGGAAGAACGCAACATACTACCTATTCATCAAGCAGGCTTCAGGCCACGTTTCTCAATTAATGACCAATTGCTTCGCCTTAGCACTATAATCACAAACCAGTATAACAAAGCATTCCCATCATGTCTTATACTCATGGATTTAGAAAAGGCTTTTGATAAGGTTTGGCATAATGGACTAATTCAAAAACTTCAGTCACTCAACCTTCCTATGTGCTATTTGAGGCTCATTCATTCTTTTCTTACACATCGTATTGCTTACGTCACTGTTGGTAATGTGCTCTCTTGGCCTATATTTCCGTTTACTGGAGTTCCTCAGGGATCAGCTCTTAGCCCCTTACTTTATATACTTTATTCTTCCAACATACCTCCAACTTAAACTACCATATCCCACATGGCTCACCTATGAATACATCTCCTTTCCGAAAATTACTGAACATCTGGCAGAACTACGTATTAGATACGTCAACTCTCGCATACACACAGGTCATCCGCTCTTTTTAGACATCCTTCACTCCGACGCTCTCACCGACTCCACCTTTCGGTACAAACTTTCACCATTAAATATATTTATATCTATATATATCAACAACACGCACCTGACACCGGACGAACGAGAAATCTACGACATTTATTTCATTGGTGATCATATTCCTCATCTTTTTCCATTATTGCACAGAGATCCTCACCATTAACAAGGGCTTCCACCTGTGTTCATCAGTCCCGAGTCGCCCCGGGACAGAAGATATAACCCTGCATCTGTCTGATTAACACATTTATGTTTGTGACGTTCTAGCACTTCATCTCATTTCTCATCTTCATTACTTTACAATTTCTCTGGCCACATGTTGCACCTATTCCTTATCTTTGATTCTCTTGCACTATATCATATATATATGTTTTTTGCACTATATCATTATGTACTGTTACAGTTATTCTAGTTATATATATTATGTTTATTAGCATTAATAAAAATAAATGTAAAATGTTGATATGAAATTAAATGATGACGAGTTCACAACCCTCTTAATAGATGTTCCACTTCAGCTGATAATAAAGAATACCTCATAGCCCATCCCCTACCTTTTATTGCACCTATTTTTGTATATAAGAATCACATGCCAAAGAGAGGGCGTAACCCTCTGAGCGGCAGGAGGATAAAATCTATTACCCACAGACTCGAATTCTCTCTAAGAGTAATTATAATGTCTCTTCCTCCTTAACTAACAAAAAAAAAAATTAGAGTTAGACGTTCCAACGAAAACGGACGAATATTACACCGGTATCTGCACACATCTCCATTCATTGCCTATGGGCCACCTGATCCAACTCACCATCCTAAAGCAGGCGGAGAACCGGATGTGTTGGACATAGTTCTAAGCAAAGATACCATCTTAGCTACACGTCCTTACGTGATCTCAGCACTGGATTCAGATCATGATCCGGTCCTTTTCAAAATTTCGCATCATCATATCTCCCGTCCTGCACCCGCTCATATCTCCCGAACTACGAACTGGGATGTCTATAAGCAGGAATTAAACTCTTTACTCGACATAGCCGCTCGTCCAAATTCTCCTGCGGAAATTGATCAGGTGGTCGCCCATCTCACACTTGCTCTACGTACGGCTGACTCCCTTAGCACATCAATAATTCCTGACTCGCAGTCCGATCCACACTGTGACTCTCCAGTACTTCGTCTTTATATCCATCTCAAACGCTGGGCTCGAAGTACTTGGCAGCGCACTAGACATCCAGTCTACAAAACACTATGGAACACCTTAACGTGCAAAATCAAGACAATCACTAGAAGACAAACCGAGCAGTACTGGGAGACACTTTTTCGTGGGGTCACACTTAATGACACTAAAATCTGGCAGTATTCCCGCCTTTTCCAGCGCCGAGAGACTTCTCGTCAAACTCAAATACTGGTCCGCATGGGGTCATACATAACGACCAAGGGCAAGCAGACCTATTTGCTGCATCTCTAGAGCGCCAGTTTACACCTAATGCGACTCCTGTCGTTCCTCACATTCGGCAGGACGTTCGGGCCACTATGCGCATGCTCCATTTTCAACCAATACTTCCCCTGCCTGAGGTCGTAACACCAAGGGAAGTTGAACGTCAAATTTGTCACTTGTCCAACAAAAAAGCGCCTGGAGTTGATCAGATCCTCCCAGAACTACTGAAACATGGGACACGGAAGCTACTCCTCTATCTTGCTGCTTTATTTACAGGCATCCTTCAGGTTTGCTACTTTCCTCGTGCTTGGAAAGAAGCGAAAGTCATTCTTCTCCCTAAACCAGGTAAAAATCCGACTCTCCCAGAAAACTATAGACCAATTAGACCTATTATCTCATGTGAGCAAACTCTTCGAACGAGTGCTTCTCGCCCGACTTCACGAGCACGTCACCACTCTAGATATACTCCCCCACCATCAATTTGGTTTTCGTGCTAACCACAGCACAACAAGCCAATTAGTGAGGGTAGTCGACCATCTGACTACCTCTTTTAATCGACGACAATATATTGTAGGTGTATACCTTGATATCTCGAAGGCGTTTGATAAAGTGTGGTTACCAGGCCTCATTTATAAACTTCGCTTACAGGGTTTCTCTTTACCTTATCTCAATCTCCTCACTTCATACCTCTTTCATCGCTTTTTCCATGTCTCTGTGGGACAGACAAAGTCTGCTCCCAGAGCGGTCCCGGGTTCGATTCCCGGTGGGGTCACTCGGTCGAAAAAGTGTAACACGCTTTTTCAGGCCAGCCACCCTGAATGAGGTTTTCCTGGGTTTTCCTCATTCACACCAGGCAAATGCCGGGGTGGTACCTAACTTATAGGTCCCAGGCCGCCTCCTTCCCTCCCCAATCCTTTCTTCCTTCCCTTTCCCCGGATTGTGTGCTCGCTGAGGGACGTCATCCCTCAAATCGTGACGGGCTAAATGGCCTTAGATGCCGAAAGCCCAGAAATCTAAATCCTAAATCCTAAAGTCTGCTCCCAAACCAATTCAAGCTGGTGTGCCTCAAGGCGCGGTTCTTTCGCCTCTGCTTTACACCTTATACACCGCAGACTTACCCATTGTGCCACACTGTTTTCCTGCAACATACGCCGATGACACTGCTTTCTTTACGAACAGCAGCAATCTTCGTCTTTGCTACCACTACATGAAGCGCCAACTCAACGTCTTTCAACGTTGGGCTACCATCTGGCGCCTAAAAATCAACGCGGATAAGAGCGTTGCAGTCTGCTATAGCAAAACACGCAGCAGAGCCATCCATCGTTTATACTATGACAACATTGAAGTTCCGCACCGTCTGCATGCTAAATACTTGGGAGTTATATTAGATCGAGGCCTTACTTTTGGTCTTCATATCAGGGACATTAAACACCGAGCCCTTCGAAAATTGTCTGCCCTCTATACTATTCTGCGTTGCAGTGCCTTAAGTCATGAAACAAGACTCCACGTCTTTAAAATGGTAATTTTGTCCACAATCACCTACGCATGTCCAGCATGGCAACTTGCGGCACTCTGTCACCTGCGCACGATCGAGAGTGTGCAAACCAGGGCAGCTCGTATCATAACAGGCCATGACCGATATACGCGTAACCGTCAACTTTTAGAGGACTTAAACATATATCCTATCCGGGACGTGTTACATCAACACCATACTCGTTTCTGGGCCAACCTCCCCCGCCACGTCAACCCCGCTATAGCAGCCATTGGCACAGCGCATACACACCGACGAACTTACAGGACGCCACGGTTGTAGCATAACTATTTACCCACACTCTCCCCCTCACTGCGACAGTTGGAGCTGAAGGTCACATGACGTCGTCGTATCTCATATTCTAACTCACCCCCCACAGGTTTATTCATTTTCTTTTCTATAGCTGTCATCGAGTCAGGGACTTTTGTCCGATACTCGACACAAAACCACACTTTCAAGCTAAGCTAAGCTAAGCTAGAGTTATATATATAGATACTCTCGATCGATATTACATTCGATCTTAACAGCTGTGACGTACCAGTCGTCAGAACAGCTGCATTTTGATATCCTTCCTGTTCCTCATCCCGGGCTTTTTTCTGCGTCATTCCTTTGAGCACTACTCTCCAGACTAATCAAGCCAAGGGTGTGTAGTGCTACGGGTTTGTCCAGAGAACTGTTCCAACCTTGGTGGCTATCCAAACGGGTCACCTTACCTACATCATCTTTCATAATCATCACACACTGCATCTCGTTCGTTTTTCAATCTAGGGGCTTCGGCCCGCTTCCTGCTCTCCATGGCGGATCCACCTCAGATCACTGGGGCTTCGATGGATGGTCGGCATGGCGGACTACCTCCAGTATTCCTCGCCCCACTGGCTCAAGCCACAAAGGTGGAAAAGCGAAAGGATAGCACACGACATCGCAGAGCTTCTGAACGCTCAACTGCCTCCACCATCTCGAACGCCTCAAGTCGATCGCGATCGCCAATTCATTCCGAGAGCTATGCTGAGCGTTTAGTAAATTCACCGCCTGCTAAGAAACAGCATCTAAGTCAAACACCTTCAGTTGTCATGGACGCCGAAATTGCTCATTCTTCATCGTCATTTCGACATCCGAACAATCATCAAGTCATCCCACCAGGACCAGAGCTTCATTGTTTTCTTCTCCAAAACTTTGATCCGAAATACGACAATGTCAAGTACGTAGTTCTTCAACTTCGTAAATACCTTCCAAGTATCAATCTTACTCAAGTCGTTAAATCTCGCAACGGGATAATCCTTAAATCCACAGATCCACACTTCGCTACTACCATCCGCAACAAGGCATCTTTTGAAATCTTTGGAAAGAACGCTAAGATGGACACACTCAGTTCCTCTCGCCGTAAACAACCACCACCTCCGAAAAAGCCTCCTCTTCTCTCCGTTGTTATTAGGGGTGTTGATCCCACATACACGGACGAAGAAGTTTTCGAAGAGTTGAAATTGGAGGGCTTCACCATCACGAAAGTACTTCGCATCCGAAACGATCAGGGGCCCACTTATATGATGCGCGTCTTAACATCTTCGCAAGAGACAATTGACACCATGCTTGCACACGGTGCTCTGATCTACAAAAGACGTCATCGTGTGGAACCTTCTCGGTCATCCCCGCCACTTCCGCTTCGCTGCGAAAGGTGCCAAGCATATAATCAGCATACCACTGCCAACTGTCGCAACACTGCTATATGCGGCTACTGCACAGGCACTCACCCTACACGTACGTGTCCAAATTTAGAACTTCCACCCCGTTGTGCTACGTGCAACGAACAACATCCTACCTATAGTTACAGATGCAAAAGAAAACCTCAACCTGAAACTACTCGCCCTGAATTGGTAGCACCCCTCAGAACCCATGATTCGTCAACCAACACTGATTTCCCCATTGATTCAACTCCCGTTACTATAGATAAACTTCTCGCATTTACCACACTTGCCTTGCAGAACATTCACCCTTTTATCCGTCCACACATCCTCCAACAAATCATCCACGCTGTCCGTATCATCTTCCACGTCTCTTTCAACGCAACATACTCTAATACCGTTGCTCATTTTCATACGTCACATCTTCCGACTTCTTCTTAACAGCCAACTCTTACTGCATATCATCATGGCTTTAGTGTTTCTCTTTCTTAATATCCGATCCTTTTTCAAAAACAAACTTCTCTTCGAAACGCTTCTACTAGAAGAAAAAGTTAATGCATTTCTACTCAATGAAACCTTTTTCAAACGATCGGATACTAGCCATATAGCACGCTATAACATCCTCCGTTGTGACAACACCATTCCCGCTCAGCGAGCAAACGGTGGAGCAGCAATCGGCTTTTATCACAACCTTCCATATAGACGTCATTCTAGCCCAATTCTCAATCTCCCTGAGCACGTAATAACTACATTATATTTCCCGAGTATAGCCATCACACTCATTACTATTTACATCAGACCAGGTCATCCGATTTCTCTTAATCTTCTACAAGATATATCCAATACATATAAGCATTACATCATCATGGCAGATATAAATCTTCATAGTCGTTCAGATAACGAACGTACCATGTTCACGCAATTTGTTGGTTCAAATACAACAGGCATCATTCATGCTTTACCATCCCCATCTCGCCCTGTTTCTCAGACAACTCCTGATATAGTAATCACAACCAATACTCTTGCTTCCCATTGCACCGTTGACGTTCTAGCACTACTTGGCAGTGATCACGCACCTATTAAGCTGACGTATCGTCATACCCAGGCCACTAAATCTGCTCATCTACCACCTCCACGGCCAACACTTCGATACGATAAAGCTGATTGGCACAAATACCGCGACTACATCTCTCAGTCTTTACAACATCACACACCACCTGCTACAGAAGAGCAACTTTACGACAGCATCACTACTATAAACTCGACTCTTAGCCGTGCCTAACTGTATATTCCGACTACTTACTCTACTCCCTATAAACCACATCTTCCACCTCAATACTTATCCATGATTCGTCGCTCCCGTCAGCTATACCGTGATTACCTCCGTACTAGAAACCCTGAAACCCTCCATCATCACACTCAACTACAACGCACTGTTCGCAATTACATCAAAGCGTGCAAACTGCGGAATTGGGTTAAGACCTGCAATAATCTCAACGAAACCAGTCACCCAACCAAATTCTGGAAACGATTCAATGCTCTCTGTGGCAAGTACACCAAGCCTTCTTACCCTCTTCTTCATAATAATGTACCACTCCAAACTGATCTGGAGAAAGCTAACGCCTTCGCAGACTATTTGCAAGATATTTTTACACCTGCAGCATCCTCCACTCGCATCACTCCACATCCAACAAATCGCCTGAATCTCGCATCTCCTCACTTACAGCCCGACGTCACTCATTCCCTTCCGCCTCATCCTCTTACTACATCTGTTACTACCGCTGAAATCCTGGCTGTTGTTAATCGTAAAAGAAATTCCGCCCCAGGCTTTGATAATATTACATATCGCCACATTAAAGAAGGTCCATTATTGCGTCTCAATCTTCTTGCACTCATCTACACATTCATCCTTCGAACCGGCTTTTTCCCGACAGACTGGAAAACTTCCAAAACACTCATGTTTCTGAAGCCTAACAAGCCTCCTAGTGATACATCGTCTTACCGTCCTATCCAGCTGACATCCACTTTTAGTAAAGTCTTGGAGCGCATCATCGTTAAAAGATTACATCCCTATCTCGAAACTAAACATCTTCTTCCCATTCACCAAGCAGGATTTCGCCCTTCATATTCAATTAACGATCAGCTTCTTCGCCTCACCAGTCTCATCACCTCCCATTATAATTCCATCAAGCCATCTTGCCTTCTGTTGTTTGACCTGGAAAAAGCCTTTGACAAAGTTTGGCACCTGGCACTTCTTTACAAGCTCAATCATCTTAAACTTCCCGTTGCTTATATTCGTTTCATCTATCACTTTCTGGTTGGTCGCATATCTTACGTCTCCATTAATGGGCAGTTATCTCATCCCATTTTTCTTTTGTCGGGTGTACCTCAAGGTTCAGCTCTCTCACCTCTTTTATATATACTTTTTTGTAGCAGATTTTCCTCCACTTCCTCCTGATATATATCTTTTTCAATATGCAGATGACACAGCATTGCTGGCCTTAGGAAAGACTATTCGCCAGATAAATCAGGACCTGCAGGAAGCTATTAACCGTTTCACTCGCTGGTGCACTAAGTGGAGTCTCTCTATAAATGCGACCAAAACACAAGCCATCACTTTCATTCCACCACGCAAACGCTCCAAAGTCCACAGAAACCCATCATTGCTTTCTCTTCACGTTCATGATACTCTCATAGCTCCTACTCGCAAAGTTACCTATCTTGGCATAATCTATGATACACATCTCACATGGAAACCATATCTTCAGAAGATCGTGGCCAAAGCTTACCAACGTTTGAATCTTCTCAAGCGCCTCACCGGCACTACCTGGGGCCTTAAACCACATACAGTTCTCAATACGTACAAAGCTTTCCTGCGCCCGGTTCTTACGTACGGTTTTCCTGCTTGGATTGCTGCTCCACCCACCTTTTACGAAAAACTGCGCATACTAGAACGTCATGCATTCCGAATCGCACACCGCATACAGCTCCCCAGTCCGACCCGAGCACTATATTATCTTATCACTTTTCCAAGCATCACACACCATATTGAATCTCTTAGGCTGAAATTCATCACTGTCCGATATACCTCTCACCATCCTTTACTCATGGATACTATGCGTCATCATGAACTCCACCCTGTCCGTACTCGCTATGCCCATTCTCCACTCAGTCTGCTTTTCACTTTATACCGCTACACTCTACCACCTGACCATCCGGATTTGTATCTGCTCGAAGACTACCAAGTCCATACTCATCTACATCACATCTTTCCATCCTTCACTGCACGGTGACACCTCTTGTTTCTAACAGGGCTCCCTCCGTCTTCATCAGCCTAGAGATGCCCCTAGGCAGAAGATAACACACATTTGTCTTACTAACATACCCTGTGTTGTCCTGTGTATCGCACATCGCTCCATCTCTCATTCTCAATTCCATCAATCTGGTAGTCTAACTTTCACTTAATCAATAGTCATATACCTGTATAGTAACGTTTTACTCTTTGTCTACTTATATACTTTATCTCATCCTAATTTTTGTGCTTAAATTTTTCTCGTGATTTGCTCTATTATCTCACTTAGGTATATTTCTATCATTTCCTTTTTTATGTTCAGTCCAATAATATGCTATGTTCTTTATGTTATGTTCTTTACATTATGTTCATATATTAATGTAGAACTCCTCCTACCATTTACATATGATTATGATCGCAAAGGTCATAATGTCCTAGTTCTGGAACCAAAATAAATAAAAATTAATAAATTCCTCTTAGCCCAGCCATGCCTTCTTCCTCTACCACAATTCCTCAAATTCTCTCACCTCAGAGAGGGTGTAGCCCTCTAAAAAGACGCTAGCCTATGGCTAGCAAAAAAAAAAATAGAGTTATACACATCATCGAACCTAGCCTAGCTGGGAAGTGTTAATGTGCCCTCGAGGATATTGTGTAGCACACGCACAATTAAGACCAGCACGCATACGCTCTCTCTAGGATTGACAGTACTTTTCAGTGCTGGAGGGTGACATCTTTCACCATCTCATTTTTTCTACATCATTTTGTCTGATCATTGTTGTTTTCTTCTCATATTGCACTGGCTTCGGCCATTCCGCAGTCTTCGCGATCCGTGGGTGTGTCCCCTCTGAACTCAATGGAATGCAAGGGGACCAAACCCAGAACGGGTCCCAATTCTCAGAAACGATCAGGTGATACACTGCAATCGCAAAGTCAGAAAAAACAACCTCGATCATGTTCTCCGTTCAGTCAAGCATCTGAAAGTGACCTCTATGAACAAGCTATGGACATCGCTTCAAACAAACCTCCAGCAACCTTCAATTATCTTCTTACTAATGCTGACACCAAATACTCTAACCCTAAGCATATCTTAATCCAACTCATGAAATACTACCCGAGAGCCAATGTATCAGAAATAGTCTTCACTAAAAACGCAATCATCATTCAATCTCCAGACCAAAACTTCGTTTCTACAATCCGGAACAAAGCAGGCTTTCACATTTTTGGTGACAAAGCAAACATCCAAGCACTCTCACAAACCAGGAAAAAGCTACCACCACCACCTAGACGACAGCCCATGTTCTCAGTAGTGATAAAAGGCGTTCCACCAGGCTATTCAGACGAAGAAATCCTAGACGAACTACAACTCGAATGTAAATGAAGTACATAAATGCATCCGCATCAAGTGTGAATCAGGCCCCACCTATCTTGTACGAGTTCTTACACAATCCAAAGACACAGTAGACGATCTGCTTCAAAATGGTGCCTATGTTTATCGCAGACGCCACAGGGTTGAACCATCTCGCACATCATCCCCACTTCCTATACGCTGCGACCGATGCCAGACATATGCCTCACACCTAACGAAAAATTGTCCTAACTCACCCCGCTGTGGACACTGTAATGAAGACCATATAACCAACAACTGTCCAAACCTTAAAAAAACACCTCTCTGTAATACTTGCCATCAACAACATCCAACCTACAGCTACAAATGCCACCAAAAACCTGCTCCACCAACTGACAAACCTGAACTCTCACTCGCAAGCCGCACTACCGATTCCACTACAACTCCTACAAACTCCTTAAGAGAACCCGTAACAGTAGAAGACTTGCTTCGCTTCACGACGCTCGTTCTACAAAATATCCATCCTTTCTTACGCCCTCACATTCTTATGCAGGTCGACCAAATCGCTCAACAATTATTTGGCATACAACTGTCTGCCACTTATACAGGTCCACATGCTCACGTTTCTATAACATCTACCAAAACAGATCCAGAATGGCCATCTCTGTAAATACAAAATCCATCCAAACAACCTTTCTCATGTTATCAATTACCATGGCAGTCACCTTCCTCTTCCTTAACATTCGATCTCTTGTCACTCACAAAGCAGTTTTTGAACAACTTCTCCGAGAAGAAAAAGTACAGGCTTTTACTCTAAATGAAACTTACCTCAAACCTACCGATTATATCCGCATTCCTCAGTTTCAATTACAACGCCATGACTGTCCTAGACCTTATCAACGAGCGAATGGTGGCACAGCAATTGGAACCTATCATACTATTCCCTTCCGTCCTCATACTTTCCCAAATCCACATGATCTCCCAGAATATTCCATAGTCACACTATATCTTCGAACAAAAATCATTACTCTTTGCACCATATATATTAGACCAGGCCACCCTATTCCCTACGAATTTTTTCAATACATCGACAACACGTTCAGACATTATATAATCATGCAGACATCAATATTCATAGTCGTCCACAGACAGAGAAACATTTTCAAAACTACATTTCTAATATTCTAGCTGTCGACTACCATCATCTCCCATCGCCATCACGTCCAATAAGCAATACCTCACCCGACATAGTGATCAGTACTCCTTCTCTTACTATTCACAACCTCCGAGTTCTACCACCTTTCGGCAGCGATCATGCTCCGATACTCCTTGATCTTCTTATCACCACACACCCCAAAACACAACCCCCACCAATTCACATCTTTGATTACACTCATGCGAACTGGACTAATTTTCAAAACGATCTCACAACCTCATTGCAAAATCTACAGGAGCCCGCTAGTGAAGAAGAACTATATAACCTTGTGGACCAAATCACAACATCCCTTGACACAGCCACCCAAACCAACATCCCTCTTCGTACACGTCATCCGCACAAACCTCCAATACCTTCACAATATCAGTCTATCGTTGCAGCTTCTAGACGCTCTTTCCGTGACTTCCAACGTACACGCAATCCTATATCATTAGAACACCATCGTCGCTGGAATCGCATGCTCCACAATTACTTAGATGCCTACAAACGAAAACGTTGGATCTCAGCCTGCAACACTCTATCCACTACCTCGCACCCTACCAAATTCTGGCAAAAATTTCATCAGTTAACTGGCAAAAACCGTCATACTTCATACCCTATCATCTCCCATAACAACCCTCTTCAAACCGATACTGACAAAGCAAATGCTTTCGCCTCTTTCTTTCAAGACATTTTTACCCCAACCGCACAACCACTTCATCCAAATCTCACCCGCCGAGTGGAACATCTCGCAAACCCGCACGCTCCTCACCTCCAACCCAATCTTCACCACCAACTTACCGCTTCTCCTCTTAACGATATCATAACTCCTGAAGATATCTCCTCCGCCATCCGATCAAAACGAAACAAGGTCCCCGGCTTTGATCACATTACCTATAAACTCATCAAATCATCTCCTCCCATCCTCTTTTCACTTCTCGCAATCATCTACAACTTCATTCTTTGCACCGGATTTTACCCTCCCCAATGGAAAATCTCCAAAACTCTCCTTTTCATATAACCAAACAAACCTCCTACTGCACTCTCATCATACCGACCAATCCAACTAACATCAGTCCTAAGCAAAATCTTTGAACGCATTCTAGTTAGTCGTCTGCATACTCATCTTTCCGACCATAATCTCATACCTCTACATCAAGCCGGCTTTCGACCACATATTAGTATTTCTGACCAGCTTCTGCGCCTCACCACTGCTATAACAAATCATTATAATACCTCAAAACCATCTTGTCTGTTACTGTTTGATCTGGAGAAGGCTTTTGACAAAGTTTGGCATGCCAGCCTCATCGCAAAACTTCACTCCTTCAATCTTCCTATCTCATACATCCGATGTATACTTTCTTTCCTTTCTAATCGCATGACTTATATTAATATCAACCAATCCCTTTCCTATCCGATCTTTCTTCACTGTGGCGTCCTTCAGGGATCTGTCCTTTCACCTCTTCTATACATTTTATATGTCGCCGACATTCCCCCTCTCCCACCAAATGTCTCAGTATACCAATATGCAGATGATACCGCTTTTCTTGCCACATCTAATACTGTTCAAAACATAAATAAAACACTTCAGCAGGCAATTGACGCCTTTACCTCCTGGTGTTCCAAATGGCGCCTCACCATCAATTCACTCAAAACACAAGCTCTTATTTTTCTCCCACCTCGCTGCCGCTCACGCATCCATCGCAATCCTTCACTTCTTCACCTTAATGTAAACGGCACTTTCATCCGCCCATCATCACAAGTTACCTACCTTGGGATCATCTTTGATTTTAAACTCAGTTGGAAACCTCAACTACAAAAGATACGATAACAGGCAACGAACCGCTTAAACCTCCTCCGAAGGCTAGTGGGCACAACCTGGGGCTAACATACCGAAACAGTCATTACGACCTATAAAGTATTCCTGCGACCTGCTCTCACACATGGCCATATTTGCAGGATTTCTGCCCCTGATGAACTATATAATAGACTCGCCATCTCCGAAAGACTTGCTCTCCGACTTGCTTATCGTATCAAACTACCAGCACCGACTGCCGACCTCTATCGCCGAATCAACTTTCCAACAATACTTCCACACTTAGAAGCACTTCGCACTAAATATATTATAAAAGTCACTGCAGAAGGAAATCCGATATTCCTTGACACCTTTGAACAGGATATCATACATGATACGCCCCCACGTCACCAAGCCACTCCTCTAAAACATCTTCTCACTTTATACCATAACACACTAGACGACGATGACCCCCAAAAGGCCGACTTTGCCATCTATCATCCACCTCATCTTAGTCCATGCATTTATCCATCTTTGCACTAGTGTTCCATCAATGTTGCTAGCAGCGGGCTTTATCTGTCTTCATCAGCCCTGTGACGCCCCAGGGCAGAAGATAACCATTCACTCGTCCATACTAACATTACCCTCGTGTTTGTGACGTCTACCTGCACTTCACCTCATCTCTCATAAAAAAATAAAAAATTAAAAAAAATAAAAATAAAAAAAACTAAAAAAATAAATAAATAAAAAAGATGCCCAAAAATAAGAATGAAATAAAAGAAAAGAAAATAATGCTCCAAACCCTCAGTGGCAAAGATGCCCATAAATAAGAATGAAATAAAATAAAATAATGCTCCAAACCCTCAATGCCCCCTATAAATAAAGCAAATTCCCCATATTTATAATCCTCGTCCCGAAGAAAGGGCGTAACCGTTTGACCGGCTTAACCCCCAAAAAATGTAGAGTTATCTTAACTACGTCCATTTCCATACATCTCCACAAGAGACAGCCGTTTAACTCTGTACATTATGGATTTAGTCTTTCTCTTCCTTAATATCCGCTCTCTACCCAAGAATAAAACTCTATTTGAAGCACTTTTACTTGAAGAACACGTCTCAGCCTTCTTGTTGAACGAGACATTTCTAACGAAAACCATCTCATGTAACATTCCTCGTCATACGCTTGTACGTCACGACAACAGAGCACCAGCATTACGGGCAAATGGAGGCGTAGCAATAGGTTTTCGAAATCACATACCTCATCGCAATCACATTTGTTCCATCCCTCACCTCCCAGAGCATATAATCACTACCTTATATTTCAAGTCTATCATGATCACCTTCGCTACTATTTACGTTCGCCCAGGTCATCCTATTCCACTCGCATTTTTTAGTCACATATCTCACACCTATAAAAATTATATCATCCTCGCTGACATAAACTATCATAGTCGCACTCCTGCTGAACGCATACAATTCTCAGATCATATAACCACTCACACCACTGGCATTCTCCACATTCCTCCGACTCCTACTAGACCTGTATCAAATACCACACCTGACATTGCTATCACTTCAAATACACTTGCTGCTAAAATCACCCTTACAGTTCTGGACCTACTCGGTAGTGATCATGCCCCGATCAAGCTCTCATATCATATGGGAAATGCTCGACCTCACGATGCACCTCCGCCAATTCAAACTCCACGTTTCGACAAAGCTGATTGGAATCATTATCGCAATTATCTTACCACTGCCGTAGCTCATTTGCACCCTCCCAGTTCATCAGATGAGCTTTACACACATATTGAAACGATCACTTCAGAAATCACATATGCATCAGAACTGTTCATTCCCACCACCAGCTCCACCCCTTATCAGCCTAAATTACCTCCGCATTACCTCACTCATATCAAAAGTTCCCGGCAAGCTTATCGGGAATATATAAGAACACGAAACCCCGAAGCTCTTCAACTTCACCATCAACTGCAACGTTCAGTCAAAAACTACATTCAAGCATACAAACGCCGTCAATGGATCAAAACCTGTAATAACCTTACTGACAATGCACACCCTTCACGTTATTGGAAACGTCTCAACGCACTCTGTGGCAAGTACAGCAAAACCCCATATCCTCTCATCATCACGCACCATCTGACCAAGCTAAAGCAAACGCCTTTGCTGACTATCTACAAGACATCTTCACACCATCCCGTCATGACCACATTTTTGCTCATCCAGTCGATCATGTCAACACCGCACATCCTATCCTTCAACCAAATCTCAATCATATTTTGCCGGAGCATGAACTCACAGCTCCAATCACTGTTACAGACATCACAACAGTCGTGCAGCATAAACGAAACTCTGCTCCTGGTTTTGATTCCATCACATATCGTAATATCAAAGAAAGTCCTATTTCTCTACTTCTTCTTCTAGCCTCTATTTACACTTTTATTCTCAGAACTGGCTTTTTCCCCGCTGAATGGAAGATGTCCAAAACCCTCATGTTTCCGAAACCAAACAAACCTCCTAGCACAGTCTCTTCCTACCGACCTATACAACTTACTTCCACTTTCAGCAAAATTCTTGAGCGCATCCTTGTCAACAGACTTCATCCATACCTCCACGCACGTAATCTCATTCCTTCTTTTCAAGCCGGATTCCGCCCGTCTTATTCCATTAACGATCAGCTTCAACGTCTAACAACTCTCATTACAAATCACTATAATTCCGTTCGTCCATCCTGCCTTGTTCTGTTCGACCTAGAAAAAGCATTCGATAAAGTCTGGCACCTTGCACTTATTTTCAAACTCATCAAGCTTAAATTGCCCATGTCTTACATTCGCTTCATTTTCACTTCTTGGCATGCCGTATCACATATGATAATATAAACAACCTTCTATCACATCCTATCTTCCTAAATTCTGGTGTCCCAAAAGGCTCAGCTCTGTCCCCTTTGCTGTATTTACTGTTTGTTTCCGATTTTCCTTCTCTGCCAGACGACGTGTATACTTTCCAGTATGCAGATGATACAGCCTTCCTTGCACTTGGTCGCACCATCAACCATATTAACCTCATCTTACAAGAATCTATGAATCGTTTTTCACACTGGTGTCATAAATGGCACCTCACCATAAATGCTTCGAAAACACTGTCCATAGTATTTCTGCCGCCACGCAAACGCTCCAAGACCCACAGAAATCCATCACTTCTTTCTCTAAAAATTCAAGATACAGCGATCCGTCCATCCAAAACTGTTACTTACCTTGGTATCGTTTTTGACCACCATCTCACCTGGCTTCCTCATCTTAATTACATCAAAACCAAAGTATATAATCGTCTGAATCTCCTTAAACGTCTCACTGGCACAACCTGGGGCCCCACCTCAATCATGGTTCTCAACACATATAAAGCATTTCTCCGCCCTGTCCTTACATACGGTTTCACCGCTTGGCTCTCAGCTCCTACCTCGTACTACTACAAACTTGCAACATTTGAACATCATGCCTTCCGCATTGCCTACCGCATTTCTCTTCCCAGTCCGACTAGATACCTATATTCACTCATTACTTTCCCTACATTACTTTACCACCTTGAATCTCTTCGCCTCAAGTTCATCACTGTCCGATATATGCAGCAGCAACCACTTCTACTCGCCACTATGCACTACCTTGCCAATTCATCTGCTCGCCCTCGATATTACCCTCTCCCTCTCAATTTGCTGTTTACATTATACTGTTATACCTTGCCACCAAATCATCTCGACCTAGAACTATTGCAAGATCATCGATTGCATGTCCATCTTCCTCATATTTTTCCCTCGCATCAAGCACAGTGATTACCCTCTGTACCTAACAGGGCCTCCCTCGTCTTCATTGGCCTAGCGTCGCCCCTAGGCAGAAGATAACCCGCATTTGTTCTGCTAACATTCCCTACGTGTTGTGGCGTCATCTGCACTCATTTCATCCCTCATGATCATCTCTGCAAATAATATACTTTTAATCAACTTGTTCTGTAATCTATAATGTATGTATTGTGGCAGGACTCGATTTTCGAGGAAAATAATTTGTATATTTTTATTTTATTTTTATGTTTATGTCACGAAATCATTAATTAAGGTTATGGGAATTAAATGTTGTATATGTGAGTAAATGCAAGCTGCACAATCTCGCTAATGTTCGTGTCAGCAGTTTATTGTAAACACATGTGTATAAGAATGTCATCGTTGAGAGTCTGGCAATGTAGGAAGGAAATGTTGACAATGTGTCTTTCCTCACATTAGCCAGATTCTAGAAATTGTATAAAGTGAATCTGTAGGATTTCACGAATTTCATGAGATTACGGATGTACGGAGAATTGCTTAGAATCGGGAAATCAGAACGTGTCGAGGGTTGCAGTTTTGAGTTTTGACACATGGAAGGAATTTGTCTCTCCATGTGAAAACGGTGTTACACGTGCCGCAGCAGACGAAAAAGCAGACGATGGTAGTTGAACAACGCCAAACAAAACCGGAGGACGAGAAGGTTTTGAGAGAGTTCAAGGAGAGTGCTAAGAGAGTTCTGAGAGATCAAGGAGAGATCTATGAGAGTTCGAAGACAGTTGAGATTGAACAATTCTTGGAAGTCCATGATTAAGTTACCGTGATCATTCTGGGTTCGAGTTTGGAGAACCACGTTCTATTGAAGAATCAGCCAGATGATAGGAGGAGACAACACTTTGTATTCCAAAACATCATAACGACGCAGAACTTCGGCAGAGACTTGCATTGAGAGGAGCCATACCTCAATGCTCATTTTCGTTTTCCATCAACAAGGAGTTTCAGCTTAAAAGGAGCAGAGTTCGACGCCAGAACGACGTGGGAATACACCAGTTTTATCCAGGTATGTGTGGCACCGAGTCAGAATTCAAAGGCTCAATACTTGATCGTTCTGTACCTGTCTGGCAAATGAATCTGAATATCCGTCATAACTAATATTCTGAGATCTTACAGTTCACTTATAAGCTTAACGAAATACAGTGTTTTATTTTAAATGAAGTGGACGTATCTTTATTTAACTAATCCCCACATGAAAAACCTCTCACAAGTTAATCTTATAGTTTGTCCCACTCATTCTAGATGGTGAGTGGAAGGCGCCTAGTAGCACTCATCTTTGCATCCCCAATTAGGCACAGAGTGGCTAGGTTGTCATGGTGCAGATGCGTTGGGTTAATTTCCCAGTTAAAGAGTTTAAGCGTTTGTAAATTTAAACAATCGTAAATTTAAAAACCCTCCCTACCCGCCCATTTATGGTCAAGTATGTAAAATTAGTAACTTATATATTTGTAAATGAAACCCACCCATCCCACCCTCGCTTCGATTCAGTATAACAGTATAACAAGTGCGACGACTGAGTTCGATTCTCGTCTATATAACAGAAATGTGCATTAGTGATATTTTTATATTTAAATAACGTATTACGTTCATCAAACATAGTAATTTCATGGTAGGTTGTGTTATAATCTTTAGGTTAATAATAATAACACATATAGTGATAATATTACAAGTCTACAACAATAATAATAAGAGAAAAGAAAAATAGTGAAATAATTTTGTTGTTATGTGTATTCAGAACGTATAGAACGTATATAGCACACAGAACGGGATGCATGTATCAGACAGGATCTGATGAGCGGACGACGATTGTCGCTCAAGCGATCAACACGAGTGTAGCCGAGTAGACACGACGGCACACGATTACGTCAAGAGCCGCACGGATTATTTGCTCCGTTTCGAAGTTACGAGCAGAGCAGGCAGAATAACAAAGACAAAACAGTTGTTGTATAATAGATTAAATATAACCTACATTAATCTTAGAAGTAAACTATTTAGTATTTAATTAGTAGTAAATAGTAATAGGTTATTGCAATGTTGTCCTTAAAGAACAATCACAAGGTGCATTATCCTGTTCTTAAAGACAATGGAAAACCTGCGACGATGTTCAGTAAATCAAGGTACTATTCCTTAGATTTAGGAGTTTTAAAATATTTTGCGGAATATTATCCGACATACGACGAAACGAAGGAACAGATGTTTAGAGATAACGTTCTGGGTAGAAGATATAAGAACTATTAGATGATTGAATTCTCAGAGAAGAATTTCAGCGTTGATGATTTGGTAGAATTAGGATTCAGGAGACACTTTTTGTCTATAATTACTGGTATTTCAGAGACAAATACGTTGATACGAAACGCTATATTTTTTGCGATCAAAGAGGATCAACTAAAATATAAAGTATGTGCGTTATTCACTAGTGGTGCTAGTCAAGAACTGGTGAATCAATGGCTTGATCGTTTTAGGAATAGATTTGTCTGCACTCAGGCAGTAAAAATCTCAGATTTTATTAGTACCATAGCGTTATATGAGAAACAAGCAAAAATCGTAGTGGCAAGTGATAAATCGATGCTCGATTTAGTAGCTTTTGCATTGTTCTTTAAACAACGGACACCTTGGCTATCAGCCTAGAGATGACCAAGAAAGTAGAAGAATTTTGTGTATAGATATTAGTATTATTATTATTAGGTAGATATATGTATAGGATAAGGATATATTATTAGTAATTATTAATGTTTTAAGTATTTAGTTTGGTTATTAATTTGATTATAAGATATTTTGTTTTAGTAATAGAGGACATAAGTATATGGGTAGTTATAGTAGTATTATTAATATTGGAAGAGGAAAATCTGACTATCAATTGGTTTTATTGCAGTATGTCTTTATGGCATATAGTTTTAATGTAATTTTAATAGTGACGTAATAAAGAGAATAATAGTAGGTAAGACTATGGAGAAAAGAAAAGCAAAACAAAGGAAATGAAATATGAATGATTTTGTGATTAGTTTTTGCATTAGGATTTTAG
Source organism: Thermobia domestica (assembly GCF_964235325.1). Lineage (NCBI taxonomy): Eukaryota > Metazoa > Arthropoda > Insecta > Zygentoma > Lepismatidae > Thermobia > Thermobia domestica. The sequence continues at coordinate 57,474,180 of NC_137470.1, read as the reverse complement.
ATGTAAGAAAAGGCAAGAATGAAAAAAAAAAACAAGAAATGAATGATGCAATTGAAGTAGATTTAGTCTAGACATAAGTTAAAATTAAGAAATCCTGATAATTAGGCCAAACCTTTCATTAGGGGAAACTCTAATCAGGAAGGAAATCCCATTCTCTTCGAGTTAAAATTGGGCGATTACCGAACGTCGATGAGAATATTTTATTTATTATGCAACATAAGTCTTCCGTGAATGTTGAAAAGAGACACAGGAGTTGACTCGTACATCACGTGAAAGCCGTGCAATTTTTTTTTTTGGTGGAGATATCCTTCATTTTTAGCTAGTCCCTTAGCGTAAGATTAAAATTAAGATAGAAATAATTAGTGAGTAAATCATTCGACATTTTAGGGAATACTAGGATAGTCAGAAGAGAGAGAGATGTTAGTATTGCATCTAGAATATAGTAGAAATAGAAGATAGTTATATTCTTCTTGTTATAATATAAAAATTGTCTAGATTAATCGATTCAGTTGTATTAGTTAGGAAGAAAGAGGAAAAAGAGTTGGATTTAGGAATGTGAGTATTGAGAAGAAGGAAATTTTAGTGAAGATAGATTTAGAATGTAAATAATCATAGACGGTAGACGTAAAGAAATAACCACCAGTAGATCTATAACATAGACTATAATTAATAATAAATGTGGATAGAGAGAAGAAGAGAGAAATAATAAATAATGAATAATGTTTAATAAGTAAATAAGAGTAATAAGATAGAAGTAAATAATGAGTTTATAGAATAAGCATGCATCGACGAATAGATATATAGATAAATATGTATGCATATATTAGCGCTAGGAGTACTCCATGAGAATATAAGAAGTAGATATAGATATATATATATGAATAAAGCGCAAGAAAAGAAGAAAATGGAGAAATGTTATCGGGGACATGCAGAGGATTTTTCCTGCAGACGAGAAGCCCTGAACAGGTTTAGTACTGATTCGAGTTGGAAATATGAAGTAGTTTTAGACTTTCTTCGATAGTAATCCTTCTCACACGCTATAGGCCCTGTCGGCAATTGTTAAAATAATGTAATAATTTAATATGTTAATGTAGAAATAAGTATAGTATAATAAGTTAAGAAGATTAATAGTAATAAAAGTAAGATGAAGTGTTAACCTAGTGTAATTGTTGCGGAATGGCCATCCTAGACAATGTAAGTAGGCAAATAAGTAAATGAGTAAATAATAAATAAATAAATAGTCTATGGTTATGATCTAAGAGAATAAATAGTCACGTCTTCGATATTGAGAAAAAAAAAGAGGAATCACGTCACGATAATTCTATCAAAGTTAGGTATGGAGAAGAATTAAGTTTTAAATTTTTGAAAACCGGTCAGATTTTGTAAAACCTTGTATATAGATAGTTATAAATATGCTAACTGTAGCCAATTGTTGATTGAGATGATACGGCAAGTCAGGCTGCCGTATTTAACAACCAAAGCCTTCAGGATTTTTAGGAAATGGAAAATCCATCATTTTTCTGAATCGCAATCAATTTTTGTATGCAGTTAACAAGTGTTAGGGATAATAATAATTATAGGTTAAGAACAAGTAAATAGACATAGTATTTAAATAAATATATATTCGCGTGTAAATTTTTTTTTGGTACTTACCCATATAGATAATCCAGTAAATAGTCCATTGTGTAATCCTGTGTAATGTCCATAAAGGAATTATATCCATTTAAGTATATATCACATATTAATCAATAACATTTTCACTTTTAAACATTTTATCACTTTATAATATTTTTAATTTTTAATATATCACATTTTGAATATTTTAATCACGAACGGATATGCCAGATTGGTAGAGTAATGGTTGAGTACTAGTATGAATTTTGAATATCGGTAACACTACTACAGTGCAAGAGATCCCGCACGCAATCCCACGAATAGATGTCAAGAATTGGAACATTTTAGTGAATCCCAATAAACATTCGACGTAGATAAGAACATTCACGTACATCATGTGAAATAGTGGTTTTGTAAAATAAAGTGTTTTAAAACGAATAATGTAATAATTGCAATGGAATATTAGCACTCGATATTATCCAGTCAACGGTGACGCGTGAACAGAAAGGCAGGAAGTTAAGTTAACCTTGACAAGCTTGATTGAAAAACTGTTGATCTTGCAGTTACCATCCTGGAAGTAGATTCAGGATATCCAATGCCCTGCGGCAGGATTTTCTTTCCGTTCATGTTAAAATGTCAGTGAATAAAATTTTCATGAAAATAAAACAATAATATTTTCAAGTTTTACAGTGCAAATGTGAATATATTAACTGACTATGTTCTAAAAAACTATGTTATAAGTTTTTGTTTTAGATTTCCATTCACATAGCGGTGGATGTTGAACCATTACTGATACGGCCAATAAATTCATTGGTTGGCACGTATGGACAGTCAGAGTAATGGAAGTTTTGGTAATATGACACTCTAAAAGCGTTGTCGCTAAGAGGAGATAACTCAAGAGTACTTGCAAACTAACATATATGTATTTCTGAACAATCACTCTTGACAAAATGTGATGTGCAAGTATTTCAGAAGAAACTCGCTAGATGTCGCGAGGATATACTTTGCTACATTACATTTGAAATATTGTATTTTATAATTTTAGGAATTAAGAGAAAGATTAAAAATTCAAATATATATATATTTTTGAATAATTTTAGGTGAAGGAATATTGATTACTATTTATATAATTATTTTTGCATAATAATACATATTTTATTTCATTTCAAGTTTATATTTATCTTTCAATATGGTTTCAGTATATATCATGTACAGGGTGTTTATAGAAAATCGCCCTCTTACGATGTCGAATTTGGTTTGCGGAGCAACCAAAGTTTTAAGGGGAGGCCATGTGGCAGGACTCGATTTTCGAGGAAAATAATTTGTATATTTTTATTTTATTTTTATGTTTATGTCACGAAATCATTAATTAAGGTTATGGGAATTAAATGTTGTATATGTGAGTAAATGCAAGCTGCACAATCTCGCTAATGTTCGTGTCAGCAGTTTATTGTAAACACATGTGTATAAGAATGTCATCGTTGAGAGTCTGGCAATGTAGGAAGGAAATGTTGACAATGTGTCTTTCCTCACATTAGCCAGATTCTAGAAATTGTATAAAGTGAATCTGTAGGATTTCACGAATTTCATGAGATTACGGATGTACGGAGAATTGCTTAGAATCGGGAAATCAGAACGTGTCGAGGGTTGCAGTTTTGAGTTTTGACACATGGAAGGAATTTGTCTCTCCATGTGAAAACGATGTTACACGTGCCGCAGCAGACGAAAAAGCAGACGATGGTAGTTGAACAACGCCAAACAAAACCGGAGGACGAGAAGGTTTTGAGAGAGTTCAAGGAGAGTGCTAAGAGAGTTCTGAGAGTTCAAGGAGAGATCTATGAGAGTTCGAAGACAGTTGAGATTGAACAATTCTTGGAAGTCCATGATTAAGTTACCGTGATCATTCTGGGTTCGAGTTTGGAGAACCACGTTCTATTGAAGAATCAGCCAGATGATAGGAGGAGACAACACTTTGTATTCCAAAACATCATAACGACGCAGAACTTCGGCAGAGACTTGCATTGAGAGGAGCCATACCTCAATGCTCATTTTCGTTTTCCATCAACAAGGAGTTTCAGCTTAAAAGGAGCAGAGTTCGACGCCAGAACGACGTGGGAATACACCAGTTTTATCCAGGTATGTGTGGCACCGAGTCAGAATTCAAAGGCTCAATACTTGATCGTTCTGTACCTGTCTGGCAAATGAATCTGAATATCCGTCATAACTAATATTCTGAGATCTTACAGTTCACTTATAAGCTTAACGAAATACAGTGTTTTATTTTAAATGAAGTGGACGTATCTTTATTTAACTAATCCCCACATGAAAAACCTCTCACAAGTTAATCTTATAGTTTGTCCCACTCATTCTAGATGGTGAGTGGAAGGCGCCTAGTAGCACTCATCTTTGCATCCCCAATTAGGCACAGAGTGGCTAGGTTGTCAGTATGGTATGTTCTTTCCTATGTCTTGTATACCCTTTGCCTCACTGATAATTATGGTCGCAAAGACCATAATGACCTGACATCTGTAGTAATTGTTAAATAAAGTCTCATAGCCCAACGCCCGTCATTCCACATCCATATAATTCATATGCAACCCTTCCCTTAAAGAGGGTGTAGCCCTCTACAGGGTAGCTAGTCTGCGGGCTAGCATAAAAAATATAGAGTTATCTCCCCTGGTCATGGCACTTCATTTCCTGTTTCTCAACATTCGATCACTCATGCAACATTAAATCTTATTCCAACAGCTTCTGATAGAGGAAAATATTCATTGTTTTTTGCTAAATGAAACCCATCTTACGCCTCGCTTAAACCCGCACATCTCATGCTATACTCTTCTTCGCCATGATAATACCGCACCCGCTCGTCGAGCATGCGGAGGTGTTGCCATCGGCTTTTCACCATCCATTCCATATCGACAGCATTCTATTTATCTAGCTCCTCTTCCCGAACATCTCATCACTACGTTATATTTCAAAACCCTTAACATCACCGTTGCTACAATTTATGTTCGCCCTGGTCACCCCATACCATATCCTTTCTTTCAATATATCTCTCATCATTTTCATACTTATGTCATTTTAGCTGATATTAATTTTCACAGTCGTACTCCCTGTCAACAGGAACATTTTCGAACTTACCTCACTACCCATACTACAGGTTTCTTTCACGATCTACCACAACCCACACGCCCTGAAAGTGGCACAACACCCGATATCGTCATAATGTCCTCCAATCTACTCACCCGGCATACACTTACAGTGTTAGATCCCCTAGGCAGTGACCACGTCCCTATTGTTCTCACTCTGACACCTACTCCGCAACGCGCTCCTAGTCCAGCACCATTAATTCGCACGGTACCTCGCTTTGACAAAGCTAACTTGTCTGCCTACTGTGTCTGCCTACAAACACAGTTAGATTGTATCACCCCTCCTACAACAGAAGACGAAATGTATCACTCTCTTGATTCTATAACTGGCGCCATTCGTACTGCTTCTGCACAGTATATTCCTCAGAGCACTCTTCATTCCTTTCGTCCACCTCTTCCCCCACAGTATCTTCATCTCATCTATCGCTCTCGCCAACATTTTAGAGATTTCACTCGTACTGGCAACCTTGAAGCACTCCGCCTCCATCGTCAATATCAACGGATTGTGCATAACTACCTTGTCGCCTATAAACGCCGTCAGTGGATTAAATCCTGCAACCAACTTAGTATCACATCTCATCCTTCCAAATTCTGGAAGCGATTTCACCGACTAACAGGCAAAAGCCCTTGAACTTCCTATCCACTTCTTGATCACAATCAGCCACTCCAAGATGATCTCAGCAAAGCTAACGCCTTCGCCTCTTATCTGCAAGACATCTTTAGTCCTCTCCCTCCTGATCCTACCTTGCGTCGTCACCCTACAGACAGGTTACAGCTTTCTTCTCTTGCACTCCAACCCCATTCCACTCACACTCTCCCTCCAGATTCTGCCCTTACATCACCTATTACCGTCGAAGATATTCACCATAGTCTCCGTGGCAAACGAAACTCTGCACCCGGTTCCGATCGCATATCCTACCGCCATATTAAAGAAGCACCTTATGTCCTCTTTTACCTTCTGGCTACCATCTACACGTTTATACTGCGTACTGGATTCCTACCGACTCCTTGGAAAACCTCTACCACGTTAATGTTCTTGAAACCTAACAAACCACCTCATGCAGTCTCTTCCTATCGTCCAATACAGCTTACACTCGTTTTCAGTAAACTACTTGAACGTATCCTCGTCTCCCGTCTTCACCTCCATCTTTCAGTACGTAATCTCATTCCACTTCACCAAGCAGGCTTCCGTCCCCAATTCAGTATTAATGACCAACTCCTTCGCTTAACCACTCACATTACAAATCAGTTTAACTCTAATCAACCGTCCTCTTTAGTTCTATTTGATTTAGAAAAAGCCTTTGACAAAGTTTGGCATCTTGGTCTTTTCTATAAACTGTTTTCCTTTGATCTTCCTCTCTGCTATATCCGTTTTATTTTTCATTTTCTCACTTGTCGCCTTAGCTATGTTTCCATCAACAACCACTTATCGCATCCCATTTTTCTTCATTCCGGCGTTCCTCAAGGTTCATCACTCTCTGCCCTTTTCTATCTGCTCTATGTGGCGGATTTTCCCAATCTTCCTCCCAACATCAATCTCTATCAATATGCTGACGATACGGCGTTTCTTGCTGTTGCCCCAACCATTCATCAGATTAACCGTACATTACAAACAGCTATCGATACTTTTCTTTCTTGGTGCAGATACTGGCGCCTCAAACTCAATGCCGCTAAAACACAAACCATCATTTTCCTTCCGCCTGGCAAACGAACTAAAGTGTACCGCAATCCAGCTAACTTTCACGTTCATGTCGATCATGTTCCCTTGCAACCACAGAATACAGCTACCTATCTTGGCATCACCTTCGACCGGCATCTCAAATGGTCGCCTCATCTGAAGACCATCTGTAAGAAAGCCTATAATCGAATTAACCTCCTGCGCCGCCTAACCGGAACTACCTGGGGACTCACTGCCCACACACTCCTTACTACATATAAAATGTTCTTACGCCCCGTCCTCACCTATGGCTTTCTTGCCTGGATATCGGCCACCCCATCATTCTACGCTCGCTTGCAAATCCTGGAAAGACATGCTCTTCGTCTTGCTTTTCGCATTCGCCTTCCCAGTCCTACCCGAGATCTTTACAATCAAACACCTTTTCCGCACATCCTATACCACCTCCGAAACATTACGTCTTCGCTACATCTCACAACGATATCAATTTCACCACCCTCTGCTTTTCGATACAATGCATCAGTGCGCTCTCATCCGACCCCACACTCCACTCCGTCACTCTCCCCTCTCACTACTTTTTACACTCTACCGCTATACTCTCCCCCCTGACAGCCCCGATCTCATTCTCATCAATGATTTTATCACCGATACAGCCCCACCATGCATCATTCCATCATTTGCACAGTAGTCCTACTGATCTACAAGGGCTTTCCACTGTCCTCGTCAGATTCGGAGCTGCCCCCGAATCAGAAGATAACCTGCATTTGTTTTACTAACACAACCCGATGATGTGATGTCTAGTGCACCTCACCATCATCCCTATCATCCCACCTCAATAATGATTATGGTTAATGGCCATAATGTCCACAAACTCTACACGATGTAATTATTTCCCCACTCCTATGATGAATGAATAAATAACTGCTACCAAGTTATAATTTGCTTGTAAAATATAAGATTTAATAAAGTTGAATGAAACTCTAGAAACACACCCATCGTTCTCCACTCCTAGCTATTCCCTGTAACACACTTCCCGATATAAAGGGCGGTACCCTTTGGATGGGTGCTAGTCGTAGTCGGCTAGCAAAAAAAAATGTAGAGTTACATACTTTCCAGAGCTTATCTCTACAAGGCTCTGAAGCGTTACCTGGTAAGAGGTGACGAGTTTTGATTTTCCTTCCTTTTCCACATCCTCGGCCTTTTACTTTGTCATCCCGTGGCGTACCGTTTCGTCAGACTGATCCAGCCAAGGGCGACCGGTACATCAGGTTTGGCGAGTGAACTGCTGCATCTTGACTACTATCCGAACGGGTAGTCAAACCTACTATATCTAATATATCATTTCATCACCGCACTTTACATTACATTCACCTACACTGCCGTATTCACACCATTGGGCAGCCGCTCACGGACGGACCTTTTCATGGCAGACTCAGGCTCAGTCGGAGGTCGTAAGAACAAGGGAAAACACCATGGACTACCACAAGTTGTTAGCGGACACTCCGAGAGCTCTACGAAGGTGAAACTGCGTAAGGATCTATCTTCAGCTCGTTCTAAGAACACAACCAAGCATCATCTCCAACGAATGGACTCAGTAGGATCGATTGACTCAGCAGCATCTGTAATCTCTCATTCCTCCATCCGATCAAGATCACCGCAAACATCTAACAAGAATATTAGCTACGCCACCCGTCTTCAGCATTCTCCTCCTGCGAAGAAGCACCACCTGGATTCAGCAACAGACTCAGATTCAGGACCAATGGATACCGGAGCCACCGGATCCCACACCGACAATCAGCAGCCAGCTTCCACTCACTCGATGCTTCTCACAAACTTCGATTCAAAATTCAACACACCAAAGATGGTAGCTGTCCAACTTCGGAAATACCTGCCAAGGGCATCCATTGCACACATCATCCACACCAGAAATGGCATTATATCGAAGACAACAGATCCATCACTGTTCAGCACGATCAGGAACAAGGTACCGATCGACACTTTTGGCAAAAACGCGAAGTTGGAAGCACTCAACACACCTCGAAGGAAGCAACCTCCACCTCCACGACGCCCAGTTCTTCTTTCCGTAGTCATACGCGGAGTAGATCCCTCGTATACAGATGAAGAGATACAGGAAGAACTGACCCTGGACGGACACACGATCACCAAAGTAATTATGATTCGCAACGACCGGGGCCCTATTTACATAGTTCGAGTGCTCACCTCACAATAAGAGACTATTGACGAACTGTTAGCATCCGGAGCATCCATCTATAACCACACACACCGAGTAGAGCCTTCACGGTCTACCCCACCTATGCCAGTACGCTGCGAACGCTGCCAGCTATATAATTCACACCAGACGGTAGACTGCAAGAATACTAGTAAGTGTGGATACTGTGCCGGACCTCACAATACCCGAGCCTGTACCAATCTTCAACTACCTCCGAAATGCGCTACTTGTAATGAGCAACATCCAACGTACAGCTACCGATGTAAAGCGAAACCAGAACCTGCTCAGGAACATCCTGAATTGATCGTTCTACTGAGGCCTCCGGCCCAGCCACAAAACACTCCGCATCCGCTCAATACTCCTGTTAATCTAGATCAATCCGAGCCAACGGAAAACTCCTCCGCCACCTCTTCGTCCACCACTTCTCTCAGTAGTTATCCGAGGCATTGAACCCGAACTCACTGACGATGAGATCTTTGATGAGCTACGATACGAGGGCCTGGAAATCAAAAAATGTATTAGAATTCGTAACAACAGTGGCCCTACCTACCTGGTGCGTGTTCTGACCGACCAGCAGCAAATAATTGATCATCTTTTGGCTAACGGTGCTTACATATATCGCCGCCGCTACAAGGTAGAGTCTTCTCGCACGCCTCCACCGCTTCCAATACGATGAGAGAAATGCCAAACTTACAACGATCATTACACCCATAATTGTACGAACACCGTCAAATGCTGGTACTGTAGTGGCAATCATCTGACCTGAAATTGTCCCAATTCAAGCGCACCTCCTCAATGCACCACTTGCCCTGAAAAGCACCCTACATACAGTTATCGCTGCCGTGCCAAGCCCACACCTGCACCTGATAAACCAGAATTAGTAGCACCCATCAAAACTTCCGATGACAGCACCCCACCTGCAAACTCACTGACACATCCAGTCACAGTCGAAGACCTCTTACGATTCATAACTCTAACTTTACAGAACATCCTGCCATTTCTGCGCCAGCACGTCCTCAATCAAATCATTCACTCCGCTAAACTTCTTTACAATCTCACATTACACGCCACATACAGTGGATCCAACGTCCATTTCCAAATTCAACCCATTGAAACGGCTGTTTGAACATGTTCCGTAGTATCAGTACTATTTTCATACTACTGGTCCACACCATTATGACTTACAATTTGTTATTTTTGAACATAAGATCTCTTCTCACGCATCAAGTACTGTTTCAACAACTTCTTCTGGAGGAAAGCATCACCGCTTTTGCTCTTAACGAAACGTTCCTGGCTCCCTATATACCCTGCTATATTCCTAAATACGTTCTCCACAGACATGATGGTGCTCGCCTATTGGCTTGCAATCTCGCATTCCCCATCGGTCTATTATCCTACCTCCGGCTTTTCAGTTGCCCGAATACAATTTGTTCTCTTGTATCTCAGGAATCATACTATAGCTTTTGCAACAATCTATGTCAGGACGAGACAGGATATACCATATCAGTTTTTTCAATACCTCTCTGACACCTATCGTAAGTTCATTATCATGGGAGACATCAATTTTCACAGCCGGCCTCAACACGAAAAACAACGATTTTTGAATTTCCTCACGCTTAATACGACCGACCACTTCCATGTACTTCCTCGGCCAACTCGCCCCTCTAGCAATACCACACCTGATATCGTTATATACTCTAAAACACTCACCTCTCACATCAATATTGACATTTTGGATTCTTTGGGGAGCGATCACATTCCTATCGAGCTGTCTCTTGCTACAAACACTTCTCCACACCATACCATACCGAAGAGAAAAGTATATGTGTATCATCAGGCTAACTGGCCAGTGTACCAAGCGACCATCACCGCAGCACTTTCTGATACTTTAGAGCTAACATCACAACATGACCTCGACACTGCCGTTCAGCATCTCACTCAGACCTTACATACGGCTGCCGATCAACACATTCCAACCGCATATATTTCCCCGCACAAACCGAAACTTCCTCCACGATACCTTTCTCTCATAACTGCAGCTCGGCGTGCCAATAGAGAATACACCCGAAGCCGTAACTTAGAAGCACGTCGCCTCCATCGACAATATCTTCGCATCACTCATAACTACATAATCGCATACAAACGCCTTCACTGGACCAGAACTTGTAATAAACTCAACGAAACATCCCATCCTACCAAATATTGGAGATACTTTAATCAACTCGTTGGCAAATTTCAAAGGACACCATACCCGCTCGTTGTAAACCATCAAACACTCTCTTCTGATCAGGACAAGGCCAATACCTTTGCCGCCCACTTCCAAAATATCTTTACTCCCTTACCTGGCTGGCATACTCCACAGCGTTTACTTGCAGAAATCGATCGGTTATCTGAAATCGTGTTATCCTAACTTAACACATTTGCAACCACATCATAGTCACGCTCTGGAACTAAATAATGCACTCACAGTACCCTTCCAACCGCCAGACATCCAGTCCACTCTCCTTAAAAAACGAAATGCTGCACCAGGCTTTGATGGGCTTACCTATACTCTCATTAAAAACGCTTCTCCTGTTGTCTTCACCATCCTCAGTTTTAATTATACATTTATACTCGGTACTGTTTTTTCCCATCACTTGGAAGTACTCAAAAGTATTACTCTTTCCTAAAGCTAATAAACCACCCTCGGACGTTACCTCTTATCGACCTATACAACTGACGTCTACGTTCAGCAAAATATTTGAACGTATATTAGTGCTGCGTCGTCTCCACGATCACTTAGAGACTAACGCTTTTCTACCATTGCATCAAGCTGGATTTCGCCCCAATTTCAGCATTCTGGACCCCCTGTTACGTCTCAGCACCTCTATATACAATCAATCCAACCAGGGTCATCAATCATGTCTGGTTACATTCGATCTAGAAAAGGCATTCGATAAAGTTTGGCACCAGGGTCTTATATACAAGTTATACTCTTTCCAACTTCCTCTCTCTTACATACGAACTATACACTCCTTTCTCACAGGGATATTCATCTACAGGGTCCCCACTTACAGTTTATCACCATATAAAAGTGGGATATGTATATCTCTATAAAATATGTACGAGGAAAGAACACTAATTTTTCCGATAAAAATGAGCAAAATATTCCCTCAAATTAAGCTGAAATTCGACCAGTGCCGACCTTAAAATTAATAACCTCATAATTTTATATTCATCTACAGGGTCCCCACTTACAGTTTATCACCATATAAAAGTGGGATATGTATATCTCTATAAAATATGTACGAGGAAAGAACACTAATTTTTCCGATAAAAATGAGCAAAATATTCCCTCAAATTAAGCTGAAATTCGAAGAGTTCCAACTTTAAAATTAATAACCTCATAATTTTATATTCATCTACAGGGTCCCCACTTACAGTTTATCACCATATAAAAGAGGGATATGTATATCTCTATAAAATATATACGAGGAAAGAACACTAATTTTTCCGATAAAAATGAGCAAAATAATCCCTCAAACTAAGCTGAAATTCGAAGAGTTCCAACTTTAAAATTAATAACCTCATAATTTTATATTCATCTACAGGGTCCCCACTTACAGTTTATCACCATATAAAAGTGGGATATGTATATCTCTATAAAATATGTACGAGGAAAGAACACTAATTTTTCCGATAAAAATGAGCAAAATATTCCCTCAAATTAAGCTGAAATTCGACCAGTGCCTACTTTAAAATTAATAACCTCATAAATTTATATTCATCTATAGCATCCCCAATTACTGTTTATTACCATATAAAAGTGGGATATGTATATCTCTATAAAATATGTACGAGGAAAGAACACTAATTTTTCCGATAAAAATGAGAAAAATATTCCCTCAAACTAAGCTGAAAAACGACCAGTGCCAACTTTAAAATTAATAACCTCATCATTTTATATTCATCTACAGGGTCCCCACTTACAGTTTATCACCATATAAAAGTGGGATATGTATATCTCTATAAAATATGTACGAGGAAAGAACAATAATTTTTCCGATAAAAATGAGCAAAATATTCCCTCAAACTAAGCTAAAAAAACGACCAGTGCCAACTTTAAAATTAATAACCTCATCATTTTATATTCATTTACAGGGTCCCCACTTACAGTTTATCACCATATAAAAGTGGGATATGTATATCTCTATAAAATATGTACGAGGAAAGAACAATAATTTTTCCGATAAAAATGAGCAAAATATTCCCTCAAAGTATGCTGAAAATCGACCAGTCCCAACTTTAAAATTAATAACCACATAATTTTATATTCATCTACAGGGTCCCCAATTACTGTTTATTACCATATAAAAGTGGGATATGTATATCTCTATAAAATATGTACGAGGAAAGATCACTAATTTTTCCGATAAAAATGAGCAAAATATTCCCTCAAATTAAGCTGAAATTCGACAAGTGCCAACTTTAAAATTAATAACCTCATAATTTTATATTCATCTACAGGGTCCCCACTTACAGTTTATCACCATATAAAAGTGGGATATGTATATCTCTATAAAATATGTACGAGGAAAGAACACTAATTTTTCCGATACAAATGAGCAAAATATTCCCTCCAATTAAGCTGAAATTCGACCAGTGCCTACTTTAAAATTAATAACCTCATAAATTCATATTCATCTATAGCATCCCCAATTACTGTTTATTACCATATAAAAGTGGGATATGTATATCTCTATAAAATATGTACGAGGAAAGAACACTATTTTTTCCGATAAAAATGAGCAAAATATTCCCTCAAACTAAGCTGAAATTCGACCAGTGCCAACTTTAAAATTAATAACCTCATAATTTTATATACATGTACAGGGTCCCCAATTACTGTTTATTACCATATAAAAGTGGGATATGTATATCTCTATAAAATATGTACGAGGAAAGAACACTAATTTTTCCGATAAAAATGAGCAAAATATTCCCTCAAACTAAGCTGAAAATCGACCAGTGCCAACTTTAAAATTATTAACCTCATAATTTTATATTCATCTACAGGGTCCCCACTTACAGTTTATCACCATATAAAAGTGGGATATGTATATCTCTATAAAATATGTACGAGGAAAGAACACTAATTTTTCCGATAAAAATGAGCAAAATATTCCCTCAAACTAAGCTGAAAATCGACCAGTGCCAACTTTAAAATTAATAACCTCATAATTTTATATTCATCTACAGGGTCCCCACTTACAGTTTATCACCATATAAAAGTGGGATATGTATATCTCTATAAAATATGTACGAGGAAAGAACACTAATTTTTCCGATAAAAATGAGCAAAATATTCCCTTAAACTAAGCTGAAAATCGACCAGTGCCAACTTTAAAATTAATAACCTCATAATTTTATATTCATCTACGGGGTCCCCACTTACAGTTTATCACCATATAAAAGTGGGATATGTATATCTCTATAAAATATGTACGAGGAAAGAACACAAATTTTTCCGATAAAAATGAGCAAAATATTCCCTCAAATTAAGCTGAAATTCGACCAGTGCCTACTTTAAAATTAATAACCTCATAAATTTATATTCATCTATAGCATCCCCAATTACTGTTTATTACCATATAAAAGTGGGATATGTATATCTCTATAAAATATGTACGAGGAAAGAACACTAATTTTTCCGATAAAAATGAGCAAAATATTCCCTCAAATTAAGCTGAAATTCGACCAGTGCCAACTTTAAAATTAATAACCTCATAATTTTATATTCATCTACAGGGACCCCACTTACAGTTTATCACCATATAAAAGTGGGATATGTATATCTCTATAAAATATGTACGAGGAAAGAACACTAATTTTTCCGATAAAAATGAGAAAAATTTTCCCTCAAATTAAGCTGAAATTCGAAAAGTGCCAACTTTAAAATTAATAACCTCATAATTTTATATTCATCTACAGGGTCCCCACTTACAGTTTATCACCATATAAAAGTGGGATATGTATATCTCTATAAAATATGTACGAGGAAAGAACACTAATTTTTCCGATAAAAATGAGCAAAATATTCCCTCAAATTAAGCTGAAATTCGACCAGTGCCTACTTTAAAAATAATAACCTCATAAATTCATATTCATCTATAGCATCCCCAATTACTGTTTATTACCATATAAAAGTGGGATATGTATATCTCTATAAAATATGTACGAGGAAAGAACACTAATTTTTCCGATAAAAATGAGCAAAATATTCCCTAAATTAAGCTGAAATTCGACCAGTGCCAACTTTAAAATTAATAACCTCATAATTTTATATTCATCTACAGGGTCCCCACTTACAGTTTATCACCATATAAAAGTGGGATATGTATATCTCTATAAAATATGTACGAGGAAAGAACACAAATTTTTCCGATAAAAATGAGCAAAATATTCCCTCAAATTAAGCTGAAATTCGACCAGTGCCTACTTTAAAATTAATAACCTCATAAATTTATATTCACCTATAGCATCCCCAATTACTGTTTATTACCATATAAAAGTGGGATATGTATATCTCTATAAAATATGTACGAGGAAAGAACACTAATTTTTCCGATAAAAATGAGCAAAATATTACCTCAAATTAAGCTGAAATTCGACCAGTGCCAACTTTAAAATTAATAACCTCATAATTTTATATTCATCTACAGGGACCCCACTTACAGTTTATCACCATATAAAAGTGGGATATGTATATCTCTCTAAAATATGTACGAGGAAAGAACACTAATTTTTCCGATAAAAATGAGAAAAATATTCCCTCAAATTAAGCTGAAATTCGAAAAGTGCCAACTTTAAAATTAATAACCTCATAATTTTATATTCATCTACAGGGACCCCACTTACAGTTTATCACCATATAAAAGTGGGATATGTATATCTCTATAAAATATGTACGAGGAAAGAACAATAATTTTTCCGATAAAAATGAGCAAAATATTCCCTCAAACTATGCTGAAAATCGACCAGTCCCAACTTTAAAATTAATAAGCACATAATTTTATATTCATCTACAGGGTCCCCAATTACTGTTTATTACCATATAAAAGTGGGATATGTATATCTCTATAAAATATGTACGAGGAAAGAACACTAATTTTTCCGATGAAAATGAGCAAAATATTCCCTCAAACTAAGCTGAAAATCGACCAGTGCCAACTTTAAAATTAATAACCTCATAATTTTATATTCATCTACAGGGTCCCCACTTACAGTTTATCACCATATAAAAGTGGGATATGTATATCTCTATAAAATATATACGAGGAAAGAACACTAATTTTTCCGATAAAAAAGAGCAAAATATTCCCTCAAATTAAGCTGAAATTCGACCAGTGCCAACTTTAAAATTAAAAACCTCATAATTTTATATTCATCTACAGCATCCCCAATTACTGTTTATTACCATATAAATGTGGGATATGTATATGTCTATAAAATATGTACGAGGAAAGAACACTAATTTTTCCGATAAAAATGAGCAAAATATTCCCTCAAATTAAGCTGAAATTCGACCAGTGCCAACTTTAAAATTAATAACCTCATAATTTTATATTCATCTAAAGGGTCCCCACTTACAGTTTATCACCATATAAAAGTGGGATATGTATATCTCTATAAAATATGTACGAGGAAAGAACACTAATTTTTCCGATAAAAATGAGCAAACTATTCCCTCAAATTAAGCTGAAATTCGACCAGTGCCAACTTTAAAATTAATAACCTCATAATTTTATATTCATCTACAGAGTTCCCACTTACAGTTTATCACCATACAAAAGTGGGATATGTATATCTCTATAAAATATGTACGAGGAAAGAACACTAATTTTTCCGATAAAAATGAGAAAAATATTCCCTCAAACTAAGCTGAAAAACGACCAGTGCCAACTTTAAAATTAATAACCTCATCATTTTATATTCATCTACAGGGTCCCCACTTACAGTTTATCACCATATAAAAGTGGGATATGTATATCTCTATAAAATATGTACGAGGAAAGAACAATAATTTTTCCGATAAAAATGAGCAAAATATTCCCTCAAACTAAGCTGAAAATCGACCAGTCCGAACTTTAAAATTAATAACCACATAATTTTATATTCATCTACAGGGTCCCCAATTAATGTTTATTACCATATAAAAGTGGGATATGTATATCTCTATAAAATATGTACGAGGAAAGAACACTAATTTTTCCGATAAAAATGAGAAAAATATTCCCTCAAACTAAGCTGAAAAACGACCAGTGCCAACTTTAAAATTAATAACCTCATCATTTTATATTCATCTACAGGGTCCCCACTTACAGTTTATCACCATATAAAAGTGGGATATGTATATCTCTATAAAATATGTACGAGGAAAGAACAATAATTTTTCCGATAAAAATGAGCAAAATATTCCCTCAAACTATGCTGAAAATCGACCAGTCCCAACTTTAAAATTAATAACCACATAATTTTATATTCATCTACAGGGTCCCCAATTACTGTTTATTACCATATAAAAGTGGGATATGTATATCTCTATAAAATATGTACGAGGATAGAACACTAATTTTTCCGATAAAAATGAGCAAAATATTCCCTCAAATTAAGCTGAAATTCGACAAGTGCCAACTTTAAAATTAATAACCTCATAATTTTATATTCATCTACAGGGTCCCCACTTACAGTTTATCACCATATAAAAGTGGGATATGTATATCTCTATAAAATATGTACGAGGAAAGAACACTAATTTTTCCGATAAAAATGAGCAAAATATTCCCTCAAATTAAGCTGAAATTCGACCAGTGCCTACTTTAAAATTAATAACCTCATAATTTTATATTCATGTACAGGGTCACCAATTACTGTTTATTACCATATAAAAATGGGATATGTATATATCTATAAAATATGTACGAGGAAAGAACACTAATTTTTCCGATAAAAATGAGATAAATATTCCCTCAAATTAAGCTGAAATTCGACCAGTGCCAACTTTAAAATTAATAACCTTATAATTTTATATTCATCTACAGGGTCCCCACTTACAGTTTATCACCATATAAAAGTGGGATATGTATATCTCTATAAAATATGTACGAGGAAAGAAAACTAATTTTTCCGATAAAAATGAGCAAAATGTTCCCTCAAATTAAGCTGAAATTCGACAAGTGCCAACTTTAAAATTAATAACCTCATAATTTTATATTCATCTACAGGGTCCCCACTTACAGTTTATCAC
The DNA here is from genome assembly GCF_964235325.1 of Thermobia domestica. Taxonomy (NCBI): domain Eukaryota; kingdom Metazoa; phylum Arthropoda; class Insecta; order Zygentoma; family Lepismatidae; genus Thermobia; species Thermobia domestica. The sequence goes on along the minus strand of NC_137470.1, from coordinate 57,456,226 downwards.
CATATAAAAGTGGGATATGTATATCTCTATAAAATATGTACGAGGAAAGAACACTAATTTTTCCGATACAAATGAGCAAAATATTCCCTCCAATTAAGCTGAAATTCGACCAGTGCCTACTTTAAAATTAATAACCTCATAAATTCATATTCATCTATAGCATCCCCAATTACTGTTTATTACCATATAAAAGTGGGATATGTATATCTCTATAAAATATGTACGAGGATAGAACACTAATTTTTCCGATAAAAATGAGCAAAATATTCCCTCAAATTAAGCTGAAATTCGACCAGTGCCAACTTTAAAATTAATAACTTCATAATTTTATATTCATCTACAGGGTCCCCACTTACAGTTTATCACCATATAAAAGTGGGATATGTATATCTCTATAAAATATGTACGAGGAAAGAACACTAATTTTTCCGATAAAAATGAGCGAAATATTCCCTCAAATTAAGCTGAAATTCGACCAGTTCCAACTTTAAAATTAATAACCTCATAATTTTATATTCATCTACAGGGTCCCCACTTACAGTTTATCACCATATAAAAGTGGGATATGTATATCTCTATAAAATATGTACGAGGAAAGAACACTAATTTTTCCGATAAAAATGAGCAAAATATTCCCTCAAATTAAGCTGAAATTCGACCAGTTCCAACTTTAAAATTAATAACCTCATAATTTTATATTCATCTACAGGGTCCCCACTTACAGTTTATCACCATATAAAAGTGGGATATGTATATCTCTATAAAATATGTACGAGGAAAGAACACTAATTTTTCCGATAAAAATGAGCAAAATATTCCCTCAAATTAAGCTGAAATTCGACCAGTGCCTACTTTAAAATTAATAACCTCATAATTTTATATTCATGTACAGGGTCACCAATTACTGTTTATTACCATATAAAAATGGGATATGTATATATCTATAAAATATGTACGAGGAAAGAACACTAATTTTTCCGATAAAAATGAGATAAATATTCCCTCAAATTAAGCTGAAATTCGACCAGTGCCAACTTTAAAATTAATAACCTCATAATTTTATATTCATCTACAGGGTCCCCACTTACAGTTTATCACCATATAAAAGTGGGATATGTATATCTCTATAAAATATGTACGAGGAAAGAAAACTAATTTTTCCGATAAAAATGAGCAAAATGTTCCCTCAAATTAAGCTGAAATTCGACAAGTGCCAACTTTAAAATTAATAACCTCATAATTTTATATTCATCTACAGGGTCCCCACTTACAGTTTATCACCATATAAAAGTGGGATATGTATATCTCTATAAAATATGTACGAGGAAAGAACACTAATTTTTCCGATACAAATGAGCAAAATATTCCCTCCAATTAAGCTGAAATTCGACCAGGGCCTACTTTAAAATTAATAACCTCATAAATTCATATTCATCTATAGCATCCCCAATTACTGTTTATTACCATATAAAAGTGGGATATGTATATCTCTATAAAATATGTACGAGGATAGAACACTAATTTTTCCGATAAAAATGAGCAAAATATTCCCTCAAATTAAGCTGAAATTCGACCAGTGCCAACTTTAAAATTAATAACCTCATCATTTTATATTCATCTACAGGGTCCCCACTTACAGTTTATCACCATATAAAAGTGGGATATGTATATCTCTATAAAATATGTACGAGGAAAGAACAATAATTTTTCCGATAAAAATGAGCAAAATATTCCCTCAAACTATGCTGAAAATCGACCAGTCCCAACTTTAAAATTAATAACCACATAATTTTATATTCATCTACAGGGTCCCCAATTACTGTTTATTACCATATAAAAGTGGGATATGTATATCTCTATAAAATATGTACGAGGAAAGAACACTAATTTTTCCGATAAAAATGAGCAAAATATTCCCTCAAATTAAGCTGAAATTCGACAAGTGCCACCTTTAAACTTAATAACCTCATAATTTTATATTCATCTACAGGTTCCCCACTTACAGTTTATCACCATATAAAAGTGGGATATGTATATCTCTATAAAATATGTACGAGGAAAGAAGACTAATTTTTCCGATAAAAATGAGCAAAATATTCCCTCAAATTAAGCTGAAATTCGACCAGTGCCTACTTTAAAATTAATAACCTCATAATTTTATATTCATGTACAGGGTCCCCAATTACTGTTTATTACCATATAAAAGTGGAATATGTATATATCTATAAAATATGTACGAGGAAAGAACACTAATTTTTCCGATAAAAATGAGCAAAATATTCCCTCAAATTAAGCTGAAATTCGACCAGTGCCAACTTTAAAATTAATAACCTCATAATTTTATATTCATCTACAGGGTCCCCACTTACAGTTTATCACCATATAAAAGTGGGATATGTATATCTCTATAAAATATGTACGAGGAAAGAACACTAATTTTTCCGATAAAAATGAGCGAAATATTCCCTCAAATTAAGCTGAAATTCGACCAGTTCCAACTTTAAAATTAATAACCTCATAATTTTATATTCATCTACAGGGTCCCCACTTACAGTTTATCACCATATAAAAGTGGGATATGTATATCTCTATAAAATATGTACGAGGAAAGAACACTAATTTTTCCGATAAAAATGAGCAAAATATTCCCTCAAATTAAGCTGAAATTCGACCAGTTCCAACTTTAAAATTAATAACCTCATAATTTTATATTCATCTACAGGGTCCCCACTTACAGTTTATCACCATATAAAAGTGGGATATGTATATCTCTATAAAATATGTACGAGGAAAGAACACTAATTTTTCCGATAAAAATGAGCAAAATATTCCCTCAAACTAAGCTGAAAATCGACCAGTGCCAACTTTAAAATTATTAACCTCATAATTTAATATTCATCTACACGGTCCCCACTTACAGTTTATCACCATATAAAAGTGGGATATGTATATCTCTATAAAATATGTACGAGGAAATAACACTAATTTTTCCGATAAAAATGAGCAAAATATTCCCTCAAATTAAGCTGAAATTCGACCAATGCCTACTTTAAAATTAATAACCTCATAAATTTATATTCATCTATAGCATCCCCAATTACTGTTTATTACCATATAAAAGTGGGATATGTATATCTCTATAAAATATGTACGAGGAAAGAACACTAATTTTTCCGATAAAAATGAGCAAAATATTCCCTCAAATTAAGCTGAAATTCGACCAGTACCAACTTTAAAATTAATAACCTCATAATTTTATATTCATCTACAGGGACCCCACTTACAGTTTATCACCATATAAAAGTGGGATATGTATATCTCTATAAAATATGTACGAGGAAAGAACACTAATTTTTCCGATAAAAATGAGAAAAATATTCTCTCAAATTAAGCTGAAATTCGACCAGTGCCAACTTTAAAATTAATAACCTCATAATTTTATATTCATTTACAGGGTCCCCACTTACAGTTTATCACCATATAAAAGTGGGATATGTATATCTCTATAAAATATGTACGAGGAAAGAACACTAATTTTTCCGATAAAAATGAGCAAAATATTCCCTCAAATTAAGCTGAAATTCGACCAGTGCCAACTTTAAAATTAATAACCTCATAATTTCATATTCATCTACAGGGTCCCCACTTACAGTTTATCACCATACAAAAGTGGGATATGCATATCTCTATAAAATATGTACGAGGAAAGAACACTAATTTTTCCGATAAAAATGAGAAAAATATTCCCTCAAACTAAGCTGAAAAACGACCAGTGCCAACTTTAAAATTAATAACCTCATCATTTTATATTCATCTACAGGGTCCCCACTTACAGTTTATCACCATATAAAAGTGGGATATGTATATCTCTATAAAATATGTACGAGGAAAGAACAATAATTTTTCCGATAAAAATGAGCAAAATATTCCCTCAAACTAAGCTGAAAATCGACCAGTCCCAACTTTAAAATTAATAACCACATAATTTTATATTCATCTACAGGGTCCCCAATTACTGTTTATTACCATATAAAAGTGGGATATGTATTTCTCTATAAAATATGTACGAGGAAAGAACACTAATTTTTCCGATAAAAATGAGAAAAATATTCCCTCAAACTAAGCTGAAAAACGACCAGTGCCAACTTTAAAATTAATAACCTCATCATTTTATATTCATCTACAGTGTCCCCACTTACAGTTTATCACCATATAAAAGTGGGATATGTATATCTCTATAAAATATGTACGAGGAAAGAACAATAATTTTTCCGATAAAAATGAGCAAAATATTCCCTCAAACTATGCTGAAAATCGACCAGTCCCAACTTTAAAATTAATAACCACATAATTTTATATTCATCTACAGGGTCCCCAATTACTGTTTATTACCATTTAAAAGTGGGATATGTATATCTCTATAAAATATGTACGAGGAAAGAACACTAATTTTTCCGATAAAAATGAGCAAAATATTCCCTCAAATTAAGCTGAAATTCGACAAGTGCCAACTTTAAAATTAATAACCTCATAATTTTATATTCATCTACAGGGTCCCCACTTACAGTTTATCACCATATAAAAGTGGGATATGTATATCTCTATAAAATATGTACGAGGAAAGAGACTAATTTTTCCGATAAAAATGAGCAAAATATTCCCTCAAATTAAGCTGAAATTCGACCAGTGCCTACTTTAAAATTAATAACCTCATAATTTTATATTCATCTACAGGGTCCCCACTTACAGTTTATCACCATATAAAAATGGGATATGTATATCTCTATAAAATATGTACGAGGAAGAACACTAATTTTTCCGATAAAAATGAGCGAAATATTCCCTCAAATTAAGCTGAAATTCGACCAGTTCCAACTTTAAAATTAATAACCTCATAATTTTATATTCTTCTACAGGGTCCCCACTTACAGTTTATCACCATATAAAAGTGGGATATGTATATCTCTATAAAATATGTACGAGGAAAGAACACTAATTTTTCCGATAAAAGTGAGCAAAATATTCCCTCAAATTAAGCTGAAATTCGACCAGTTCCAACTTTAAAATTAATAACCTCATAATTTTATATTCATCTACAGGGTCCCCACTTACAGTTTATCACCATATAAAAGTGGGATATGTATATCTCTATAAAATATGTACGAGGAAAGAACACTAATTTTTCCGATAAAAATGAGCAAAATATTCCCTCAAACTAAGCTGAAAATCGACCAGTGCCAACTTTAAAATTATTAACCTCATAATTTTATATTCATCTACAGGGTCCCCACTTACAGTTTATCACCATATAAAAGTGGGATATGTATATCTCTAAAAAATATGTACGAGGAAAGAACACTAATTTTTCCGATAAAAATGAGCAAAATATTCCCTCAAACTAAGCTGAAAATCGACCAGTGCCAAATTTAAAATTAATAACCTCATAATTTTATATTCATCTACAGGGTCCCCACTTACAGTTTATCACCATATAAAAGTGGGATATGTATATCTCTATAAAATATGTACGAGGAAAGAACACTAATTTTTCCGATAAAAATGAGCAAAATATTCCCTCAAATTAAGCTGAAATTCGACCAGTGCCTACTTTAAAATTAATAACCTCATAAATTTATATTCATCTATAGCAACCCCAATTACTGTTTATTACCATATAAAAGTGGGATATGTATATCTCTATAAAATATGTACGAGGAAAGAACACTAATTTTTCCGATAAAAATGAGCAAAATATTCCCTCAAATTAAGCAGAAATTCGACCAGTGCCAACTTTAAAATTAATAACCTCATAATTTTATATTCATCAACAGGGACCCCACTTACAGTTTATCACCATATAAAAGTGGGATATGTATATTTCTATAAAATATGTACGAGGAAAGAACACTAATTTTTCCGATAAAAATGAGAAAAATATTCTCTCAAATTAAGCTAAAATTCGACCAGTGCCAACTTTAAAATTAATAACCTTATAATTTTATATTCATTTACAGGGCCCCACTTACAGTTTATCACCATATAAAAGTGGGATATGTATATCTCTATAAAATATGTACGAGGAAAGAACACTAATTTTTCCGATAAAAATGAGCAAAATATTCCCTCAAATTAAGCTGAAATTCGACCAGTGCCAACTTTAAAATTAATAACCTCATAATTTTATATTCATCTACAGGGTCCCCACTTACAGTTTATCACCATACAAAAGTGGGATATGTATATCTCTATAAAATATGTACGAGGAAAGAACACTAATTTTTCCGATAAAAATGAGAAAAATATTCCCTCAAACTAAGCTGAAAAACGACCAGTGCCAACTTTAAAATTAATAACCTCATCATTTTATATTCATCTACAGGGTCCCCACTTACAGTTTATCACCATATAAAAGTGGGATATGTATATCTCTATAAAATATGTACGAGGAAAGAACAATAATTTTTCCGATAAAAATGAGCAAAATATTCCCTCAAACTATGCTGAAAATCGACCAGTCCCAACTTTAAAATTAATAACCACATAATTTTATATTCATCTACGGGGTCCCCAATTACTGTTTATACCATATAAAAGTGGGATATGTATATCTCTATAAAATATGTACGAGGAAAGAACACTAATTTTTCCGATAAAAATGAGCAAAATATTCCCTCAAATTAAGCTGAAATTCGACAAGTGCCAACTTTAAAATTAATAACCTCATAATTTTATATTAATCTACAGGGTCCCCACTTACAGTTTATCACCATATAAAAGTGGGATATGTATATCTCTATAAAATATGTACGAGGAAAGAAGACTAATTTTTCCGATAAAAATGAGCAAAATATTCCCTCAAATTGAGCTGAAATTCGACCAGTGCCTACTTTAAAATTAATAACCTCATAATTTTATATTCATGTACAGGGTCCCCAATTACTGTTTATTACCATATAAAAGTGGGATATGTATATATCTATAAAATATGTACGAGGAAAGAACACTAATTTTTCCGATAAAAATGAGCAAAATATTCCCTCAAATTAAGCTGAAATTCGACCAGTGCCAACTTTAAAATTAATAACCTCATAATTTTATATTCATCTACAGGGTCCCCACTTACAGTTTATCACCATATAAAAGTGGGATATGTATATCTCTATAAAATATGTACGAGGAAAGAACACTAATTTTTCCGATAAAAATGAGCGAAATATTCCCTCAAATTAAGCTGAAATTCGACCAGTTCCAACTTTAAAATTAATAACCTCATAATTTTATATTCATCTACAGGGTCCACACTTACAGTTTATCACCATATTAAAGTGGGATATGTATATCTCTATAAAATATGTACGAGGAAAGAACACTAATTTTTCCGATAAAAATGAGAAAAATATTCCCTCAAACTAAGCTGAAAAACGACCAGTGCCAACTTTAAAATTAATAACCTCATCATTTTATATTCATCTACAGGGTCCCCACTTAGAGTTTATCACCATATAAAAGTGGGATATTTATATCTCTATAAAATATGTACGAGGAAAGAACACTAATTTTTCCGATAAAAATGAGCGAAATATTCCCTCAAATTAAGCTGAAATTCGACCAGTTCCAACTTTAAAATTAATAACCTCATAATTTTATATTCATCTACAGGGTCCCCAATTACTGTTTATTACCATATAAAAGTGGGATATGTATATCTCTATAAAATATGTACGAGGAAAGAACACTAATTTTTCCGATAAAAATGAGCAAAATATTCCCTCAAATTAAGCTGAAATTCGACAAGTGCCAACTTTAAAATTAATAACCTCATAATTTTATATTCATCTACAGGGTCCCCACTTACAGTTTATCACCATATAAAAGTGGGATATGTATATCTCTATAAAATATGTACGAGGAAAGAAGACTAATTTTTCCGATAAAAATGAGCAAAATATTCCCTCAAATTAAGCTGAAATTCGACCAGTGCCTACTTTAAAATTAATAACCTCATAATTTTATATTCATGTACAGGGTCCCCAATTACGGTTTATTACCATATAAAAGTGGGATATGTATATATCTATAAAATATGTACGAGGAAAGAACACTAATTTTTCCGATAAAAATGAGCAAAATATTCCCTCAAATTAAGCTGAAATTCGACCAGTGCCAACTTTAAAATTAATAACCTCATAATTTTATATTCATCTACAGGGTCCCCACTTACAGTTTATCACCATATAAAAGTGGGATATGTATATCTCTATAAAATATGTACGAGGAAAGAACACTAATTTTTCCGATAAAAATGAGCGAAATCTTCCCTCAAATTAAGCTGAAATTCGACCAGTTCCAACTTTAAAATTAATAACCTCATAATTTTATATTAATCTACAGGGTCCCCACTTACAGTTTATCACCATATAAAAGTGGGATATGTATATCTCTATAAAATATGTACGAGGAAAGAACACTAACTTTTCCGATAAAAATGAGCAAAATATTCCCTCAAATTAAGCTGAAATTCGACCAGTTCCAACTTTAAAATTAATAACCTCATAATTTTATATTCATCTACAGGGTCCCCACTTACAGTTTATCACCATATAAAAGTGGGATATGTATATCTCTATAAAATATGTACGAGGAAAGAGCACTAATTTTTCCGATAAAAATGAGCAAAATATTCCCTCAAACTAAGCTGAAAATCGACCAGTGCCAACTTTAAAATTATTAACCTCATAATTTTATATTCATCTACAGGGTCCCCACTTACAGTTTATCACCATATAAAAGTGGGATATGTATATCTCTATAAAATATGTACGAGGAAAGAACACAAATTTTTCCGATAAAAATGAGCAAAATATTCCCTCAAATTAAGCTGAAATTCGACCAATGCCTACTTTAAAATTAATAACCTCATAAATTTATATTCATCTATAGCATCCCCAATTACTGTTTATTACCATATAAAAGTGGGATATGTATATCTCTATAAAATATGTACGAGGAAAGAACACTAATTTTTCCGATAAAAATGAGAAAAATATTCTCTCAAATTAAGCTGAAATTCGACCAGTGCCAACTTTAAAATTAATAACCTCATAATTTTATATTCATCTACAGGGTCCCCACTTACAGTTTATCACCATATAAAAGTGGGATATGTATATCTCTATAAAATATGTACGAGGAAAGAAGACTAATTTTTCCGATAAAAATGAGCAAAATATTCCCTCAAATTAAGCTGAAATTCGACCAGTGCCTACTTTAAAATTAATAACCTCATAATTTTATATTCATGTACAGGGTCCCCAATTACGGTTTATTACCATATAAAAGTGGGATATGTATATATCTATAAAATATGTACGAGGAAAGAACACTAATTTTTCCGATAAAAATGAGCAAAATATTCCCTCAAATTAAGCTGAAATTCGACCAGTGCCAACTTTAAAATTAATAACCTCATAATTTTATATTCATCTACAGGGTCCCCACTTACAGTTTATCACCATATAAAAGTGGGATATGTATATCTCTATAAAATATGTACGAGGAAAGAACACTAATTTTTCCGATAAAAATGAGCGAAATCTTCCCTCAAATTAAGCTGAAATTCGACCAGTTCCAACTTTAAAATTAATAACCTCATAATTTTATATTAATCTACAGGGTCCCCACTTACAGTTTATCACCATATAAAAGTGGGATATGTATATCTCTATAAAATATGTACGAGGAAAGAACACTAACTTTTCCGATAAAAATGAGCAAAATATTCCCTCAAATTAAGCTGAAATTCGACCAGTTCCAACTTTAAAATTAATAACCTCATAATTTTATATTCATCTACAGGGTCCCCACTTACAGTTTATCACCATATAAAAGTGGGATATGTATATCTCTATAAAATATGTACGAGGAAAGAGCACTAATTTTTCCGATAAAAATGAGCAAAATATTCCCTCAAACTAAGCTGAAAATCGACCAGTGCCAACTTTAAAATTATTAACCTCATAATTTTATATTCATCTACAGGGTCCCCACTTACAGTTTATCACCATATAAAAGTGGGATATGTATATCTCTATAAAATATGTACGAGGAAAGAACACAAATTTTTCCGATAAAAATGAGCAAAATATTCCCTCAAATTAAGCTGAAATTCGACCAATGCCTACTTTAAAATTAATAACCTCATAAATTTATATTCATCTATAGCATCCCCAATTACTGTTTATTACCATATAAAAGTGGGATATGTATATCTCTATAAAATATGTACGAGGAAAGAACACTAATTTTTCCGATAAAAATGAGAAAAATATTCTCTCAAATTAAGCTGAAATTCGACCAGTGCCAACTTTAAAATTAATAACCTCATAATTTTATATTCATTTAGAGGGTCCCCACTTACAGTTTATCACCATATAAAAGTGGGATATGTATATCTCTATAAAATATGTACGAGGAAAGAACACTAATTTTTCCGATAAAAATGAGCAAAATATTCCCTCAAATTAAGCTGAAATTCGACCAGTGCCAACTTTAAAATTAATAACCTCATAATTTTATATTCATCTACAGGGTCCCCACTTACAGTTTATCACCATACAAAAGTGGGATATGCATATCTCTATAAAATATGTACGAGGAAAGAACACTAATTTTTCCGATAAAAATGAGAAAAATATTCCCTCAAACTAAGCTGAAATTCGACCAGTGCCAACTTTAAAATTAATAACCTCATAATTTTATATTCATTTACAGGGTCCCCACTTACAGTTTATCACCATATAAAAGTGGGATATGTATATCTCTATAAAATATGTACGAGGTAAGAACACTAATTTTTCCGATAAAAATGAGCAAAATATTCCCTCAAACTAACCTGAAAATCGACCAGTCCCAACTTTAAAATTAATAACCACATAATTTTATATTCATCTACAGGGTCCCCACTTACAGTTTATTACCATATAAAAGTGGGATATGTATATCTCTATAAAATATGTACGAGGAAAGAACACTAATTTTTCCGATAAAAATGAGAAAAATATTCCCTCAAACTAAGCTGAAAAACGACCAGTGCCAACTTTAAAATTAATAACCTCATCATTTTATATTCATCTACAGGGTCCCCACTTACAGTTTATCACCATATAAAAGTGGGATATGTATATCTCTATAAAATATGTACGAGGAAAGAACAATAATTTTTCCGATAAAAATGAGCAAAATATTCTTTCAAACTATGCTGAAAATCGACCAGTCCCAACTTTAAAATTAATAACCACATAATTTTATATTCATCTACAGGGTCCCCAATCACTGTTTATTACCACATAAAAGTGGGATATGTATATCTCTATAAAATATGTACGAGGAAAGAACACTAATTTTTCCGATAAAAATTAGCAAAATATTCCCTCAAATTAAGCTGAAATTCGACAAGTGCCAACTTTAAAATTAATAACCTCATAATTTTATATTCATCTACAGGGTCCCCACTTACAGTTTATAACCATATAAAAGTGGGATATGTATATCTCTATAAAATATGTACGAGGAAAGAAGACTAATTTTTTCGATAAAAATGAGCAAAATATTCCCTCAAATTAAGCTGAAATTCGACCAGTGCCTACTTTAAAATTAATAACCTCATAATTTTATATTCATGTACAGGGTCCCCAATTACTGTTTATTACCATATAAAAGTGGGATATGTATATCTCTATAAAATATGTACGAGGAAAGAACACTAATTTTTCCGATAAAAATGAGCAAAATATTCCCTCAAATTAAGCTGAAATTCGACCAGTGCCAACTTTAAAATTAATAACCTCATAATTTTATATTCATCTACAGGGTCCCCACTTACAGTTTATCACCATATAAAAGTGGGATATGTATATCTCTATAAAATATGTTCGAGGAAAGAACACTAATTTTTTCGATAAAAATGAGCGAAATATTCCCTCAAATTAAGCTGAAATTCGACCAGTTCCAACTTTAAAATTAATAACCTCATAATTTTATATTCATCTACAGGGTCCCCACTTACAGTTTATCACCATATAAAAGTGGGATATGTATATCTCTATAAAATAAGTACGAGGAAAGAACACTAATTTTTCCGATAAAAATGAGCAAAATATTCCCTCAAATTAAGCTGAAATTCGACCAGTTCCAACTTTAAAATTAATAACCTCATAATTTTATATTCATCTACAGGGTCCCCACTTACAGTTTATCACCATATAAAAGTGGGATATGTATATCTCTATAAAATATGTACGAGGAAAGAACACTAATTTTTCCGATAAAAATGAGCAAAATATTCCCTCAAACTAAGCTGAAAATCGACCAGTGCCAACTTTAAAATTATTAACCTCATAATTTTATATTCATCTACAGGGTCCCCACTTACAGTTTATCACCATATAAAAGTGGGATATGTATATCTTTATAAAATATGTACGAGGAAAGAACACTAATTTTTCCGATAAAAATGAGCAAAATATTCCCTCAAACTAAGCTGAAAATCGACCAGTGCCAACTTTAAAATTAATAACCTCATAATTTTATATTCATCTACAGGGTCCCCACTTACAGTTTATCACCATATAAAAGTGGGATATGTATATCTCTATAAAATATGTACGAGGAAAGAACACTAATTTTTCCGATAAAAATGAGCAAAATATTCCCTCAAATTAAGCTGAAATTCGACCAGTGCCAAATTTAAAATTAATAACCTCATAATTTTATATTCATCTACAGGGACCCCACTTACAGTTTATCACCATATAAAAGTGGGATATGTATATCTCTATAAAATATGTACGAGGAAAGAACACTAATTTTTCCGATAAAAATGAGAAAAATATTCTCTCAAATTAAGCTGAAATTCGACCAGTGCCAACTTTAAAATTAATAACCTCATAATTTTATATTCATTTACAGGGTCTCCAGTTACAGTTTATCACCATATAAAAGTGGGATATGTATATCTCTATAAAATTTGTACGAGGAAAGAACACTAATTTTTCCGATAAAAATGAGCAAAATATTCCCTCAAATTAAGCTGAAATTCGACCAGTGCCAACTTTAAAATTAATAACCTCATAATTTTATATTCATCTACAGGGTCCCCACTTACAGTTTATCACCATACAAAAGTGGGATATGTATATCTCTATAAAATATGTACGAGGAAAGAACAGTAATTTTTCCGATAAAAATGAGAAAAATATTCCCTCAAACCAAGCTGAAAAACGACCAGTGCCAACTTTAAAATTAATAACCTCATCATATTATATTCATCTACAGGGTCCCCACTTACAGTTTATCACCATATAAAAGTGGGATATGTATATCTCTATAAAATATGTACGAGGAAAGAACAATAATTTTTCCGATAAAAATGAGCAAAATATTCCCTCAAACTAAGCTGAAAATCGACCAGTCCCAACTTTAAAATTAATAACCACATAATTTTATATTCATCTACAGGGTCCCCAATTACTGTTTATTACCATATAAAAGTGGGATATGTATATCTATAAAATATGTACGAGGAAAGAACACTAATTTTTCCGATAAAAATGAGAAAAATATTCCCTCAAACTAAGCTGAAAAACGACCAGTGCCAACTTTAAAATTAATAACCTCATCATTTTATATTCATCTACAGGGTCCCCACTTACAGTTTATCACCATATAAAAGTGGGATATGTATATCTCTATAAAATATGTACGAGGAAAGAACAATAATTTTTCCGATAAAAATGAGCAAAATATTCCCTCAAACTATGCTGAAAATCGACCAGTCCCAACTTTAAAATTAATAACCACATAATTTTATATTCATCTACAGGGTCCCCAATTACTGTTTATTACCATATAAAAGTGGGATATGTATATCTCTATGAAATATGTACGAGGAAAGAACACTAATTTTTCCGATAAAAATGAGCAAAATATTCCCTCAAATTAAGCTGAAATTCGACAAGTGCCAACTTTAAAATTAATAACCTCATAATTTTATATTCATCTACAGGGTCCCCACTTACAGTTTATCACCATATAAAAGTGGGATATGTATATCTCTATAAAATATGTACGAGGAAAGAAGACTAATTTTTCCGATAAAAATGAGCAAAATATTCCCTCAAATTGAGCTGAAATTCGACCAGTGCCTACTTTAAAATTAATAACCTCATAATTTTATATTCATGTACAGGGTCCCCAATTACTGTTTATTACCACATAAAAGTGGGATATGTATATATCTATAAAATATGTACGAGGAAAGAACACTAATTTTTCCGATAAAAATGAGCAAAATATTCCCTCAAATTAAGCTGAAATTCGACCAGTGCCAACTTTAAAATTAATAACCTCATAATTTTATATTCATCTACAGGGTCCCCACTTACAGTTTATCACCATATAAAAGTGGGATATGTATATCTCTATAAAATATGTACGAGGAAAGAACACTAATTTTTCCGATAAAAATGAGCGAAATATTCCCTCAAATTAAGCTGAAATTCGACCAGTTCCAACTTTAAAATTAATAACCTCATAATTTTATATTCATCTACAGGGTCCCCACTTACAGTTTATTACCATATAAAAGTGGGATATGTATATCTCTATAAAATATGTACGAGGAAAGAACACTAATCTTTCCGATAAAAATCAGCAAAATATTCCCTCAAATTAAGCTGAAATTCGACCAGTTCCAACTTTAAAATTAATAATCTCATAATTTTATATTCATCTACAGGGTCCCCACTTACAGTTTATCACCATATAAAAGTGGGATATGTATATCTCTATAAAATATGTACGAGGAAAGAACACTAATTTTTCCGATAAAAATGAGAAAAATATTCCCTCAAACTAAGCTGAAAAACGACCAGTGCCAACTTTATAATTAATAACCTCATCATTTTATATTCATCTACAGGGTCCCCACTTACAGTTTATCACCATATAAAAGTGGGATATGTATATCTCTATAAAATATGTACGAGGAAAGAACAATAATTTTTCCGATAAAAATGAGCAAAATATTCCCTCAAACTATGCTGAAAATCGACCAGTCCCAACTTTAAAATTAATAACCACATAATTTTATATTCATCTACAGGGTCCCCAATTACTGTTTATTACCATATAAAAGTGGGATATGTATATCTCTATAAAATATGTACGAGGAAAGAACACTAATTTTTCCGATAAAAATGAGCAAAATATTCCCTCAAATTAAGCTGAAATTCGACAAGTGCCAACTTTAAAATTAATAACCTCATAATTTTATATTCATCTACAGGGTCCCCACTTACAGTTTATCACCATATAAAAGTGGGATATGTATATCTCTATAAAATATGTACGAGGAAAGAACACTAATTTTTCCGATAAAAATGAGCAAAATATTCCCTCAAATTAAGCTGAAATTCGACCAGTGCCAACTTTAAAATTAATAACCTCATAATTTTATATTCATCTACAGGGTCCCCACTTACAGTTTATCACCATATAAAAGTGGGATATGTATATCTCTATAAAATATGTACGAAGAAAGAACAATAATTTTTCCGATAAAAATGAGCGACATATTCCCTCAAATTAAGCTGAAATTCGACCAGTTCCAACTTTAAAATTAATAACCTCATAATTTTATATTTATCTACAGGGTCCCCACTTACAGTTTATCACCATATAAAAGTGGGATATGTATATCTCTATAAAATATGTACGAGGAAAGAACACTAATTTTTCCGATAAAAATGAGCAAAATATTCCCTCAAACTAAGCTGAAAATCGACCAGTGCCAACTATAAAATTAATAACCTCATAATTTTATATTCATCTACAGGGTCCCCAATTACTGTTTATTACCATATAAAAGTGGGATATGTATATCTCTATAAAATATGTACGAGGAAAGAACACTAATTTTTCCGATAAAAATGAGCAAAATATTCCCTCAAACTAAGCTGAAAATCGACCAGTGCCAACTTTAAAATTATTAACCTCATAATTTTATATTCATCTACAGGGTCCCCACTTACAGTTTATCACCATACAAAAGTGGGATATGTATATCTCTATAAAATATGTACGAGGAAAGAACACTAATTTTTCCGATAAAAATGAGAAAAATATTCCCTCAAACTAAGCTGAAAAACCACCATTGCCAACTTTAAAATTAATAACCTCATTATTTTATATTCATCTACAGGGTCCCCACTTACAGTTTATCACCATATAAAAGTGGGATATGTATATCTCTATAAAATATGTACGAGGAAAGAACAATAATTTTTCCGATAAAAATGAGCAAAATATTCCCTCAAACTAAGCTGAAAATCGACCAGTCCCAACTTTAAAATTAATAACCACATAATTTTATATTCATCTACAGGGTCCCCAATTACTGTTTATTACCATATAAAAGTGGGATATGTATATCTCTATAAAATATGTACGAGGAAAGAACACTAATTTTTTCGATAAAAATGAGCAAAATATTCCCTCAAATTAAGCTGAAATTCGACCAGTGCCAACTTTAAAATTAATAACCACATAATTTTATATTCATCTACAGGGTCCCCACTTACAGTTTATCACCATATAAAAGTGGGATATGTATATCTCTATAAAATATGTACGAGGAAAGAACACTAATTTTTCCGATAAAAATGAGCAAAATATTCCCTCAAATTAAGCTGAAATTCGACCAGTGCCTACTTTAAAATTAATAACCTCATAAATTTATATTCATCTATAGCATCCCCAATTACTGTTTATTACCATATAAAAGTGGGATATGTATATCTCTATAAAATATGTACGAGGAAAGAACACTAATTTTTCCGATAAAAATGAGCAAAATATTCCCTCAAATTAAGCTGAAATTCGACCAGTGCCTACTTTAAAATTAATAACCTCATAAATTTATATTCATCTATAGCATCCCCAATTACTGTTTATTACCATATAAAAGTGGGATATGTATATCTCTATAAAATATGTACGAGGAAAGAACACTAATTTTTCAGATAAAAATGAGCAAAATATTCCCTCAAATTAAGCTTAAATTCGACCAGTGCCAACTTTAAAATTAATAACCTCATAATTTTATATTCATCTACAGGGACCCCACTTACAGTTTATCACCATATAAAAGTGGGATATGTATATCTCTATAAAATATGTACGAGGAAGGAACACTAATTTTTCCGATAAAAATGAGCAAAATATTCCCTCAAATTAAGCTTAAATTCGACCAGTGCCAACTTTAAAATTAATAACCTCATAATTTTATATTCATCTACAGGGTCCCCACTTACAGTTTAGCACCATACAAAAGTGGGATATGTATATCTCTATAAAATATGTACGAGGAAAGAACACTAATTTTTCCGATAAAAATGAGAAAAATGTTCCCTCAAACTAAGCTGAAAAACGACCAGTGCCAACTTTAAAATTAATAACCTCATCATTTTATATTCATCTACAGGGTCCCCAATTACTGTTTATTACCATATAAAAGTGGGATATGTATATCTCTATAAAATATGTACGAGGAAAGAACACTAATTTTTTCGATAAAAATGAGCAAAATATTCCCTCAAATTAAGCTGAAATTCGACCAGTGCCAACTTTAAAATTAATAACCTCATAATTTTATATTCATCTACAGGGTCCCCACTTACAGTTTATCACCATATAAAAGTGGGATATGTATATCTCTATAAAATATGTACGAGGAAAGAACACTAATTTTTCCGATAAAAATGAGAAAAATATTCTCTCAAATTAAGCTGAAACTCGACAAGTTCCAAGTTTAAAATTAATAACCTCATAATTTTATATTCATCTACAGGGTCCCCACTTACAGTTTATCACCATATAAAAGTGGGATATGTATATCTCTATAAAATATGTACGAGGAAAGAACACTAATTTTTCCGATAAAAATGAGCAAAATATTCCCTCAAATTAAGCTGAAATTCGACCAGTTCCAACTTTAAAATTAATAATCTCATAATTTTATATAAATCGACAGGGCCCCACTTACAGTTTATCACCATATAAAAGTGGGATATATATATCTTTATAAAATATGTACGAGGAAAGAATACTATTTTTTCCGATAAAAATGAGCAAAATATTCCCTCAAACTAAGGTGAAAATCGACCAGTGCCAACTTTAAAATTAATAACCTCATAATTTTATATTCATCTACAGGGTCCCCAATTACTGTTTATTACCATATAAAAGTGGGATATGTATATCTCTATAAAATATGTACGAGGAAAGAACACTAATTTTTTCGAAAAAATTAGCAAAATATTCCCTCAAATTAAGCTGAAATTCGACCAGTGCCAACTTTAAAATTAATAACCTCATAATTTTATATTCATATACAGGGTCCCCAATTACTGTTTATTACCATATAAAAGTGGGATATGTATATCTCTATAAAATATGTGCGAGGAAAGAACACTAATTTTTCCGATAAAAATGAGCAAAATATTCCCTCAAATTAAGCTGAAATTCGACCAGTGCCAACTTTAAATCTAATAACCTCATAATTTTATATTCATCTACAGGGTCCCCACTTACAGTTTATCACCATATAAAAGTGGGATATGTATATCTCTATAAAATATTTACGAGGAAAGAACACTAATTTTTCCGATAAAAATGAGCAAAATATTCCCTCAAACTAAGCTGAAAATCGACCAGTGCCAACTTTAAAATTAATAACCTCATAATTTTATATTCATCTACAGGGTCCCCACTTACAGTTTATCACCATATAAAAGTGGGATATGTATATCTCTATAAAATATGTACGAGGAAAAAACACTAATTTTTCCGATAAAAATGAGCAAAATATTCCCTCAAATTAAGCTGAAATTCGACCAGTGCCTACTTTAAAATTAATAACCTCATAAATTTATATTCATCTATAGCATCCCCAATTACTGTTTATTACCATATAAAAGTGGGATATGTATATCTCTATAAAATATGTACGAGGAAAGAACACTAATTTTTCCGATAAAAATGAGCA
Organism: Thermobia domestica; assembly: GCF_964235325.1. Lineage (NCBI taxonomy): Eukaryota > Metazoa > Arthropoda > Insecta > Zygentoma > Lepismatidae > Thermobia > Thermobia domestica. The sequence continues at coordinate 57,437,124 of NC_137470.1, read as the reverse complement.
AAATATTCCCTCAAATTAAGCTGAAATTCGACCAGTGCCAACTTTAAAATTAATAACCTCATAATTTTATATTCATCTACAGGGTCCCCACTTACAGTTTATCACCATATAAATGTGGGATATGTATATCTCTATAAAATATGTACGAGGAAAGAACACTAATTTTTCCGATAAAAATGAGCAAAATATTCCCTCAAATTAAGCTGAAATTCGACCAGTGCCACCTTTAAAATTAATAAACTCATAATTTTATATTCATTTACAGGGTCCCCACTTACAGTTTATCACCATATAAAAGTGGGATATGTATATCTCTATAAAATATGTACGAGGAAAGAACACTAATTTTACCGATAAAAATGAGCAAAATATTCCCTCAAATTAAGCTGAAATTCGACCAGTGCCAACTTTAAAATTAATAACCTCATAATTTTATATTCATCTACAGGGTCTCCACTTACAGTTTATCACCATATAAAAGTGGGATATGTATATCTCTATAAAATATGTACGAGGAAAGAACACTAATTTTTGCGATAAAAATGAGCAAAATATTCCCTCAAACTAAGCTGAAATTCGACCAGTTCCAACTTTAAAATTAATAATCTCATAATTTTATATTAATCTACAGGGCCCCACTTACAGTTTATCACCATATAAAAGTGGGATATGTATATCTCTATAAAATATGTACGAGGAAAGAACACTATTTTTTCCGATAAAAATGAGCAAAATATTCCCTCAAACTAAGGTGAAAATCGACCAGTGCCAACTATAAAATTAATAACCTCATAATTTTATATTCATCTACAGGGTCCCCACTTACAGTTTATCACCATATAAAAGTGGGATATGTATATCTCTATAAAATATTTACGAGGAAAGAACACTAATTTTTCCGATAAAAATGAGCAAAATATTCCCTCAAATTAAGCTGAAATTCGACCAGTGCCTACTTTAAAATTAATAACCTCATAAATTTATATTCATCTATAGCATCCCCAATTACTGTTTATTACCATATAAAAGTGGGATATGTATATCTCTATAAAATATGTACGAGGAAAGAACACTAATTTTTCCGATAAAAATGAGCAAAATATTCCCTCAAATTAAGCTGAAATTCGACCAGTGCCAACTTTAAAATTAATAACCTCATAATTTTATATTCATCTACAGGGTCCCCACTTACAGTTTATCACCATATAAAAGTGGGATATGTATATCTCTATAAAATATGTACGAGGAAAGAACACTAATTTTTCCGATAAAAATGAGAAAAATATTCTCTCAAATTAAGCTGAAATTCGACCAGTTCCAACTTTAAAATTAATAACCTCATAATTTTATATTCATCTACAGGGTCTCCACTTACAGTTTATCACCATATAAAAGTGGGATATGTATATCTCTATAAAATATGTACGAGGAAAGAACACTAATTTTTGCGATAAAAATGAGCAAAATATTCCCTCAAACTAAGCTGAAAATCGACCAGTGCCAACTTTAAAATTAATAACCTCATAATTTTGTATTCATCTACAGGGTCCCCACTTACAGTTTATCACCATATAAAAGTGGGAAATGTATATCTCTATAAAATATGTACGAGGAAAGAACACTAATTTTTCCGATAAAAATGAGCAAAATATTCCCTCAAATTAAGCTGAAATTCGACCAGTGCCTACTTTAAAATTAATAACCTCATAAATTTATATTCATCTACAGCATCCCCAATTACTGTTTATTACCATATAAAAGTGGGAAATGTATATCTCTATAAAATATGTACGAGGAAAGAACACTAATTTTTCCGATAAAAATGAGCAAAATATTCCCTCAAATTAAGCTTAAATTCGACCAGTCCAACTTTAAAATTAATAACCTCATAATTTTATATTCATCTACAGGGACCCCACTTACAGTTTATCACCATATAAAAGTGGGATATGTATATCTCTTTAAAATATGTACGAGGAAAGAACACTAATTTTTCCGATAAAAATGAGAAAAATATTCTCTCAAATTAAGCTGAAATTCGACCAGTGCCAACTTTAAAATTAATAACCTCATAATTTTATATTCATTTACAGGGTCCCCACTTACAGTTTATCACCATATAAAAGTGGGATATGTATATCTCTATAAAATATGTACGAGGAAAGAACACTAATTTTTCCGATAAAAATGAGCAAAATATTCCCTCAAATTAAGCTGAAATTCGACAAGTGCCAACTTTAAAATTAATAACCTCATAATTTTATATTCATCTACAGGGTCCCCACTTACAGTTTAGCACCATACAAAAGTGGGATATGTATATCTCTATAAAATATGTACGAGGAAAGAACACTAATTTTTCCGATAAAAATGAGAAAAATATTCCCTCAAACTAAGCTGAAAAACGACCAGTGCCAACTTTAAAATTAATAACCTCATCATTTTATATTCATCTACACGGTCCCCAATTACTGTTTATTACCATATAAAAGTGGGATATGTATATCTCTATAAAATATGTACGAGGAAAGAACACTAATTTTTTCGATAAAAATGAGCAAAATATTCCCTCAAATTAAGCTGAAATTCGACCAGTGCCAACTTTAAAATTAATAACCTCATAATTTTATATTCATCTACAGGGTCCCCACTTACAGTTTATCACCATATAAAAGTGGGATATGTATATCTCTATAAAATATGTACGAGGAAAGAACACTAATTTTTCCGATAAAAATGAGAAAAATATTCTCTCAAATTAAGCTGAAACTCGACAAGTTCCAACTTTAAAATTAATAACCTCATAATTTTATATTCATCTACAGGGTCCCCACTTACAGTTTATCACCATATAAAAGTGGGATATGTATATCTCTATAAAATATGTACGAGGAAAGAACACTAATTTTTCCGATAAAAATGAGCAAAATATTCCCTCAAATTAAGCTGAAATTCGACCAGTTCCAACTTTAAAATTAATAATCTCATAATTTTATATTAATCTACAGGGCCCCACTTACAGTTTATCACCATATAAAAGTGGGATATGTATATCTCTATAAAATATGTACGAGGAAAAAACACTATTTTTTCCGATAAAAGTGAGCAAAATATTCCCTCAAACTAAGGTGAAAATCGACCAGTGCCAACTTTAAAATTAATAACCTCATAATTTTATATTCATCTACAGGGTTCCCAATTACTGTTTATTACCATATAAAAGTGGGATATGTATATCTCTATAAAATATGTACGAAGAAAGAACACTAATTTTTTCGAAAAAATTAGCAAAATATTCCCTCAAATTAAGCTGAAATTCGACCAGTGCCAACTTTAAAATTAATAACCTCATAATTTTATATTCATATACAGGGTCCCCAATTACTGTTTATTACCATATAAAAGTGGGATATGTATATCTCTATAAAATATGTACGAGGAAAGAACACTAATTTTTCCGATAAAAATGAGCAAAATATTCCCTCAAATTAAGCTGAAATTCGACCAGTGCCAACTTTAAAATTAATAACCTCATAATTTTATATTCATCTACAGGGTCCCCACTTACAGTTTATCACCATATAAAAGTGGGATATGTATATCTCTATAAAATATTTACGAGGAAAGAACACTAATTTTTCCGATAAAAATGAGCAAAATATTCCCTCAAACTAAGCTGAAAATCGACCAGTGCCAACTTTAAAATTAATAACCTCATAATTTTATATTCATCTACAGGGTCCCCACTTACAGTTTATCACCATATAAATGTGGGATATGTATATCTCTATAAAATATGTACGAGGAAAGAACACTAATTTTTCCGATAAAAATGAGCAAAATATTCCCTCAAATTAAGCTGAAATTCGACCAGTGCCACCTTTAAAATTAATAACCTCATAATTTTATATTCATTTACAGGGTCCCCACTTACAGTTTATCACCATATAAAAGTGGGATATGTATATCTCTATAAAATATGTAGGAGGAAAGAACACTAATTTTACCGATAAAAATGAGCAAAATATTCCCTCAAATTAAGCTGAAATTCGACCAGTGCCAACTTTAAAATTAATAACCTCATAATTTTATATTCATCTACAGGGTCCCCACTTACAGTTTATCACCATATAAAAGTGGGATATGTATATCTCTATAAATTATGTACGAGGAAAGAACACTAATTTTTCCGATAAAAATGAGAAAAATATTCCCTCAAACTAAGCTGAAAAACGACCAGTGCCAACTTTAAAATTAATAACCTCATCATTTTATATTCATCTACAGGGTCCCCACTTACAGTTTATCACCATATAAAAGTGGGATATGTATATCTCTATAAAATATGTACGAGGAAAGAACACTAATTTTTCCGATAAAAATGAGCAAAATATTCCCTCAAATTATGCTGAAAATCTACCAGTGCCAACTTTAAAATTAATAACCTAATAATTTTATGTTCATCTACAGGGTCCCCACTTACAGTTTATCACCATATAAAAGTGGGATATGTATATCTCATTACCATATGTACGAGAAAGGAGACTAATTTTTAGGAAAAAGATGAGCAAAATATGAGACTCACTGCTTTGCTGAGGTTTGCTGGTAGACTAACCAGTAATCATCATTCCAATCTAGTTTCTGTCTTTCTATACAATACATGATTTCGGCTAAATTAATATTTTCCATTGCACAAAACGAGATATTATTTCCAAATTAAAATTCATAATTAATTTTCAGTACATACAGAAAAAGCTTTTTAAATACAATACTTCCTAATCAGAATTCGCAAATGATGAGAGCTACTCCGTGGCTATATGGTCTGTGTACGCTTCTCTGACACGGGATATTCTGTTCGATTCTCGGTAGGAGCTCATGCAGTTTGGATCCAACTTGTCATATAGCCTCGCTGTTGGAGAGGTCGCTACTCAATCCAATCGAACATGATGTCTTTCGACTACTAATTTAACATTAAATTTAATAGTTGAATATTAGTACTTCCCCCCACACACACATGGAGATTGTTAGATAGATGAAGTCACACCTTTAGAATTACTCACGTTTTGATATTAAAAAGAGAAATATAACATGGCTTTCAATAGGATGTGAGCAATTTTCGAGAAACTGAAAATGTCACGCTATTTATAAAAGAGAGACAAAGCAAGAGAAGGGGATGAAGGAAGGTTAGGGCAACTAAAAGTATTGTTACTTCTAGACATACTTTCGGGCACTTGGTTCTCTTCGGTCGAATATAAATAAAAATGTCCCCAATAGCAAAGATAAATAACTTTTCACTTTCGTGAAGATCACTCCTTCAACAAATAATGTCCAAGTACAGCTTTTTGATATTCTGTTTTGTCCCACGCTACATATGCAATATTTTTAGGAGAAATCATAACCAGCATAGAGGCTAGAGGTGCCTAGAAGGTATATTGAATATAAAAAGTAATAATCCTGACTTTCAACAAGATACTATCTCTATATCTGTCTGATATAACTGAGCCAAAAATTGCGTTTGAGTATCGAAATTTAGTGAAAAGTTATTGCAAATTCGAGCACCTGCTGCTTGTTATTTTAAGTATTTCCTCAATATCACAAGCACTTGTAGCAAAATGTGTTCAGAAAGTCCCTATTTTTGTCACGTGACTTAATAATTACTCGTGAAAAATAAAATGTGACAAACCACAATACATAGCCTAATGTTTCGTTCTTTGTGTATTATTTCAAACCTCAGATTGTACACATATTTAAATTTAATTGACATAATAATCCTATTTCTCCATTAATGCTCACATACTAAGTCTAAATAGCACAATCATTATACCGCTCGTTTTAGTGTGCTCGCTTTCCACCCATAAAAGTTCTAGTTCAATCAAGGGTACCAGCTATGTTGAATACTTTTCAACATTTTATTATATCTCTTCATGATGGGGACTGTACGAACACTTACTTTGAAAACTTATGTAGGTTCTACACAGAACATACCTAACCCCAAAAATTGAAATGACACCCATTTGCAGAAAATAGGAATAAACACATAATAGTTCATGTTAACTTGTAGTATTCCATTAAATCATTTCTCAACCTTTTGTGGTGTGGCTAGTATAAATCTTTCCCAGATAAACGTTAACTTAAGGTATATTACCACAAAATATGGAATAACAATGAATACCTGACATTTAAATAATGTATGAGCTCCTCAGTGGATAAGCGGTTAGCGTACGCGCCTTTGGCGTGGGAGACCCGGGTGCGATTCCCGGCGGGAGCTCATGTGGTTCGGATTCCACGTTAATCAGTAGGTCCACGTCTCATATAGCCTCGCTGCTGAACGGGACGAGAAACTCAAAATCAACTCAACTCATTAATTAATTTATTTAACGAACGACTCAATCGTTTTACTGAGCTCTTTTGTGACTAAAGGGTTAGTGTACGTGTCTTTGGCGTGGAAGACCTGGGTTCGAATCCCGGTGGGATTCATGTGGTTCGGATTCAACGTTAATCAGTAGGTCTCGTCTCATATAGCCTAGCTGTTGAAAGGGACGTTAAACTCAGAATCAACTCAAGTTATATAGTTATACTATGTGTATAAGTATCATGTCTATTACTGTCAGAGGAATTTATATAATAATTGACGCAACTTCCTACTTAATAGTGTGTTATTTTAGTGATATTTAAACTAGTAGAGTTTCGAAAATAATTGATATTTAATTGTTTCAATTTCGTATAACATACAAGTTTGTTTACTTTTTCTTTTTACTTTCTGCTTAATTCTTTATAACTACGCTTCCTCACAGTGAAATATCCCTCATATAATGAATATAAGAACTTTGAGTATGGAAAACATACAATTCGATGGGATCTTTACACTGAGAGAATGAAACTTTAAAATAGAACAAACTTGTTTATTTTCTGAACCAGTATGGAAACTCTTCCGACTTAGATTGGTCAAATCACTGGTTCATAAGTTGTCAAACAAATATATATATATATATATATATATATATATATAAATTAATTTAAAGGAACGAATGGATTTGGTTCAAAGTGTATTTAATGAGTTAACAGTTTAAACTTCATTTGAAAAAAAAATCTGAAGTAAGATTGGGTAGTTCTCAATTCATTTTAATAAGCAGTTGGATGTTTGTAACAACATAGAAACCAGTCGTTTGGAATAGTTTAACTTTGTTTGAAATAACCTAATCTGAGTTGAATTGGAGGATAGGGAGTTGTGAGTAGGTAATGTTTGGACCGAATTTGATTACTGTAAGTTCGGAATTAAATAAATTAAGGTCTATATTATTGGAAAGCTTCGTGATAATATGCCAAATATCATAGCTATGCCAAATTCATGAAACAGCTCCAATCATTTGTAACAACCCATGTTATTCCCATATAACATACACCTGCAAACCATCCCATTTTTAGAAAAATTCAATATTTAGTATACTAAATAACTATAACTATTTTAATAAAACATTAAATTTATACTATTTTCCGTGATCAATTGTAGTTGCGCAAAAACACAGATCCATTTGCCTGTAATGGTAAGTACGGCATTTGGATATGAACTCTAAAAAGGAGGACAAAATATTACTAATATAAAGGGGACATGTAAATAGGTAATAGTGTAAAGCAAAAAAAGTGGGGGCAGCAATTACCTCCACGCCCCTAATCGCCGATGGACAGTACACCTGTTAATGATATTCCCAATTTAACTGAATTTTAAGACATTGATGAGGAATAATTTTAGTAGTATTTAATATATATACGCTTTTTTTAATAACTTCACTTCAGATATACAATTAGTTTCATTATATTTACATTAACTGTTAGTCATCCAACGATGCGTTCAAACATAGAAAATTCACTAGCAGTCATTACATTGGCCATCAACTTAAATTAATTGGTTTACAATTAAATAAATAAATTTTAAAAAAAACAACAACTTTATTATATTTAATTTGAACATGTGGTTTGGTCCGCTCATTTGAATCATACATTTTTTAATTTAAAAGTTGCTTTACATCGATCAAAAGTGTCTGCTTACTGTGTCAAAAGGTTTTCAGTAGACCTTACATTGAATGCTGTAAATTTCTTATATCTTATACAGTAACATGAAAGGCGGACATAGGGCTTATTTTGAAATTATACACTGAGAAAAATGTATGTGGAGTACGTAAAAACGTAGGTTACATGTGTAAATCCTGTAGTTGTTGGACTTACGGTACAACTAAAAACGTATAATAAAAGTATAACTAAAACATACTTTCCGTATAAATGTTTCAAATAAACGTACTTTTTGTACGAACAAAAAACTGTATATAAGCGGTCATGATCTCACATAAAGATATACGCATGTAACAAACAGCTGGCGTATGTAACATACGTATACGTATGTGGTACATGGAATACTGTTAAATGTCATACTTCCAGAAACGACATGATGTAACATCTAAGTGAGGGTAGTCTGTAGCATATGGATTACTTGTGCTCCTTGCAGATTTCCGTAGTAGACATAACGATTCCGTATATTCATACAATATACCGCTGTAAGGATAACGGACTTTTCTCAGTGCATTACTTAATAAGAATATGCGTCCGGTGAAGGGGAATGTTAAAAGCTAAACAAATTTTCTATATATATATATTTACAACAATGAGGAATATCACATTCGAATCGATAAGTGTCAGTAAACTAGACAAATGTTTAAAAGGAGGATGAAAAACAGAGCCGTAGCTAGAGATTACGGCGCCCCTACACTCATCTTATCAAGTTGTTCCTTTTTTCTTTTTTTATTTATCTTTTTTTGGCAAATAAGAAAAATAGCTGTTATACTACGTTAAATTTTTATCAAGCTGCTTGCACAGACAATTGAAACAACAAACAGTTATCATTCTGTATTCTTTTACAAATAAAAGCTGTTTTCAGGAGGCTTATTTTGGTCTTTTTGTTGAACTTCCAAAACTGCCTTTGGCTGTACAGAAATCTACTTTGAGAACAGTTATGAAAATTTACAATACTTACGTTTCATACTATCTATAAGAATTGAAATTTTAATATGTTTGGAACTATGTGTCTTAAAAAATGTTCTAAATGGGTAACAGTATCAATTTCCAGTAATAATTGTAAACTTTTGTAATTTTATTCTGTATGTGACCACATAAAGAAGATTTTAATTTAGATTGTTTTACAGTAAAAAAAACTTGTGAAATGTTACGGAAGCTCCGAAGGGACCTTCTCTGCGAATTTCTTAATATTGATCGATAAAGGTGAAGAATATGTTTAATGTCTGTAGTTGAAATCCAAAATATAGTTTGGCTACTACATATGCTTAAAATTATAGTACTTACTTAATTTCTTAATGACTAAAAATTTTGAATTTAAGGTTACTTATTAGTAATAAACATACAAAATATGCACACACGTTATATATAAAGTGTGTGTGTACTTTGTATGTATGTAGATAGATAAAAATATCACACAAGTAGATAAGTAAGAACAAAAAAGTCCTGGCGATACAAGTAGTTAATGGAGAAATGATCCCAATCGTGTCTTCACTATTTGCATTTTCCCATTTTGCCTTATGATACTTATCACAGGAAACGTCAACCAAAAATTGGTACTTAATGACTTCGTAAGGCAAAACGGGAATTCCCCTTTCGTTTTACAATAATTTTCATATATTGGTAGCCCTGCTTTAGCAAATATAAATGTAATTAAAATCTTCAACAGAAGGATACTGAAAAACTGGAAAGAAATAGGTTTCATTGAAAAAGATGGTAACAATGTAATGGATTCGAAATCAGAACTTAGAATTAATGATAACAGAGTAGGGGTGAAATGGCGAACTTGGCCCACCATCAAAATTTTGACCCATGAATCCGACCATTATTGCTCACGAATCCGGATTTTCGACACCGTACTGCAATTCAAGGGAACAAATTTATATCTAATCAGAGAAAAAAATAAAAAAACGAAAAGAAAATGAAAGAAAGAAAGAAGAAAAGAAAAACGCCATAAACATAGTCCTACAAATTCCGGATTGCGTGTTAGTTTTTGTATGTAGAACAGTAGAATCACTTTTAACATTATGAACATTACATGTATTTTTTTTTTTACCTCAATATCAATCGTTTATTCAGCCTACAGAAATAGAATTGAAACTCCTTGAAAACAACTTAACTTGGATAAGGAACGCAGAAAATTTTTGAAGAATGAAAAAAATCTTCACCGACGCTCAATACTTATGCGTAAAGAAAGACAAATTAAAATGATAGTTCTCATAATTAGGGATGGGCACGAGCGAGTTTTCTTTGAAACACGACTCGACTCGAAACAGACATCTTTGAACTCGACTCGAGAACTCGGCTCGAAAAATTTCCTCGAACTCGACTCGAAACTCGACTAGAATTTGGTTCAAGTTTCGAGTAGAGTCGAGCAAGAAGGAGCCAAATCGAGCCGAATCGTTTGTGTAGTTCAAGTACTCTCTTCAAATATCATACATACACAATACAATTATTATCAATGACACTACTACTACTACTACAACTTATAATAATAATAATAATAATAATAATAATAATAATAATAATAATAATAATAATAATAATAATTATTATTATTATTATTATTATTATTATTATTATTATAATGGCCGCCGTCACTCATTGGTAGGGCGTTCACCTCTGATGCATGGGGTCCCGGGTTCAATCTCTGCTCCCGCCAAGTGATCCTTGTGGTAGTCAAACACCGTGTGCATGGATTTCCTCGGGGCTCGCCCGTTTCCTAACACTTTCTTCATTTCTCCATTTCATTCATTTCTCATCATCCCCATCACCTTTAGCCTAGCCTACATAAGAGTGGAACGTAAAACGAAGATTTATTGTTATTACAGCGTTTTTGCTTCGCAATCGGAAAGTCCCATGCTCGAATCCAGAGTTCAGTATCGTGACTGAGGTTTTCCAGGGTTTTCCTCAGTTACATTAGGTCAATGTTGAGATGGTACCTTAAAATACGGACCCTAGCCGCCATCCTTCCAATTCCTTTCCCAATGTTGTTATTATTGTTGATTTGTTGAGTGCTCCACTGTAAGATGGCCTCTGAGATTGTATCTGGTAGCTTAGTAATAAAAAATTAAATATATCTCTCATTCACTTAATTCTGCAAAAGATGGCTGATGGTGGGCATGAAGTCATACGTTCCCAGGTACATATACACTACACATGTGATGCGTTAATAACGGCGTTATTTATTTAGTAGCAATTTTTATGTTCGGGCAGTTTTCAGCAGGAAATATTCACATAGTCAGATTGTGAAATTTGGAAAGTGTCCCGACCAACTTGACGCTTATAGTATTTACTGCTTTCAAACCAGGCCCGTAGCCAGCATGCTTTATAAGGGGGAGGGTGAAGAAATGAAGACTGAGGGGACAATGACCAAGACATCAAAGAATAGCATAAAATTGTACATTTATCTATTATTTACAGAATATGTGTTTATTTTTAAATTATCGCAAGTGTAATTTTGGTTTCATTTTTGGAAGCGTAATACAAGCTCTTTGTGAGATACTTTGTTTCATATTAATATTGAAAATGGAAGTATTTATTTTTCTAACATTACAACAAAATTATATTAAATCAATTTTAGGTTATATCAATTCAAAATAGAAATATATATTTTATTCAACGTTTGCACTAAATTTTCTACCCTCCAAAATAAGCGGGACACTGCAGTTTATTAATATTCACAACTAACATTATGGACTATGATACTGTTGTTTTGAAGTGCACCTGGTATCGTTGGATGCTTGTCATGGTAGCAAAAATAGGTTACTGTTTGAAAGTCATGAAATGGATAAAAACAATGAAAGATATTTGGGACATCTAGCGAGAAACATGATTTTACACAGAAATGAGTAGAATTCGTAAAGTTGAATTTAATTTTGTAAATATAATCGGAAGAATTTAATTGGTTTTGATTCAGTTTGAAAATTCTCTTCAGCGTCACTTTTAGAGGGGAAGAAAAGTATTTTATGTGGGGGCAGGACCCCCTTCTAGGCCCTCGCTGGCTACAGGTCTGTTTCAAACAATCCGAGACTCAAGAACATTTCGAGAGTATCGAACACTTAGAGTGTCTCAAACATTTCCATAGTCTCGAAGTGTCTCGAACAGTTCGACTCTCGAACAATTCAAGTGTTTGAAATTTTCGAGAATCTCGAACATTTCAAATGTATTCAAAATTTCGAAAGTCTCAAACACTTAGAATGTCGCAAATATTTCCAGTATCTAACACTTTAAGTGTCTCGAATATGTAGAATCCTGAACATTTCAAGTGTATTGAAAACTTAGCGAGCCTCGAACACTTAGTGTCTAAAACATTTACATAGTATCGAATCCTTCAAGTGTCTCGAACATTTCGAGTCTCGAGCACTTCAAGTGTCTCCAACATTTCGATAATCTCGAACACCGAGTGTCTCGAACATTTCGATAGTCTCGAACCATTAGAGTGTCTAAAACATTTTTATACTCTCGAACTATTCAAGTGTCTTCAACATTTCGAGTCTCGAACACTTCAATGTATTGAAAATTTCGAAATTCTCGAACACTTCGAGTGTCTCGAACATTTCGTGAGTCTCGAACCATTAGAGTGTCTAAAACATTTTTATAGTCTCGAACTATTCAAGTGTCTCCAACATTTCGAGTCTCGAACACTTCAAGTGTATTGAAAATTTCTAGAATCTGGAACACTTCCAGTGTCTCGAACATTTCGAGAGTCTCGAACACTTCGAGTTTCTCAATCATTTCCAGTCTCGAGCCGAGTGACTTGAAAGTTTCTAAAATTTAAAACACTTCAAATGTTTAACATTTCGAAAATTTGGAAAGTTCGATAAGTAGATAAAATTATTTTTTAACCACGAAACGGTTTAGAAATTTTATTGAATTGTTATTTATTACTCGATTGAGCTCCTCCGTGGCTAAGCGGTTAGCGTACGCGCCTTTGGCGTGGAAAACCCGGGTTCAATTCCCGGCGGGAGCTCATGTGGTTCGGATTCCACGTTAATCAGTAGGTCCACGTCTCATATAGCCTCGCTGCTGAACGGGACGTTAAACTCAAAATCAACTCAACTTATTACTCGATTATCGGAACAGCCCTATTTAATGTGACATAATACATGTAGAAAATTTCTCCCTTTGATGATCTTCTAGGGGCAACTATGGAATGGTAAAATCCTGCGTCCATGGTAGAATGAAATGCGTTCATGATAATATTTTCAATTTACGGTAGTTATCAGGAGGCATGGAACCAGCCACAGAGCTTTGGGGTGGACATGAATATGTTAGGGGGAGCAAAGTCATTAAAAATTCTATTACAAATATCTAAATTGTGTTTTTTGTATTGAGGTCTGGAGAGACCATGAAAAGTCTCGGGGGGCCAGGCCCCCTAGCCCCTCTCTGATTTCGGGTTTGGTTATCAGTCAGTATAGTATATTGAAGGAATATTAAAGTTTCATTTAAAACTGTTCTTTCATGTGCAGAAGTGTTTATTCATCTTTTCTCTCATTCATGTAATAAAAATAGATATAGGTAATATTTAATGTGTTGGAAATTAACCAAACACTCATGTTGTTCCATCCTCAAGTAGCAAAATAAAGGAAGAAAGAAAACAACTCCTTCCCACAGCTTGGTGATGTAAATATGGAAAAACTGACCGCCAAAGAAACTGCGTGTAGTGGGGCGTGGTCAAAAGTGATTAGCAGCTAGCATTTTACTACATGAATCAGACGGTCAGGTGGAATAAATTTCCTTCAACTTCACCGAAAGAGAACTTAAACAAGGGAAAAGAGAAATGTATAGTTCCATAAATCTATCAACCAAATGTCCAAATGTAGAAAATCAATTTGAATAGACAGCATAGACATCAATGTATACGGTTCACATAAAGAGGAATGAACAGCTGTAGTTTTCAAGAGATTACATTGAATAGATAGATTCTTATTCCACCCTTCTCCCGCCGACTACTTACATCTACTGGGTTTCCTGATGCAAGAGCAGTGATGACAGTTGGAGGGAAATGTTATTTCATATCGGCTGCGAAGAGGACATTCTCATCTATTCTATTATGTTTTGAAATTCATTCATTTTATCCAATGAACATGCTCTTTCACGAACAATTCTTCCACTGACTCATCAAAAGGTTGACGAACTTCGCCTACATCTAAGCAGATATAAGCGGCAAGTACATGCCAGAAGGAAATGACGAGATAAAAGTCGGCAAAGACACAATAAAACAGATGGATCTGCTACCACGGATTCCTGCTGCGAATTGACCGTGAGAAGACAACAAGTAATTTCCCTTTGCTACAAATATTTCTAGCACCGTGACATGAATTTGAAGTTTCAAAAACAAATATGTTGCTTTCAATATTCAATAAACATCATATTAGTAGTTATATAATAGTTTAATTGAAGGTCAATTCCGAACTTTCTTTTAACAGCCTGTTCATCAATTTATACATTATAATTAGCATACACATATTATTATCATCACATATTATTATACTATTTATATCTACTATATATTCATTTTCCATATTTCACTATTATTAAAAACCATCTTTATGCCATTGTAATTCGTAAAAAGCTGTTTTAATAATAGAAATTAGAATCTTTATTTCAATTCATATACATATAGGCATCATACAATAATCTATTAGACACGGTTTCATAAGACTGCTCATTATGTTATCTGATATATTAATTTTACACAAAATATAAAAGTATAAACTACAATTGGTAGAGCTTTGACGTTTAATTCGAGGCACACATATTTTAACGACACATTTTACTATAATCCATATTAACTAACTCACAAAATATCTTCTTTACTATATAATTTATATCAGTTTCTTTATCCAATAACGATTTGAAAAATTTAAATTTCATGTATATTTTAATTTTAGTATCTGAGGATACAGACTAGTGTCAAAATTTCCCTTGTACAAATACTATGTAACGCGCTGAGGTGTAACAATACAATAGCGGCGCATTACAGTTGGAGACACTTGAAGTGTTCGAGACTCGAAATGTTCGAGATACTTGAAGGATTCGATACTTTATAAATGTTTTAGACACTCAAGCGTTCGAGACTCGCGAAATTTTCAATACACTTGAAATGTTCAGGATTCTACATATTCGAGACACTTAAAGTGTTAGATACTGGTAATATTTGAGACACTCTGTGTTCGAGACTTTCGAAATTTTCAATACATTTGAAGTGTTCGAGATTCTCGAAAAATTCAATACACTTGAATTGTTCGATACTATGGAAATGTTTGAGACGCCCTAAGTGTTCGATACTCTCGAAATGTTCTTGAATCTCGGATTGTTTGAAACAGACCCGTAGCCAAGGAGGGGCTAGAGGGGATACTGCCCCCACATAAATTACATTTCTTCCCCTCTAAAAGTGACGCTGAAGAGAATTTTCAAACTGACTCAAAACCAATTAAATTTTTAACGATTATATTTACAAAATTAAATTCAACTTTACGAATTCTACTCATTTCTGTGTAAAATCATGTTTCTCGCTAGATGTCCCAAATATCTTTCATTGTCTTTATCAATTTCAAGACTTTCAAAGAGTAACCTATTATTGCTATCATGACAAGCATCCAATGATACCAGGTGCACTTCAAAACAACAGTATCATAGTCCATAATGTTAGTTGTGAATATTAATAAACTGCAGTGTCCCGCTTATTTTGGAGGGTAGAAAATTTAGTGCAAACGTTGAATAAAACATATATTTCTATTATGAATTGATATAACCTAAAATTGATTTAATATAATTTTGTTGTAATGTTAGAAAAATAAATACTTCCATTTTCAATATTAATATGAAACAAAGTATCTCGCAAAGAGCTTGTATTACGCTTCCAAAAATGAAACCAAAATTACAATTGCGATAATTTAAAAATAAACACATATTCTGTAAATAATAGATAAATGTACAATTTTATGCTGTTCTTTGATGTCTTGGTCATTGCCCCCTCAGTCTTCATTTCTTCACCCTCCCCCTTATAAAGCATGCTGGCTACAGGCCTGGTTTGAAAGCAGCAAATACTATAAGCGTCAAATTGGTCGGGACACTTTCAAAATTTCACAATCTGACTATGTGAATCGTTCCTGCTACGTTCCTGCTGAAAACTGCTCGAAATTTTACATTACTGCTAGGCAGGGGTGTAACCAGCAGGTTTATGTAGGAGGTGCCCGTCGTTCTTGAAGGGAGCTAGCTACAATGTACAAAAAGAACGTGTTGCAGTTAGTATTTTTGAGGCCTGAAAAAAAACCGGAAAATTTAGGTTTCCTTCCGGAAAGATAAAAACACTGCTTTTTAGCTTTTCTTCTTCTTCTTCTTCTTCTTCTTCTTCTTATTATTATTATTATTATTATTATTATTATTATTATTATTATTATTATTATTATTATTATTATTTTATTTATTTATTTATTTTTGCTTTTTCTCCATAAATTATATTCCAGGCAGTTTTTATCATGTTTAACCAAGAACAAACATTATACCTTTGTGCATAACTATTTCAATTTTAGCCCTTGTACACAGAACCTATCTATAAAGATAACCAAGGAAGTTATATCGCTTTCTCACCCACCACCTTCGAATATCGATATGTCACCAAAGGGCTAAGACGTACCTAAAAGATCAATCCCCATCATAAAATAGTCCCCATCAGCATCGATGATCTTCTGCCAACGTTCTGGGAGGCCATGGATCCCATCGCGGTAGAATTTTGTGGACCGTGAAGCGAAGATATCAAGTGCATTTTGCACCTCTACTAGGGATTTGAACTGGCGTCCTGTAGGGTGACTGTCCATGGTAGGTATGGTATCGAGACGAGACGAGACGAGACTGTGTAAGTCTCAGTCTCGTCTTGGTTGATAAGTAGCGATCTCGGTCTTGATCTAGTCTCGAGTCAAAAATCGCCGTCTCGGTCTCGGTCTCGTCTCGGTCAACAGATGCTTGTCTCGATCTCGGTCTCGGTCTCAAAGGCCAAGTCTTGGTCTCGTCTCGGGTCTCGTCTCGAAGGTCTCGAAATAAATAGTATGAATTAAAATTGTGAAAGTATTATTATCGTACAGT
Source organism: Thermobia domestica (assembly GCF_964235325.1). Taxonomy (NCBI): domain Eukaryota; kingdom Metazoa; phylum Arthropoda; class Insecta; order Zygentoma; family Lepismatidae; genus Thermobia; species Thermobia domestica. The sequence goes on along the minus strand of NC_137470.1, from coordinate 57,419,970 downwards.
CTGTTGTTTCCGCTTCTTACTTTTTGCCTTCATTCTTGGCTTAGAATTATGGTATGATGTACCTCTTCGTAGCTGATTTGCTAGCGCTAATTCTTTCGATGTGTGTGTTCCAGGTTCAATCATCAGTGGGTATAACATACTTGGGACAAAACCCTAATAGTAACTCATATTTCACTTTCAGCAATAGACTTCGTCTCAAATAGTCTCAGTACTACCTATACAATTAACCTCTATTAAATGAACTCTAGTACTATACAGTAGTTTATTTCCTTCCTCTCAATCAGAATTGTTCGATACCTCCTAACGGATAACGCAACACATAACAGCACGATTGTATTTAATAGCACCGAAATTGAAATTTTACAATTTCTCAGTTATTATCAAAAACATTCTGCTTTGATTGCCATTTTAAAATCAGAATATAACGTTCATTATCTTAACAAATAGAGTAAATTTTTACTACCATATATTTTGTTTCAAATTGATCAAATGCTTTATTACCGTTTCACCTCCCAGTGTTTAGTTGACACTTTAAAACAAGCACTTCCTTAACCTTATGGTGGGATCTACGGCACTTATCTTTGCTATCTGTGGTCTCGAGTTGGATCACCAAACAAGTTAGATTCAAAGTCTTATGTTTCGTATAGTTCGCGTCTCACTTTAAGTACATTCTGTTTCTTATACAAGTTTATAATGTCGTAATGTATTATATAAGGATATATCCAGTGCCATAACATAGATTAAGCTTATTCCTGAGTTCTCAGCGGTGCATGTGATCTTTATTCGAGAAAACTAATCATGCGTTCATTACGCTGAAATTTTATATTGCTTGAAAATTACTTGCGAAACATGGACATACATATTATGTAAGTATATAGGTAATTCAAGCTATATGTATCTATTTTCTCTGTCCCGGCAAAACAAGTGATTCTTACTTCCTAATTTTCTTATGTATTATTTTTTTCGCTGCACGAGTTTCGTTAAATTTTGGATCTGTTTTCACCCTACCGTACCTAGTAAAAGTTATGTATACCTTTACATGAACTTTAGAGATAGACTATGCTAAGTCATTTTTTGGTCGAAATTGAGTTAAGGATACGTTATTAATAGACTATGTTCTTTCTAGTGGTGAACAATGTAAGTCAAAAAGCATCCTATTACTTTGTAACTACTTAGTATAGTTTGAAAACAGTCCTATAGGTCTTACTTAAGAAACTGGGTTTTCGCTTCTCTTGTAAAATTACGAAATTATGACTTGGTTTAGTTTACCTCTGAGGTCCAGATATAATAAAATCATAGCCATAATCATAATCAACCATTGACAATCCACTGCTGGATGAAGGTCTTTCCAAGTCTTCTCCACAACTATCTATCTTGAGCAGTTCTTTTTCAGGTTACTCCCCAGTTGTTCTTGATTTCGTCAAACCTTCTTGTATAAGGACGTTTCCTAGGCTGTATTTATCTCGTGGTATCCTGTCTAGAATATTATTTTTGTCTATCGATCATAATTTCTTGCAATATATCCAGCACAGCCCATGTTAAAAATTCTTCAATTAGTACCAGTCATTAGTTGCCAAATAATTCATTTCTATATATTTGGCCTACAAATAGTTCAAATCCGCTACTTTTGGAGCAAATACACGCTACTTTTTGATCTTCGAATCTGGCAACACTGACTCAATGATTTAAATTAACACAATGTGAGGACCTCCATTTGGTCTAGCTGCTAGCACGCCTGACTTCGGTTCGGTGGTCCCGAATTCGATTTCCGGCGTGGGTACAGTTGAACGACCGAAGTGGTTCGGATTCCATTATTATCATTAGCTCCACGTCTCCTTTAGACGCCCTAGCATAATCATGGGACGTTAAACTGAAACAAAACAAACAAAAAATCAACACAATATGTATTACTAACTGCAAGTCCTTTATTGCATATAGCTATATGGTATGGATCGAGTTTGAGGTGATCGGTGGTCAAACGAAAACAAGTGAAATGTAACTAGGATGTATTTAGAACTTTTAATTAAGCAAGGTTTTAATGTAAAGTGTGGACCAAACCTAGGGCTTACAAGGAACAACCAATATTACTGAAAAGTTATGTTACATTTAATTTCAGTTAGAATTTGCATTTACATGTATTGCTGGAACGAAAACTTCGACATTAATATTATAAATAGCCCAAGCACTATGAAAAACGTCATCTTTTGAAAACATTCTTCACCATAAAACAAATTACGAGTTATTAAAATATTTTGCATCTTAGTTACATAGTTACATTGTTTGCACTTATTTAGAATAATATTTAGAAATTTATTTAAGTTGGCAACACTGCTTAAAATAATGGATCTGCGACTTGTAATTAAAACCACCAAAAATATTGTTGTAATGTTATAGAAGCAACACAAATCCATTATTTTAAGCAGTATAACAATCACTATCCAAGTGTTTGGTATCTCTGAAACGGTTTGAAATAACAATCGTTGTAAATGACATCATGATCCCTTAAGTCTTTTGGAAGCATCTACATGATGAGAAGTGATATGTCAGCACGTTTTCGAAGTAAAGTCTTTAGAAAAGTTAAATTTTTCATTTCTTGTAACTTTGTTCCTTCATTCATTCGAAATACATTATAATAATCATAGTATTTGACGCTAAGATACAAATCATGAGCATTGCACCGTCTATGCTATTACAGTTATAAGAGGTCTCCAAAATGTTGATGTTAGTGATACTGTATTATCTTTTGTTACACTGAATAATGTATGTGGTATTAAGTTTTTATTTAATATCTAAATTAGAAATAGGTAATACCTTACATAGTGCAATTTGAGAAAATACAACTTTATTATGCGTTGGTAACACTACTTGTTTATATATACGCGTGGATAAAAGGGAAGGGCTATAGGGGCTATATCCCCCCTTAAGGCTCAGGTATACACTGAACACAATGAGCTTCAATCCTGCTTTACACTGGATAAAGAGGCAAAGTATGGATTAGCCCCTCCCTTGATCATATCCTGGATCCGCGCCTGTATATATATATATATATATATACAGAGAGAGAGAAATTACATACAACGGCAGTGGATTTTGTTTCGGGAGAGGTTTGAGGAACGGGTAACAAACATTTGTGTCGTACGTGCAATGCGAAAAAATGATTACAAATTTATTTCGGGAGGGGCTTGAGCCCGATACCTACCCCCTAAATATGCGACTGTACATCAGTCAACCGTTCCCATATTATCTCATACAGCAAAGAAACAAATTTTGAGTAAAGGCAAAATAACTATCAATATTCGAGACGAGACCGAGACTGACCAAGGTCTCGTCTCGGTGTCGTCTCGATTTATAGAGGTTTGTCTCGGTCTCGGTCTCGTCTCGGTATGTAAAAGTCCGTCTCGGTCTCGTCTCGGTATATAAAAGTCCGTCTCGGTCTCGGTCTCGGTACCATCCCTAGTCCAAAGAATGAAACAGGTAATAAACGGACGTTACAATGTCCGTGAAGTATGGCGAATGCAATACTGTTTCCCATCCAAAGCGATGAAAGGTGTCACGGGTCATCCTAGCTACGTGGAGCTTAGCGTTGTCCTGTAACAGAAGGATCCTTTTGCGATTCAGAAGTGCTGGCTCCAGAGTTTTGAGTTTTTCTTGAACACGGCTCAACTGCTGACAGAACACACGTGCATTGATGCTGTGACCAGCTGGTAGCAGTACCTGATGCACGATGCCGCGAGCAGCTCACTAAACACACAGGAGGACCTTCTTCTGCGGTCAGGACAGTGCGACAGAAGGACAGTGCTAGTTTCGGCTGTTTCATGGGGTGCTAACTAATGATGACGGGGCCGTGGAGGTTCGTACATGACCCACTTCTTATCACATGTCAAACCTTGTCCACAAATAGCTCCTTCCTAAGACGAAACAGCAAAGAAACACAGGTGTCTGCACGCGTTGCCTTCTGGCCCAGAGTTAAATCATGTCAGACCCATCGACAAAACTTGTAGTGTTTCCCAAGTTGATGGACTTGCTGCCGAATTTTTTCTCCACTCATACTGAATTGTAGTTGCAATTCCTAACTTGTCGGGCCATTGTTCGCTTCAATTGGTGTCTGAAGATCTTCATTTTGCACATGTGTTGGTCTTCCGGCACGCGGTGCGTCTTCGAGTGTTTCGTCACCATCCTCAAACTAGTTAAACCACCGCTGCACTGTCCGCGTAGTCACGAAACCCTCGCCAAAGGCCTGGTGTTTGAGGGAATATTTTGCTCATTTTCATCGGAAAAATTAGTGTTCTTTCCTCGTAAATATTTTATAGAGATATACATATCCCACTTTAATATGGCGATAAACTGTAAGTGGGGACCCTGTAGATGAATATAAAATTATGAGGTTATTAATTTTAAAGTTGGCACTGGTCGAATTTCAGCTTAATTTGAGGGAATATTTTGCTCATTTTTATCGGAAAAATTAGTGTTCTTTCCTCGTACATATTTTATAGAGATATACATATCCCACTTTTATATGGTGATAAACTGTAAGTGGGGACCCTGTAGATGAATATAAAATTATGAGGTTATTAATTTTAAAGTTGGCACTGGTCGAATTTCAGCTTAATTTGAGGGAATATTTTGCTCATTTTTATCGGAAAAATTAGTGTTCTTTCCTCGTACATATTTTATAGAGATATACATATCCCACTTTTATATGGTGATAAACTGTAAGTGGCGACCCTGTAGATGAGTATAAAATTATGAGGTTATTAATTTTAAAGTTGGCACTGGTCGAATTTCAGCTTAATTTGAGGGAATATTTTGCTCATTTTTATCGGAAAAATTAGTGTTCTTTCCTCCTACATATTTTATAGAGATATACATATCCCACTTTTATATGGTGATAAACTGTAAGTGGGGACCCTGTAGATGAATATAAAATTATGAGGTTATTAATTTTAAAGTTGGCACTGGTCGAATTTCAGCTTAATTTGAGGGAGTATTTTGCTCATTATCGGAAAAATTAGTCTTCTTTCCTCGTACATATTTTATAGAGATATACATATCCCACTTTTATATGGTGATAAACTGTAAGTAAGGACCCTGCAGATGAGTATAAAATTATGAGGTTATTAATTTTAAAGTTGGCACTGGTCGAATTTCAGCTTAATTTGAGGGAATATTTTGCTCATTTTTATCGGAAAAATTAGTGTTCTTTCCTCCTACATATTTTATAGAGATATACATATCCGACTTTTATATGGTGATAAACTGTAAGTGGGGACCCTGTAGATGAATATAAAATTATGAGGTTATTAATTTTAAAGTTGGCACTGGTCGAATTTCAGCTTAATTTGAGGGAATATTTTGCTCATTTTTATCGGAAAAATTAGTGTTCTTTCCTCGTACATATTTTATAGAGATATACATATCCCACTTTTATATGGTGATAAACTGTAAGTGGGGACCCTGTAGATGAACATAAAATTATGAGGTTATTAATTTTAAAGTTGGCACTGGTCGAATTTCAGCTTAGTTTGAGGGAATATTTTGCTCATTTTTATCGGAAAAATTAGTGTTCTTTCCTCGTACATATTTTATAGAGATATACATATCCCACTTTTATATGGTGATAAACTGTAAGTGGGGACCCTGTAGATGAATATCAAATTATGAGGATATTAATTTTAAAGTTGGCACTGGTCGAATTTCAGCTTAATTTGAGGGAATATTTTGCTCATTTTTATCGGAAAAATTAGTGTTCTTTCCTCGTACATATTTTATAGAGATATACATATCCCACTTTTATATGGTGATAAACTGTAAGTAAGGACCCTGTAGATGAGTATAAAATTATGAGGTTATTAATTTTAAAGTTGGCACTGGTCGAATTTCAGCTTAATTTGAGGGAATATTTTGCTCATTTTTATCGGAAAAATTAGTGTTCTTTCCTCGTACATATTTTATAGAGATATACATATCCGACTTTTATATGGTGATAAACTGTAAGTGGGGACCCTGTAGATGGATATAAAATTATGAGGTTATTAATTTTAAAGTTGGCACTGGTCGAATTTCAGCTTAATTTGAGGGAATATTTTGCTCATTTTTATCGGAAAAATTAGTGTTCTTTCCTCGTACATATTTTATAGAGATATACATATCCCACTTTTATATGGTGATAAACTGTAAGTGGGGACCCTGTAGATGAATATAAAATTATGAGTTTATTAATTTTAAAGATGGCACTGGTCGAATTTCAGCTTAATTTGAGGGAATATTTTGCTCATTTTTATCGGAAAAATTAGTGTTCTTTCCTCGTACATATTTTATACAGATATACATATCCCACTTTTATATGGTGATAAACTGTAAGTGGGGACCCTGTAGATGAATATAAAATTATGAGGTTATTAATTTTAAAGTTGGCACTGGTCGAATTTCAGCTTAATTTGAGGGAATATTTTGCTCATTTTTATCGGAAAAATTAGTGTTCTTTCCTCGTACATATTTTATAGAGATATACATATCCTACTTTTATATGGTGATAAACTGTAAGTGGGGACCCTGTAGATGAATATAAAATTATTTGATTATTAATTTTAAAGTTGGCACTGGTCGAATTTCAGCTTAATTTGAGGGAATATTTTGCTCATTTTTATCGGAAAAATTAGTGTTCTTTCCTCGTACATATTTTATAGAGATATACATATCCCACTTTTATATGGTGATAAACTGTAAGTGGGGACCCTGTAGATGAGTATAAAATTATGAGGTTATTAATTTTAAAGTTGGCACTGGTCGAATTTCAGCTTAATTTGAGGGAATATTTTGCTCATTTTTATCGGAAAAATTAGTGTTCTTTCCTCCTACATATTTTATCGAGATATACATATCCGACTTTTATATGGTGATAAACTGTAAGTGGGGACCCTGTAGATGAATATAAAATTATGAGGTTATTAATTTTAAAGTTGGCACTGGTCGAATTTCAGCTTAATTTGAGGGAATATTTTGCTCATTATCGGAAAAATTAGTGTTCTTTCCTCGTACATATTTTATAGAGATATACATATCCCACTTTTATATGGTGATAAACTGTAAGTGGGGACCCTGTAGATGAACATAAAATTATGAGGTTATTAATTTTAAAGTTGGCACTGGTCGAATTTCAGCTTAGTTTGAGGGAATATTTTGCTCATTTTTATCGGAAAAATTAGTTTTCTTTCCTCGTACATATTTTATAGAGATATACATATCCCACTTTTATATGGTGATAAACTGTAAGTGGGGACCCTGTAGATGAATATAAAATTATGAGGATATTAATTTTAAAGTTGGCACTGATCGAATTTCAGCTTAATTTGAGGGAATATTTTGCTCATTTTTATCGGAAAAATTAGTGTTCTTTCCTCGTACATATTTTATAGAGATATACATATCCCACTTTTATATGGTGATAAACTGTAAGTGGGGACCCTGTAGATGAGTATAAAATTATGAGGTTCTTGATTTTAAAGTTGGCACTGGTCGAATTTCAGCATAATTTGAGGGAATATTTTGCTCATTTTTATCGGAAAAATTAGTGTTCTTTCCTCCTACATATTTTATCGAGATATGCATATCCGACTTTTATATGGTGATAAACTGTAAGTAGGGACCCTGTAGATGAATATAAAATTATGAGGTTATTAATTTTAAAGTTGGCACTGGTCGAATTTCAGCTTAATTTGAGGGAATATTTTGCTCATTATCGGAAAAATTAGTGTTCTTTCCTCGTACATATTTTATAGAGATATACATATCCCACTTTTATATGGTGATAAACTGTAAGTGGGGACCCTGTAGATGAATATAAAATTATGAGGTTATTAATTTTAAAGATGACACTGGTCGAATTTCAGCTTAATTTGAGGGAATATTTTGCTCATTATCGGAAAAATTAGTGTTCTTTCCTCGTACATATTTTATAGAGATATACATATCCCACTTTTATATGGTGATAAACTGTAAGTAAGGACCCTGTAGATGAGTATAAAATTATGAGGTTATTAATTTTAAAGTTGGCACTGGTCGAATTTCAGCTTAATTTGAGGGAATATTTTGCTCATTTTTATCGGAAAAATTAGTGTTCTTTCCTCCTACATATTTTATAGAGATATACATATCCGACTTTTATATGGTGATAAACTGTAAGTGGGGACCCTGTAGATGAATATAAAATTATGAGGTTATTAATTTTAAAGTTGGCACTGGTCGAATTTCAGCTTAATTTGAGGGAATATTTTGCTCATTTTTATCGGAAAAATTAGTGTTCTTTCCTCGTACATATTTTATAGAGATATACATATCCCACTTTTATATGGTGATAAACTGTAAGTGGGGACCCTGTAGATGAATATAAAATTATGAGTTTATTAATTTTAAAGATGGCACTGGTCGAATTTCAGCTTAATTTGAGGGAATATTTTGCTCATTTTTATCGGAAAAATTAGTGTTCTTTCCTCGTACATATTTTATAGAGATATACATATCCCACTTTTATATGGTGATAAACTGTAAGTGGGGACCCTGTAGATGAATATAAAATTATGAGGTTATTAATTTTAAAGTTGGCACTGGTCGAATTTCAGCTTAATTTGAGGGAATATTTTGCTCATTTTTATCGGAAAAATTAGTGTTCTTTCCTCGTACATATTTTATAGAGATATACATATCCTACTTTTATATGGTGATAAACTGTAAGTGGGGACCCTGTAGATGAATATAAAACTATTTGATTATTAATTTTAAAGTTGGCACTGGTCGAATTTCAGCTTAATTTGAGGGAATATTTTGCTCATTTTTATCGGAAAAATTAGTGTTCTTTCCTCGTACATATTTTATAGAGATATACATATCCCACTTTTGAATGGTGATAAACTGTAAGTGGGGACCCTGTAGATGAGTATAAAATTATGAGGTTATTAATTTTAAAGTTGGCACTGGTCGAATTTCAGCTTAATTTGAGGGAATATTTTGCTCATTTTTATCGGAAAAATTAGTGTTCTTTCCTCCTACATATTTTATCGAGATATACATATCCGACTTTTATATGGTGATAAACTGTAAGTGGGGACCCTGTAGATGAATATAAAATTATGAGATTATTAATTTTAAAGTTGGCACTGGTCGAATTTCAGCTTAATTTGAGGGAATATTTTGCTCATTATCGGAAAAATTAGTGTTCTTTCCTCGTACATATTTTATAGAGATATACATATCCCACTTTTATATGGTGATAAACTGTAAGTGGGGACCCTGTAGATGAACATAAAATTATGAGGTTATTAATTTTAAAGTTGGCACTGGTCGAATTTCAGCTTAGTTTGAGGGAATATTTTGCTCATTTTTATCGGAAAAATTAGAGTTCTTTCCTCGTACATATTTTATAGAGATATACATATCCCACTTTTATATGGTGATAAACTGTAAGTGGGGACCCTGTAGATGAATATAAAATTATGAGGATATTAATTTTAAAGTTGGCACTGATCGAATTTCAGCTTAATTTGAGGGAATATTTTGCTCATTTTTATCGGAAAAATTAGTGTTCTTTCCTCGTACATATTTTATAGAGATATACATATCCCACTTTTATATGGTGATAAACTGTAAGTGGGGACCCTGTAGATGAGTATAAAATTATGAGGTTATTGATTTTAAAGTTGGCACTGGTCGAATTTCAGCATAATTTGAGGGAATATTTTGCTCATTTTTATCGGAAAAATTAGTGTTCTTTCCTCCTACATATTTTATCGAGATATACATATCCGACTTTTATATGGTGATAAACTGTAAGTGCGGACCCTGTAGATGAATATAAAATTATGAGGTTATTAATTTTAAAGTTGGCACTGGTCGAATTTCAGCTTAATTTGAGGGAATATTTTGCTCATTATCGGAAAAATTAGTGTTCTTTCCTCGTACATATTTTATAGAGATATACATATCCCACTTTTATATGGTGATAAACTGTAAGTGGGGACCCTGTAGATGAGTATAAAATTATGAGGTTATTAATTTTAAAGTTGGCACTGGTCGAATTTCAGCTTAATTTGAGGGAATATTTTGCTCATTTTTATCGGATAAATTAGTGTTCTTTCCTCCTACATATTTTATAGAGATATACATATCCGACTTTTATATGGTGATAAACTGTAAGTGGGGACCCTGTAGATGAATATAAAATTATGAGGTTATTAATTCTAAAGTTGGCACTGGTCGAATTTCAGCTTAATTTGAGGGAATATTTTGCTCATTTTTATCGGAAAAATTAGTGTTCTTTCCTCGTACATATTTTATAGAGATATACATATCCCACTTTTATATGGTGATAAACTGTAAGTGGGGACCCTGTAGATGAATATAAAATTATGAGTTTATTAATTTTAAAGATGACACTGGTCGAATTTCAGCTTAATTTGAGGGAATATTTTGCTCATTTTTATCGGAAAAATTAGTGTTCTTTCCTCGTACATATTTTATAGAGATATACATATCCCACTTTTATATGGTGATAAACTGTAAGTGGGGACCCTGTAGATGAATATAAAATTATGAGGTTATTAATTTTAAAGTTGGCACTGGTCGAATTTCAGCTTAATTTGAGGGAATATTTTGCTCATTTTTATCGGAAAAATTAGTGTTCTTTCCTCGTACATATTTTATAGAGATATACATATCCTACTTTTATATGGTGATAAACTGTAAGTGGGGACCCTGTAGATGAATATAAAATTATGAGGTTATTAATTTTAAAGTTGGCACTGGTCGAATTTCAGCTTAATTTGAGGGAATATTTTGCTCATTATCGGAAAAATTAGTGTTCTTTCCTCGTACATATTTTATAGAGATATACATATCCCACTTTTATATGGTGATAAACTGTAAGTGGGGACCCTGTAGATGAGTATAAAATTATGAGGTTATTAATTTTAAAGTTGGCACTGGTCGAATTTCAGCTTAATTTGAGGGAATATTTTGCTCATTTTTATCGGATAAATTAGTGTTCTTTCCTCCTACATATTTTATAGAGATATACATATCCGACTTTTATATGGTGATAAACTGTAAGTGGGGACCCTGTAGATGAATATAAAATTATGAGGTTATTAATTTTAAAGTTGGCACTGGTCGAATTTCAGCTTAATTTGAGGGAATATTTTGCTCATTTTTATCGGAAAAATTAGTGTTCTTTCCTCGTACATATTTTATAGAGATATACATATCCCACTTTTATATGGTGATAAACTGTAAGTGGGGACCCTGTAGATGAATATAAAATTATGAGTTTATTAATTTTAAAGATGGCACTGGTCGAATTTCAGCTTAATTTGAGGGAATATTTTGCTCATTTTTATCGGAAAAATTAGTGTTCTTTCCTCGTACATATTTTATAGAGATATACATATCCCACTTTTATATGGTGATAAACTGTAAGTGGGGACCCTGTAGATGAATATAAAATTATGAGGTTATTAATTTTAAAGTTGGCACTGGTCGAATTTCAGCTTAATTTGAGGGAATATTTTGCTCATTTTTATCGGAAAAATTAGTGTTCTTTCCTCGTACATATTTTATAGAGATATACATATCCCACTTTTATATGGTGATAAACTGTAAGTGGGGACCCTGTAGATGAATATAAAATTATTTGATTATTAATTTTAAAGTTGGCACTGGTCGAATTTCAGCTTAATTTGAGGGAATATTTTGCTCATTTTTATCGGAAAAATTAGTGTTCTTTCCTCGTACATATTTTATAGATATATACATATCCCACTTTTATATGGTGATAAACTGTAAGTGGGGACCCTGTAGATGAATATAAAATTATGAGGTTATTAATTTTAAAGTTGGCACTGGTCGATTTTCAGCTTAGTTCGAGGGAATACTTTGTTCAATTTTATCGGAAAAATTAGTGTTCTTTCCTCGTACATATTTTATATAGATATACATATGCGACTTTTATATGGTGATAAACTGTAAGTGGGGACCCTGTAGATGAATATAAAATTATGAGGATATTAATTTTAAAGTTGGCACTGGTCGAATTTCAGCTTAATTTGAGGGAATATTTTGCTCATTTTTATCGGAAAAATTAGTGTTCTTTCTTCCTACATATTTTATAGAGATATACATATCCCACTTTTATATGGTGATAAACTGTAAGTGGGGACCCTGTAGATGAGTATAAAATTATGAGGTTATTAATTTTAAAGTTGGCACTGGTCGAATTTCAGCTTAATTTGAGGGAATATTTTGCTCATTTTTATCGGAAAAATTAGTGTTCTTTCCTCCTACATATTTTATCGAGATATACATATCCGACTTTTATATGGTGATAAACTGTAAGTGAGGACCCTGTAGATGAATATAAAATTATGAGGTTATTAATTTTAAAGTTGGCACTGGTCGAATTTCAGCTTAATTTGATAGAATATTCTGCTCTTTTTTATCGGAAAAATTAGTGTTCTTTCCTCGTACATATTTTATAGAGATATACATATCCTACTTTTATATGGTGATAAACTGTAAGTGGGGACCCTGTAGATGAGTATAAAATTATGAGGTTATTAATTTTAAAGTTGGCACTGGTCGAATTTCAGCTTAATTTGAGGGAATATTTTGCTCATTTTTATCGGAAAAATTAGTGTTCTTTCCTCCTACATATTTTATAGAGATATACATATCTCACTTTTATATTGTGATAAACTGTAAGTGGGGACCCTGTAGATGAATATAAAATTATGAGTTTATTAATTTTAAAGATGGCACTGGTCGAATTTCAGCTTAATTTGAGGGAATATTTTGCTCATTTTTATCGGAAAAATTAGTGTTCTTTCCTCGTACATATTTTATAGAGATATACATATCCCACTTTTATATGGTGATAAACTGTAAGTGGGGACCCTGTAGATGAATATAAAATTATGAGGTTATTAATTTTAAAGTTGGCACTGGTCGAATTTCAGCTTAAATTGAGGGAATATTTTGCTCTTTTTTATCGGAAAAATTAGTGTTCTTTCCTCGTACATATTTTATAGAGATATACATATCCCACTTTTATATGGTGATAAACTGTAAGTGGGGACCCTGTAGATGGATATAAAATTATGAGGTTATTAATTTTAAAGTTGGCACTGGTCGATTTTCAGCTTAGTTTGATTGAATATTTTGCTCATTTTTATCGGAAAAATTAGTGTTCTTTCCTCGTACATATTTTATAGAGATATACATATCCCACTTTTATATGGTGATAAACTGTAAGTGGGGACCCTGTAGATGAACATAAAATTATGAGGTTTTTAATTTTAAAGTTGGCACTGGTCGAATTTCAGCTTAGTTTGAGGGAATATTTTGCTCATTTTTATCGGAAAAATTAGTGTTCTTTCCTCGTACATATTTTATAGAGATATACATATCCCACATTTATATGGTGATAAACTGTAAGTGGGGACCCTGTAGATGAATATAAAATTATGAGGATATTAATTTTAAAGTTGGCACTGGTCGAATTTCAGCTTAATTTGAGGGAATATTTTGCTCATTTTTATCGGAAAAATTAGTGTTCTTTCCTCGTACATATTTTATAGAGATATACATATCCCACTTTTATATGGTGATAAACTGTAAGTGGGGACCCTGTAGATGAGTATAAAATTATGAGGTTATTAATTTTAAAGTTGGCACTGGTCGAATTTCAGCTTAATTTGAGGGAATATTTTGCTCATTTTTATCGGAAAAATTAGTGTTCTTTCCTCGTACATATTTTATAGATATATACATATCCCACTTTTATATGGTGATAAACTGTAAGTGGGGACCCTGTAGATGAATATAAAATTATGAGGTTATTAATTTTAAAGTTGGCACTGGTCGATTTTCAGCTTAGTTCGAGGGAATACTTTGTTCAATTTTATCGGAAAAATTAGTGTTCTTTCCTCGTACATATTTTATAGAGATATACATATGCGACTTTTATATGGTGATAAACTGTAAGTGGGGACCCTGTAGATGAATATAAAATTATGAGGATATTAATTTTAAAGTTGGCACTGGTCGAATTTCAGCTTAATTTGAGGGAATATTTTGCTCATTTTTATCGGAAAAATTAGTGTTCTTTCCTCGTACATATTTTATAGAGATATACATATCCCACTTTTATATGGTGATAAACTGTAAGTGGGGACCCTGTAGATGAGTATAAAATTATGAGGTTATTAATTTTAAAGTTGGCACTGGTCGAATTTCAGCTTAATTTGAGGGAATATTTTGCTCATTTTTATCGGAAAAATTAGTGTTCTTTCCTCCTACATATTTTATCGAGATATACATATCCGACTTTTATATGGTGATAAACTGTAAGTGGGGACCCTGTAGATGAGTATAAAATTATGAGGTTATTAATTTTAAAGTTGGCACTGGTCGAATTTCAGCTTAATTTGAGGGAATATTTTGCTCATTTTTATCGGAAAAATTAGTGTTCTTTCCTCCTACATATTTTATAGAGATATACATATCCCACTTTTATATTGTGATAAACTGTAAGTGGGGACCCTGTAGATGAATATAAAATTATGAGTTTATTAATTTTAAAGATGGCACTGGTCGAATTTCAGCTTAATTTGAGGGAATATTTTGCTCATTTTTATCGGAAAAATTAGTGTTCTTTCCTCGTACATATTTTATAGAGATATACATATCCCACTTTTATATGGTGATAAACTGTAAGTGGGGACCCTGTAGATGAATATAAAATTATGAGGTTATTAATTTTAAAGTTGGCACTGGTCGAATTTCAGCTTAAATTGAGGGAATATTTTGCTCTTTTTTATCGGAAAAATTAGTGTTCTTTCCTCGTACATATTTTATAGAGATATACATATCCCACTTTTATATGGTGATAAACTGTAAGTGGGGACCCTGTAGATGGATATAAAATTATGAGGTTATTAATTTTAAAGTTGGCACTGGTCGATTTTCAGCTTAGTTTGAGGGAATATTTTGCTCATTTTTATCGGAAAAATTAGTGTTCTTTCCTCGTACATATTTTATAGAGATATACATATCCCACTTTTATATGGTGATAAACTGTAAGTGGGGACCCTGTAGATGAACATAAAATTATGAGGTTTTTAATTTTAAAGTTGGCACTGGTCGAATTTCAGCTTAGTTTGAGGGAATATTTTGCTCATTTTTATCGGAAAAATTAGTGTTCTTTCCTCGTACATATTTTATAGAGATATACATATCCCACTTTTATATGGTGATAAACTGTAAGTGGGGACCCTGTAGATGAATATAAAATTATGAGGATATTAATTTTAAAGTTGGCACTGGTCGAATTTCAGCTTAATTTGAGGGAATATTTTGCTCATTTTTATCGGAAAAATTAGTGTTCTTTCCTCGTACATATTTTATAGAGATATACATATCCCACTTTTATATGGTGATAAACTGTAAGTGGGGACCCTGTAGATGAGTATAAAATTATGAGGTTATTAATTTTAAAGTTGGCACTGGTCGAATTTCAGCTTAATTTGAGGGAATATTTTGCTCATTTTTATCGGAAAAATTAGTGTTCTTTCCTCCTACATATTTTATCGAGATATACATATCCGACTTTTATATGGTGATAAACTGTAAGTGGGGACCCTGTAGATGAATATAAAATTATGAGGTTATTAATTTTAAAGTTGGCACTGGTCGAATTTCAGCTTAATTTGATAGAATATTTTGCTCTTTTTTATCGGAAAAATTAGTGTTCTTTCCTCGTACATATTTTGTAGAGATATACATATCCCACTTTTATATGGTGATAAACTGTAAGTGGGGACCCTGTAGATGAGTATAAAATTATGAGGTTATTAATTTTAAAGTTGGCACTGGTCGAATTTCAGCTTAATTTGAGGGAATATTTTGCTCATTTTTATCGGAAAAATTAGTGTTCTTTCCTCGTACATATTTTATAGAGATATACATATCCCACTTTTATATTGTGATAAACTGTATGTGGGGACCCTGTAGATGAATATAAAATTATGAGTTTATTAATTTTAAAGATGGCACTGGTCGAATTTCAGCTTAATTTGAGGGAATATTTTGCTCATTTTTATCGGAAAAATTAGTGTTCTTTCCTCGTACATATTTTATAGAGATATACATATCCCACTTTTATATGGTGATAAACTGTAAGTGGGGACCCTGTAGATGAATATAAAATTATGAGGTTATTAATTTTAAAGTTGGCACTGGTCGAATTTCAGCTTAAATTGAGGGAATATTTTGCTCATTTTTATCGGAAAAATTAGTGTTCTTTCCTCGTACATATTTTATAGAGATATACATATCCCACTTTTATATGGTGATAAACTGTAAGTGGGGACCCTGTAGATGAATATAAAATTATGAGATTATTAATTTTAAAGTTGGCACTGGTCGAATTTCAGCTTAATTTGAGGGAATATTTTGCTCATTTTTATCGGAAAAATTAGTGTTCTTTCCTCGTACATATTTTATAGAGATATACATATCCCACTTTTATATGGTGATAAACTGTAAGTGGGGACCCTGTAGATGAATATAAAATTATGAGGTTATTAATTTTAAAGTTGGCACTGGTCGATTTTCAGCTTAGTTCGAGGGAATAATTTGTTCAATTTTATCGGAAAAATTAGTGTTCTTTCCTCGTACATATTTTATAGAGATATACATATCCGACTTTTATATGGTGATAAACTGTAAGTGGGGACCCTTTAGATGAATATAAAATTATGAGGTTATTAATTTTAAAGTTGGCACTGGTCGAATTTCAGCTTAATTTGAGGGAATATTTTGCTCATTTTTATCGGAAAAATTAGTGTTCTTTCCTCGTACATATTTTATAGACATATACATATCCCACATTTATATGGTAATAAACAGTAATTGGGGATGCTGTAGATGAATATAAAATTATGAGGTTTTTAATTTTAAAGTTGGCACTGGTCGAATTTCAGCTTAATTTGAGGGAATATTTTGCTCTTTTTTATCGGAAAAATTAGTGTTCTTTCCTCGTACATATTTTATAGAGATATACATATCCCACTTTTATATGGTGATAAACTGTAAGTGGGGACCCTGTAGATGGATATAAAATTATGAGGTTATTAATTTTAAAGTTGGCACTGGTCGATTTTCAGCTTAGTTTGAGGGAATATTTTGCTCATTTTTATCGGAAAAATTAGTGTTCTTTCCTCGTACATATTTTATAGAGATATACATATCCCACTTTTATATGGTGATAAACTGTAAGTGGAGACCCTGTAGATGAATATAAAATTATGAGGTTATTAATTTTAAAGTTGGCACTCGTCGAATTTCAGCTTAATTTGAGGGAATATTTTGCTCATTTTTATCGGAAAAATTAGTGTTCTTTCCTCGTACATATTTTATAGAGATATACATATCCCACTTTTATATGGTGATAAACTGTAAGTGGAGACCCTGTAGATGAATATAAAATTATGAGGTTATTAATTTTAAAGTTGGCACTGGTCGATTTTCAGCTTAGTTTGAGGGAATATTTTGCTCATTTTTATCGGAAAAATTAGTGTTCTTTCCTCGTACATATTTTATAGAGATATACATATCCGACTTTTATATGGTGATAAACTGTAAGTGGGGACCCTGTAGATGAATATAAAATTATGAGTTTATTAATTTTAAAGTTGGCACTGGTCGATTTTCAGCTTAATTTGAGGGAATATTTTGCTCATTTTTATCGGAAAAATTAGTGTTCTTTTCTCGTACATATTTTATAGAGATATACATATCCCACTTTTATATGGTGATAAACTGTAAGTGGGGACCCTGTAGATGAATATAAAATTATGAGGTTATTAATTTTAAAGTTGGCACTGGTCCAATTTCAGCTTAATTTGAGGGAATATTTTGCTCATTATCGGAAAAATTAGTGTTCTTTCCTGGTACATATTATATAGAGATATACATATCCCACTTTTATATGGTGATAAACTGTAAGTAAGGACCCTGTAGATGAACATAAAATTATGAGGTTATTAATTTTAAAGTTGGCACTGGCCGAATTTCAGCTTAGTTTGAGGGAATATTTTGCTCATTTTTATCGGAAAAATTAGTGTTCTTTCCTCGTACATATTTTATAGATATATACATATCCCACTTTTATATGGTGATAAACTGTAAGTGGGGACCCTGTAGATGAATATAAAATTATGAGGATATTAATTTTAAAGTTGGCACTGGTCGAATTTCAGCTTAATTTGAGGGAATATTTTGCTCATTTTTATCGGAAAAATTAGTGTTCTTTCCTCGTACATATTTTATAGAGATATACATATCCCACTTTTATATGGTGATAAACTGTAAGTGGGGACCCTGTAGATGAGTATAAAATTATGAGGTTATTAATTTTAAAGTTGGCACTGGTCGAATTTCAGCTTAATTTGAGGGAATATTTTGCTCATTTTATCGGAAAAATTAGTGTTCTTTCCTCCTACATATTTTATCGAGATATACATATCCGACTTTTATATGGTAATAAACTGTAAGTGGGGACCCTGTAGATGAATATAAAATTATGAGGTTATTAATTTTAAAGTTGGCACTGGTCGAATTTTAGCTTAATTTGAGGGAATATTTTGCTCATTATCGGAAAAATTAGTGTTCTTTCCTCGTACATATTTTATAGAGATATCCATATCCCACTTTTATATGGTGATAAACTGTAAGTAAGGACCCTGTAGATGAGTATAAAATTATGAGGTTATTAATTTTAAAGTTGGCACTGGTCGAATTTCAGCTTAATTTGAGGGAATATTTTGCTCATTTTTATCGGAAAAATTAGTGTTCTTTCCTCCTACATATTTTATAGAGATATACATATCCGACTTTTATATGGTCATAAACTGTAAGTGGGGACCCTGTAGATGAATATAAAATTATGAGGTTATTAATTTTAAAGTTGGCACGGGTCGAATTTCAGCTTAATTTGAGGGAATATTTTGTTCATTTTTATCGGAAAAATTAGTGTTCTTTCCTCGTACATATTTTATAGAGATATACATATCCCACTTTTATATTGTGATAAACTGTAAGTGGGGACCCTGTAGATGAATATAAAATTATGAGTTTATTAATTTTAAAGATGGCACTGGTCGAATTTCAGCTTAATTTGAGGGAATATTTTGCTCATTTTTATCGGAAAAATTAGTGTTCTTTCCTCGTACATATTTTATAGAGATATACATATCCCACTTTTATATGGTGATAAACTGTAAGTGGGGACCCTGTAGATGAATATAAAATTATGAGGTTATTAATTTTAAAGTTGGCACTGGTCGAATTTCAGCTTAATTTGAGGGAATATTTTGCTCATTTTTATCGGAAAAATTAGTGTTCTTTCCTCGTACATATTTTATAGAGATATACATATCCCACTTTTATATGGTGATAAACTGTAAGTGGGGACCCTGTAGATGAATATAAAATTATTTGATTATTAATTTTAAAGTTGGCACTGGTCGAATTTCAGCTTAATTTGAGGGAATATTTTGCTCATTTTTATCGGAAAAATTAGTGTTCTTTCCTCGTACATATTTTATAGAGATATACATATCCCACTTTTATATGGTGATAAACTGTAAGTGGGGACCCTGTAGATGAATATAAAATTATGAGGTTATTAATTTTAAAGTTGGCACTGGTCGATTTTCAGCTTAGTTCGAGGGAATATTTTGTTCAATTTTATCGGAAAAATTAGTGTTCTTTCCTCGTACATATTTTATAGAGATATACAAATCCGACTTTTATATGGTGATAAACTGTAAGTGGGGACCCTGTAGATGAATATAAAATTATGAGGTTATTAATTTTAAAGTTGGCACTGGTCGAATTTCAGCTTAATTTGAGGGAATATTTTGCTCATTTTTATCGGAAAAATTAGTGTTCTTTCCTCGTACATATTTTATAGAGATATACATATCCCACTTTTATATGGTGATAAACTGTAAGTGGGGACCCTGTAGATGAGTATAAAATTATGAGGTTATTAATTTTAAAGTTGGCACTGGTCGAATTTCAGCTTAATTTGAGGGAATATTTTGCTCATTTTATCGGAAAAATTAGTGTTCTTTCCTCCTACATATTTTATAGAGATATACATATCCGACTTTTATATGGTAATAAACTGTAAGTGGGGACCCTGTAGATGAATATAAAATTATGAGGTTATTAATTTTAAAGTTGGCACTGGTCGAATTTTAGCTTAATTTGAGGGAATATTTTGCTCATTATCGGAAAAATTAGTGTTCTTTCCTCGTACATATTTTATAGAGATATCCATATCCCACTTTTATATGGTGATAAACTGTAAGTAAGGACCCTGTAGATGAGTATAAAATTATGAGGTTATTAATTTTAAAGTTGGCACTGGTCGAATTTCAGCTTAATTTGAGGGAATATTTTGCTCATTTTTATCGGAAAAATTAGTGTTCTTTCCTCCTACATATTTTATAGAGATATACATATCCGACTTTTATATGGTCATAAACTGTAAGTGGGGACCCTGTAGATGAATATAAAATTATGAGGTTATTAATTTTAAAGTTGGCACGGGTCGAATTTCAGCTTAATTTGAGGGAATATTTTGTTCATTTTTATCGGAAAAATTAGTGTTCTTTCCTCGTACATATTTTATAGAGATATACATATCCCACTTTTATATTGTGATAAACTGTAAGTGGGGACCCTGTAGATGAATATAAAATTATGAGTTTATTAATTTTAAAGATGGCACTGGTCGAATTTCAGCTTAATTTGAGGGAATATTTTGCTCATTTTTATCGGAAAAATTAGTGTTCTTTCCTCGTACATATTTTATAGAGATATACATATCCCACTTTTATATGGTGATAAACTGTAAGTGGGGACCCTGTAGATGAATATAAAATTATGAGGTTATTAATTTTAAAGTTGGCACTGGTCGAATTTCAGCTTAATTTGAGGGAATATTTTGCTCATTTTTATCGGAAAAATTAGTGTTCTTTCCTCGTACATATTTTATAGAGATATACATATCCCACTTTTATATGGTGATAAACTGTAAGTGGGGACCCTGTAGATGAATATAAAATTATTTGATTATTAATTTTAAAGTTGGCACTGGTCGAATTTCAGCTTAATTTGAGGGAATATTTTGCTCATTTTTATCGGAAAAATTAGTGTTCTTTCCTCGTACATATTTTATAGAGATATACATATCCCACTTTTATATGGTGATAAACTGTAAGTGGGGACCCTGTAGATGAATATAAAATTATGAGGTTATTAATTTTAAAGTTGGCACTGGTCGATTTTCAGCTTAGTTCGAGGGAATATTTTGTTCAATTTTATCGGAAAAATTAGTGTTCTTTCCTCGTACATATTTTATAGAGATATACAAATCCGACTTTTATATGGTGATAAACTGTAAGTGGGGACCCTTTAGATGAATATAAAATTATGAGGTTATTAATTTTAAAGTTGGCACTGGTCGAATTTCAGCTTAATTTGAGGGAATATTTTGCTCATTTTTATCGGAAAAATTAGTGTTCTTTCCTCGTACATATTTTATAGACATATACATATCCCACATTTATATGGTAATAAACAGTAATTGGGGATGCTGTAGATGAATATAAAATTATGAGGTTATTAATTTTAAAGTTGGCACTGGTCGAATTTCAGCTTAATTTGAGGGAATATTTTGCTCTTTTTTATCGGAAAAATTAGTGTTCTTTCCTCGTACATATTTTATAGAGATATACATATCCCACTTTTATATGGTGATAAACTGTAAGTGGGGACCCTGTAGATGGATATAAAATTATGAGGTTATTAATTTTAAAGTTGGCACTGGTCGATTTTCAGCTTAGTTTGAGGGAATATTTTGCTCATTTTTATCGGAAAAATTAGTGTTCTTTCCTCGTACATATTTTATAGAGATATACATATCCCACTTTTATATGGTGATAAACTGTAAGTGGAGACCCTGTAGATGAATATAAAATTATGAGGTTATTAATTTTAAAGTTGGCACTGGTCGAATTTCAGCTTAATTTGAGGGAATATTTTGCTCATTTTTATCGGAAAAATTAGTGTTCTTTCCTCGTACATATTTTATAGAGATATACATATCCCACTTTTATATGGTGATAAACTGTAAGTGGATACCCTGTAGATGAATATAAAATTATGAGGTTATTAATTTTAAAGTTGGCACTGGTCGATTTTCAGCTTAGTTTGAGGAAATATTTTGCTCATTTTTATCGGAAAAATTAGTGTTCTTTCCTCGTACATATTTTATAGAGATATACATATCCGACTTTTATATGGTGATAAACTGTAAGTGGGGACCCTGTAGATGAATATAAAATTATGAGTTTATTAATTTTAAAGTTGGCACTGGTCGATTTTCAGCTTAATTTGAGGGAATATTTTGCTCATTTTTATCGGAAAAATTAGTGTTCTTTTCTCGTACATATTTTATAGAGATATACATATCCCACTTTTATATGGTGATAAACTGTAAGTCGGGACCCTGTAGATGAATATAAAATTATGAGGTTATTAATTTTAAAGTTGGCACTGGTCGAATTTCAGCTTAATTTGAGGGAATATTTTGCTCATTTTTATCGGAAAAATTAGTGTTCTTTCCTCGTACATATTTTATAGAGATATACATATCCCACTTTTATATGGTGATAAACTGTAAGTGGGGACCCTGTAGATGAATATAAAATTATGAGTTTATTAATTTTAAAGATGGCACTGGTCCAATTTCAGCTTAATTTGAGGGAATATTTTGCTCATTTTTATCGGAAAAATTAGTGTTCTTTCCTCGTACATATTTTATAGAGATATACATATCCCACTTTTATATGGTAATAAACAGTAATTGGGGACCCTGTAGATGAATATAAAATTATTAGGTTATTAATTTTAAAGTTGGCACTGGTAGATTTTTAGCTTAGTTTGAGGGAATATTTTGCTCATTTTTATCGGAAAAATTAGTGTTCTTTCCTCGTACATATTTTATAGAGATATACATATCCCACTTTTATATGGTGATAAACTGTAAGTGGGGACCCTGTAGATGAACATAAAATTATGAGGTTATTAATTTTAAAGTTGGCACTGGTCGAATTTCAGCTTAGTTTGAGGGAATATTTTGCTCATTTTTATCGGAAAAATTAGTGTTCTTTCCTCGTACATATTTTATAGAGATATACATATCCCACTTTTATATGGTGATAAACTGTAAGTGTGGACCCTGTAGATGAATATAAAATTATTTGATTATTAATTTTAAAGTTGGCACTGGTCGATTTTTGCCTTTTATGGAGGCAATATTTTGCTGTTATTTTCTGAAAAATTAATCGCTATATATATGAAAATTGAATTAGATATTATACATGTTAGCATATTATGTGCATATTAAGTTATAGACGTGAATCGTTATTGACATTGCACTAGAAGTACCGTGATTGGTTTTGATAGTACACATTTAACATGTATACTGGCAACCCTGGGTAATTTCGTTTTGTCTGCGGACAAATGTCTGCTAGAATCACCGCGGTGCATCTACACTAGTGAAGCACTAATGTTCTGTCTCAGTCAGCCGGTGTATATAACAGTAGTTCAGAATATATTATACTCGAAGTCACTGTAGGACACCAGACATTGCTTTTGAGTGTTGTGTATCGTCCCCCCGTACATCTTTCATAAACTTTGTTGACGATATTGCAAAACATTTACCCAATTATCAACATTGCATAATAATGGGTGATACAAATTGGGATCTTTTAACAACAAAAGACGAAGTCTTGCCATATCGGGATACGATCTCGTGCCTGAATCTTGCTATCTGTCCTCTTGGTCCAACCCATCACATAAGGAACTTAGCATCATGGATAGATGTAATATTGGTATCCAAGGAAGAACATGTAATGAGCCACGGTCAAATCCACACACCGGGCATCTCGTACCATGATATGCTATATATATCCTACAAACTTCGAGTTCCGCAATATAAAGCTAAATTCACATCATACAGAGACTTTAGGTATATGAATGAAGTAGACCTGAACATCGACGCTGCCGACTTGCCGTGGCACTCAATAAACTGCCTCCCTACAGTTGACGAGCAGGTAAATACTCTAAATTCTTTAATAATAAATTTGTATGATAGACATGCCCCTGTAGTTAAGAAACGCGTTTCGCGACCCCCATCACCATGGTTAACCGATGAATTACGTTCGTTAATGCCGCGGAGAGATAAAGCTTATAGAGCATACAGGAGACATGTTAAAAATAGTGATCCTTCCAGTGATAGCACAACAAATTCCAATAAAAAATTCGAAAACTATAGGATATTAAGAAACCGTTGCACTCAATAAGTAAGGAAGACAAAACGGCGCTTTGCCTATGAAATACTTGAATACGAAAATAATGGAGCAGTTTTTTGGAAACGGTTAAAAGTATTAGGTGTTGGGAGAAACATAGTCAAGAACGCAGTTAACTATACGCCAGATGAATTGAACACTTTTTTCTGTCAAAGCCATATGATACCAGCCTCCATGAAACTGCAAACAATGAATAATATTGTAGCTTCGGAAATTAACTCTCTGTTCTCGTTTTCTCACGTACAGCCTGCACATGTATTAAAAGCGATCCAAAGAATTAAATCTAAAGTCACTGGTACAGATGATATTTCAATAACCATTATCAGGAAAATCCTACCGCATGTACTTAATCCTATCACTGACATTTTTAATTACTCTCTTGCCACAGGTACTTTTCCCACAGTATGGAAACTCGCTAAGGTCCGCCCACTTCCAAAAAAGAACAACGCTGATAATATTGGAGACTATCGTCCTATCAGTGTCCTTCCCGTGCTTTCAAAAGTTTTTGAATATATTGTAAATGATCAAATTCGGGAATACTTAACAACAAATAATTTATTGGATACATTTCAATCTGGCTTTCGAAGAAATCATAGCACATGCACTGCACTAGTAAACGTAACGGAGGATATAAGATGGGCTATTGATAACAGAAAACTGACGCTCCTTACTCTTCTTGACTATAGTAAGGCATTTCAAACAATTGATTTTAACATATTACTTCAGAAATTATCATTATTGTTTAATTTTTCTGAATCAGTGGTTAAATGGTTTCATTCTTACCTTCACGAACGTAAACAAAGAGTAGTGATCAATCAGGATCACATATCGACATGGCATTGTATCAACAGTGGAGTGCCGCAGGGTAGCGTACTAGGTCCCCTTCTCTTTGCCCTTTACATTAATGATCTCCCTAAAATTCTCACATATTGTAAATACCATATTTACGCTGATGATTTTCAGTTATATGCTTCTTTTCCCCAACAAGATATTAATAATGCGATTGAGGAAATAAATACTGAGTTAAACAAAATCAGCGATTGGTCTACGGCTCATGGGTTAAAATTAAATGCAACAAAATCGCAGTGCATCTTAATTGGCTCCCCAAGAATTCTTTCTTCTATTAATATCCATCAGCTCCCAAATATAAAATTGTCCAATACTGTTATTCCATTCTCTACAACTGTCAAAAATTTGGGAGTCATAATAAATCAAAATCTCTCCTGGTCAGATCAAATAAATGGAGTTTGTAAGAGAGCATTTGGTGCCCTACATACGTTAAATCGACTAAGAAATTTTTTACCAATATCTTTGAAGATCAAACTTGTCAAGGTACTGGTGTTCCCACATCTTGACTATTGCGACTCAGTATATTCTGATCTAACAGAAAATCAATCAAAACGCTTGCAAAGAGTACAAAATGCCTGCATTAGATTCATTTTCAATATAACTTACAGGGAACATCTCACATTTTTTATAAAAAACTGTCATGGCTGACGTTAGTTGGAAGAAGAAATTTACATAATCTTACCCTATTGTACAAAATACTTACTACGTCAAAACCACCGTATCTAGCCCGCAGATTTTTATATTTATCAGACTTTCATACTAGAAGCACAAGATCACAACATAATTTCTTGCTCTCCATACCCAGTCACAATTCTGATTCATACTCAAAATCCTTCACAGTAAGTACTACACTCCTCTGGAACAGTTTACCTCAATTAATACATAACGTTTCCACAGTTGCCAAATTTAAAAAATCTGTAAATTCCCTTCTCTTGAGTAAAGATAAGGATACTGGTAGCACATGAGGCATCTTCGTTTTACCAGATTATTAATAACCCACATATGAACACACAACCAATAGGTAACCTATGTTAATTTGTACATCTTATGTTCATACTTCTAGTACAGCTATATGAAATATGCAATTTTAGTTTTATCCATGTTATTTTTGTTTCCTCTATTGTATACTATTTTTCAATTTTTGTTTTTGAAGTGCTTAACCATTTTTTACTTAAGTAGTATATTCGTTTGTTATGTGGTTCAGTACTCTTCTTTTGTAATTGTTAATATTTTCTATATATTGGTATTTTTTTTAATATATCTAATGTATGCACGTGGTTAAGTGCTCGGAGAAGGCTGCAGAGCCTTAACTTCGCCACGTAAAAGAAGTCATAAATAAATAAATAAATAAATGTTTGGTGTCGGTGCACTAAGAAGCACTAACGATGCACTAACGATTGCATTAGAAGAGACCATTAGTGGTTTTGAATTTGGCGGAAATTTGACGCAATTAAAAATTCTCCATAAATTTGTTATGTCAGTTTTGTAACATGTAATTGGCCATAATTGCAATAATAGTGCAGCACTAGTGAAAGTGCTATTTTTTCTCGAAGCAGTAACGATGTATTAACGAATGGAAGTAATGTTTTCATTATTGCTTGAAGTGAGGACGCCCCTGTCCCCCAAAGGTATTTTAATTGTAGCGCCTGTACTAATGAAACACTAAAGTTAGATGTAGATGCACTAACAAGCACTAACAATACACTAATGATTGCTTTAGAATTTGGCAAAAATTTGATTCAATGAAAAATTTTCTATAAATTTCTTATGTGAGTTTCGTGACATGTAATATGCAAGAGTTGCACTAAAATGAAGTAGTAACAAAATTTTTAGTGTTTTACAGAAGCACTACCAAATGGTACTATTTTATCGTTAATGTTTAAAATATGGGTGCGAAATTCACGTTGGACACCCAAAGTTTTTTTTACATGTAACACCTACACTAATGAAGCACTAACGCTAGGTGTTTGTGCTCTAGGAAGCACTTACGATGCACTAATAATTGCATTAGGAGAGGTAATTAGTGCTTTTCAATGTGATGGCAATATGACGCAATGAATAATTCCTCATGTATTTCTTATGGGAGTTTCGTGACTTATAATTGGTCATATTTACAATAATGTTGAAGCTTTAACAAAACTGTTTGTGTCTTCTAGAAGTACTAATAATCTACTAACGAATAGCACTGATTTTTTAGTTAGTTCTTATAGTGGTTGTTAGTTCATGTTATTTACAATTTTTTTTTATTTATAGAACCTACACCAATAAAACTCTAGCGTTAGGTGTTGGTGCACTTAGAATCACTAACGATGACACATTTTTCCATTAGTGCTTGAAGTGGCTGTGGCAGCATGAACTTAGCCCCGAAAAAAATATTACTTGTAGCATCTACACTAATGAAGCAGTAACGACGTCCGTGAACTTGGCCCCAACATGACGCACTAATGATAAATTTAGTGTCAATTGTTAGTGCATCGTTAGTGATTCTTAGTGCATCAACGTCTAACGTTAGTGTTTCATTAGTATAGGTGCTTCAAATAAAAACCTTTTTCGGGACCAACTTCACGCTGCCACAGACACTTCAAACACTAAGAAAAATAAGTGTCATTCGTTGGTGCTTCCTAGTGCACCAACTCCTAACGCAAGTGCTTCATTAGTGTATGTGCTACAAGTAGAAAAGCTTTCGCGGTCCAGCGTGAACCTAGCACCCACTTCTAGCACTAGTACCATTCATAAGAAAATTAAGTACCATTCATTAATGCATCGTTAGTGTTTCTAGAATACACTCATAGTTTTCTTAACTTAGAACTATTGATGTAGATATAGCTAATTACATCGAAAGAAACTCCATTAAGAAATTCATGGGGAATTCTTCGTTCCATCAAATTTGCGCAAAAATCAAAAGCAGTAATGATCTCTTCTAGTGCAATCGTTAATGCATCGTTAGTGCTTCTTAGTGCACCAACACCTGACATTAGAGATTCATTCAGCCTGAAGTTGGAACCCCCACTTCAGGCAATAACGAAAAAATATTGCCGTTCGTTAGTGCACCGTTAGTGCTTCTAGAAAATACTATCAGTTTTGTTAGTGCTTTACTATTGGTGTTTTTATGGTTAGTTACATGTCATGAAAATCACATAAGAAATTTAAAGGGAGTTTTTCATTGTGTCAAATTTCCACCAAATTAAAAAGCATTAGCGATCTCTTCTAGTGCAATCGTTAGTGCATCTTAGTGGACCAACCCCTAACGTTAGTGCTTCATTAGTGTGGGTGCTACAAGTAAAATATCTTTGGAGGTCAGCGTGAACTTGCCCCCACTTCAACCACTAACAAAGTGATTAGTGAATTCGTTAGTGCTTCAAGAAAACACTGACAGTTTGTACGGAATTTTATATTTCTAAAGTTGGCTGCTACCAAAGATCTAGAATAAATCCCAAAATATGGTAGTACTAACGATAGTACTTACTGCATTTAAGTGCACTAACGATGCATTAACGATTGCCGTTGACCCCATGTTTCTAAATCAACTTACATGCAATTTGATACTTCTAAAGTTGACCCCAGCAAATATCATGAACAAATCACCAATATCATGATCAAACTATAGTAGCAGTAACGTTAGTGCTTAGCGCTTTTAAGTGCATTAACGATTTACTAACGTTTGCCACTAAACCCATGATTCTACTTTAACTTCTATGGAATTTGATACTTCTTAGGTTGCCCCAACCAAAATCCTGAATAAATCTCAAACTAAAGTAGCACTAACATTAGTGCTTAGTGCGTTTAAGTGCACTAACGATGAACCAACGATTGCAGTTAACCTCACGTTTCTTCCTCAATTTGTATAGAATTTGATATTTCTGAAGATACCTGAGGCCAAAAGGACAATAGGAAAGCATAAAAACGAACCAAAAAAATAATTTCCCTTCTTCCAAAAATTACACTATATTTAATGAATAAGCCCACAAACTTTTGATTATTATTAATTAAATTGCAACCGACTTTAGTAGTACACCTGTCAAACAGCCAGTTGTTAGAGAAAATGCCAAGCCGCATCTGCAAATTACTATTATAATTATTATTATTATTATTAATCAAGATCTTCTTAAAACTAATAAAGAAGGTGAAGAATATGTTGCAGAACGACAACATCCAAATACAAGTGATATTTTATTTCTACGTTAAACTAAGACATTGAAAGATAAACGTTTCAAGATAAAATTTGAATTTAGTAAGTTTTAAATGAGCTGGAAACACTGTTCTCGGAGTCAGCTGCTTAGTAGAAGAATATTACCCAATCTATGTTAAGGGAATATAGATAATATTCTTCGGAACAAGAATATTGAATGAGATTTTATCAAGATATACGGCCACTGGAATTAAACAATGGTTTATTTAGCAGAGCTCTAAATAATTTCCTTTATATTTAAAATGATTCTCTCTGACAAGGAAATATTATTTTTACAAGAAAATGTCAAATTGATGATATAAACACAGCTAGTGTATGTATACACGACTCCAAAAGTGCATTACCACCTGCAATTCTCCTTTTCCTGCAATAGCAGGCAACCCAAAAAGCTCGGCGGTTGGGTTGGTCGCGAATTCGAAAGGCGTTGAACAAAACCTCAATTTTGTCACAAATATATCAGTGTGGCAAACTGCAAATAAGGGAATAAAACAAATTGTTAAGAATGACAATTTTATTATTGTGATGGAGTTGGATGACATCAAAAGTTACAAAATGACTTACTTAAGCAGTTCAAACAAGATGAATGGTAAGAAACAGATATAAGAAGAAAGCATTTCTCTCTTTCCCCCCGCCCCACCTAAAAAAAGAAACTCATAAAAAGAAAAAGTTACATAATATAAAAGTTTCATATAAAAACCTAAGAGCACAAAAACAAATATCTACACGAAACGAAAAAGAGACAAACACAGAATAGGGGACACCAGTGCCGTAGCAGACTTGCGGCCTTCCCATACAAGATAAAGAGACAAGACCCTAGTTGTAAACCCCATTGTTATAATAATAATAATAATAATAATAATAATAATAATAATAATAATAATAATAATAATTATTATTATTATTATTATTATTATTATTATTATTATTATTATTATTATTATTATTATTATTATTATGACTCTGCCTCAGAGCATAAATGCATATAGCGATCATGTGTGCACCTTTTGTCAATTAACGGTCCCAAAGGCCAAAAAGGATGGAAATCTCCAAGGAAGAGAAACAAAAAACTTTCTTACGGTAAATTCTAGTTCAAAGTTCGAAGTACTTGCTTTTCCACGTGATTTTTTGTTACTTTCTTCAGGGAACAAAAAGGTTCTAGCTCCTAAGAAATTACATAATATAAAATTGCAAATTTGCAAGTGGATGTATTTGCATTGGAATGTTTGGTAATAAAGATATTATAATTAGAAAACAATCTTGCAAAAAGTAAGTTTAATTTCTTTATCCATCGCAAGTCTTAGGGGACCTTTATACCTCGCATCCCCACTCCCCGAATATCGATATCGAAAATTTAGAATGATTATATTCATGTCCACATATTTGCGATATCGAATGTTGATATATGATAATATAGATATCGATGATAGCGATATATCGACATATCACAGGCCCAGATTCCGAGAAGTGATGCTTGAAATATACTGGAATCAACAATCAAATTCTTAATAAGTTTTTCATTTCCGTATCCAATGTTGAGGGGGAAGGGTGGGAGTCTGCTTAGCTACAGAGGCCATATCAATTGTGTTCTCAAACCAGCCATTACACCAGCTATTATCAAAGTGTTAAGTCAGCCATTGTCTGCGAGTTACCCCAGTTCCATTTGAACTTTGAATTGAAAACCTGAATTACAAAACATCCCAAGTCCACTCTTTTTCTTCGTATTTTTCGTTTTCTGTTTTTTATGTTAGCATCTATGTTTCAGGGATATTCACTTGCATAATACGTAAGTCCAAGTCAAAACTTGTTTTAAAAAAATAAAAATAATTTCAGCTAAACAGAATAGCATTCCAAGTATAATCTTCCTATCTTTCTTCTAAAAACAAAAAAGTACTCCGGTGGACTTCGGATGTTCTGCAATTCAGATCTTCAATTTTATTTAGGTCTTTAACCATCTTTAACTCGCAGGCTCCTTGCTTTCATAAAAAGCATTTGTTGTGTAGATTAAAATCAAAAATGAATTAATCTATATTCTTGGGAACTTATTGTTGCACCAACACACATATATACAGGGTGTAACAAAAAGGTACGGCAAAATTTCAGAGGTGGATTCCTTATGGGTAGACAAGCAAAATCGTTCATATGACCACATGTAGGGAAATGTATCATTACAGAGTTACGGCCATTGAGCCCCCTAATGGTGGAAATAGTCATATTCTGGTCGCTCCTTAATGTGACTCAATTTAAACCTCAATAACTCAGACCCTAATTAACCTAGGAAGATATTTTTGATATCTATGTATTTCTAAAGGACGATGCTTTCCGCCTATATATATAGGGTGAGTCAAAAGTCTTGGGCACCTGCATAAGTTTTAAAATCGACTGGAAAAGTAAAAAGTGATGATGGGAAAAGAGGTTTGATGAGGGGCTGCAACTTTTGGAGTGTATGTCATTCATGGCCGCCATCTCGAAATCCGCCATTTTGAATTCAAGTCTTTTCTTAAATGGGCAAGTGTATGTCACATCAAATAACACTAGCTTGAGCTAAGAAATTTAGTGGTGTAATTTGTTTTTTCTATCTTGTACAGTTTAGAAGTTATTAATGTTCAAAAGTGGGAAATTACCTTGACACTGACCCAGTTCTCTCTGTTCCAGGTGATCTAAAATAGGTCTGACACGTGAACAGAAGATCGAAACCATCCTTATATCAGTGGAAAGCAGCTACCGAACAATAGCGGCTGACTACAACCGACGGCACTCAGACAGAGAACCGGTATCGCCCAGCACGGTGGCTCACGTGATCACCAAATTCCGAGAGACGGTCTCTGTTCAATATAGGGCACATAGTGGGCGACCAAAGACTGCCACCAATGACGAAACTGCAACGGCGGTTGTTGCGTCGTTTGTGAAAAGTCCTACACGAAGTACCCGTCGTGTGTCCCTAGCATGTCCAATAAGCCAATCCTCCGTTATCCGGATATTGCACACCAATCAGTGGCATCCTTACAAACTGCACATGCAACATAAACTGAACGAGGATGACCCTGATCGCCGGTTGGAGTTCTGCATGTGGGCTACTGAAAAACACGAACTGGATCCTGCGTTTGTCAAGGGCATACTGTTCAGTGACGAGGCGTATCTCACTTTGAACTGAGATGGTAATCGACATAATTGTCGATACTGGTGTGGCGCAAATCCGATCTGGGTCGACCCGAGTCGAGAACATAGTCCAGCGAAGGTGATGGTTTGGTGTGGCATATGGGACACCCGCATCATTGGGCCATTTTTCAGTTACAACACCTTAACTGCACCATAGTATTTGATGCTGTTGCAGGATTTTGTGTTTCCTGCCACACTGAACGCTGACGGCATTTTCCCATCTTACTTTCAGCACGATGGACTATAGACTTGGTGTCCGTCAATGGTTGGATGAACAACTGCCACGGAAGTGAATTGGTCGCCGTGGTCCCGTGGAGTGGCTGCCCAGATCCCCTGACTTAACGCCCCTTGATTTTTATCTATGGGGACATCTTAAGCAGATAGTGTATGCTGAGACAATCCGTGATTTGAGACACCTGGAGGAACGCATCCAACAAGCCTGTGACCACACTTCAGGAGACATCTCCTCCGTGTGAGACTCCAGTCATAGTGGTTGCAGGGACTACAGTTGTGCATTGCACGAAATGGACAACACGTAGAACATGTGTTGTAGCATTCAGTATCAAGGTAATTTCCCACCTTTGAACATTAATAACTTCTAAACTGTACTAGATAGGAAAAACAAATTACACCACTAAATTCCTGAGCTCAAGCTAGTGTTATTTGATGGGTCATACACCCCCTTCCCATTTAAAAAAATGACGTGAATCCAAAAAGGCGGATTTCAAGATGACATACACTTCAAAAGTTGCGGCCCCTCATCAAACCTCTGTTCCCATCATTACTTTTTACTTTTCCCGTCGATTTTCACTTATGTAGGTGTCCAAGGACTTTTGACTCACCCTGTATATTTTATGTATATGTGGGAGTACCACGGTGGACATGGAAGGGTAATTACTCGTTTTTTGTTTGATTTTTGCATCAGCATTTTGGAGATGGCATTCCTTGGGGATACACTCATAAAATGCATATCAGCGGAAGGCTTAATTTTTGCAGAACACGTTGCTACCAAAATTACCTTCCTATCTTAATCAGAGTTTGATATATTAAGGTTTGAATTGAGACACATTAAGGAGCGACCAGAATGTGACTATTTCACACCAGTAGTCGGCTCAAAGGCCGTAATTCTGCAACGATGCATTTCCAGACACATGGTCATCGGAACGTTTTTGCTTGTCTACCAATAAGTAATCAACTCATGAAGTTTTGTCGTACCTTTTAGTTACATCCTCTATATACAAGATCCGTTTGTTGATTTACGAAATCACTTTTTTCCTCAAACAATTTACAAAAAGGGTCTTGAATGAGGTGGTCGCAGTAGTAATGACATCCCGTAGCGTCGTTACGTAACACACACAGTATAAATAAAGCTTCAAAACCACAAATTGCTGGTTCTGCCGCAGATAATTCAGTAAGGTATCTGCTTGTTGAGTGGGCAACCCAGATTCATATCACGGCTGGTACGGTTTACTTTTCTTCCCATTCAAAATATGTTTCTATATGTTTATATTTCTTCTTAATAATTACTTTCTTGCAATCTTAAATTAGTCGGGGTTAAGTAGTCAGAAGATTAAAATACATGCATGACTACTTTATCCGTGTGTGTGTACTCATATATGTATCTTTACATATTTGTTTCTTTCTTGGGGCCGCGGCGGCTCAGTGGTACAGCGTTCAACTTTTGTGCTTGGGGTCCGGGTTCGATCCCAGTCCCCGACAAGTGAACTTTGTGGTGGACAAAAACCGTGTGCGTGGGTTTTCTCGGGATTCTCCCGCTTTGTTCATTCCACCATTTCTTTCATTACTCATCATCACCGTCTCCTTTAGCCTAACCGGCATAATCGTGAGAGGTAAAACCCAAACATTTCATTGGTTTCTTTCTTTCAACTAGTGTTGCCACGAGACCAAGCAGAAACTTTTGATACGAGACACGAGGCGAGACAGACTACTTGTCCCGTCTCGTTTCCGAGACGAGACGAGACGTTTCTTGAAATGCCTCGTATCGTCTCATATCTCAAAAATGAAAAGACTCGGAATAAATTATTGCCTTCGAAAGTGTACCAGCGTTTATTATTTCAAATGAGGACTATCCTAAAAGAACAAGGAAGACCTAAAGTTATTTTTTAAATGATTCTTACAAGCAGCTTTCATTTCTATTTTCCAACCGATTCAAGTTTAAATATTTAGTGATACTGTTCCAGATTCAAGTAAAATGTTAAACCATTTTTTGAGATCAGTGTTTCAGAATATTTCATTCCGAGGGCTGGTGGTTATATCTATGTATAAAAATCCTTTATAGAAATACAAGTTCTCTTAATGCCAATTTCATCAGCAACTAACCATTGTTCATGAGTTTTCTCGTTCCGAACAAAGACAGAAACGTGTAGGCCTTTTCCTGTACTGAGTTTGAAATGACGATGGTTTGACAATAAAATTTAGTTTCGTTTTATTGTTTTATGATGTTATTCGAACCAAAGTCATTTTTGAAATCAGAAAGTCACATGGGCCTTCTTATATTTTGAAGTGGCGCCAGAGGTTTTGAAAAAAGGATTTCAGAATAAGTGGGGAAGGCTTGCCTTTTAACTGTACTGAGGATATTGACAAATATTCCTGTCGTAATAATTCATTACTGGAAACCATTGGCGCCCGAAAAATTTTTAAGGGCGTCACCTCCTTGATTGCTATATTACGCCTAATATTTAATATACGTAGTTTGCTATATTACACATATATTTTCGTGAGCAAGGGCGGCCGGGCCCCTTCCCCCTCCCTTCGGGCGCCCGTGGTCGAAACTAAGTAGTCGTTGTTTTAAGCAGTGTTTCTTCCAGACATGTTTTTGGGGTGCTGCCCCCTGGAACTCTAAGAGTACCCCCCACGGGGAAGACAAAATAATACATCTATAATAGAATAATACCTGCAGTACCTCCGGAATCCTAAATATACCCTCCTAGGAACATTTTTTCTGAAACACTGATTGGAAGATTGTAGTCGTGTTGTGTGTTGTGCTGATAACCAAACAAAAGTGGTTAAAAGCTGTAATTTTAACCACTTTGTATAACAGCTGCTTTTTTGGGCCTCATCCGCTCCATTGTTGCCACGAGACGAGACATTTCTCGTGTCTCGTCTCAAGAGACTAGACAGCTTGAAGTCTTCTCTCGTCTCATCTCGTGGAAACACTACTTTCGACCATGTGGGTTACTGCCTCGATCTTGGAAATGCCCTCGAAGGGATTGTGCTATGAATAACATATTTTATTCGAACTAATTGACTGACTCCGATGCAACATTGCTCCAATTTCGCCTTTTCGCAATGTAATGGAATAGACAAACATACGTTTATATGGTTACATGAAGGCTGTCCCGTGTTCGATTCCTGGTGGGGGCACTCGGTCGAAAAATTTAAAAGTATTTCAGGCCAGTCACCTTGAATGAGATTTTCCTTGGTTTTCCACATTCACACCAGGAAGATGCCAGGGTGATACCTTAGGTTTCAGATCACTTCCTTTCTTCCCCAATCCTTTCTTCCTTCCCTTTCCCCGGAAAGTGTGTTCGCCTAGAGATGTCATCCCTCGAACGTGACGAGTTAAATGGTCTCAGATGCCGAAAGCCCAGAAATCTAAACCCTAAATCTTAAATTTACAAAGTTACTTCTGGGAAACATTGTTCTTTCAAAATATATTTCTATATATTGATATTTATTATTATTAATTGCTTTCTTGCATCTTTCCTACATTATTCTAGATTAGTTACCATCGGTTAGTTTAGTCACATTATGTATAGGTAAATACGGTTACTTATGTTTACCGTTTCTTTTCTTTTTTTTCAAAATACATTCCTATCTGATCATATGTATTGTTAATAATTTATTTGTTGAATTTTTTAATAATTTATTTCATACACACAACAGATAAAACAACTCATACATTTTAATTACACAGCAAATAGTTCTTTGACATGGAGGGAAATCTCCTTTGGCTATAGGAGGATATAGTATTACCAATGGGGATTTCCCTCATTCCCCTTGTAATTCGCACATCGTCAACAGATATAGAACATTGTTGAACATTTCTTGAACCACTTCATCACACTCCTGGCCTTGTGACGGTGCATTATTTTGTCGAAAAATGCCACTACCGTTGGGAAACATGGTCGTCATCAAGGGGTGTACGTAGTCTGCAAGCAGTGTGCGATACGCGTCGGCCGTCATTGTTCCTTGCTCGAGCTATACTAGATACATGCTCCGTGTATGTCCCCCAGAGCATTATTATTATTATTATTATTATTATTATTATTATTATTATTATTATTATTATTATTATTATTATTATTATTATATTTGAAGTAAAATCAAATATCACGACATTCATTATTAGTTTTAATTAACGGAATTGAGCTGAAAATTAAATCTTGATTTCGAAAGATTAACCATTAAGTTTATGCGTTCGGTACCTTTCTAAAGTAATAAATACTGGAATTGGTTTCAAGGCTGTTTCTGACTGAATACTTTCTTCAAAATAATATTAAAAATTATAGAAAGATTTTCGACACATTCGAGTCGAGTCGAGATTTTTACGAAAAGTCTCGACTCGACTCATGTCTCGGCTCGAAAATTAGAGTCGAGAAATAAATTTGTCTTGACTCGTCTCGAATTTTACAAAATGTGTCAACTCGAATTTCAGTCCAGATTCGAGACATGTCTCGACTCGTGCGCATCCCTAAATATTCATATTTTAAATGTGCAATACTACCTCGCGAAAAGTGACCCCGAAGTTAATTTACCAAAGTCTACTTTCTTCTTGTTAGATTAGTGATCGTGGTTTAGGATAGATTATGTAAAGTCAGACATGATTATGTATGTTTACAATTTCGTTTCTTTCTTTCAAAATGCATTCCTATCTGTTCCCATTTATTATTAATAATTTATTTCTTGCATTTATTAATAACTATCAGAAAAACCCATTATTCGCATGGTGGCTGTATTTGGAAGTCAACGCCTGTATAGTATCACCGTTGATTTCAGCGAGTGCGAAAACTTTGGATTTGACATTAATATCGGCCATTTTGGATTATTTTTACGTGTCAGTTATCATCTCCGGTACCCTGATCCTAAACTAAGTGTGGTTAATTTGGAAGTTCATGATATCGGAGTTTCACCATTGATCTCAGCGACCGCCAAAACTTTGAATTCGACACTAATATCGGTTATCTTCTACTACTTTTACATGTCCCTGTAAACGTCTCCTGAGACTTCCTGGTTCGATTTAAAAAAAAACGCTTCGTCTTGATCCGGAACCTGGGCCAAGGTACCCAAGATCAAAATTTGGTAACTCTCGGTCCTCTTGTCTGGTCTCCAGGCAGCACACAGATACATACATACAGTCAGACAGACACACAAACAAACTTATTATTTTATTTATATTAGATTAGGCGTATTTCAAACAGTGCTTCTTCCAGAAGTGTGTTCAGGGGTACTGCCCGCCCGGAGCTCTGAGAGTGCCCCCCGGAAGAGACCAAAATAATACATCTATAATGTACTAAAAAAATAGAAAGTTATCGATAGTGTCCCCGGAATACGAAGTGTGCCCCCCTCCCCGGAACATAGTTTCTGAAAGAAACACTGATTTCAAACACAACAGATAGAACCAACGGCGCCGACTTTCCAAAATGTATGTGGGTGCATATCAATGGTGGGACGAGTTATATGTTTTCAGGGGTCTCGATTTTTTTTATTGATTTCTTTTTAGTTAAAATCTTTTATGAGCACTGTCATAAAGGGCTGTGATGTGATAAAGTAAAATATACCGGTAATATAAGGATAAGTTGGAACTGTCCTAGCTCAGTCGGTAACACGACTGAGTTAAACGTAAAGAAACAGGTTGAAACCCGGGTTCGAGTTTAATTTCTGTAATGCATATTCCCAACATATATAATCGTGGTATTTAGTGTATATTTTCAACAACTTACATGATGCACAATGAGTGCAAGATATTATCAAGTGATATTATCAAACGTTACTAAAAGAAAATACTACATTAATACAAATTAAAATGAAAGTATCATCATAAAAGAAAATAATTTTAATGGTATTGCAAAAAGAAGTTGCAAGGATTTTGAAAATGAAATCTTTGAGTCTTGCGTCCCACGGTTATGCCGGTTAGGCTAAAGGAGACGGTGATGATGAGAGATGAATGAAATGGTGGAATGAAGAAAGTGGTAGGAAACGGGAGTGCGCCGAGAAAACCCACGAGCACGGTGTTTGTCCACCACAAGGTTCACTTGGCGGGGACTGTGATCGAACCCGGGACCCCAAGCACCAGAGGTGAATATTCTACCACTGAGCCACCGCGCCCCCTGCAAGGATTTTGTTGTGGACGTAAAGTATAAAGTGACTAACTTAGTGTGTTCCTTGGTTGCATGTGCTAAAACACATTTGAAACAATCAATTATGTTTTAGAGTTTAGAAATTTTAACTCCCATCTCTATGTTTTAATTGTTTATTTTTTAATAGTGTCAAGCGAGAAATATTTATTTTATTATGTTTATTATGTTTCGAAACTAAAAATCTTGCCTGCAGCGCCCTGCCAAGATTATTTGTGTGAGTGCTTTAACCAGGGAACACCAAGGAGGCGGCGCACATAGACAGAACAACCCCTAGCATTTCTTACACAGTACAACGTTGTTTGGCATATAACGTTGCTCCTATACTAGCGAGTTCCAGCTAGTTAAACCTTTTATTAACAGCCGGAGGCAGTATTCTGTTATATCGTTGTAGTGAGTGGCGTGTTAAAATACTCCTAGTATCAGTTTTTTCATTGTTCGATTGACCTTGAAGGACCAACAAATGCCTTTAGAGGAATACAAGTTCCCTTTAATTCATGAAGTTAATATAGAAATGACCTTCAAACCTATGCTGTGCATAAATGCTGAAAGTCTTATAAAACGGTTTTGTCCATGTGTCTGTAGACCAGAGCCCTGCAAAGCCAGGCCCGAAGACCGCCCGGATGGATCTGTATTCTGTGTCCGTCTCGACCCGTTCCGGCCCGAATCTCGAGCCGGGCAGAGAATGGGCCGGACTCTAAACTGGTCGGGCACAAAGAAGCCGGGCTCTAAACGGGCCGGGCGTAACCGGCCTGAGAACATCCAAGTTGATAAATCAAGTCAATCCTTCAATATGTAATGGAAAATGAGAAATATGTCGTCATAATATTGCACTGTCTATTTGTCCTTCTCAAATAGGAAAATCGTGTGAAAAGTTACCCAAGGTTTGTTTTCTAGATCCCTATACTGTCTGTCTATTTGTTATTTGTGCTTGCTCTGTCCAGCCATGTTTATTATACAATAATACAGCTCATGGACATAAAAGTCTTATACTACACTCATTAATGCATTACAAGTAACAGAGAAGATATGTAAAACTTCTACACCATATGTGATACTATTACTACAACTACTACTGCTAATACTATTATTTCGATTACGAATGCTAGTGCTAATTCCACTATTGCCGCCACTGCTACTACTGTTACTATTACAACTACTGCTACTACTTATTACTATACTAATACGACAGCGAATACCACTACTGCTATTACTAGTAATACGAAAACAAAACAATGCAAATGAAATCTTCGAGTTTTACGTCCCACAGTTATGCCGGATAGGCTAAAGGAGACGGTGATGATGGTGGAATAAATGAAATGATATTGTGGAATTGATAAAGTGGGAGGAAACGTGAGAACGTCGAGAACCCCCACACACGGTGTTTGTCCACCACAAATTTCATTTGGCGAGACCTGGGATCGAACCAGGGACCCCATCCACCAGTGGTGAACGCTCAATCACAGAGCCACCGTTCCAGGAACACCTAATCCGCCCTGGCGTCTTGGTGATTTATTTTATCATAATATTTTGTTATATTTGTAGTATCATACTAGGATATAAAGAATACAGGAACATGTATCATCATTTGGTATTTGGCTTGCTAATTGAACATAACTACAAATTGCACTGATCTTATGAGCACGCCAGTTCACGGTTCTGGCCTCCGTGGTCTAAAGGTAGCGTACCAAGTTCTACTTAGTAGGTAAAGTACTTGACTTTGTCATACGTTCTTTAGGTAACTACGGCTCAGGCTGTATGGATGATGATGGGATGAATTGGTGGAATGCAAACAGTGGGAGGAAGCAGGACCACCCCGGAAACTCCCACGAACACGGTATTTGTCCACCACAAAGCTCACATAGCATCTGGGTGGTAGTTCTGTACGGATCCAATGAACTACGGAATAACGTAGCAGAAACTCCCTACTCTGTAAATATATACTGCTAATATTCGTAAGTTTCAAGCTTGTAAAAGAACGTAGCTGTTTTGTCTTTCTATTAAGGTTTACGATATTTCTATCGTATCTTGTCTGAGCTCCAAAACGAGAGGTAATACGTTTATTAATTTATGGTTAGGGATTGGTCCTTTAAAACATTTAATTAAATCGAGAGGTGATAGAAACATACTATCCCGCGAAAAACGTACATTTTCTTTTGTGACAGATGATAACACTACTTCAAGTTTCACTATTGAATTCATATTGTTTGGAAATCTTCGTTTCATACTGTGAAACGATACTCACTTCTTTTAGTTTCGTATTGGTACTGGTAACTCCTCTAATATATGCAACAAGTTGAAACTCTTCGTCATAGATTAAAAATGTAGCAACACACGTTGAAAGCGAGCTTGGCTAAATTCAGCTACTTCTTTTTTGAATAGGAATTGGTGGAAAGTATTCTTGAGATGCTGAATTCTTGGAGGAACATTTCCTTACGACTATGATATATTTTAAAAAGCCGTATCTTGATATCTCCTATTGTTTTGATTCCTGGAAACAAGAATTGAAATAGGAAATAATAGTTAATTGGAACCACTTCCTGTTGATCGTAAAAAAAACGTATCCTGATATTTTCTATTGTTTTGATCTATGGAAAAAAGAATTGAAGTAGGAAGTAATAGTTAATTTGAACCACTTCCTGTTCCGGTAGGGTGTTGACAATAATGACGGTATGTTGCCTAGAGACGGTAAATCGATTGGACAAAAATGTTCTATCTGTTACTGTTTTTGCTCTATGGCGAGGAACGTTCAAACAGAATATGGCTAATGTTAACAAATTCTGCTTTGATCAAAGCTGCCACGGAGATGGAGGAGGCTATTCTTGAGACGATGAATCGATTGCAAAAAGCCACTTTTTAATATCTTTTACCATTTTTGCACTACGGAAATCAGTATTGGAACAGGAAGTACTAGTAAATTTGAACAATTTCCAGTTTTAGTAGAGTTATATGGATAGTAACGATATGTTTGTTCAGAGGCTGAATCGTTTGCTTAAAACTGTTTCTAGCTATCTGCTGCCGTTTTCATTCTATAGCGATAAACGTTGAAACCGTTATTGAAACCAGAAGTTATAATAAATTCTAACTACAGCCGAATTTAGTATTGTAGATATTTGTCTTTAGACTCTAAATCGTTTGCAGAAACCACTTCTCACTATCCGTTATCATTTTCTTTATATATCGACAAACGTTGAAATCGGAAATGGCTAATTTGAAGCAATTCCGGTTTGAGTAGAAGGTTAACGGAGGAAATAAAATATGTTCTTTGGATACTGAATTAATTGCAAAAGACCACATCTTGAAGCATTTACTATTTCTATTAGGCGGAAATTGGAAATTGAAACT
Organism: Thermobia domestica; assembly: GCF_964235325.1. Taxonomy (NCBI): domain Eukaryota; kingdom Metazoa; phylum Arthropoda; class Insecta; order Zygentoma; family Lepismatidae; genus Thermobia; species Thermobia domestica. Next base: position 57,377,563 of record NC_137470.1, on the reverse strand, counting down.
GGAAGTAATAGTAAATTTCAACCATTTATAATGTCGGTAGAATATTTTGTGTACCTATGATGTTGTCTCTAGATGGTAACTCGTTTTCAAAAATCAGTTCTCGCTATGTTACCGTTTTATGATATGACGATGAAAGTTGAAACTGTTGTTGAAACCGGAAGTAATAATAAATTTAAACCATTTTCAATTTTAGTAGAGATTGTGAATGACCATGATATGTTGCCTATACACGCGCAATCGTTTACAAAAAAACAAATAAAAAAATTCATGTATGTTACCGTTTTCATCTATGGGTTAAATGTTAGAACCGGAAATTGCTAATTTGAACCACTTCTGGGTTCAATATAAAGTTAACGGATGAGATGGAACCTATTCTATTCATTGGATGAAGAATCAATAGCAGAAAACCATTTCTCTATACAGGGGCGAATCCAGGACCGACTTCTGGGGGGAGCGGTGCGTTGTCATAATGCTACTTTTAAGGGTTCCCAACTCTGGGATGGATTTTATTTATATATAAAAAATAAGAGTTTCCTCTTCTGGAGGTGCCATCGCCCCGATCGCCCCCCCCCCTTGGATCCGCCCCTGTCTCTATATCACTTTCTGTCTTTGCTTTGGTATCTGTCAACAGACACACGGATGAAACCACTCTATAAGATTTCCGACTTTATGCACAGCACAGTTTGATAGTTTAAAACCTGTCTTTGGTTCCATAAATATTATTAACACTAACATATCAATGATACTCTTGTGTATGATTCAAAAAGTTAGCCGTGAAATTTAATCTAGATTGGAAGTAGTTGTGGAAAGGCCTCTTGCTATAACAGATTTGTGGGTGTTCAGATAAAAACAACATATTATTTCTATTTCACAACGGGTGAGTAATGCATAGGTCATTTCTACTGTATATCAACTTCACGGATCAAAGCGACTTGTGACTTGATGTGAAACCATTTGTTAGTTCTTCAAGGTCAATAACAACAAAATAGCTAATACTAGCACTACACGCGACCCATTACTTCGATAGAAGAGGCAGATTCAATAGACGTGTTTACGTATAAAAGAAGCCCTCCGGTACTTAGGCTGGGTGGAAACAACAACATTCTATGCGAAAGAACGCTGTTTGTTCTATCTGTTCGAGTTTGCTTGTGTGTCCGTCTATGTGCGGCCTGGGGATCAGACGAGTTGACAAAAAGTTACTAAATTTTAATAACGGATACTTTTGTCCAGGCCCCAGACAGGACCAAGTGGTTTTTAGTTTAAAAAATCGAACCAGGGGTCTCAGGGGAGGGGGACGTTTACCGAGACATGTAATAATATTAGAAAATTGCCGATATTTGTGTCGAATTCATAGTTTTCACGGTCACTGAGATCAATGGTGACACTTCAATTAGCGATGACTTTCAAAATCAGCTACCATTGCGTGCGGGCCGGGGTCACCGGGAGGGGGGAGATGTACAGAAACACGTAAAAATAATCCAAAATGACCTATATTAGTATCAAATCCTTAGTTTTCACGGTCGCTGAGATGAATGGTGATTCTCCCAGAGGCGTTGAATTCTAAATACAGCTCCCATCGCTTGGGAGCCAGAGGCGTTCTTTTTAAATTTTGAACCAGGGGGTCTCAAGGGACGTTTCCCGCGATATGTAAAAGTAGTAGAAAATTACCGATATATTTTCGTTTCGTTGTTCAGTTTGTTTACATAGATATTTTATCTGACCCATGTGAAAAGTGGTTATTTTCAGCTAGTTATTATTAAATGCAAGAAATAAATTATTTATAATATACAGGGTGGCCCAAAAGTACGTATACACTACCGTACTGATCAGCTCATTGCATTTTATATAATTTCTTATTTTTATCCATCAGGTAGACTTAGTTTCTTTATTATTTGTTCTTAATATGTTTTTACTTACATCTTAAGCTCAGAAGAGCCGAAGCAAATAAACTCATACACTAGAATGTTATAGTTGATCAATACAGAGGTGTATACCTACGTTTGGACTACGTGAACAGATAGGAGTGCATTTTGAAAGAAAGAAACGAAAATGTAAACATACATAACCGTATTTGACTTTACATAATCTATCCTAAACCGCGGTCACTAATCTAAGATAATGTAGGAAAAAATACAAGAAAGTAATTAATAATAATAATAAATATGAACATATAAAAATATATTTTGAAAGAAAAAAGTTCCCCTGGCAGAACTTGTTTACTCCAGACGCCGAAACGTTAACCAGAGTTGGAGTGGGTCGGTGGGTCGAGTTTTCTGTGTGGGACGTGGGTCAACAGCATGTGACCCACCACCCACTGTGACCCACTGCGACCCATCACCCACCATGATCCACTCTGCTCACTGCATTGTAAACAGTATTTTCTGAACAGCATATTTTTCCCCCTCGACTCTAGCCATAGAAAGTAAAAACTAAAAAGAAGAACATTGAAGAAGCAGTTGAAGTTAAATTTATATCATGGTAGTCACGGTGGTTCATATCAAGGACTGCCTAATATCAATATTAGGCAGTCAACTAATATCGATCGTTTTCGATTATTTTTAGAAATCAATCCTATATATAGAAAATGCCCCCCCCAACAAAAGGGTGTTTTAAAAAATGATATTGAGATTAGGGCCTAACTATGTATATGCCAAATGTAATTTCAGTTGACTTTGATGTTGATGATCACACATACATAGTTATATTAATTTTTTATATAATAATTCATACATTATAGGTGATTCAAAATAAAACAAGTAGTTAACTCCTCTAAAAACTCTTAGGCTGTGTCTGAAAAGTCAAGAAGTAAGTCCTATTGCTATTATTACAATTGCAAATATGATCAATTTCCTAAAGTTCTGCAAGAGTGCCTGAAGTTCTTTCTTCAATAGAAACAAATGAAAAAGAAGAAAAAAGAAGGCCTTGAAAGTAAAACGTAGACAAATTCACCAGTGCTCAGAAGAAGCTGTCTACAATGCACTGAGCAGAATGGGTTGGTGAGTCACAGCAGTTCGGTGGGTCAGCGTGGGTCAGAACGGATTGTTTGGTCCAAATGGGTCACGGTGGGTTGTGTGTCGCAGTGAGTCATATCCTGTTGACCCACAACCCACTTAAAAATCTTAATCCAATTGACCCACTGACACTCCATTATTTCAGTCATTTTTACCGAAATCCAGAAGATCAACATTTTCGATTACTTTCCAAAATTGGCCCTGTAGTGGCGAAACGGTCAGTGAGTAGTGGTTGTGCCTATTAAATCCTTTTCTCAGAATCACAATATCTACAACATATCACAGTTTCAGTCATTTTTACCGAAATCCAGAACATCACCATTTTAGCTTACTTTCAAGTGGCCTGGTTGTGGCCAAACGGTCAGTAATTATTGGTTGTACCCATTATTACATTTTCTCAGAATCACAATATCTGCGACATATCACAGTTTTAGTCATTTTTACCTAAATGCAGAACATCACCATTTTAGCCTACTTTCAAAAAAGTCATCTCGTAGTGTCCAAACGGCCAGTGATTATTGGCTGTGCACATTAAGACTTTCTCTCAGAATCACAATATCTACAACATATCACAGTTTCAGTCATTTTTACTGCAATCCAGGTCATCAACATTTTCGGTTACTTTCAAGAAAGTGGCCTGTAATGGCCAAACGGAAATTGATTAGTGTGTGTGTCCATTAACACCTTTTATCGGAATCACAAGATTTACAACATATCACAGTTTCAGTCACTTCTGTCGAAATCCAGAACATCGCCATGTTCCGTTACTTTCAAGAAAGTGGCCCGGTAGTGGCCAAACGGTCAGTAATTATTAGTTGTGCAAATTAGGACATTTTCTCAGAATCACAATATCTACAACATATCACAGTTTCAGTCATTTTTAGCGGAATCCAGAAAATCAACATATTCGATTACTTTCCAAAAAGTGGCCCTGTAGTGGCCAAACGTTGAGTGATTAGTAGTTGTGCCCTTTTCACAGAATCGCAAGATCTACAACATATCACAGTTTTATTTTTTCGAAATCCAGAACATCATCTTCGTTTACTTTCAAGAAAGTGGCCTGGTTGTGGCCAAAGGTCAGTGATTAGTTTGTGTGCCTATGGTGACCTTCTCGTGGAATCACAAGATCTATAACATATCAAAGTTTCAGTCACTTTTACCTAAATCCAGAACATCACCACGTTCCGTTACTATAAAAAAGTGGCCCTGTAATGGCCAAGCACTCAGTATTTATTGGTTGTGCCCATTAGGAAATTTTCTCAGAATCACAATATCTACAATATATCACAGTTTCAGTCATTTCTATCGAAATCAAGAACATCACCATGTTCCGTTACTTTCAAGAAAGTTGCCCGGTAATGACCAAACGCTCAGTATTTATTGGTTGTGCCCATTAGGACATTTTCTCACAATCACAAGATCTACAACATATCACAGTTTCAGTAATTTTTACCCAAATCCAGAACATCACCATCTTCGGTTACTTTCAAGAAAGTGGCCTGGTTGTTGCCAAAGGGTCAGTGATTAGTGGATGTTCCCATTGAGACCTTTTCTCGGAATCAGAAGATCTACAACATATCATAGTTTCAGTCATTTTTACCGAAATCCAGAACATCACCGTGGCCCTTTAGTGGCCAAACGCTCAGTAATTATTGGTTGTGCCCATTAGGACATTTTCTCAGAATCACCACATCTACAACATATCACAGTTTCAGTCATTTTTCCGAAATCCAGAACATCACCATGTTCCGTTACTTTCAAAAAAGTACTCTCGTAGTGTCCAATCGGCCAGTGATTATTGGCTGTGCCCATTAAGACTTTTTCTCACAATCACAATGGTTACAACATATCGCAATTTCAGTCAATTTTACCGAAATACAGGCCATCAATATTTTCGGTTACTTTCAAGAAAGTGGCCTGGTTGTGGCCAAAGGTCAGTGACTAATGGTTGTGCCTATTAAGACCTTTTCTTAGAATCACCACATCTACAACATATCACAGTTTCAGTCATTTTTACCGAAATCCAGAACATCACCATGTTCCGTTACATTCAAAAAAGTCGCCCTGTAGTGGCCAAAGGTCAATGATTAATTGTTGTGAATATTAAGACCTTCTCTTAGAATCACCACATCTACAACATATCACAGTTTCACTCATTTTTACCGAAATCCAGAACATCACCATGTTCCGTTACTTTCAAAAAAGTGGCCTAACGGTCAGTAATTATTGGTTGTGCCCATTAGGACATTTTCTCAGAATCTCAATATCTACAACATATCACAGTTTTAGTCATTTTTACCGAAATCAAGAACATCTCCATCTTCGGTTACTTTCAAAACAGTGGCCTCGTAGTGGATAAACGATCAGTGATTAGTGGTTGTGCTCATTAAGACCTTTTCCCAGAATCACAATATCTACAACATATCACCGTTTCAAGCAATTGCTATGAAATCCAAAATAACGTTAAGTTCTGCTGTTGGCAAAAATGTGGCTCTGTAGTTACCAAACGGTCAGTGATTGGTGGTTGTGCTTATTGAGACTTTTTCTCAAGATCACAACATCTACAAACCATCACAGTTTTACTGATTTTCATTGTAATCCAGAATATCACTATGTTTGGCTGTTTTGAAAAAAGTAGCCCTGTAGTGGCCAAATATCAGTGTTTGGTGGTTATGGCCATTAGGACCTTTTCGGAATCACAATATCTACATCACGGTTTTAGTATTTTTGTCCAAAATCTCGAATGTTGTTTTCTTAGGCTTTTTTGAGAAAGTGGCCTCATGGTGGCCAAACGGCCAACAATTTTTGGTTGTGTCCATTGAGACTTTTTCTCAGGAACATAATATCTACAACATAACACGATTCCAAGCAATTCCACCGAAATCCAATTTCCATAAAGATTGTTCGGGGTCCTTTCTCATTTCGAAGGAGCATTGCCTCTGCAAAACTTCTCTGTGAAAAACTTCAAAACCCGTATTTTGTACTTCGAAGTCATGTTTCCATCGACAGAGTATCGTTCCTTTAATTTGGTCCTTTTAAATCAAAGGTACCGTTTTTTAAAAGGGACCCTTTGCCTCCTTTAATCTGTTCTCCGAAAGAAACAAAAAAAAACATGTGTGCATTTATTTTCGGTCTAGTATATATGTGCCAAGCTTGAAGAAAATCAGATGAATAGAAATCCTTTTGAAGCTATCTCCTTTATAGTTTCACTTTTTGGACTTGACAAGTCGTTTGTCCCGAAGTCCTCAATTTCTTTATTACCTCAAATTGCACTGTAAATAAATGCACTTGCAAACTTGCAATATTATATACTGTAATTTCTTAGCCGATACAATTTTCTGTCCCCGAGAAACAAGAAAGCACCCCTCAAAAGCAATTCCTCGAACTTTCCCCTAGAATTTATCATAAGAAAGTTTTTTGTTCCTCTCTCTCAGAGATTTGCATCCCTTTTACCTTTAGGGCCACTCATTGACAAAAGGTACTTACATGACCGCTATATACAGACATGCTTTTAGGTAGGTCAGAGATTGGGAAAGTAGACGATTTTTAATAATAATAATAATAATAATAATAATAATAATAATAATAATAATAATAATAATAAATATTATTATTATTATTATTATTATAACAATTAGGTTTACAACTAGGGTCCCATCTCTTTATCTTGTATGAGAGGCCCACTAGTCAGCTAAGCATTTGGTGTTCCTTATTCTGTGTTTCTCTCTCTTTCTGTGTCGTGTGGATGTTTGTTTTGGGGTATTAGGCTTTTATATTAAACCTTTACATTATATAATCTTTTTCTTTTTTACGAGATTTTCTTTTGGAAAAGGAAAGAAACTGCTTTAATCTGATGTGTGTTTCTTACCATTCACCTTGTTTGAACTGCTTAGTTAAGATGATTTTGTAACTTTTATGTCATCCATTGCCATCACGATAATAAAATGGTAAGTCTTAAGAATTTATTTTATTCTCTTATTTGCAGTTTGCCACACTGATATATTTGTAACAAAATTGAGGTTTGGTGCAACGCCTTTCGAATGTGCAACCAACACAAGCGCTGAGCTTTTTGGGTTGCCTGCTATTGCAGGAAAGGGAGAATTGCAGGTGGTAATGCACTTTTGGAGTCGTGTATACAAACAGAAACATAACAAAATTAATTACATTTTTTTTCTACTGCACACGTATTAATTCAAGAGAGAATCTCTGAATCGTCTCAACAGAAGACTTTTACCCTGAGGCATCATCTGTGTACTTAAAGAAAAATGAAAGAGCTACTTTGACAAGAATATATTACATATTCGTTCGAACGTAAAAATTTAGTGTTTCCAAGTTAAAGTGGAAAAATTACACTTTCAAAATAGTCGAACAGCCGCACTGAACTAACAACAGGCGCATAAAATAAAATGCACCCATATAAAATACACTTACAATACGATAATCATCGGATGAAACAGCGCATCTGGTCGAAACAAAATTCCAATATACATATTAAATTATCATAATCTCCATTCAGTTATCAATCAATTGGTTTGAAGGAGATTTCCACCCAGAGGCGGATCTAGCCTGGGGCTGGGGGAAACTAGGCCCCCAGTTTTTTGAGTGACAAAAATAATTGAAGCTATTTGTTATATATTATTGAAAGTTTATAGTAAACTCATGATATATACCTATCATAGGCTGGGTTCTGGTTGCCCCCAGTTTTTAGCTTTGTTTCCACCCTTCTCAATATTGGGCTAGACTTTTCTTTGTAGCTTCTTTTCCCTATCCCTTTTAGGATTTTCACTTTTTGAGGGAAATTTTAGACTTTCAGTCAAAAAACTCTTGCTTCCTTACTATTTAGCGTAGGATTATTGTTCTTGCCTCTTTTTTAGGATACAGCAACATTTCCAATGGTGCCATTGGCTTCTCCGTATTATACATCAGAAACGGTAACATTGGGGATAACCATTGGGAGTGTATTTGAACTTTTTCAAAATTTGCGCCTCACTGGCCCAAACATGGGTCCACATAGGGATCTGAAAACCACTTGAAAAATAGATAGTTATATACACAAAGCGTGTGTAAAACCTCAATATTATATCTTGAAAACAGAGGGCTGAAAAATGAAAATCTGAAGGTGATCCATTTTATTATTTGCTTCATATATATATACATAAATATAGGCCTACGTATAAAAATAATTAAAAATTTCCTACAACATTACTATTTATTGTGGAGTAATGGTTCATACATCATTCTCTTCCAAATGAAATACCCTTGCAAAAGACCCTACTCACATGCCTATATCATGCATCAGAAGCGGGAAATTAGGGAAAATCCGGGGAATTTTCCGAAAATCTCCTTTTTTGGAAAAGTTGAGCAACTTTGGCCCAGGCCAGGTTTAACGTTGATATCTCAAATCACCTGAGAAATACATAGGAGTATATAAAATGAGTGTTCAAAATTTAAATCTGATATCTTGAAAAATAAGCTCGGGTGAATTTTTCTCGGAATCTCCGTGATTTGATATCTTGTCCGTCCATTTAATTTTCTTCGTTCTTCTATAGCACCACATTTTAAAAGCTTCCATTCTCCGTTTTTCCTCTTCTAATCTCCATGTCTTGCATCTATACAATGTTACTCTCCACATATATGCTTTTATCAACCTTTTCTTCAGTTCTATGCCAATATTTCCTGTTAGAACCCTCTGTTTCTCTTCAAATGTTTTTTTTTTTCTCCTGTATTATTTTGAATTTTATGTTTTGTTTGCATCTGTTGTTACTTGTCATGTCATTCAATAAGAAACAGAATTCCTGGTCTTAGAATAAAAATTGTAATATACGAGGGCACATATATATACGAGGGCAGATCGGAAAGTAACGCACAATATTTTGTTTTTCAAAAAAGTTTAGTATGTACCAAAATCAAACAAACAAAGCACAAATGAACTTACATCTTTGACCTACTTTTATACATAGTCACCAAGTTTCTCAATACATTTCTCCCAGCGTCGTACCGGTTTTAATGTGCCGCGTTTGTAGAAGTCCGTTTGGTTGGAGTATAGAAATCTGCAATCTTTTTGAAAGGCCCCTAAATCGAGTTTTTATATTTTTTACGGAATAAGCACATCATACGGAGTAAATTGTTGGTTTTGGTTTGGCTACACTATTTGAAGTTCTCAAAATATGGGGCGTACAAGAAAATGTTTGACTGTGTGAAATATATTGAATTTTGTGGATCAGGGGCCACAAAATTTTTGAACGGCTCCTAAATCGAGTTTTCGTATCTTTTATATACATTTCAGGTTCTTCCATAGGAAACCTGAAATAGGTTTAAAATTGACATAAATTGATCAAGAGCTCTCATGTGCAACAGTCTTGTCAACAATTTTACGTCCCCAGGCTCAAACTTTCTACGACGAAAGAGTTGAGTTGTGTGTGAGATTTCATCCTCGTGTATGTAACCAACACAACGCAACATCCTTTATCAACAGAGCAGAAGCCAGTTTAGAGATCGCAAAGATTTTCGAAGTGGCCATTAATTTCTGAACAAACATATTTGCAAATATAGAGAAGGATACGAAAACATTCAATAAGAGATGCTAAATTTGACCTCTTTCACAGCTTAATGTTAACCTCTGACTCACTAATTTCAAGCTTAGTTGAACTTCAAAAAAAAAAAAAAAAAAAGTATAGGAAAAGTCTTCAGAAGTTATTGGTCTTAAGAAAACATGATGATGAAAAACAGGGGCTTATTTACGATTTTGTTTCAAGGAGGGGGGGGGAGATTTTCTAACTTTAGTCCTGGAAATGTGAAAATTCTGCAACATATTTCATTTACTTTAATATAGTAAATAAAATTTCGGGGGGCTTAAGCCCAGAAGTCCCCCTTAAATACGCCACTGATGACAACTATGTAAAGTCTGCTTCCAAACCTACTGTGAGTACTTACTGTGAGTACTTCTCCTAATAGCTTATTGAATTACAAATTAGTATTTTACATTGCATGCTGTAATTTCATAAGTTAATTGTGTCAAAATATGCTTGTTTTTTTTCTTACTATTTGTAACAAGTGTGTCGTCTTGCTAGAGTCATATTTTAGTTGCACTTTAATAGATGAAGAGGTTATTCTACATCTTCACTTTGTAAGATTAGAAACTATAGTGCTGCCAAAATGTCTTGATCTGTGGCAAAAATACAAATTAAAGTTCACACTCTCGATACACCCACGCGTTGAACCAATAAGGGTTCAGCTGTTGCTAAGCGAGAAAAAGGAAGTGGAATTCCTTCAGCCGATAGCAGCACTTGGAATGGAAGACTAGGTATCAAGCCAATGTGGTATATCTATAATTCGTTTCCTTTGTTTCCTCAAACTACGCATGATTTTTTACTCTCACCCTTATAATTTTGTTAGGGTCAATGATGCATATTGAATAGTATATATTCCATCTTTCGAAATTTTTCTAATAATATTACACAAATATGACTCATCTAAGAATTAAGCAACGAACAGGTCACTAAAAGCATAGTTCTACTCCACGTATCTTCCACATGACGTCAGGACCGCAAAGGATGCTGGGAAAACACTACTTTACCTTATTATATGACACAGAGTAAGTATCTAATATCAAATTTGTGAAAATATGGCACAGTTTTTCGAAAAGTTCATTCATCTTAAAGGTAGAATAGCTTACGTCTGATTATAGGAACAGGGTACAAATAAAATGTTTGTACCTTTTGTTCTACGAACACACTTTTGTTTCTTGTTAAACACATCCCCAAACTCGGCCAGAAAACAGGCCCATAACTTTCCAAAAAAGAACGTGACGTGTAATGATGCCCATTCCATAAAGGGCTTTGCCGCAATCCCCAATGCCCATGACCAATGGAAAAACTTCAATAAATGACAACGGAATATTTGGCGCGTAGTTTTGAAGATAAACAACCTGTTATATGAAACGAGAACACAGCTTATCGCGGAATCTGCGACACATAAGTTCGAAGTACGAATCGACCTCGGGCTTACCGGGCCTGAAGAGCATTATTTAACCATATAGTCACGAGGGTATTCTACGAGTGTTTACTGAAATGCAAGTACGGTAGTAGTGAAAATCTATTGAAAGGAACCTACAAACACATGGTTTAAAATCAGATTACCAATCTTTCCTAGAGTGCATGATGCTATGCTACAAATCACACAGATTCATTTGTTAATATTTTAGTTACTCGTTGATGACACATCGAAAACCGATGTAGAACTTTTAAGTTATCAAATTGTGACCTATTTCAGGAATAAACTGAGCTCTTCGTGGCTAAGCGGTTCAAGAATACTTGCTTTTGGCATGTGAGACCCGGGTTCGTTTCCCGGCGGGAGCTCATGTAGTTCGGATTCTACGTTAATCAGTAGGTCACATCTCATAATGCCTCGGTGCTGAAAGGGACGTTAAACTAAAAAGCAAATCAAATCCAGGAATAAACTGCTCATACTAATCGGTATTCAATCGTATATAGTAGTTGACAGACATCATGTGAATGGTTCAATAGTTCCATTTCTCTCCTGCAACACTGCACAGCCCCTTGTTTAACTCTAACTATGCCAAGTACCGCAATTCCAGGTTTTGCTTTGGGGACGGAGATTATGATATTCCATAGGTGTAAGTGGTTGGCATTATTTTATACTATATTATTACCATTATAAGGGGCTGCGGTGGCTCAGTGGTAGAGCGTTCACTTCTGGTGCTTGGGGTCCCGGGTTCGATCCAAGTAAACTTTCTGGTGGACAAACACCGCGTGCGCGGGTTTCCTCGGGGTTCTCCCGTTTCCTCCCACTTTCTTCATTCCACCATTTCATTCATTACTCATCATCACCGTCTCCTTTAGCCTCACCGGCATAATCGTGGGACGTAAAATTCAAAGATTTCATTTCATTTTTGTTACTATTATATTATAATAATATTATATATATATATATATATATATATATATATATATATATATATATATATATATATATATATATATATATATATCTGCTCGTAAGTGCAGATAAATTATACGGTTGCAGAACAAAGTAATATGAATAACATGAAACAAAACCTAACAAAATAACTATTAACAAAAAAAAAAAAAAAACAAGTGATAAATCCCGTTACCGATATGTTTCCGATAAAACTTTCCACTTGGCTGATGGAGGCTGAATTTCAACGTAAACACAATCGGGTGTGTCACTATACGTCTGAGCAACCCTGATAAATATGGATTCGACACAAATATTGATAATTTTCTACTACTTTTACATGTCCTGGTAAAGGCCCCCCTGAGACCCCCTGGTTCGAATTTTAAAAAAAAAACAAAGATCGATTCGTCTTAGTTTGGGTCTGGGCCAAGGTATCCGTGACGAAAATTTGGTAACTCTTGGTCCAGTCGTCTGATTCCCAGGCGCACACAGACACATTGACAGACAGACACACACACAAACGAACTCTTTATTTTATTTATATTAGAAGATTAAAATGTAAAGTACCTTCAAATTCTGGTTATAATGTACCACTTGCGTCCCCACTGAAGTGACTCTTAAGAACACACACATACACAGATATTGAACAAATTTATTCCATGCAACTTCCAAGCGTTCTCTTGAAATTACCTGTTTCCTCATATTCATTGTGATAATTTCGGCCAACAAATATAATTTCTTCAAAAGATGGTGCAAAATCCCAAAATTAATTAAATGACAATTATTGCTGTCTTAAAGTATTTTTGTTAACTTTTGCATTCCTAATAAGATTGAGATATGGATTTTTGTTGGTGAGTTTAAAGTTCTTTCCTTGTACTGTAATAAATAATATGAAATGAGAAGAATATTTTAAAAGTGTACACAAGTGTTTATTTGAACTAGCGGCGTTTATTCCTACTTCATGCGTGCATTAATATCTGCAACTGTGTTTGGAACACATTATGCACTTTTTGAAAGAGCACTAATGGACGCAATATGTCCGTGACTGTAGTAGAGAGTCGAGTGGCTAGGAGCTTACTCATTATTATTAATGGGCGCTTGTCTGGAATAAGTTGGTTGTTAGAGATATTCCATCATGTGAGGAAGCAAAATTACTGTAGTTAAAATATCACAGAGGGATTGTAACAGTTAAGTCATTAACATATCAAACCATGGGCGGATCCAGCGGGTGAACGATCGGAGCGATCGCCCCCAGAATATTTTTTTTTTATTTTAAAAATAAAACTTATCCTTAAAAAATTCACCTTTGCATTATAAATGTAAAATAAAACCTATTGAATTCGAAGGACCGTCCCACCAAAAAAATTCAGTCTGGATCCGCCTCTGTATCAAACTCTCTTTGTTTTCCATGCCAAAGAAGGGACTTTCTTCAACTAAACAGAATTATTGCAAGCGAAGTGATATAGTGTAACTAACATATACAAATTCACACTTATGGGATTTATGTTAAATTTTGTTACCATAGCGTAGTGTTGTCTTTGACCGCTAATTTAGATCTTATAACAGACATTTAAGTCGGGTTGTTCATTGGTCAATTCAAGCATGGACCAAAGAACACCCCATATGCGTTTTGAAACCGGATGGTCAACTTGTCAGTGCTCTTTTACTTCAAATTATTGTTGTACTTCAAACTATATGGCCGTAGCCAAACTTCCTCTATAAAAGTTGTTGCGTGAGTACCGCAGGATTCTGAAACATGGATTTTTGAATAGGGCACATACTAGTTCCTAAGCGATGTCTTGACCCGACCACGGTAGGTCCCATAGTTTTTGGAACATTGAACCTTTGAAGTTCATTTTTTCTTCATGTTTTCGCCAACCTATAACTTCAAAAGGAAGCATTTTTGCACCCAAGTTGGTCTATATTTTTGTCTTAACTTGATGTCAGAAATCACCTCCCAAACGTTGTTGGTGTTGTTTTGAAACAAACACCCTGAATACAAAATTTCAGATCTCCAGCTTATGCGGATACTTACACGGAGGAATTTGGGAAAAGAAGCGAAATTTCAAATTATAGAAATGACCTTTGTTTTCCCCTTTAGAAACGGAATTTTCGAAAACGTGGAAAACTTATTCCCTTATTTGCCAAATTTTACATCTTAAACTTAAACGTATTCCCATATAAGATATTTCTCAATAATAAAGAAAGGGACATTCTAAATATATTGAAATGATACCCGTTCTCCCGTCAGGAGGAGAATTTTGGAAAACGACGAAACACGTGTTCCCTTATTTTTATCGAAGAGTTTATATGCAGAGTTACATCTCTAAAACTTCAGAGGTTAATGAGATACACAATTATTGACATTACATTTGATTCCCTCATCACCCCCTTAGGATACATATTTCCAAAAATTATTCCTTGTTTGAGCTCTATCGTGGCTAAGCGGTTAGCGTACGCGCCTTTATCTAGACCCGGGTTCGATTCCCGGTGGGAGCTCGAGTGCTTCTGATTACATGTTAAGCTGTAGGTCCACGTCTCGTATAGCCTCGCTGCTGAAAGAGACGCTAAACTGAAAATCAGATCAAATCAAATTCCTTGCTTTAGTGCCTAAAGAAGTATTCTTTCTCAATTTGGTATTTATACCTATACTATTATGGCCTGAGTAGTAATGGGTCAGTCACTTCTACTCCTTTTCTTTTCTTTTCTTTTCTTTTCTTTTCTTTTCTTTTCTTTTTTCTTTATCAAAAAATCAAATGTATATCAATCAAAAAATCTCTTGTACGCCTTATATCTGGAGAACTAAATACAGTGTAGGCAAACCCAAACTACCACTTAATTCAGTATAACGTGTTTATTCCGTAAAACAAAAACAAAAACAAAACGAAATTCGACGGGCCGTTCAAAAAATTTGTGGCCCCTGATCCAAAAACTAATTCTTGGCCAAAATCACTTACTTTTGATCAACTTTTTTATCATTCCTAAAATTCTTGTTATAATAGTTTTGATTTCATTAGCAATCCTATAATCCACCCCCTTTCCCAAGATGCGCCGTCAAGATAATATGATAATAACCGTACCAGGTACGAAACTCATTATTGTTGAAAATTCGATCGAGATCGGTCAGGTGGTTCAAAAGTTATGAAGTCACAAACATAGCCACTTTCAATTTTATAATATAGACTAGCATATATTACCCGCTTCGCCGGGTTGAAATGAATATTTAAATGCACAACTCCGTATCTCATGTGTTAAGTACCCGTGAAATATGCTTTTTTCGTTTTTAGTGACATCGATTTAAACAGCATCGGAAAGATCATTGATCATTTCGCCGACCCCGAAAACCATGGATTCGACACTAATATCGGTCATTTTCGATCATTTTTAAATATCTCTTCCTCCTCCTCCCCCAAGTCGCGGAGTTGAATTTGAATTTAAACAGGATCGAAAGTATCACTGTTCATCTAAGTAACCCAGAAACCTATAAATTCGACACTGGCCATTTTCGATATATATGTATGTATGTATGTATATATACTGTGTATATATATAATCACTTTCTCCCAATCCCCCAAGTGGCGGGCTGGTTTTGGATTTAAAAAGGATCTGAAATGTCATTGTTAATCTGAATGATCCCGAAAACTATGGATTAGACACTAATATTGGTCATTTTCAATTATTATTATTATATATAGCTCCCCTCCCCTCCACCATGCTGCGGAACAGGGCATCAGAATGTCACTGTTAATCTCAACTACTACTAGCACTATGTATTCGACACTAATATTAGTCATTTTCGATCATTTTAATATGTTTATCCCCCTCCTCTACGTTTACCCTCCCCCTCCCCAGCTATCAGGGCTGGTCTCTTTCTCTCATCGACCCCGAAAACTATGAATTCAACACTAATATTGATCATTTTTTGATCATTTTTAAATTTCTCTCCCCCTCCCCAAACCCTTAGGTATGCACAGCTCCCCTTCCCCCTCCTCCGTGCGTCGGCACAATGTATCAGAATTGTCACTGTTAATCTCAGCTACTTCTAAAACTTTGGATTCGACACTAATATTAGTCATTTTCGATCATTTTTAAATGTTTATCCCCCACCCCTACGTTGCACCCTCCCACTTCCCAACTATCAGAGATGAACTTGGATTGTAACAGCATCAGAAATGACGCTGTTTCTCTCGTCGACCAAGAAAACTATGTATTCAACACTAATATCGGTCATTTTTTAAAATAATTTTTAAGTTTTTCTCCCCCTCCTTCAACAATACGTTACATCGTCAAAGTGAGTAGCCTAAAGCAATTCGTGCCCCTAAACTCATATATCTTGAAAATTTGATTGAGATTCGACAGATAGTTCAAGAGTTATTTACAAAAATAGTCTCTTTCAGTCTTATATAAATTGATATATATATATATATATATATATATATATATATATATATATATATATATATATCACCCTCCTTCTCCTCCAGTACGTTGCCCTGTTAAATTTAAATCATAAAAACGATCCCAGGCCTGAACCAAATCTATGTTGAAAATTTGATCAAGATCGGTTCAGGAGATTTAGAGTCACAAACATAGTTATTTTCAATTTTATAATATAGACTAGCCTTTATCTAGCTGGGGGCTCCGTCCCCAAACCTCCGTCTTTTCTCGACCTACGGTCTCACTTCTCTTATGTATCAGAATCTGCATTAAGAGAGAATTTCGTGCATTTGCTCTTAACATTTCCTGAATTTGGACCAGCTGGAGACTCGGCCATCTGACCCCTGTGTTTACTCGCCCTACGGCCTGGCAACTTTTAAACCGACGATTCTGCCACAACTTTCTTTTTGTATTTCAACTATCTAAAAGATAAGATTTTGTATCCTAATAAAATGCCCATTTAAATAACATACGAATTTCATCTTTCCCCTTTTAGTCTCCTTAGAAACTAAAAAATATATACTTTTGGCAATTTTCCTGTGGATCAGTCCCGGAAAGCTATAATCGTGCCAAATTTCAACTTTCCACATCAACCGCAAGCACCCGTTATTTTATGTTAGTTCATGTAGTTTTATATATAGTTAGGATTTTCGATACCGTTTCTTATGTATTTCCCGAGTGCTGCGTCAGTGTGTTGTAGGTCTATTTCTTTCCTATTATTGTTTTATATAATCAGGGAAAACTTCAGATCCCTTGCAAAAAGAATAGGCGAAGTCACCCTTGTTATTACTTACCTAGCACTTCTAGCTCAAAGTGCAACTAGTATCCAAAGAAGTAATCATATCCCTGTGAAATGTTTCAAATACATTAATAAATGTAAGACATTGAACAGTTTGCAAGAATAAAAAGTATTAAGACACGAACATCACATTCGTTAACCGTTATTTATTATTTAATAACTAACTACTGGTGTTAGAATAAGTAGGAAATCAAACGCTAAGTATTTCTCATTTTAAATAGACACCTAGTGGGTTTCTAGGAAAGTTTTATGCTTCTTTGTATTAAGTCGTCCAGCTCAAGGGATTGTTTAGTTTCGTTTTAAGTTTTTCATTTTTTGGTGTTTAAAAGTACAAACAAATATTGTGTTTAAATAATTATAACATTTCTTCCAGTAAGATGATACTAAGGAAGTCTGTATTTTTTTGAAACTGTATTTTATATAAAACGAAGTACTGAATGAGTGACTGGCCGATCAGCATCAGGACCAAACCTAGACCTAGAACCTGGAAACTTTAACAGTGGACAGGATTTGTGACGGAAAGTTCCCTTAAAGAAATTTTTGTAAGTGCGACGGATGTTTACCATATCTAATAGAGTACGAAGCTGTGTTTTCGATTTTTTAGTGGAGAAAGAATTGTAGAAGTTAAAAATTTGCTATTGAGTATGTCACGCAAAAAAAAAAAAAAAAATCTGAGCCCGTAA
The DNA here is from genome assembly GCF_964235325.1 of Thermobia domestica. NCBI lineage: Eukaryota > Metazoa > Arthropoda > Insecta > Zygentoma > Lepismatidae > Thermobia > Thermobia domestica. Next base: position 57,359,696 of record NC_137470.1, on the reverse strand, counting down.
AGTTAGAAAGATGAAACTCGGTATATGAGCTTTTTATTACAAGAAAAAAGAGAACATTTGTCCCAATTCCTTCTTAAATCTGTTTTGCGGAGGAAGAGATAGGATGAACTGTAAAAATAATATAAAACGACGGATATTAGTGTCAAATCCAGAGTTTTCTGGGGCGCTTTGATGAATAGACCACTTCGGACACCGTTTAAGTTCAAGTTTATCCGCCATCGTCGTGTGTGATGGGTGAAGAATATGTCCAAGTTGGTGAATGGCAGTGTTTAATCCATAATTTTCAGAATCCTTAACATGTTTAGTGACAGTCACGATGACATCTAAGCCCAAGTATAAGCAAAAAGGGACATCAGATTCATATAAATTGGCCAGGAGCAACGTCAAAGTACTTGCTCTTCGCTATTTGTTTTATTCTGATCGACAGAGTCAACGTCGAAGGTTTGCTATATGTTATTTATTTAGTTTACTTATATTGACAAAGGCAAAATAAAGTCGTTGCTCTTGATTTTTTTATTTATTTCACTACCTCAAAGATTTTGCCTAAACCTTATCCAGCGCGTGAAAAGAACGAGTATTTTAGTTAGCACAAAATAATATATGTGTGTCCTCTGTTCTTTGCGTAGAAAGCAGGAATGGAAAATGAACCAGTTCTTGTGAAAACGCTCCGGAAGGTTCCTATTTTTAGCATGGGTTCTTGGTGCCTGAACCGGTTCAAAAGCGTGTCAGAACCGGTTTTTTCATCCCTGGTAGAAAGCAGTCACACAGCGCCACCAAATTTTGTACACATAGATCTTCATTACATCTAATTCCTTTACGAAGCCGTTTGTTTTCAACGAATTTTAAAATTTCGTTACTGAATTCTCTATGTCTGTCTGTCTGTCTGTCTGCTATTTGTGATTCTTTCAATTTTGAGCCCTCCATTCGATAGAGCATCAAAAACTATCTGAGATAGTGATAGAATGTTTTGCCTCACTTTTACCGTTCCCGAGATATTGGCCTAAAAAGTTCCGAATTCAGGAGATTTAACGAGCCATATCTCAGGAACCGTAAGTCATAGAGAGATGATATTGGTGTTTATCAATACCTAAGAGGACAGGAAACATTTTGGTACCAAATATAAAGATAACCAAGAAAGTTCTGTAGCTTTTTGTGGAGGTATCTGTTCCACTGACCCTCACACCGTGAGTTGAATGCGAATGGAGATAGGGCGAAAGTCAGTTGTTGATGTGGGTATATTCACATCCTACCTGGTTATGGCAGTTCCGTTTTATCGTGAACTTGCGTAAGGACAGAGTGAACATGGGACCTCCACAGAGCGTCATAAGGGCGTATATGCTGTACGAGTTCAAACTGGTGTCAAACGCCACTGCAGCGGTGGGAAGATATACCAGGTCTTTGACAAGGGTGTAGTGGCTACGTGGACAGTGCAGCAGTGGTTTAATAAGTTTAAGGACAGTGACGAAACACTACAAGACGCACGACGTGCCGGAAGACCAACACATGTACAAAATGAAGCTCTTTGGAGCAATTGAAGCGAACATTGGACAGACATGTGAGGAACTAGGACTACAACTCAGTGCGAGTGAAGAAGCCATTTGGCAGCATCTCCATCAACTTGGGAAGCACTACAAGTTGTGTCGATGGGTCCCACACGATTTGACTCCGAGCCAGAAGGCCACGCAAGCAGACACCTGTGTTTGTTTGCTGTCTCGTCTAAGGAAAGATATATTTCTGTACAGGGTGTTGATATGTGATGAGAAGTGGGTCCTCTGCGAAGCTCTACAGCGCTGTCATCATTGTTTAGCATCCCTTGAACCGGTTCCGAAACAGCCGAAACGAGCACTGCACCAGAAGGTCCTCCTGTGTGTTTGGTAGACTGCTCGCGGCATCGTGCATCAGGAACTACTACCAGCTGCTCAGAGAATCAATGCAACTGTGTACTGTCAGCAGTTGAGCCGACTTCAAGAAAAACTCAAAACTCTGGACCAGCACTTCTGAATCGCAAAGGGGTTCTCCTGTTACAGGACAACGCTAAGCCTCATGTGGGTAGGATGACCTGGGTCACCATTCTACGCCTTGTATGGGAAACACTATTGCATCCACCATACTCTCCGGACATTGCACAGTCCGATTATCACCTGTTACATTCATTGCACAATCACCTTAGAGGGCACCAGTTCAAATCTATAGTAGAGATGCAAAATGGACAATGCAACGAGAAGAAACATTTAAGGACATTCCTCTATCTCTCTTTTTATCTAGGTTCTCAATTGAAATCCCGCTTACAGATAACAATAGCTATTTCTCGTTATTTGAAAGGAGGCCGAGGCCGGACATCATATATACTAATCTTTATTTCCTAGGCGATTGGCTATTTGCACTGAATTTTGTTCAGAGCTGTCCAGCAGTTACCGAGAATTAAAGTACCACATACAAGACGAGGCAAGCCAAACCACACATGTCTCTAGGCGAACCCGGCCACCAAATTTAGCTCGTCATGGGTTAGGTTTCAGATAATTTGTTTTAAATCTGGTTAGTAGTTAGCGAGAAAGAAAACATTACACACAAACACACACTCACTGACGTACACACACACACACACACACACACACAGAGAGAGAGAGAGAGAGAGAGAGAGAGAGAGATGCATTCATACATACTTAACCTGGAGTGAAGGTATGAGCTAACGCATACTTAATCCAGGAGCTAAAAAAATACAATCCATTATAATTGTAAGTCAATTACAGTTGAATAAATGCAATAAAATCCGCGTAAACGTAGATCACGAAATTGATGAAACAAATAGTCCTCTTGATATTGTAGCTCTCGGGATAAGAAATGAAGTTTTCTGGTCTTCTCTTCTTGTTTTAATTTTTTCTCCTTTGGTTTTGGCCAATATCACGGAAACGGTAAGTCATAGTCAGATGATATTGGTGTTAGTTAATACTTAAGAGGATGGTAAAAATTTTGGTACCTATACTAGTTGATGTCCTTGGCCAAACAAGTGGTCAGTTGGACAGTGACCATCGGTTACTATTTTGTACTTAAATATTTACCATCCTTTTAGATATTGATCAACATCAATATGATCTCTGTATGACTTACGGTTCGCGAGAGATAGTTTCTTAAATCTCTGGAAATCGGCCATTTTTTGGCCAATATCTCGGGAACGGTAATAGTGACGCAAAAAATTTAATCACTTTCTCTGATAGTTTTTTGATGCTTTTTCGAATGTAGGGTTCAAAATTGAAAAAAATCGCAAATAACAGATAGACAGACATAGAGAATTCAGCAACGGACTTTTCAAGTTCGTTGATATGGAAAATCAGGTGAACAAGTTATAAATACAGAAAGAATATGGTGAGCTTCGAGCTAGTGACGAGGCCCAGTGACATATAAAAGAATATATAATGTTTCGAAGGAAGTTTAGGACGCAAACGGCCGTGAAATATCATAAATTGGCTCACAAAAGTTTTCGACTTATCCCAGGTAGCAAACCTGTAGCATATATCCATGATCCGAATGAGAAACTTTGATTGTAGAGCAAATTTTGGTATGTTACAAACCAGAATTATATTCATACTTACAGTAATTTCGTTAGTCTTTCCAAAGCATATTATTGTTCCGGCTTCAGTAGGAGAATTAGATCCTCCTGTTCGTAACAGATCTGTAATTTCTCCAACTTTCACCATACTCTTTATGGTGGAGATGTTTCTTCCTAGCCGTGTCTAGAAGCACTCTAACTAATTCTAACTCATTTTCTTGAGTTGAATTTACTTGGAGTTTAACTTCCTTTTCAGCAACGAGGCTATGTAAAACGGAACATACTGATTAACGTGGAATTCGAACCACATGAGCTCCTGCCGGGAATCGAACACGGTTCTCCCACGCCAAAGGCGCGTGCGCTGGCCACGAAGGAGCTCTTCGCCATTTTCTATGACTTGTTCTTTCTCTTTACTCCCACTTATCTTTCGTTTCCTTATTTTCTCAGTCGCCAGACAGTTCTTGCAGTGAGGTATTTTTCCCAAGTCTAGGATATATCTATTGCATTTCATGGAATTCATGGCAATCTCCACATAAGCTATTGACTGAAAGTATAACATTGACCTTAAAATATTTGAGTAAAGGACCAGGAATGGCTATTGATATATGTGACTTTTTCCTTAAAAGAAATAATCCATCTATGGACACAAACTTTCTTTTTGAAAGGAAAATTGATCAAGATATTGCCGAATACCAGTCTGAACTACAAGATCTTTTTAAAAATGCGAGACAAGAAAAGAAAATTCTTGAAGCAATTGCCTAAGACTGAAATAATTATGTATGTTAATTTTGTTGTTAAGACACTTTAATTAATATCAATTTAATCATTATTCATTTGTAATTTCGGAAATATGCCTGAATAATGAGCTTCTACTTTATTATTATTATTATTATTATTATTATTATTATTATTATTATTATTATTATTATTATTAGTAGTAGTAGTAGTAGTAGTAGTAGTAGTAGTAGTAGTAGTAGTAGTAGTATGACTGTCATCTGTTTTAGCTGGGAAATATTGTAATGAACAGTAGAAGCACGTTGTTATGAAACCCTTCATACATTCACGTATTGTTGGTTGCATAACAAATGCCGTTCGAAAATATTACTCATGTCGTTGCTATGCAAGTTACGGCTTTTAACCATCGACGACAGTCTTTGTTGATAACGTTTTGGGAAACGTGACAACGGATAAACATTTCCATAGAAAAACATTTAAACGTTTCCATATTAATACTTTAAAACGTTTGTAAACAAAAGTTTGACATCTTTAAATATTTGATTAAAAACGTTTCGTACCGCGAGCCCGTTTAACAATTCGCCGTTTGAAACTACATGATTTAAAACGCACGTTAATAAGGAAGTAATAAAGTAGCTTGTAACATATTCAAACATCTGGTGAAAACCTTTTCTGTTCATCATAAATATGTGGAAATATGATGTCCAGCACTAACAGTAGAACAAACATTTTCAGAAAGTAAAGAATGAGTCAGAAAAAACTTGGCCAGTAACTTTGACCAAAAAAGTAGGTAAAGAAATGAAAAGAAGAAAGGTCGTTTGCATATTTTAGTTGACTATAAAGTTTAAAAAATAAACACACAAAATATATTATAAAGAACTAATTATGGAAAAATGCTCGTACATTACTCTTAATCCGCTTCATAAGAGTTCGCACATCTTCTTCTGTTATTTGATTGGCAGCTGCAGTCCACTTGCGACGAAAAGTTTTCAAGTCAGCCGCCTTCCCTTTTGATGTTTTCAATGTTCTTTTAATGTGGGCCCAATATTTTTCAATTGGCCTAAGTTCAGGGCAATTTGGTGAATTTGCCTCTCTTCGAACTGCGACGATACCCTTTTCTTTATAACAATCAGTGGCTGCTTTAGAGTAGTGAGAGGTAGCAAGATCTGGCCAAAAGAAAACAGAGTTACTGTATGACATCACAAATGGATACAAGCGTTTTTGTAAACACTCCTTCGTATAAATTTCGCCGTTAATTGTCCCTGTTGTGATGAACGCTTTGCTTTTTTTACCGCATGAACAAATAGCTTGCCAAATCAAATATTGTTTGGGATATTTGGATGCCTTCCGTTGTTTAAATTTATCCTGCAAATCTCCCCTCTTCAGTGCCACGTACTACTCCTTTCCGGGAATTTGACTGAAATCAGCGACACAATAGGTTTCGTCGTCCATAATGCAACATCCATATTGAGTAAGGTACTGATCATAGAGTTTTCTTGCTCTGGATTTTGCCGTCACTTTTTGCTTTTCGTCTCGGTTAGGTACCTTTTGGACTTTGAAAGATCGTAAACTTTTCCTTGCTTAAATCTGTGCACTGTAGATTGGGACGCTTTGACCACACCAGCAACTGCTCTTTCCGATAAATAAGGATTTTGACGCAGCAATGCAGTAACCCTTTTCTCCAGCTTCGGTTGGCTAGTCCCCGGTTTTCTACCTGAGCCAGGTTTTCTTTCAACAGTTAAATCTTGTGCGTACTTTTTAATTACATTTTGCACAGTAGACCGAGGGTATTTTACGAGTTTGCTTAATTTATTTAAGGACATACCTGGATTTTCGAGGTATTTGTTCACAATTAGTTTTCGTTTTTCTAACTGACTCATCGTTCTTTACCACAGTATGCACACTTCACAACTGACAATCTATTCGTGAGTAAGATCGACAGTCTGCCCTTGCTTATGCACAGTGCTGCCAATGTTCATCTTATATACTAGAAAATATGGAGGGAGGAAAGTGGCCAGGTTTTTTCTGACTCATTCTTTATCTTGAGTGAGTTGGTTTTGAGTTTAACGTCCCTTTAGCAGCGAGGCTATATGAGACGGGACATACTGATTAACGTGGAATCCGAACCACAAGAGCTCCGCCGGGAATCAAACTCTGGTCTTCCATTCCAAAGGCGCGTACGCTAACCGCTTAGCCAAAAAGAAGCTCCAGAAACAATCTTATTTAAAAGGCATTTAATCCCTTCATATGTGTGATATCAACGTAGGCCCTATAGACGTCATTAGCAACCTGGATCTAATGTGGTATTAACATATATCTGTTTTATATACTCCGCCTTGTGCTATAAAGTTGTATACGTAAGTTACGTTCCATCAGGCTTTTCACAGTGTGGTAGTCATATTGTGGCATATTTTCTCCAGCTTTACCTTTAATAGAAGTTCCGTATGTTTTTTGAAAGCTAGTGAATTTTACAAAATTTAAGATGGTGGTTCGTAGGAAAACATGTGTAATTTATCCTGATGAAATCAAGTGAATTCTATGTCTTTTTTGAATAACACGATGTTGTCAATAAAATAAGGGCTGATTTTATTGTTGGTTGTATACTGAGTTGCCTTCCTGCAAAATAAAAAAAAGTCACGTTCAGGGTCGTTAACGACCAAGCTTAACACTTGAAACTATACTAATTCGCACCAGATTCTCAATTAGGCACGTACTGCTTAAATGGTTTCCAATTAACCCATGACTATCACTGGCAAGTCAAAAGTTGATATTGCACGTCCAGAACAATCTGAAATGGTCTATCCAGACCGGAAGTCAAAATTTGTAAAATGGAAAACGGTAATTTTTAGTTGAAATTTGGAATATGCTGAATAAAATAAGGAAGTCTCGTTTCAAGCATTAAAAATAGTTTTCTTTGCCCTGAAAATGGCATTAAAAATCTAACGTTAATAAGCTTATGTACACATATAATATCCATCGTTCACCTCTTCTCAAGTTAAAGAAGGTAAATTTTGTAAGATACTAAATAGTGTGATAATTTGTTCATTACGTATGTTCTGTTAGATGATATAATCTTGAACTATCACAGTAAAATGAAAGACTATTTTTAAACGAAATGTACTAAGCTATTCGCTTTTCTTACAAATATTTAGTTTATTCAGGCAGGAAAACGTGCCCGAAAGAAAGTCTGAGATTATAAATATTAAATTTAAAAAAAAATGAATATAAGTTGAACTGTAATTTTATTCTGCGTTAACTTAAGAGCCTCTAGGAAAGAGTTCTAAACCTTCCATCCCCTTTGATATGACCTCGGAAAGCTGTAATTTTGTTTGTTCCATTAGTTTACTTTTATTTTAAGAAATTAGGACAAAAAAGAAATGTAGATAACTGATTGTAAGAGTAAGCTATATACAACTAGGCCTATATTCTTCTAGTTTCAAAAGTTTATTCGTTGCTTGTGTTGATCACATTAATGAAAGGTAGTCAATAACAGCTATCAACACTGCATGATCAAATCTTCTTTTGAAGGGGGTGGGTTGCAGTTCTTCTGGCCCAACTTATCTTTCCGTCCAGGAGCGGCGATTAGGGGGAAAGAGGGACAATTGTCCCTCACTTTTTTGGAGTGACCCATTAATGTAATGTATATAGTTTCAGTTGGAACTGTAAAGTTTTTGTATGTATTTAGTTCGTTCAATAATGATTGGGACTCCCCCCCTATAACTGGTGCCAAGTATCAGTTTGAAATGTTTTTTTTTTATGTATGCATTAAGATAGACTATAGTACTATCAAACCCCAATAAATGGTTTTCTTTCCATAGGTAGCACATTGTAGCAGCAGTTTTTTCAACTTGCCAGGAAGTTGGTGGACAGCGAAAAGACAGCATGGAAGCAGACACACATGTTCAACGGTGGACAGTGTGGTTTCTCTGGAGGGAAGGAGTGAATACTTCAGACATCCACAACAGATTATTAGCCGTATGTGGGGACACAGCACGAAGTCGCAGATCCACCGAATTCAAAGAAGACAAAGAGAGTGCTGCAAAAAACAAAAGCACGGGCGTCCTGCAACTGCACGAAGACCAAGCAATGCCGTGTGAGTGAACGAGTTGATAAAGAAGCACAGGTGAATCACGTTTGATGAACTAGAGAAAGAAACAAGTCTATCACGGAGTTCCCTCTACACTATCATTCATGAGGATTTGAAGCTGCACAAGGTGTGTGCACAATGGGTGCCTTATAACCTCACCGTTGCACAGAAACAAAAGGGTGTGGAGATGTGCCAGTAGTTGATGAAACAGTACAGTGAAAATCCGACCGAGTTCTTTGAGCGTCTGGTCACCGTCGACGAAACTTGGTTCCTCTACGTGACTCCAGAAAAGAAACGCCAGTCCATGGAATGGAGGCATATTGGAAGCCCTCGTCCCAAGAACGCACGGATGGGGCTATTCGTGCGGAAACAAATGGTGACCGTTTTCTGGGATCAGGAAGGGATACTTCTAGTGGAATGGCTCCCTCCCAATACGTCCATCGACAGTGAGAGCTACTGCAATTCACTGCATGGACTCCGCCGACGCATCCAACAACACCGACAAGGAAAATGGGGCCGTGGCGTTCTTCTGCAACACGACAATGTACGGCCACATGTCAGTCGCCAGACAATTGCCACAATCCATGAACTAGGGTTTAGTGTAGTGCCGCATCCTCCATATTCGCCGGATCTGGCTCCTAGCGACTATGCTCTATTCGATACAATGAAAGAGGGTATGAGAGCTAAAAAGTAAACACAAATGATGAACTCCACGCATTTGTCCGTCAGTGGCAGAGAGATACCCTCAAAGAACGGTTTGCTATACTAATAAGGAAGCTTCCAGAACGGTGGTAACGGTGCGTAGGCATTGCCGGGGAATACCTCTAAAATAAACTGTAATCGTTTGTTCAATAAATGGTTCCTGCGAAAACAAAAAAATGTACTGCCATCATTTCTGAACGCCCCAAGTATTACTGGTTCATACAAAGAAAAATGGTGCTATATAATATTTGCCGATGCGTGAGTACGTATTAGCTATTTGTCTTCCCACGGAGTTAAGAAAACTACATAAATTGCGTTTTAATTGCAATTCAAATCAATTAATATTGCAATTGCGTATTTCTTTAAATGTCGTAACATGTGCTTGTAGTATTTATTGTCTTTCGTTTTGTAAAACGTAATAACATACATTAATGGCAAGTGTGGAGTTAAAAATATAACTTGTTCATTAATCCCCAGTTTCAATATAACTTCTACAAAACAAGTCTCATTATTCATTACTATGATTAATATCCTTTCTATTTATTTGTTTTGCAAATTTGTTCCTAAATAATTTAGTCTCACAGTTTTCCAGACAGAATTTTAAGATGTTCATGAGCAAGGAATCAAGCCTCTTCTTACACTTTCGTTGTTTAAGAGTACAAAGGGCTAGTACCTACTTGCGTTGCTCTTGTCAATTTACTTAAAAAATATGAAATACGATATACGATATTTTAACTAAAAACATAGTATCCTATTAGTTATACAACCTTTCGTCAAACAAAGTGTTAGAAACAACCAGAAAAATTAACATTGATATACAAATCTTCAGGTCATGCCTTGCCCCCACATTTAACGTCCAATCGCCGCCACTGCCTCTGTCCTACACACAGAGAAGTCCATCACGCTTGCGCCCTGTCCTGAACGTGGTGTGATGATGGAATGTATATACGCAAGGGGAAAAACAAGCGGAGTGTCTTTTTTTTAAAGCAAACGGAGATTTTTTTTTAAAAGAAAGCTTTTAGGACTAATGTTGCAGAAAATAAAATAAAAGAAAGAAACAACACGATAATATAAACTCTGAATATTACTAAATAGCTTAATTAACAATAAACAACGCCTAATATTAGATGCTTCACGTGCTCTTGTGAACTGCATAAGGCGACGCCATTGCGTATCTGTTTAAATTCGACTGTAGGTAATGATACAGGGCTTTTCAATGAGAGGTCGTTGGCTAGGTTTTTCTTAAACAAGATTGCACAAAGAAGCTATGGATGATAAGTTAGTCCTTACAATAAATTTTCTTCACCCACTCAATCGTAGTGTTCTGTCTCCGGGCCTCATTCAACCTCTTTCAAGTGGCAATGAGGGTAAGGTCGGCTGCACATTGATCAGAGGTAAGGCAGGAGAGGTTGCGGAGAGAGGGGTTGAATAGTGTATGGAGTATGTGTCTAAACTACAACGTTGCAGAGACATTTGTTTAGTAAGTTTCCTGCGTGTACTGCTCCTCGGCTTAGATAGGCTGCCCTGCTGTCAATTAGCGGTCGGACTAGCACGTGCTCGAGTGAATATGCGGTACGGGGCTTTGTTGAATTGCTCACAGCACTGAACCTTTGTTAGACTGTCCTGTGTTCTGGTCAAATTGTGGCCGCCTAAATACTGACCAAATCATCTCTCCTAACTGTTGGGGTCGCAAAAACCGCCACGATCACACTTCTCGTAGTAAGTATTGCCATGTTTCAAAAGAGGAGTTTGTTACATCTTTACTTGAGTGGAGTACCCAGGATTTCATCAAAGGGGTAAGGCACTTAATTTCACATTATTTCAAGAATAGCTTGATTTTAGTACATATATCGTAATATGAAAATTTCTCCCCATATTATCTTCCTCAAGGGAGGTTTAAACCCCGAACTCCTTTTGTGTATGCCACTACTTTATATGAGTTGAGTTGATTTTGAGTTTAATGTCCCTTTCAGTAGCGAGGCTATATGAGACGGAACCTACTGATTAACGTGGAATCCGAACCAGAAGAATTCACTCTGGAAATCGAACCCGGGTCTCTCTCGTCAAAGGCGCGTACGCTAACCGCTTAGCCATAAAGAAGCTCTCACTACTTTATATACATACGGTCCCTAACTCTTACATGATAAACATAGCAGATTAGGTACAGTATGTATTAGTTACCTTATTTTTCAAGGCTAATTTCGAATATTATATGCTTAAATATTGCTCTTCTAGCTTTCTAGGGTCTTTGACCTGTCTGTCTCGAAATAACATTTATTAAAATTTAGATACATCAGTGCATAAATGTTTTATCTAATTGTGTTTAATGAAAACATTAAAAATGGTTCGTTCATAACTCAACGTCCCTTATTAGGGTTGAGACTAGGAACGTTGTGCAAGTTGTGAGCTCTAGGGATCCGGACACTTCTCCTTCCCGAAATTCCGACTTTTCTTTAAATATAGTCTAATTTTAGGGATGGTTTTAAAATTTTTTATGTAATTTACACTGATGTTGAGTTTAGATCTCCAAAAGCTTTGGAGATCTTCTGAAATAAATTTCTGACTACATACTTGGCTGAGAGTTTAACGTAAGAAGGTATAGGTACGTTATATAACTCTAACAGACTTGGTTAGATTAAATTTTGAGTTTAGCGTCCCTTTCAGCAGCGAGACTATATGAGACATGGACCTCAGTGTAACGTATAATGCAAACCACATAAGCTCCCGTCGGGAATCTAATTCGGGTTTTCCACGACAAATTAGCATACGCTGATCTCTTAGCCACGAGAGAGCACCATTAACAGAATTAAACATTGAATCACGCATGTTAAATATTTTTAAAACATTTGCTCATTTTTCTTTTCTTCTGTTTTTTCTTCTTTTTGTATTTAACAAAATCACTTCTGTTTCCTGAATCAGTACTTGACAATGGATAGTAAAAAAAAAATGAAAAACTTGGGTTGGATTCGAACCGATGCCAAACACATTTATCGCTGCAGAACGAGCGTGCACATTAATTAGTTGTAAAAAATAAATTTGGTGGTGGATTATGCGGGAATAAGTATAAAACGAAAATAAAACAATTAGCGGGTGTGATGGCAAAAGGTGAACGACTTTCAAATTCATTCAACACACCATTTTTCCAAATAATGCATAATGCAGGAGGGTGAGCGAATTCATTTTTTTTAATTCATTCCACCGGGGCTCACCCCGACAGATGGACCATTTTGTCTTGCATATATAGAGGAGGATTATATATTTTATAGTGTAAATTGATAAATCATTTTCGATTTGTAATTTCGTGGAGATGTTATCTGTTGTAAAATGTATGGAGAACGTAAATATATTTAATTTGAAATGTAATGTTAGCTTAAACACTGAAGACTTCCATAAAAGCATCTTTCAACAAGGTCAAAATGGAGGGTGAAGCGTCTGTAAGGCTGTATTATTGTATAGATTCAGTTTGAAAATGACGTCAAAGCACTATATTTCAACCTGATTTAGTAAAGATGTATGTGAGAAATTCAATACCGCTATCACTTTTCAAGTAATTAGGTGATTATGTCCAAAATTTTGAAGTAGACACTTCAATAGTTGTACACCTGGTGGCCATTCGTCGAATTCAGAGGTTGTAGGCCTACGTCATCGGCGCATCTACAATATTATGTAAATTCGCATCTCTTACGTGCAGATTAAGAAAAGCGGAGCATATAGCTGATAACTCATGCAAGTATTATGTTTTGGGCAAAGTCAACCGCTAATAACTTAAAAGGTACGAATTGATTATGTACTTCCTATTTTTACTAGGTGTACTATGCAATGATGATCCAACGGGATATGTGTAGCACTGAGAGTTAGGACACCTTAGGCACTGCTGCGAGCGCTAAAACGACCATTGTAAGTTTAAAATACCCTAGGTACCCTTAGCAAATTAAAATGAAGGCAGGAATATAGTATTAGACTTATTATGGTACTTAAAAAAGCACTATTTAGAGCGAATATGTTTTAAAACACTTTGGAAAGCGCATAAAGTATAAGACATTAAGATAGATTGATCTGTATGTACTTCCCTACCTTACGGAGCATTGTATGGGAGTGATTCTTATATCAATTGGTCAAGGTTCTAGAACACAGGTCTCCCTTCCCATTTAGCTGTAACAAAGACGGAAAACAACGTTCCTATGGGGCTTTAACCCGCTTTCACTCGCTAACGCTCGCTCGGCAATAGTATGTGAATTAAATATTATGCCTAAACTTTGGTACAGAAAGGAACCAACCTAGCTAGTAATCTATATGGGAGGACTTGTGTTCTAGAACCTTGCCATTAATTGTTTCATTTCTGCGTTTGCTTTTGTTCGAAGTAGACACTGCGTGCAGATTTACAACAGACCGTCATATTAAAAAATATTTTATTTCACTTTTTGTGCCCTAAATGATTATTTAATACAATCTATATCCTTGTTTCCTTGGCACTTGGCCAAATAATTGTGTACAGATTAATAATATACGTGCAAACTGTGTGATCATTATTTTTGTAACTACGAGTCCGTACCAATACCATAAAAACTATTGTAAGAAACCCAAACAAGTACTAAAAACACTAACCAATCTGTGCTAGGTGTCCACTAAAAACCACGAATGGTATGTAACCGAGGCAGGGAGGGGTATAGTCGGGCGCACGCTTTTTGTCCGTAGTGTAAGGCGCGTCAGCGACGGAGGGTAAACTCAGGAATAAGAATAGTGGAAAACATACTTTATATTGCATAACAAGAGTGTACTTGTATAGGTTAATATACCTTTTGTTATGATTAAACATTAGGAATTGTACAGTTATAAACAAAAATATAATTTTCCTTCATTGTGGAGAAACACCCCGCTGGTGAAAATTAATGTGCACCGTGCGAACAATGTTTTATATCCACCTATTGCGCTTTATAATTAAGTTTAGTAGATGCTACTTTGTGTGAATGATTAGATTACAACCGTAAATTTTCGAAAATAAAAGTTTCCCCATATCTGCACCAAATATATCTATAATCGAGGTATAAAAATGACAAGAAAAGAAGTGATGTAGTTGAAGAATAGGGATACCAAAATTGTAAATTCGACGAGCTACAACTATTATCATTATGAAAAATCAATGCATAATGATTATATTTATGCTGGCCGATTACCTCTAATTAAAGCAATAAGGTAGAAAAACAGAAGTGTAAAGATGATTACAATCCTCGTTAAAGGACGCCGTCGACCCTGAATACAGAGTTTAATACTTTACATACACTTCGCAATAATACTCTAAGCCACAGCAAATGAAGTTCTCAACTGTACTTCTGGCACCCCAAGTGTTGGTATTCTCCTGTCCCCACGCCTTTGGGCTCCTAATACTCCCACTGAGCTACGAAGCAAATCGTCCTGTCCATGTATCCTTTACATAAATGAAAAATCACTAATATAATCATAAGAAGATGATTGTACGAAAAGGCAATTTGAAGTTTGCCGTAGGTCAAAATCTTTGTATTGTTTCTGACAGAATTGAAATTTTATGCGTAAGTCTTCTAAATAACGATTCCTTAGAAATGTTTGTGAACGAGCTGTTTTTTATTCTTATTGAAATATTTCTTCAAGGTTTTAAAGATCGCTGCTATGGATTCGAACAAGCCATATTTATCTGGAATTTCAAGATAAGGATGAAGTTTCAGTCGTACTTAATTCGTGGATTTCTGTGGATGATGACGGAGAAATGGTTTGCCACTGACCGGACGAAGATCCAAGAATACTCAAATTGAAATCGGAGGCAAGCCAATAAGGATGGAGTACTTGGGGAATAGTTCATTTATTTGCAAAATGCTGTAAGTTAAACCTTTCTAGGTCATGCAATGTTTCGAGCAGCATCACTGTTTAAGCATATTTTCTGTTAATGCTTTGCCAAACCATTGGGACCTGGGACCACGTTCACTACTTACCATAAAAGTGGATTTGTATTCGTTTATCGTGACACAAAAGTGCTTTAGGACAACTTTCCATATAGTTGCATTTTAAAAGCGCCGAAAGGAACTCGATCTTTCAAATTTTTCTTCTGCTCACAATTTTTTCAGTTTGAACAAGGACGTATGATCAGATGAACAAAGTCATTCCCCAATTACTATACAGGGAAGGGTTAGAAAAAATCTATTCTGGGCCTTAATTTAATGTTGGCCAAGTATGATAAGGATAAGCCAACAAGACATGTCAGGATATCGTACCGGAGTAGAGTTTCAGTCCTCGCCCCCTCTCCTGCCCCATGTAAATCACAAATCTATGACTTAGTCACTATAACATTGTATTAGTCGAGCATTCGAATTAAGTTGAAAAACTTCGTTTAGGTAACGAATCGGATTAATTTCCGTATTTTATTTCATAAAGATTTTCAGGACAGTATTGATAATTGCCTGTCATCCAAAAGCAAATATGTAAATAAAAGGGGAGAAACCTGAAAGAGTCGTATAATGTGTCAACTGTAGCATGGGAGTAGATTAGGCTGGTAGGAAATTTTTAGTTTAATGTCGCACGATTATTCTCTTTAGATTAAAGGAGACGGTTGGTTAATGAAAGTAAATGATTGTGACTTTTTTGTACTCTCACAACGGGAATCGAACCTGAGACCACGTGCATTAAAAGTGCATGCTCTGCGGGGAGGGGTGGTAGCTGGCTAGTGTCGCAAACAACCTATTTTCTTTTCTTACTGTGCACATGTTTGTAAAGAGTTATGTGTGCGGATTCTTTGCCCTCTAATTTTCGGTCCGATAGCAGTGTTATAATAGAGCATCGAGATTACACATGCATTTATGCCCTTAAAAATGTCAAGATATTGCCTAAAAATACAAGCTTCGTACTATTAGAACACTTGAATTTAGGCGTTTTGAAACGAGACTCAGTGATACCAGGTTCTCTTAGATAAAAAAAAATCCAACTACTGTCAAATAATTCCCATGCTCAGAAAATCCCTTAAACTTCGTGAAAGAAAGAGAAATAAATAAAACAAAATAAAAAAAGAGTCATTAATCATAAATGCCAGGATGATTTCAGTGGCTGCTCCGGAGGAAATTCTCGTGGTATCCCGTACTCAATGTGAGTTACTAATGATTTCGCGGTACTGCTTTCACCCTTTGTATATTTGATGTCTTCCCTGCACTAATATGCAATAAAGAGACTGTTCTTCAGATTCTAAAGAAACTACAGGGGAGCAGAAAGAGAGAGAGAGGTAGACATTTCTCTTTTCAATGTAGTTCATGCTACAAGTCAAGAAATTTTACCTCCCATACTGTAAAGTATTCCTTCATAATCGCGTCACATAATGCCAAATATATTTAAGAAACACAATTCTAAATAACTTCGTTGACAGTACTAGCAAATATATTTCTGAGTAATAAATGAAAGTTACCTAGAATATGATCCAAAATATGCTTTTATATCGCTCCGATCTTTAAATATGACCTAGAGCTAAATTAAATATTAAGTTATATTACTACAGAAATATGTCTATGTTTAGCTAGACATATAAGCAGATGCACTGAGGAATACTTTTTTTTTCCTGCTGAACACTAGCCTTGTTCGGTAGCTCGTAAACTTGACAATAGTTGGACGCGATTTTCCCTCTAATTTGGGTCAGATCCTGTGACTTCGACTAATGTCCTTTATGTCCATGGGAACACCTAGCCGCTCTTCAAACAATTTGATGGCTATAGTGTCAGTATCTTCATTTCTTCCTTCCGATATTCCGAAGATCCGAAGGTTTTGCTTCCGCTGGTATTGTTCCAATTCCGAAATATTTTGCAGACCATTAATTTCCGCGTCCTTGTTGTTTAGTTCTTTCCGAAGGTCATGCACTTTTCGGAATTAAATTTCAGAATTTCTTCCAGTCTTTCCACCACTACTTTCGTAACTGATTCAATTATTGAATCTACAATTAGTTTTAAAACTTCAGTGGTTTCCGCCACTCTTTTCAGATTTGCCGCACGAAGTCTTTTTACTCTACTTCGACGGCGCTGTTTCCTTGGGATCCTTTGTTAGCCTTAGAAGAAGCCATTTCAGTGTAAAGTCTTCGTACAAACAAAACAACTGGAATATAGGAAAGTAATATTTGTGCAAGATTTTCACTAGATATGAAAATGTTATACTGTTCTTGTATCTACAACTGAATTACGGAAACGTAGATTGTTGCGAATACTTCTTCCATTGAACTTTATGACATGAAAAACACCGAGCGGTATGAGCACGTCCAACCACTAGCCATCTCAACCCATCATTTAGTGAGGTTTCTAGAAAATACCCTATATTTTGTATTGTATTGTATTTATTTCGTCCTTTTTTCATACATTTAGCACTGTAATACAATGCATATGAAGCGGACACGTCATTTATATATGAATACAAAAGTAAAAGAAACAATAATAGTGAAAATTACGTACACTAGGTTAGTAATTTAGCCTTAATTCTTACATCTTATTACACTATACATTTTACATTACATCATTGTTAAAAATAAACTTAGCAATTATTACTTGCAGTGTATTTAGAAACCCTCCAACAAATATGTAATGCTAAAAGCAAGTAATGGCATTGATTTACTGTACATCTTATAACGTTTGTATTTATTTAGCAGTTCATGTATTCCTCTACCGTGTAAAAGCAATGATGTAATAAATATTTCTGGAGTTCTTTTTTAAATTTAGCAACAGAGTCCTGAGTTTTTATTTCTTTCGGAAGTTTATTGTAAAGCATGATACACGCGTATTTACATCCTTTTTCATATAATACTGTTCTGTGTTCTACAATAGAAAAGTTTTCTTTGTTTCTTGTATCATGATCATGCTGCTGTTCTACTCGCGTAAGGATACCTTGTAGGTGTTTCTTCACAAATATCAATAGATTTAAAATATACAAACAGGGTACTGGAAGTATACCAAGTTTTTTAAATATTGGTTTGCAATGATCTTTTGGTTTAGCAGTTGTCATCATTCTTATTATTCGTTTCTGTATCGTAAAGATTACTTTGGCCTTGTGTGTATTTCCCCAAAATATAATACCATATGTTAAATTCGATTGGAATAATCCAAAGTAAATTGTTTTTAAAGTAGACTCTCTTAAAACATTTTTAAGAACTTTAATTGCGAAATATATTTGGTTTAATTTTTTACTAAGCTTAGTTATTTGCACATCCCATGAAAGATTTTTATCTATCCAAATTCCTAAGAACTTACTTGAGTTTACATATTCTATTTCATTATTTTGAATTACAATGTTCCTAGGCTGTGAATGTTTGTTGCGCATGTGATGAAAATTGATTGCTTGTGTCTTTTCAATATTTAATTTAAGCTTATTTTCTTTAACCCAGTGAGAGATTTTACAAAGGATTTCGTTTGCACTACCTTCAACAACCTCATTTGTTTTACCTTTTACTATAATATTAGCGTCATCTGCATAAAGGGATGCTTCTGCTGGAGCAATATTACTTGGTAGGTCGTTAATATATATCAAAAATAATAGCGGCCCTAATACGGATCCTTGTGGCACTCCACATGTTATTTCTTGTTTTTCTGATATGTAGTGTGTAGCTTGGTTTGTATCCCTGTTATTGTATGCAATTTCCACTATTTGCTGCCGATTTTTCAGATACGATTGAAACCATTTGGATGCAATGCCTCTTATTCCGTAATCTTGTAGCTTTGAGAGAAAATTTCTATGTGACACTAAGTCAAATGCTTTCGAAAGATCCAGAAAAAACACCTATACATTTCTCCTTACTATCTAAACTTTTATGAACACTTTCCACGAAGTTATATATTGCGGTTTCTGTTGATTTCCCTTGTAGGAAGCCATGTTGCTCGTGTGTTATTAATTCATGTTTAAGTAAAAAGGATGCTAGCCGGACACTCATTGTGGTTTCTAAGATTTTTGAGAAAATTGAGAGAAGCGAAATAGGCCTATAATTTTCAAGCGCTGATTTGTCGCCTTTTTATATATTGGTTTTACTTTTGCAATTTTTAGTATACTAGGGAATTCTCTACTTGAAAACGACATATTTATGAGGAAACACAGAGGATCAGCAATATATTTAATGCTTTTCTTTACAATACTTGGCGGTATGCCGTCTACGCCAGCTGACCATTTACTTTTCATTTTCTTTACCACTTTTATTGTTTCTGCATTAGTAGCTGGATGTAGATACATTGTATTGTTGCAAATTTTTGAGAATATTTTCGAAGTGGACAATGCTGGATCATTATTGTACGTTTGTGATAAATTGGTGTAATAGTTATTAAATAGGTCAGCAATTATACGAGGGTTTTTTATTATGTTGCCATTTTTAATTACCTCTAAATTACCGTCATCATTACGAGTGTTTAAACTTAACTCGCTCTTCACTAGTTTCCACAACGCCTTCGACTTATTATCTGATTTTTTAATGATTGTGTCATTGTGTAATTTTTTTGCTGCTTTCAGAACCCGTTTGTATATGTTCTTGTATCTTTTGTAATATGTCTCTGTATGTGGTGATAGATTTCCTTGTGTTTTAGCTTTGTTAAGAAGTCTCATTTTTTTGCTTGCTATTCTGATCCCTTGTGTTACCCAGGGTTTTGACTGTTTTGTTGAAGTTACATATTTTACAACAGGGAATGCTAAATCGAAATAGAATCTTATGGTGTCAATGAAATAACTGAAAGCTTCATTAACCTGATTATGTATATAAAGCTCGTTCCAATTTTCTTCCCTGAGAAGGTGATTAAAATATTGTATATTTTCGTCATTAAATTTTCTTTTGTACGTTACACTACTTGCTTTTGCATTACAAAAATTTTTATTAGGAGTTACATGTATGTCGGGTACTTGGGCAAGGTGGTCTGAAAAACCACTGTTGAAGACGTTTACTGTGTTGTAGTTAAGATGTTTGCTCACTATGAACTGGTCAATTGCACTTTTAGAGTATTTTGTAATTCGTGTGGGAACTTTAACAATTGCGTCCATATAAAATGAATCTAGAAGAAGTTCTACCTCGTGTTTTATAGGCTGTAAAAAGTCTATGTTGATATCGCCAACAATTACGACGGTATTCTTGATTTTCATAAAATAATTTAGTATCGTATTCATCCTATTTATAAAAAATTCTATATCACTATCAGAAGTTCTATATACACATACAATTACAAGGTTATAATCTACTATTTCTAATACACAACTTTCAAAGTGTTTTTCTACATTTAAATACTTAAACCTAATGCATTCTTTCGTTTTAAGACCCCTCTTTGCATATATACAGGCTCCCCCTCTATCTCTATTACTTCTGTAGTATCCTGCTCTTAGCTGAAATTCAGGAATGCTTAGGTATTCTAAGCAGCCTGATTGTAACCAGTGTTCTGTTATACATATTAAATTTACTCCCAACAATTTGTCCAAAAATAGTTCTTCCAACATGCTTTTTTTATATAACGAAAACCCTTGTACATTTTGATGGAAAATAACTATATTATTTCTATTATGATTGTAACTTAAGTTTTCAGACTGTATACTTTGATAACATGTCTGCACTTTAACAGCATTACTCTCAATATACCTTAGATTTAATTTATTGTCAATTAGACGTTTATCAGAACTCCTATTATCTTTACGGATGTCTTTATGTTGGGTTGATGATCCTACCATAAAAAATAATCCGGACGGTGTGTTGGAGGCTTTCTTTCTCTTTTTGATTTCCTATATACATTGTCCTGATATGACGCAATTTCTTGAGGAGAGACAATGCCATTTGAAACATTCATATTTTCAATGTTCGATTCTACCCTGATACCGTCTTCATTAGATGGTATGAAACAATTTTCTTGACATGGAATTTTACTACTTTTGCAATTTATGTCAAAGTTTTCGCGTACTGTACCCTTTGTATCAATAATTATGGGTGTTTTATTTACACTAATTTTTGTTGAAAGCTCTCCCATCATTACGCTAAGTTTCTCGCATATTTCCTTTTTACCTGTATTGCTTAAGTGCATACCATGTCTTGTGAAATATCTACGAGGAAAATCCTCAACAGTTAGATGGTGCACATGACTATAACGTTTACTTAATGTATTAAGTTTCTTATTGAAGTTTTTTACCGCTTGGTTTACACAAGAAGAGCTAATAAGATCATGGCGATGTGGAGCACCTACAACTATCACATTTGTATGAGCTAGATTTGGTAATAAAGAGCACAGATTTCTTATACCCACATCAGCTTCATTTCTAGCAATATCGTTGGTCCCTCCAATAATAACAAGTACATTTTGTTTCTCATAAGCAGGGATATTAGATATGTTTAATAATTTCATGAAGATCATAGCATTATTATCATGTTGAAACTGGTGCAGAAGGAAACATTCGTACACACACACACACACACACACAAAAATGCACTCCTTCAACCCAGCTTATAAGCTTACTCTGAAATCCCTGGCTGTAGAGATATAATTACAATTACGCTTCCGTAGCCTCTACATTTTTTGTTTCTTCCTTTCTATGCTCTGTTGACAACCCATCAACTGCTGAATGCACGTAGACTTGCTTTGGTGAGTCATCGAAGCATTTTATATTTTGATATCTGTTCCGTATGCTGGGATTTGAGTGTATACCTCTACTGTAATTTTATAATATGTTTCACTACCATCTACTGGGTTCAACACTACTTCGGTATAATAATTTGGTATTCACTCAGATGGACTTGATCGCATATTTGTTTTAACTTTATATATATATATATATATATATATTTGAAAATTAATATTGAACAGTAGAACTGTATATTGTCTCCTAATACGAAAACAGAAAGCAGATTGATCAATAGAGTTACTGTAACAAAAGAAGCATTATAAATTTATATATGTTGTCTTCAAAGAGAAAAAGATGCTTTTATGCGAAGTTTTTCTCTCCATAATACATAGTTACTTAACAGCCACAATAAAACATTAGTTATATAGTTATATAGATCGTTGTTACAAAGTTTCATATATTTTTTAAGTTACCCAGACCATGGTGCATAGTGGTAATTACATAGTTGATTCATTTAATACAAAATACAGAGTTCTACAGAAAAATATATACACTCTTTGTCATTTTGTATCAGGATACTGGCATTGAATAGTGTTCTGAAATTTAAGTATGTTGTAGTATGGTTTTTCGCCCAACAGATGTAAGCATTGTCAATTGTTTTCAGTTAAAATGATATTGTAGTGCGGTTTTTCGCTCAACAGATATCGGTACTGTCAGCACGGTTAGTGAGATAAGAAAATGGCAATGCTTGACGTTTGAGCAGCGTTAAGTACGTATTGAAGTGTTTTATTAAATCTGGGAATGCCATTGAAGATCTTACTCCCATGGACTTCCTCTCATGGGGAACTGTGAAGCATGTAGTGTATTGAAGTAAGCCCTGCACGCTCGAAAACCTTCGCCAGAAGATTACAGAGACATGTGCATCGGTCTCCATTGATACATTGGTCACTGTAGCTCATCGTTCTGTTAGGCGTTTCCGGTGCCAACATTTTGAACATATAATGTAAACATAGCTTACTTGAGCGTTCGTAACACGTGTCTGAACAATAATTAAACATCATTAAGAAATATGATACATAAGTTTTCTTTTTCTTAAACAGTGTATACAGTTTTCTGGCGGACTCTGTACACGTTACTGATAACAAAATTGGCTATTACATAGCCGTGACGTGCGTGGCAAGTGGCTAGTTCGAAACAGACAACAGTATACAATTAAGAAAAGCAAAGAAAAATATTAAATATATTTTTTAAGCCAGTTGTTTACACTACCTACAGTGAAAGTCTGATAAAGGGTACAGTGCTCAGTCAGATAGTGCTCAACCGTAATGAAAGTACTGTGGTATTTGTTTTCCAAGGCACCCATAACGAGCTTACCAACAATTCTTCGAGATATATTCTGTAAAAAAAAAAAAAAAAAAAAAAAAAAAAAAAAAAAAAAACAGGACATATGTTATTCTATTTTTCTCAAATACAAAATGTTATTGTATTTCTCTCAGGTAGCTTCACGAAAGTCCCAGAATACTTTACATATTCACCAAGTCAAGCCTTTCTACAGCTCCAGAGCTAACAGAATATATACCAAAATAATGTGCAGCCACCTCATAGTTTGATGATGCCTCTCCTCTCTCACCTGGAAAATATTTTGCAAGCAAAATAGACTGGAAGTCAGTACAGTTTAATAGAGAAAAATAAAACTATTATCTTCTTCTACTTTCAGCTTCGTAACACTATCACTCGAGTCTGCATTCCAACACGGTACAGCCTGTTTGCATCATAGGTATTTTTTGTTTCAATTATTATTATTATTATTATTATTATTATTATTATTATTATTATTATTATTATTATTATTATTATTATTATTATTAATATTATTATTATTATTATTGCTACCTTTTTATTTCTATCGGATGATTCATTTAGCGAAAGCACTAATAGTGTACACCTTTCAGTGTATCACAATGTATCGACTATTTTCTGGTACGTACTTTATATGTATTGTATGTACAATCAGTGGCAAAGCGTAATTTCATAAGTAGGGTAGGCTCGACAAACAACAAAAATAACATTTAATATATCACGAAATGTGAAATTACACTCAGAATTCTATTTTTCTTATTGAGTTAAAAAAAACTACTAAATCTATTTATTTTGAAGAACTATTATTATTATTATTATTATTATTATTATTATTATTATTCAACAAATATTTACATGATGTGAACACGCAATATGTATTAATGGAATATTCCCATTTAGTTACATTACAAATTTTTTGAAGTGCAGTTTATTTTTCCTTCTGTCTGGGATTTGCAGGGGAAATGAGAGCAATTTCCTCCTCAGTTGCTGTTTTCATTTCCTGCGTATTTGAAAATGGAGGGAGATAAAAAGAAAGTTATTGTTAGCTTTCAAATTTCTTGGATAAGTGTTTTGTTACTTACATCTCTCACTTTAAAGTAAGTAAAATACTGCATTTATTTAATGCATCACGTGGCTTCATTAGAAATGTAAATGCACAGAAGAAACTTTATTTGAATTAGCGCAATATATTTAATATTGCATTCTGTGGAGTGGCATATTTAAGGGGATGTTTTCCGGGCTTAAGCACTTACCGAAATTTTATCGCAAATTGTTTTTGTTTTACACATATTACAGAATTTTCACATTTCCATAAATAAACTTAGCAAAGTTCCTCCCGAAACAAGCAAAGCCCATCAAAACAAAATTGTAAATACTTCACTGACTCTATGAAATGGAAAACTCAACTAAAATTACACACAAATATAATTATTTTATCCTGTACGTATCCTGAAAAATCACTAAAATTTGCAGAACCCAGAAGTTTGGCGGCACCCAAATGGCTTGTTTTCTCATCCGCAGAAATGCGATCACATACTTCTTTGGCATTGGGTACTCTGCAAGATATAATCCTCCCACATTTGTTTTCACAGACTGTTGGAAGAAACATATCACTTGTCCCAATATTGTCTGTGTCATTCCGAATTTTCTCAATAGCTTCAATGAAATATTTAAGTGCTGTTTGTACTTTAATGGTAGGAATGCACTGAATTTGATTATAGAAAATATGCACATGCGGCATTATTTTGTGAAAGAATTTTAACCAAAGCATGAATTCCCTGTGTTGTATTTCTCTAGTTCTGAAAAGCACTCTTTCAAAACATTTAAATTTTCATAGACGGAATTGACGGTTCGTGACTTGAAATTCCATCTTGTAGCTGACCCACTCGGAATACGTCGTACAACCACTTTTTCCAAAACAGATACACACTGTGGGGAGCAGGAGGAAAAATGAGAAAAATCCTGAAAGACTACAGAAAAAAAAACCTTTTCGATTGATTTTGAGATGCAGTTCTTTTCATTATCAAATTTAATTGGTTAACAATGGACGTAGTGTGCCAAAGGAAAGTGTTCTTTAATTTTAGATTGTACACCATTAATTGATCCCTTATTACCGATGCCCCATTAAATGTATGTGCTAAAATTTTGCTACGATCTGAATCTGTGTAAAAAATGTTCAATTCATTTAATATACACTCCCGACAATTCTGGGCTCCCGGACCTTTAGGATTAAAGAAAATAAAAAAGAGGAGAAAAGAGAGAACCGAGCGGCGAGCGCTGCCAGTAAGCAGAAGAAAAAAGCGAGAAAGAGGAATACTTGGCGCTTGCGCAGAATGTCTTCGGGCTCAACCTAACTCAACACGGTGGAAGCTATTCTGGGTGTAAAAAAAGGAAAGTGGACAAGGCATATTGAGATCTTTGCTCGATGCTAGAGATAGATTTGTTGAGTAGGCTTGTATAGTTGAAGCGGGCTCCATTCAGTACAGCCCGCTCGGTTCGTTAGTACAACTTTCACACTGCTGAAGGCGCTGATAATCGCGCTCCACGCTCGAAAAGGATCGTCATGGGAAAGTTCTGTATTTTGTTAATTAACGAACAATTTAAACAAATGAATAGATGAAAATTTTTTGAACTAAAATTAGTCTAACACAAATACACAAACATAGGAAGCGTGCTGTAGCCCGGTAGCCCTACGTCAGAAACCGCTACTGCTTCAACGTTAAAACTAAACTCCCAGAGCCGAGCCTTCGCACCTTCCCAACAATGCGTGCAATCCCAAGCGAAAATAGCTTCGCTCCCTGAGCAACATAGCCTGTAAACCTGTCTAGCGAGCTGGTGAGGCTCAGACGGAAGGGACTCCGAGTGTTTCCAACCTACGATTTTGTTACCGAAAAAAAAACAAAAAGTTGAAGTATTGACTTTATTTTATAAGAAACCAAAGATAAAGAAAATATACGGTAGAAATATACGGCCTCAGAGCCTCATAATACGCTTCGCCACTGTGTACAATAGAAAATGAAATGCACACACTTTAGTGTATTAAGTGCAATTTAACTAATTCCCCCTTCCCTTCTCTCTACAAATTAAAAAAGAGAGAGAAAGTATATATAGACGTATAGATGTGATCCAGCGTAATATGGCTTTGTTTATGTAAGAGAGGTTGAAAAGATGAAAATTTACTGTTCGATAAAAGGGAAGTTTGCAAGAATAAATTAAGAATTAGTGTTTTCTCTTGTATTAGTATAAACTTGATTGAATTGGTATTGAGCTTAGCGTTCTGTTCAGCCGCGAGGCTATATGAGACCGTATAGCTGGCTCATATTCCCATGGACCTACAGCTTAATGTAGGATTTTAACCACATGAGCTCCCGCCGCGAATCAAATCCGGGGATTGACAAAAATATGGAAACATCTGAAAACTTGCACAGTACCGTTATTAGCAGCAGCGCAAATCTGTCTTCGACATTGGGAGAGGAAAGGTGTAATGCCGTTCCCATATTTTTTTAAGCAATGTTCAAAATATTTATGAAGTTGAAAAACAGTGCTGTAGAGGATCAGGGGAGTAGAGTTGTCTTAAAATTGGGAGACAGGCAGATTTGAGGCTTATTCTGGGGAACATCAATTTCATCTTACTTTCCTTTGTGGCAATCGGACACAAATCATCACATCCCCCCAAAAAAACTCATTTCAAATTGGATTATTGGGAGGGACATGTCCCTCTCAACCCCCCGGGATTTGTGACAGTGGTTATTAACCTTCTTACGTCCCTCGGGTCCATTTTGACCCAAAGCGATTTTTCAACTTGATTATCTCGGACCCTATGCGAGCTGTGATCATCATGCTTCGTGACTTTTAGTTATTTTACCAAATATGTGTTTAGTAAAAATTTCGATTTAAATCTCCATCCTGTTACGTCACAGTAGAGAAACTAACACATAAGTTCCTCGGGTCCATTTAGACCCATTAGTTCAATGAATATTTAAGTGACTGAAAAATCATTATTGAATGGATTTCTGATAATAATACATCCACAAAACAATGCAAAAATTATTATTATTATTATTATTATTATTAGTAGTAGTAGTAGTAGTAGTAGTAGTAGTAGTAGTAGTAGTAGTAGTAGTAATTGCACTGTCCGAAAATAATTTAGTTTCTTCCAGTATATTGTACTGGCAAAGTTGTTTAGTTTCTTTCAGATACCTTGTATTCGCAACATTGTTTAGGTTCATTTTGGATAAGTTTTTATTCGTAGTATTGCTTGTTTCCTCGTTGCGCAGTAATTACAGACCATTTTGGTGTCCAAAATGACTGCTTTGACACCAGAATAATTCCAAACTTTATTACTTTTTCTGACGATGAACTGACATCTGAAACGGAGGACCAATTATCAGTGCAGGATTCTTTGTCTTCGTTTTCCCTGTCTGATGAAAATTCTTCGGAAAGCTCTGATTGAAAACTGCATCAAGATCTCCCTCGTGGCTAAGCGGTTGCGCCTTTGGTGTGGGACACCCGGATTCGATTCCTGGCGGGAGCTCATGTGGTACGGATTCCACGCTAATCAGTAGGTCCACGTCTCATATAGTCTCGCTGCTCAAAGGGACGCTAAACTAAAATCAACTCAACTGAAAACTACATAAAACAAACAAAAATGTGCTAAGAAAAGTGCAGCCCAAGAAATCGTACGATCGCTCCGTGGAGAGACAGGAGAAGTGTGTTCATCAAACGACGAGTAGCCCTGATGTTCTGAGGAGAAGAGGTATTGCCACACGTGAAACGGAACAGACGACAAAAATACGATCAAATACAGTTTGTGAAACAAATTTATCTGTAAAAGACATCTCAATCAGATTTGTGAGCAATGTCAAAAACAGTAAAATGGGTGTTCACATGTTTCAAGTAGCATAAAAGAAAACAACCACTTACGTGGATTTTGTTCTCAGAGGCTTTCAGTAAAAGTTAACAGGAATGCATGACCTAACCTAACCAAAAGTAACCTAAATAAAACCTGCTTGCAACAAAAGTCAAAAGTATTATATATATATATATATATATATATATATATATATATATATATATGTGTGTGTGTGTGTGTGTGTGTGTGTGTGATGTTTTTTGATGTTTTAGTGTTCTAGATGCAAGGGCATCTCTGGCATGTTAAATTTCGGTGAATAATAAAACAATTGTACAATTATTTCTAAATATTTGAGGACGACCGGAAAATATATCATGTATTTAAAAAATATAGGGGGCCCAGGACATGCCCCCCCCAAACAGTGACGCTTGTCTAGATTTGACCCATCTTTTGTTATATTTGACACAAACCAGTCACAACGCTATTGCATGTACAAATGTAGTGTAGACTACAAATTGAAACATAAAAAAACGAATGGGTCCATTTTGACCCAGAGGAACTTATGTGTATGCAAAAATCGAGGGACGTACAAGGGTTAATAGCGGGCAAGACCATCTTTATAACGCAGAATGGCCTGCAGTCGACGGTAATGGAGAAATACAGATAGTGTATGATTGTCAAGTGAATGTTGTACCATTCTTCCGCCAAAGCAGCTGGAAGTTATTGTAAAGACGATGGTGGTGGGTAGCGATCTCGCAATTTGGTCTCGAAAACTGAACACAAGGACTCAATAATATTAAGATCTGATTGTGGAGACCACACCATCTTCGTGCTCATCAAACCAGTCGTGGACGATGTGAGCTGTATGAACACGGACTCTGTCATCTTGAAACACTGCATTACTATGTAGAAACGAAGTTTGCACTATGGGATGCAGTTGATCACTCAAAATGGTTACGTAGTCCTTGCCAGTGATATGTCTGATATGTCCAGGCAGGATGATGATGGGTCCGGCAAATACCAGGATATGGCTGCCCAAATCATCATTGAACCACCGCAATTCTTCACTCTTGGTAACAGTCTGTATAGTACCCTTGTGCTGGAATAGTACTGTGAAGATATGTGTATTTGGATACATGGCAAAGTTTCTTATTTTGAACAACGGGACATTTTAAAAGAACATTACAGTGAAAAGAATAACTATTCATTTTAAGTTAAATCACCTTTCGACTTTTTTTCTAAGTTCATTTGCCTTTGCTGTCTGTCATTTACTTCTTACGTTTGTAATTTCTAAATTAATAAAATAACAGATTGCTTACCCGTCTGCATTCCTATCATCACCTTACCTTGGTTAATCTACAAGCATGCACTTTCTTGATCGAGACGCAAATCAGAGTGAATAACCCAGAACATGAACCCGGAAAGAACGCTATACAAAATCGATTGAGAGACTATTGGAAGGGACAGTCGACATGGAGCGAGGGACGAGTTAGAATGTAGACCGCGAACTTCATTTTGAAATTTACGTTTGATAGCCTTGCTCTGTCTTATAGAGCACCTTTGTTTCGGCTAACGCCAGATAGCCATCTACGACGATGTATTGCTTTTTGAGAAGAAGTTTTAAGTTTAACTAAAATTACGGTCTTCGTAAAGTTGGTTTCTCAGTCCGGGTTTCGCCGACTCTTAACCTTGGTTACTTGAACGACCAGCCAGCCAAACAGAGGGATGGACGGAGGTCGGCCCGTTGGAGGAATCGTCGAGAAGGTAACCATCATATCCGCAAGTAAGTGCAAGTAGGTTAACCTATCCTGAAAGTTACTCCCTTCTTACCCCTTTTCATCCCCTTTTACATCACAGTCTGTTTCTTTTGTACGCGTTGGATTTTATTTAAATGCAACCCAGGTTGGATCCCGTACCTCATATCTTGTTAAGTTCAACGTATACAAAATCCTGGGCGCAACTTGTCGGTTCTGTCATCCCCAATCACGACATTTTTAAGTAAATAATCTGAGCCTTCAGACCGACAAGGGGCGACTGCACATGGCGGAGATGTGGTTTTAACTTGTGTGGATGCACATGTATCTGCGACCCTCGATTTATTTTGCTTTAGTTTGTTACGAAGGAATACAGTACTCTGCTTTTAGCCGAGTAATATCTAATCTGATAGTGGAAATACCTCTACAGTGTACATTTGTAGAATAATACGGTTAATTCATTATTAAAAAATAGAATTTTCAAACTGATCGGCTGCTCCAGATTTTCCAACATTCTTTAAAGGTAAGCACGTAAAATGAAGGGTGAATGTATTAATGTATTATCATTTAAAGTTATTTTTTGCACGTCCAAGCATTGTATAAATAGCATTAAAATACAAATAAACACAGCAAGCAACTACGATCAAAGTAACCTAAATGGCCTCAATAAAGTCCACCTAACAATTTTTGTCTATGTCTCGAACAACAAAGTAGACAACAATCCAACCTTAACTTAATCCGAAAAATTGTTATGTTGGGAATAAAGTATTGAAATTTGGAGAGTCTGGTTTAGTTCCATGCTGAGCAGATCATATGAAATAATAAGAAAATAATAATAATTAGAAAATAATACCAAAATTATATTCTTAGCTTAATTAGAAACTGAACTTTTGAGGTTTAAATTGAGTCACATTGAGAATGTGACTATTTCATACCGTCAGGCGGTTCAATGGCCATATCTCTGTAACGATGGATTTCCCGACATATGGTCATATGACCGTTTTTATTTGTCTACCCATAAGGAATCCACCCCTGAAATTTCGAAGTACCTTTTTGTTGTATATGTTAATTTCATATTTGTTACATGTTTTAGTGTTCTCTTCCCGAGTTTCATTGCAATAGCATTAAATGATTAGTTAGTTAGGTCTATTTTTTATAAAATAATGAAAATAAAGACAATGAAAGTTTGTTCTCAAGAAATTCACACTGGACCTTATTGTGATCACTTACTTTACAAGAACGTTGCATATCGAACCACATCATTACAGGATGTTGCACAGTATACACATTTTTTTTAAGACAGTGAGGAAATTGAACAATATCATTCTGCGTAAAGTGACCGAGAAAGTGGTTTGTTGGCTAAGCAAGAGAGTAACTCTTTGCCTGCACCCATGCGAATGTTAGACCAATCGAACAGTGAAAACAAAATTCAAAACTTTCTAAAACTGGTAGAGATTATAAGGAAATGCATTATTTTTTAGTGAATTATAGTGCAATATTGAAGGATTTAAAAGCGGACGTGGATTACTCAGAAGAAAGTAAACGAAAGTGTCTTGCGGGTATTTTTTTTCGCGCAGAGTAAGTGTACAAAATCACAAATACTATGTTCGTGAAGTCGTAGTAGGTGTGTGCATACAATCATGAGTAACTACAATAACAAACACACGTGCTCACCAAAACTAGACTACATAGTAATACTAAACCATGCGGCTAGTATGGTGACAACAGTTGTTAAACAAATGCACTAAGCGAGGAAGCACATGCTAGAATGTAGAATGTATCAAAGAAAAAAAGCTAGAATGTAGAATGTATCAAAGGAAAAAAATATCCCAGGTTCAATTGCAGGATCACAGAGGGGGTCCAACTCAAAAGTTTCAAGCGCCAAGGGGGGTAAATAAGCACATCATGTGAAAGCTCGTGTTAAATGATACAGAATTGGACAAGTCTCGACTGCCGATAAGCATTGCAAAATGGCACGAGTCATTTCCTTTGATACATTCTGGTTTTTGTTTTGTTTTGTTTTGTTTTTGCACCTGTCTCACCGCTTCAGATTAATAGGAGTGGCAATAGACTTTTTCATCAAGAGTCAAGGCTTGTTTCCTCTTCTTTCACTTATCATAAGCTTTCATACGATACTCAACTTAAACCCCTTTTCATTTCAACACTTTGAGTTGGACCCCATCTGGGACCCTGGAACATTTTTTTTTTTACTTTGAATAATTATACTTTTGAAATAATGACATATCCGTGTTTTTGCTTCTACATCTATTCCACCGTTTCAGATTCATACGAGTGGCCATAGACTTTGCAATGAAGATTGTATTGATATTTTAATCCATCGCTATTTTGCACAGGCTTATCGTAGAGAGTCGCGACTTGATTTATCTTCTTTTATGTAACACCAACTTTTATACGATGTGCAAGTTGATCCCCTTTTACATTTAAAAAAAATTGAGTTGGACCCCATCTGGAACCCTGCAGGGGACCATGGGACAATTTATTTTACATTGATACGTTATACTTTTGAAATGATGAAAGACATGTTTTTCTGTTTTCATATTTGTGCCACCGTTTCAGATTTTTCGGAGTTGCAACGGACTTTAAGACACGCTTAAAGGTGTTAATAAAAATGAGTAACGTGCTGCCCTCAAGCGGAATGCTTGAGACCTCCCCAATTTTGGAAAACCGGTTTTGATCTTATCTTGACCCAAGCTTTCAGGAAATATATACATCACCCCAACTTTGTGGGTTCAGGTTCAAGTATATTCCATGTAAGAAGTGCTAAACATTTTTTTTTTGTTTCTTGGAAGTGCTAGAAACAAATGGAGAGCGATTTCTGGCTCCTGTTTCGGAAATTTCATCAAATCTGGATGGACCATTCTAAGAATGTAATTTTAAACAAGGTCCAAATATTCTGACGCCAATTATCAACGTTGAATTCTTTACTGACTGATGCCGTGGATCATAGGCAACCAACATTGCTTTTACGTTAATTTGGTTGCATATCTACTGCATAATGGGAGATTGTATTTTAACAACAGGTAAGTACGAATTATTGGATAAAACGTGTCGAAATTTTAATGTTTAACTGGGACAAGCATTTACTTTGTCCATTAGTGCCCATTCAAAACACACAAATTTAACTTAAACATGAATCCTCTACTCTTGTAATTCATTTCTGCATTTATAATTGAGTTGCTCGGGGAACACAATTGTATGACGCATTATCTAGCTTTGGAGTAAAATAGAAAAAGAAGCCAAACATTCCCAGGCAATGGAATGCAAAGACACATACCAAACAAGTTTTCCTGCCATCTGCCGGTATATTTCAGAAGCTGAATTACTTTCATATTGTCCACAGGCTCGAACCCAATACATATTCCACTTAAGAACTGAATTACATCGGAAGTGACGTTTATCATTATGTTCACTCTAGCCTATCATATATATATATGAGGCTATTTTGTTGTAGAAATTCCTTAATCCACTGGAGGTGAACCACTGAAGATGATGATACAGAGAAAAGACAGAACTGTTCATTGTATGTCGCCACCCTTCCTACACCTATATAGACTCAGCTCTTGAATCATTTTGGAATACCAAGCTCTAAAATATACCGAATGCAATCGAAACGCCTGCAAAGTGGAATTCAATTTCTCCAGAAGCTGAACTTGAAATCTCAGGGAACTCAGCAGACAGTTGAGAAATTGCAGTCTACAACTTTCACGAACAACATGATTCACGCATTCACCAAGGTCGTCTGCAGCCATGCTTGTTCACCTCTGACCGTTGTTGCCGTGTCTCTTTACATCGGTAAGTCTCTCTCTTTAAAATCTCTGCCACAGTCGCACCATCACTTAAAAAGTTTCCACTGTACTGCTTATTAATTCGAGGATGAATCACTGCTGTATTATGCCCTTTTGCCTGAAGCATTCAAATTACTTAATGTAGTTCACACTTGGCGAGCGCTTCGACAGCATTCGGTATGTTTTCCATAATAATTGAACCAAAGACTCTGTCTATAGGATGAGGAGGGGGCGATGTATATAGAACAGCATTGTCTTATCTTCATCTTATCTCCTCCCGTGTCTTGTTGTTGTTGACTAAAAATAGAATCAGAAAAAAAAACTTGCTTTTCTTCCGTCTTTCCTTCTATGGCGGTATGAAGAAGACAATTTCTTCCAAGATGTGTCCAATCCAATTGGTCTTCCTATGAAGGATACTGGCTAGAAATGGCCTCTTTTCTCCTATCTGTTTCAAAACATGTTCGTTTATTGCTGTATCTGTCCATTTTATCTTCTCCATCTTCCTCCAGCACCACATTTTGAAGCTCTCTAAATATTTATACTCTGACTTCCGTAAAGTCCAAGTCTCTGAAACATACAGTGCAATGCTCCAGATAAAGCACTTGACCAACTTCTTCCTAAGTCCAATATTGAGCCTGCTAGTTAAGAGTAACTGAAATATGAGTACTAAATAAATAATACTAAATTTAAAAAAAAATAAACCTGTACAATTAAGTTATTTAATCTTTGAGACGCCGTAATAACTTATTATATTGTTCATCAATTTTATGTCCTGAATTTCAGTTCATAACTCTATCGCCTTCTGTTTCAATAAATCTTGCTTCTTTCCATTTTCTGGATAACTTTATCACCTCTTTGCCAGGACTTTCATCTTACTCCAATAATAGTATGTACCATGTCTCTTATGTACTTGTAGACTGCATTTCTGTCCCTATCCTATCTAACATTGTCCTTATGTTGTTTTATTCGCTCTTTTATTCTTATTCCAGTTCCTTCAAGATAGCACATATTACATGGATCCTATATGTATTACTCCTTTCTCCATCATTCTTTCCTCCTCTTCTTTTCCCATCTTTCTTTGCTTCTCTCTTATTACCTGCAGTAACTTCGTGCTTATTTTTGTTTACGTAGAGATACCTTCAAACTTCTTCAGAATTCTTTTGGTGACTTCTTCTGTCTCTTCCCCTATACTTTCTATCTACCACCAAATATTATCCTTTTTTCTCTTTCCAGTCTTCCTTCTCTTTTGTCTTGTCTTTCTACTTTCCTTTTGTGCCTCACTTTCCTTTTATCGTATCCATTTCCCTCTAATCGTTCATGGAAGGCCTCTATTCCCTTCTTTGCTTTTCTTCCATTACTGTTCGCCTTCCTAATTCTTTTCTCCACGTTACTAATAAAGTTTATTTTTGTCGAATGGTCCACATCACTCGTAATATGGCACTAGTTTCTCGACGCACAACTTTTGTGCTAACATTCTAGTGTATCTTTCCTTCCTTCTTTCTGAACTTCATGTTTAAGAAGACTAATGTCTCATCATTTTCCACTTTCAACACCAGTTCTATGCTTTTCTCTCCTTCTACTTCAATTGCTGCATTCTCTTCTTTGTGCAAGTTATATATTATTCTTCGCTCCTAACACTTTAATCCTGATGCCGTGAGAATTGTTATTATTTTGTCTACATTCACATTACCAAACGCTTTCTCTAAGTCCACAATGCCTACGCTATTTATTTTTCCAACTCTAATTCTTTTTTCAATTCATCCTCTTAATGGAAGTATTGCTTCCTGCTTTCAATCATTCTTTCTGAAATCAAACTAGTTTTTTTTATATACCTCTATATTGGAATCCAGTCTTCTTAGATTAAAAAAAGCATGCGGCAACTAACTTATGATACTTGCATTTCATACCACCGGCTGCTTTCGTTATTGCCACTATCTTGTTCTTCTGAATATCTGGGGGAGGAGGAGGGACCTTTACCTTACTATAAGTGTTGTTATTTACATTTTACAGTCTGTCCTGAACATCATGTTTCACATATTGCATGACTTCCGCTATAAGATACTTGGTGTTTTGGCTAATTCTCAATTTCTATACTAATACCACATTTCATATCAGTTCTGAATCTTTGCAAACTTACTTCTTTACCGAGCAGTAAGATTTAACCATTTTAGCTTCTCTTACATAAACAAATACATATTATGCTAAGTAATTAAAGAAAATTTGGCAAGTACTAAGCAAGAAGGTAGAAATAACCCATACGATGTAGACTGATTCTTGGACCACATCTAAGTTCTCTCTCTTTCTCTCTACAAAACATTTGGGCCGCGGTGGCTCAGTTGTAGAGCGTCACCTCGGGTGCATAGGGTCCCTGGTTCGATCCCATCTCGTGCCAAGTGAACTTTGTGGTGGAAAAACACGGTGTGCGTGGGTTTTCTCGGGGTTCTCCCGTTTCCTCCAACTTTCTTCATTCCACCATTTCATTCATTTCTAATCATCACCATCTCCTTTAGCCTAGCCGACATAACCATGGAACGTAAAACTGAAAGATTTCATTTTTTTTTACAAAATGCTTGTAGAGAGGAATAAAGGAAGAGTTAGTTAAATTCCACTCCATATATTAAAGTTTCTGCACTTTCTTGTTTATTGTACATACAATATATATATCAAGTACTTGCCACAAAATAGTAAAAACATTATAATGTACTAAAAGGGTTCACTATTAGTACTTTCGCTAAATAAATCATCAAACAATAAGAGAAAAAGCAGGGAGAAAAAATCAAAATAAAGAAATAGCTATCACGGGTGCTGGTTGGTACCATCTTCTTATGCAGAGTGAAGTGATAGTGTTAGCTGAAAGTCGATCAAGTTTAGCAGAGGAAGATAATTAGTTTTGTCTCTCTTTACTAAACTCTATTGACTTCTAGTCAGTCTCCACTCAAGATCTTTCTCCGGAGGAGGAGGAGAAACAAATTATAAGAGGGCTGTACTGAGACACTAGTTTGATGCGAAGTACTGAGGCACTATATAATATCGCACACCCGGTGGAAGAGTGTTGAAACTCAAAAAATGGCAATTTTCAATTATCATCGCTCAAAAGACAACAGAGAGAAAGAAGGTAGCTCCATCTGGTGGTATTTTCTCAGAAACGTAAATAAACAAATTAACCCCTAGATGGCAGAAATACCAGGGAGCGATTTTGATAGAAAAATAAATTTTTAAGAGTCATGTTCTCACATATATGAATTTTTGACTTGTAGCAGTCTTCCACCGGGTGTATGATATATGTGTGTATATAAGAGTGACGTAAAATCGCAATTTCTGTTAGTTCCGAGTTGGTGGTGGCGCTCGGCTAACTCTTTGGTAAGTATGGAAAGTAAGCCTGGAAGAAACCGTGTTTTTGGACCGGTAACACTATCACTGGGTCTTCCATCCGGCCTGTTACGACATCTTCAACCACCCTGGAACTTGCAGTTGGTTATTTAGATAAGTATGTTTAAAAAACAAGTAATCAATAAATTCTTACAGCCTATATTGGTGCAAGAAAAAAAAGTTGTAGGAAAGAATAGAGAACCCAATTTAAAATTTTAACATTCCCAGCGTAGTGTTCCTTCGAGAGGAGACTATTTCTTTTTCGTTCATCTCCACTGTTATCGTGAAAGTTTATTTATTATATACATGACAACGAGCTCTTGCTTTGCTGAAAGAGGAATGAATTTAGTCATCTCTTGTTTCCAGAAACTGAAGAGTTCCGATGTGAATAACTTTTCATTCGTTGTACTTATCTGGCTGCTCCGGTATCTTCCACCTTACTCGAATGCTCCACATGATTTTGCCTTATGCAGGCAGGCATACCTTATATTCTCTTCATTGTATTACTTGTTCATTCTGTAATTACTCTTAAAATTTCAGAAGCTATGAAAAGCACATTAAACTGACATTTGTTCAATGTATTTCAAATAGTTTTGTTTGCAGATAGTTTCGTAAGGAAAATAGCATAGCCTTCATAATAATAGCATTATGTACTAAAAACTATGAATGTAAGGTGAACTCAAGTTTGCTTCCCTAAAAAAAAAAAAAAAAAAAAAAAAGTTGTCTGCCTTGTTGTAGTGTCCCCTATTAACTTGCCCTTCATCGTGTAAAACGCTTTTTCAGGCCAGTCATTCTGAGTGAGGCTTTTCCTGATTCACACCAGGCAAATGCTGGGGTGGTCCCTAACTTATAGATCCCAGACCGCTTCTTTCCTTCCCCTTCTCCGGATAGTGTGCTCGCCGAGGGACGTCATCCCTCAAATGTGATGGTCTATAATGGCCACATATGAAGAAAGCCCAGAAATCTAAATTCTAAATCCTGAGCCAAGACTATTCTCTCTGACTTTTACCTTCGCCCATTTGACGAAATACTTAAAGAAAGAACTTACAGTGTACTTTTTTTTACTGTGTAGCAATGTTTTTATTCTTTTCTGGTGAGAAATTCATTTTTTTTATTACAACTTCCGGATTCCATTGTTTCAACCAATACTTTAAACCTCTTCACTTGGCAACATTGAAGCAACGCTATTCTTATGCTGTTAATTCTCAACTGATTACTGCATATTTTACAATTAATTAAATACGCGACAGAATACATGATCTTCATTTCTTAGAAACCCACTCAGATTTTTTTTTTTACTATTATTATGTTTCGGAAGATCTATAAACCATAAAACAGGTTAAGGAAGAAAGTTGTCACTTATTCAAAAATACAGGGGAAGACAGTGACTCAGTGGCACAACGCTCTCCTTTGGTGCATCGGGTTCAATCCCCGCTCAAGTATGTTTGTGGTGGACAGCATCGTGTCTGAGGATTTACTCGAGTATTCCTGTTTCCTCCCGCATTCTGATTCCACTAATTCCCTCTTCCATCATCATTTACTTGCCTTAACCATCCATCTTCCTTAGCCTAAAGGATATAATCGTGGGACGTTAAACCAAAATATTTCATTTTCATCTTCAAAAGTACAGGAGGGGGCAACGCTGTTTTTGTCTATTGTTGGCGAGTGTATGAATAGATAGACGACATTAATCATTCCCATTCATACCCACTTTACAAGGTATTTGGTTGTCCAACCTACACGAAATTATTCAGATGGTAACGACTAGAAAGCGATGATCATAATCATTTTACAAAATACAATAAATAAATCAACAGACAAAAATCAAACAAATAAATAAAAATAACAACAACATAACAGCATAAGAACTTATTTCATTACACTCCTGGATCTTCAAAACCCATTAGGAAGGTGAATGTAACTCTGTACATCTACAAGTAAGGTCGACTTGCTTTGCTACATAGATAGGTGAGATAGTTCCTGAATAGTTGATAGTTTCGATTATTTCCTTGAATTGAAAGTCTTCGGCATCTCTAGCCATAGGTGGAAGAAAGAAAAGGATTATGTCGTTGCAATTCGAAGCTAACTAAAATGTTGAAATTATAACAATTCTATCATATTATGCCTATGACAAACTAAGATGGACATTTACTACATGAGATGTTCTTACACTACAAAAAAAGTATAACTATAAGTTATTTATAAAGTACAAACTAATAAGTTACGTAGCTAATTGCTATGCTAATTAAATGTAATATTTAATACACTTCTTTCCTTCCTTTAAACTATCATTTTTTGATGTTCTTCGAATTTTAGGTTACATGCCAAACAGAAAATTTATTCGTCGGATTGTAACTTAGGTACTTCAATTAACTAACTCCATTACCTATGGAACCCGAAGGTTCAATGTTGTGTTACCAAAGCTTCCCACTGACTTCTGTTCTAAGCTAACTGGATTTAGTTTCTACTTTGTATTCCTATTTCTGTGAGATTCATCTTAACATTGTCCTCCTATTTACTACTGGGTCTTCCTAATGGTCATTTACCCATTACACTTCCAGTTAAAACTTTGAAAGCGTTCCTACTTTCTTCCATCCTGGCTACATGGCCTGCCCACCTGAGTCTCCTAGATGTAATGACCAAAACAATGTTTAGTAAGCCGTATAAAGTATGTAGTTCCTCGTTATGAAGTTTCTGCCGTTCTCCATTCCCGTTCCTCTTGCGTCCGAATATTCATCTCAAGATCTTGTTCTCAAATACTTTCAGTCTGCGTTCTTTCCTCAGAGTACGCAACCATGTTTCGAAACCATACAGAACAACAGGCATGATTATCTTTTTATATATTTTAAGCTTCAAATTCCTTGACAGAATTCGTAACGACAAGAGATTTTGAACTGAATAATAACACGAATTCCCTGCTTTTAGTCGACACTTAATTTCTTCATGAATATTTTTTTCGTCCGTTAATATTGGTCCTATACATTTGATAGTATCCACTTTATCAAAAGTATTACTTGGTATTTTAACGTATTCTCAATCTGTAAAACATTTATACCCCAAGCTATCTGCACAAAATATGTACGAAAGAATCACACTCATAATACTAATACGAGGGGTGTTACAAACGTTCTAACCGTACCTATGAACGGAGCTACAAAAGTTTATGAATGACGTTACTTTTGAACATAGTTTATTGACCAGTCAATACATTTTGCCCATCCATGTTTAAGTACGTTAATGCTGCTGGTGAAAAATGATTTGTCGAAGGCGTGTAAAATTTCATTTACGGCATGCATAACGTTATCATCAGTGTCAAAATGAATACCTTCCAACTTGTTTTTGAGCTTTGGAAAGAGATGACAGTCAGAAGGTGGCAAATTAAGTGAATAAGGTGGATGGGAACAAATGCCATTGTGAAGACTGACTTTTTGGTAGGGGCATTGTTTTGATGTAAGCATGTAACCAGTCAAGAATCGCCAACGACCTAAATGTCCATCACTGAACAGTGTTAAACCATTTAGGTAAACCTGGCTATAAAAGAAGCTCCGACATTTGGGTGCCACATATTTGACTCAAAAACATTTATTCGATCAATTTCTACCTGCGAATCTCTACTGAAACGTAACGAACTCGAACCATTTCTAAAGCAGTGGTCACCAGTGCTGAGAAATGGATAACCTACTACAACAATGTGTAAAAGGAGTCGTGGTCAACTGAGAAGCTCTACAGTCTGTGGCAAAGCCAACAATAAAATCCTGAGATGTTTCGCTGTCTTTGTTGAGATTGGAAGAGTAGCGTACATCATGAGCTTCTGCCGTTGGAGAGAATAATAGACTGTCGACGATTAGCACGAGTGAATCCAACAATTCAAAAGAAACGGCCGAAACTAGTCAACAGAAACAGTGTTGTAGACCACGCTGACAACGCCACACCGCACACATATTTAACAATCTGTTAAAAATTTTGAGACCTTGGCTGAGATATTTTTATACATCCACCGTATAGCACGAACATAGCACCACCAGATTATTATTTGTTTCGG
The DNA here is from genome assembly GCF_964235325.1 of Thermobia domestica. NCBI lineage: Eukaryota > Metazoa > Arthropoda > Insecta > Zygentoma > Lepismatidae > Thermobia > Thermobia domestica. The sequence continues at coordinate 57,318,882 of NC_137470.1, read as the reverse complement.
TTTCTGCACAACTCTCTGAATGGTGTTAAGTTAGTTTCAAAATAGGTCTATGGAAATCACGTGTAAACAATTTTTGATCAGAAAACGTACAAGTTCTATAGTGAGCGGGTTATGGCGTTGCCTACCAAATGGAAGGTCAACGAACAAAATGGAGCAATGGAGATGTTTCAACACTGATTTGCGAAGGCTCAATACTATTAGACAATCTGATAAATGGATACGTGTGTGTTTGCATGTCTCAGCATAACTGGAATACCTGGATTCACATATACGAGGACATATACGAGTTGTGCAGATACGATCGTATAACTTACAGCCTTAAAAAATAAAATATAAAATGTGGGAATAAGACACTCCAAAGAGTGGAAGATGGGAAAAGGGGTGACATGTAAAAATAGTCGAGAAAAGCCAATTTTAGTGTCGGATTCATAGTTTTGTTTCTTTTATTAGGTTGCAGAGGTGAGCAGTGACACACTCGATATTATTTCAATCTAAGTTTATCCCCAATCAACATGGAACTGGAAAGAGGTAAACATAAAATGTTTACAAATGACCGAGATTAGTGTCCAATCCATAGTTTTTGGGGTCGGAAAAATGGTTGACCCTTTCGAAAATACTTTGGAAGTTGGTTACTACCTACTTCAGTTTTTTTTTTCCATATCACTTAGATTAAAGAAATTATTTGTTAGGGAGTAGAATGTTTCAAAATTTATGCCAAAATGATATTCTAAAGAGGTAGGATTTTTATCATTACACGTTCACTGGGGGCACAGCGGTTCAGTGGCAGAGCTCATACTTTTGGTGCGTAGGGTCCATGGTTCGATCCCCGACCAAGTAACTTTATGATGGACAATATCATGCTCGTGGATATTCTCAGGATACTCCCACATTCTCAATCATCATTCACTTGTCTTAATCATCCGTCTCCCTTAAAGGGCATAATCGTTGGAAGCTAAAAGAAATAATTCATTTCATTTTTTGGGTTAAGTTTAGAGTTGCCCCTCCGATTTTTATTTTTAAAAAATTAGGAAAATTTGCGGAAGAAATGGGGTAAGAAATGAAGATGTGGAGTTCTTATGTGATGTTTAGGTGTGAAAGTTTGGCAGTAAAGTTATATTTAATACTAGAAAAGATATGTAGAAGTGGGTACTATTTGTAAGACACGGAAGGTTTCGATGACTGAACAATATGGTAGTCGTATAGGATGGGGAATCAGTGCGTTGAATATGATATTTTCGCATTGAGTTTTACAGAATTATATAAGAATATTGAAGAAAATCTATTAAATTTTTATGAGAACTATGGATTATTGAATTTAAGTGATAATTGAAGCTTATGAACCTGATCCAGTCACTGTTCTAGTCTAACTAAAGATTTACCAGGTAACCTAACCGAACCTAAACTAAGCAAACCTAACTTAAACTAACAAAACCTAACTTAACCTAGCCTAAATATTTTTAATGTTTTAACTGCATTTTTGTAGGTTGGAAACTGGAGGGGCAACTCTAAACTTAAGGCCATCTAAACGACAAGGGAAATCAAATATTTTCCATGTGAGAAGAACGGGTGCCAGAGCGAGTGTAAGAACGAGCTTACATGCACAATGTTTTCGGTAAATTCGTCTTGTAATGCTATCAGATTTTTCATTTATGTTAGGCGATTTCTTTCATACATCAGTGGGAATAATGGAAGCCCGAAGATATGGGGGTCAGGAGAGTACCAACAGTTAAGGCGCCAGAAGAAGAGTCGAGAATTTCACTTGTGGCTTAGCATATCATTGTGAAGTGTATGTACGGTATTGAAGTCGGTATACATGACCCGGGGCTTCTTTTAGGAAGAATCGTAAACAGTAATCTTTATATCTTTGTTTTTCTACCTTATTGCTTTAATTAGAGGTGCCTGGCCAGCATATTATATATGATCAATGTGAATTGGTGGGTTATGTTTCGCAGAAGGGGTCCAAAAGCACGTAAAAAACACCAAATTTGCAGAAATGAATGATGTAAGTACATAGACCTAGCATAACGTAACTAAATCTAACGTAACTTAACCTAAACTAACGTGAAATGTCCTAAACTAACCTAATATTAGTAGAAATAAGCGAAATTCTACATTTTTGGAAAATTATCCTGGACCCCTACACTAACATAATGTAACATAAACTATCCAAACCTAAGATAACATAATGTGAACAGGAATTACCTAAATTGTAATATTTTTTAGAAATAACTGCAGGACTCCTTCTGCTAAACAGAAACGAATTGATCTTTTACAGTGATAATAGATGGAACTCTTAAAATTTACAACTTTGGTTCCCATATTGTTCAGCTGCACTAATTCTTTTCCTGTAATACTTATACTTTAATATATATTTCTGGTACAGATATGGGCACACTTTTTCGAAATTTTACGTAGGAAAGTCAATAATTTCTTTACACCTTATACATTATGCGCTTCTCAAAGTGTTTAAAGTATGTTCACTCTAAATAATGCTCTTATACCGCTAAATAATGCTCGATACCATAAGCCTCTTGTTATATGTCTGCCTTCAATTTAATTTGCTATGAAATTCATATTTTAAACTTGCATTGGTCGTTAATAGCGTCCGCAGCAGTTCCCTCGGCGCCATAACCCTCAAGGCTACTCGCCTCCAGTTGTTGTGTGAGCATACCAAGGAAAAAGTGGGAAGTCGCTAATCAACTGTTACCTTTGAAGTTATTAGTTGCTGAATTTGTGGATAACACGATACGTACAGGAATTATTACCTGTATGTTCTGCCCTTCTTAATCTGCACGTAGGGCACACGAAATGACACGATTTTAGATGCGCTGATAGCATACATGCTCTGAAGCCGTTAGTGGAGAAAAAAAATCTATTTTTAGTCAATATGCGGTTGCCACCACATTGTATATGCGTCATATTTCTATACTTTGTAATTATGCTCATTTATTTTTTACACCTAGTGAATATATTCGCATTTATTTTTCTTGTTTTGATCAGGACACGCGATTCTTCTTTCTTTTGTTATATTGTTTCATGTTCCGTCACGGTGTGACGCTGGAACAGTATGGATCAAAGGTTAATTTGTCGAATAGGCACTAGATGTCCTACCATTACATACTACAGGCTTAGATAATTATATAGTTTAATTCGTAATTTAGGACCATATCGCCTAATAACCTTTAAAAAATGATAGCAGAAGTATACTTTCCGCATAGTCCTTTACTAAATCAGCTTGAAATATATTGCTTTCACGCCATTTTTAAACACTAAATCCATACAACAGTAACGCTTCACCCTTTATTCTGATCTTTCTATAAGATTATTATTATGGAAGTCTTCAGTATTTATAAGATAATATTAAGTTTCAAATTTAATATTTTCCTCTTCTCAATACATTTTACAATCAATAATATTTCCAGAAAATTACAAATTAGAACCCCGAGGCCTATGTATTTACTACAAGATAGTAAATTGATATATGAGACAAAATGAACACTTTGTCGGGGTGGGCCCCAGGAGTTGCTGTTAAGCTGTGCTAGCGGTAGGACGTGTTGTCCGGTGTAGTGTTTGTTCGCAGTTTGACGTGCTTAGCTTTACCACTACGTGTGGTTTATTTGTGTAAGTGACTATATATTGTAAAATATTATGATGTCTCAGCTCGTTAGAAAAAATACCATCAAATGTGTATTTGACAAGGAAAAACGTAATAATCGCCCGTCACCCATCGCTATTCATAAATGGATCGAAAGTTTATTTAAAGAGGACTGCCATGACATTATTGCGCTCCAACTTCACTCTGATGAATATGCTGTGTTTGTGACCTTTAATACTGATACCATTTTTGAAAAAGTGTTAAGTAAGCTCGAACCTACGGTACCATTTAAACATAGTGACGGTAGTACCTCTTTTGTTAAACTTGTCAACGCAATGGAAAATATTACCAGGGTAAGAGTCTTTAATTTACCTATTCAACTAGATAATAACGTTATTGTGCAAATTCTCTGAATATGGAACAGTGAAAAATATAACCAATGAGACATGGTCTCAAAATTATCCCCTTGCAGTGTCCAATGGAATACGAACTGTGAACATTGTCCTTAAAAAAACTATCCCTTCACGTTTACTCTTCAACGGCTTTCGTGGCTTCATATCATATGAAGGCCAGCCTGTAATGTGTTTTTTCTGTCGATCATTGGCTCACCGACTTAGTGACTGTGATAAGAAAAGAAGACAAGAACTGAATGGCCCTCATATGTCTCAAACGTCTGACATTCGATTTACCGAGTTTTTCCCCCCACTCCGCCCCGCATCTAGCGCACCGCCCCTGCCTTTACAAATGTCATCCCTCGGCAATATTCAAAAAAAAACCTTGTGAACAACATGTGCAATTACAACCAAACAGTTCAGAATCAGTAACTGACACCTCTACTACGATTGCTGCTCATACGGATGACAACTCTGATTCCAAATCTGGCCTTATCAATAATGCAGGTGAAGAAACACATACACCTAGTGTTAATGTTAATGACCTTGCAAGTGTTGATAATATCGATACTCCGTCTTGTCTCCCTGGTAAACAGCCTGTTGGTACTGAGGGCTCCCTCCAAGCTGTGAAACAAAAAACTGATATGAAATTCATTGCACCTACTTCAGATACAGACGGTAGTGACCTTGACCTGGAAAGTGAAACAACAGACATTCCTGACACAACAAGGGAATTACGTTCACGAAAGAAACGAGACTCACGTGTTTCTTATTCACAACCTGTGAATGTCATAACAACTCGAAAGAAGAAAAGACGTGGTGCTTCAATATCTGAATGTTTACGTCACGACGATACTGCCTCAGGTGTGCTCACTGACTTTCAAGATTTGTAAACACTTTTTTCGCTTTTTTTTGTCAGTGTGACTATATTGATGTTCTCGTCTCCTGTTTATAGTAATACGTTGATATGTTCCAATCTTACATTTGCTTTTTTGTTTTCTTACTTCTAACACTGTACATTACACGTATTGTTTCCCTCAATGTAAACCGTATGCAAAATAGTGTTAAAAAAGAATTGTTTAAAAAATTTGTTTATGATTATGACGCAGATTTTATATGTCTTCAGGAAATAATCTCCGATGAACACTGTTCCATCTATGGTTATAAGAGTCATGTTAATATTGGTGTACATGGTTTTGGAACTGCTATATTACTGAAAGAAGGAATACAAATTAATTACCTTAAAATGTTGGTGGATGGCAGAGGGATCGCATTGTATTGGAAAAATACTGTAATTGTCAATATATATGGGAATTCGGGGAATCAAGGGAAGACGGGTAGAGAGACCTTATATTCTGAAGATTTGTTGTATTTGCTTTCTGAACCCTTTAATAACATTATGCTCATGGGCGATTTTAATTGTGTACTTCGAGCTAATGATTGTGTCGGGACCCCATCATATAGTCCTGCACTACAATTTTTTGTTTCTCAATATAGGCTGGTTGATACTGCTATCTACTGTAAAAAGGACCATATCTTTACTTACGTGCGCAGTAATGCGGCGTCCAGAATTGACCGTTGCTATTGTAATCCGGACTTGGTTAAATTGATTGTTAAATATGATGTGTGTTTAGCCCCGTTTACTGACCATTTGGGTCTAATTCTTGAATTTAATATTGGTTCGCCGTACTGTGTCTGGGGACGATCCTACTGGAAAATGTCCCCCCTTGGTCTAAATGATCCTTCTTTTCTTAACCAGTTTCATCGGCACTGGTCAGTCTGGCTTCACCACCGCCACAGGTATACCACAAGCCTCAAATGGTGGGAGCAATATGTAAAACCCAAAATCAAATGGCTATATATTGATCACTTTCGAGATAAGAATGCCAATAGTAACCATATGATGCAATTTTATATGAAATGTTTACAGTATGTTATTGGTTTATCGGCTACTTCCCCCATATCGTACCAAGATATGCAGTATTATAAAGGTAAAATTTTACATTTGCAGAGAGAATGTACTGAAAAATTTCGTTACTATTGTAAAGATAACACTGTGGTAGAAAACGAGCGTATGACGTTATACCATCTAATTCATACAAAGAAACGTAAAAATCGAGCTTTAATTTCACGATTAACATTTAATACTCAGCAAGTACTAACTAATCCGAGTGAATTTAGAGCTCACATTCATAATACATACCAAGAGTTGTATAATGTACCACAGAACACGACTCCTGTTTGGCAATTTACGCCACTGCCAGGTTATACAGTGACATCTGATTATAAGGACATGTTAATGCAACCATATACCAAACATGAGATCCATGATGTAATACTCAGTTTTCAGCGTTATAAAACTCCTGGAATTGATGGATTAGTAGCAGAATTTTATCAAAAGATGTTTCCTATTATAGCAGATGAGTTTACTACTATTGTCAATGAAATATTGCATCATGGTGTAATTAGTGAATCCTTTGCTACAGGTGTCATTATATTAGTACCAAAGTTACCAAATCCTACTTGTCTTAAGCATTATAGAGCGTTAAGTATGTTAAATGTTGACTATAAAATAGTAGCAAAATGCTTTTTCAATAGGTTAAAAACAGTGCTCTCAAGCATTCTCCACCCAATGCAAGCAGGATTTCTAGAAGGTAAGAAACTTCTTGATGTATTGATGGATCTTCGCGATGCAGTGGCATATTTTGATTACAACAACTGTAAAGTTGGCCTTCTATCTATAGATTTAAGGAAGGCATTTGATTTGGTTAACCATGGGTATTTATATCAAGTAATGGAAAACTTTGGATTTCATCCTGCTGTAATTAATCAAGTGAAAATTTTGTATATGTTGGCGAGATCCAAAATTCAGGTGAATGGTTACTTAACACCTTTTCTAACAATCAATAGATCTATTAGACAGGGGTGTCCGCTTTCTATGTCTCTTTTTAATATTTACATTTCACCATTGATTTGTGAATTACATGCTATGCAAATAGGTATTTCCTTTGCTGATCTCCACCTTACAGTGCGTTCCTATGCTGATGATCTTTCTGTTTTAGTACGAGATGAAGCTCAACTTAATCAAGTTATTCATGTCATACAAAATATTGGACAATCTAGTGGAGCATGCATAAATTTTCAGAAAAGAAAATTGCTAGCATTTGGTACTTGGGACTTTCAGATGATTACTTTTCCTATTCTCCATGTTGATAGGATAAAAAATTTAGGTGTATATTTTTATTGCACGGTCCAACAAATGATTTTAGAAAATTGGGCTCTAGCCCTCCAGAAGGTGAAAGGTTTATGTCAAACGTGGAAATTTCGTGGCTACTGTCTTGAACAAAGAATTTGGATTGTTAATACATATATTACATCTCACCTTTGGTATTTAAGTCCTGTTTTACCGTTGCCAAGTCGAATTGCCCGCTCTATGCAAGCTGCAGTTTATTGGTTTGTTTGGAGAGGTAACATTTTTAAAACATCCATGTATGTTCTTACTCAATCTAAAAATGCTGGAGGTCTCAACATGGTGGATATATATTGCAAAAGCACTGTTTTATATTTGATTAATTGGATGTACAAGTTACAATTAAATACACCCAGTTTTGCTAAAATCTGGGGTCTCTATTGGGTACAGGCCACGGCGGTCACCCCTCCTCTTAATATGTCGATTCTTTCAAACACTGTAAAATATTTGTATGATGTACTCTTGAATTCTAGTTACATGATTCTAGACTTAGATACTCCCAAACGTCAGAATATTAAAATTTTGTACAGCTCATATCAGTGTAAACAAGATGTTACTATTAAACAAAAAGACAACTTTCCTAACTATATTTGGGATATGATCTGGAAAAATATCAATAGCACGGTCCTAAATGTTAATCAACGCTCTGTGTGGTACCGAATTGTACATGACGTCATAACAACTAATATAAAGTTACAGAAGATTAAGCTGATGTCTATCGGAACATGTTCGCATTGTAGTAGAGACGATACTTTACAACATCGGCTTTCAACTTGTGATTTGGTGCACGACATATGGTTGACGTTCGCACGTCTCATGTGTATTCTAGTTCGTTGTGGGATCCAGGATATTTCCCCGCTAATGATTTTATTTCCTGCTTTTTCATATTATCCTGATTACAAACAAAATAGTGTCATCTGGTTGTGTGGTGTAACTGTGGAATATTTGATGCAAAGTCAAACGCCAACCCTTGCAGACTACTATTTTCACCTGTTGAAAGAACGATGGAAGATAACTGAAAATATCAAACGGAAACAGTTCTCGAATTATTTAGCTGTTGTTGATGAAAAATTAACAATGATGTTTTCATAATTTTTGCATTACTAATGTTTTTTTTATTTTTTTTATTTTTAATGTTTCTGCTGTTTGTGATTTGATTCCTTGTTATTTGTTCATAATACAGTATATGTTATCCTTTTTGGAAACAAAGAATTGTTATATATTCCAATGTATAATCCTTTCCTGCATCTAAATAAAAAAATGAAGAAAAAGAAAGGTGAGTGAATTCGCTTCCCCCTGTCGGAAGCATTGTTTGGACAAAAAGGGGGCATTAATGTACTCAAAAGTCGCTCACCTTTTTGCTGTTACATCCGCTAAATGTTTTTTCGTTTTAAACTTATTAAACGCTAAACGCATAAACCACCACCAAATTTATTTTTTACAACCAGTTAATATGTACACTCGTTCTGAAGCGATACATGTTTTTGTCATCGGTTCGAACCCATCCCAAGTAATATATTATTTTTTATTGTCCGTTATTAAGTAATGTGTCAGGGCGACATAAGTAATTTTCGTTTTAATAATCGTTTTCACACACACACATATCTATCTATATCTATATTTATATATCTATATATCTATATCTATATCTATATCTATATCTATCTATCTATCTATCTATCTATCTATCTATCTATATATATATATATATATATATATATATATATATATATATATATATATATATATATATATCGGGTGTTGCAAAATAAGTGTTACAACTCTTGGGAGGTGACTCCTCCCACTGAGACAAGAAAAAAATTCTCTTGAACTTTCGGCTATCGGACATAGTTTCGGATCTACAAGGTGCCGAAAGCGTGGGAAAATGACTTTTGGACAACCAATAGTTCGAAAACTATCCAACGTAAAGACGGTGGGTAAAAAATTCAACTGAAGAAGTCATACCGCCAGTCAGTCCGCCAATTTGTACTTGTTCTAGATATCGACTTAATACAAACGAATCATTGTCACCTGGTAGAAACCCTATCAATTCATATCCATTTAGACCAATTTTCATTTGGAAGATTATCCGGGACTCCCTACGTTTCTTTGGAGAATCCCTTGCGCGTGCATGGTAGGATTGTGAAACATGCAAAATTCAATACAGCAGGTATGACTTCTTCAGTGAATTTTTTACCCGCCCTCTTTACGTTGGATAGCTTCCGAACTATTGGCGTCCGAAAGTCATTTTCCCACGCTTTCGGCACCTTGTAGATCCGAAACTATGTCCGAGAGCCGAAAGTTCAAGAGAACTTTTTTTCTTGTCTCAGTGGCAAGAGTCACCTCCCAAGAGTGTTACACTTATTTTGCAACACCCGATATATATACAAGGGCGGATCCAAGGGGGGGCTATAACCCCCCTCCTTGACCCTCAGGTATACACTGGATAAAATTGACTTCAATCCTGCTTTACACTGGATAAAGCGGCAAACTATGGTTTAGCCCCTCCCTTAAGCATATCCTGCATCCGCCACTGTATATATATAAAGCTATCCATATGCATGTTAAGTCAGTATTTGGTCGTAATTGACTCAAAACATACATAAATTTACTTCCATTTAATAAGTGGAGTAGGCAAGGGTGGACTTCAGAGTTTAACCCTTTTAAATTTTATTGTATATTTTTATGCGATAGAGTAGTAACTTCATTATTCGATTTAAAAGAGTACCAAAAAAGTTTGTTTTTACTTCGCTTTTTTTTTTTTTGTTTTTTCAAGATTGGAGGCATTGTAGAACAAGTTATGTATGGATTCACGCCTTCCTGCCTCGAGATATAGGATGTGATGACGTCATAACTAAATTTTGTGTTAAGCCCATTTTTATTATTTTTTTACTTTTGCACCTAGAAGATTGAAATTTTGCACACGCATTCAGATAACTCCTAAGTACTTTTCGGACTTATCTCAGATCTCTGCGTTAAAACGAGGGGTCCAGAGGGGCAAAAAGCAAAAGAGAGGAATATATATATATATATATATATATATATATATATATATATATATATATATATATATATATATATATATATATATTACCTAAAAACCCTTTTTGGCAATTTTCCTGCCTTAGATACATGATTGAGACATGTGTCTGGTACCGTTTGAAAAAAGAATTATATTTTAAAGAAAATAAGGTACAAATCATGACTCCAAGGTAAATAGGGATCTCTCAGGAAATTTTTATATTACATCATGGTCTTTTGGAGTAATATGGGGTATTGTAGGATTCGTTGGTATTTTTTTCCCGCTCTTACTGTTCAAGACAGGAGCTTGCAATTTTGTACACACACTTAGAACACCACCTAGAATTTTTCAGTTGATTTTGAATTATGTGCGTTAACACAGGACGTCAAGAGGGCTCATTGTTTTTTTTTTCTTCCGAAAAATGACGATTTCTCTTAAAATTTTCCGCCTCAGGGACATGATAGGGAAATGTAAATGGTACCGTTTGAAAAGATGTTCTATTTTAAAGAAAATGAGGTACAAACCATGATCTTAGGATAAATACCGATGGATGATGCTGCAGCTGTTCGACTGAAAGTCTATAATTTACCTAAAAAAATAAAATGGTTAATCCCCATTGAGCAAAATACTATGGAAAAATAAACAATACACACTTTCTTCACATTTACGAATTTAGTTATTCCACTCGAAGGTATACGGGAATTGCAACAAATTCAATGTGGCAAGTACATGAGGAAATATAATATATCGAAGAACTGGATTCTGAAGAGCAACTTTTAAGGTTTTATGATATTCCAGTCAGTTTCATATACTGCTAACAAGTTTATCGAGTCAGAAAGAAACCAAATATATGGTGTAGGTTTCAAACATTTTTCAGAATTATGCCGTCTGTTACCAGGCAAGAAACGGAAATTTATAATATTATGTTTGCTACTATAGCATTAAAGACAAAAAAAAAAAAAAAAGTTATCTAATTTTATTATACATATTAAGAAAATACATCCATTACTGCCCAGGATTGATATTATCAGAAAACAAAAGTTTCAGTACCAAATTGCCTTATACATATCAATATCTGCAACTCTGCAATATCTGAATGTTTTTTTTAGGTAAATTATAGACTTTCAGTCAAGCAGCTACAGCATCATCCCCACTTATCCAAGAATCATGGTTCGTACCTCATTCTCTTCAGAATAGAACATCTGTTCAAAAGGTACTATTTATATTTCCCTTTCATGTCCCTGAGGTGGGAAATTTAAACGCACAGAACTCAAAATCAACTGAAAAATCCTAAGGGAAGTACTAAATGTGTGTCTAAAATTCCAAGCTTCTATCTTGAATAGTAAGGGCGAGAAAAAGATTTACCAATGAGCTAAGAACATCCCCACCATGACCCAGATGACCTTAATGTAATTTAAAACTTTCCTGAGACATTTCTATTTATCCTAGAATCATGGGTTGTATAGAATTCTCTTTAGAATAAAACGTAGTTTCAAACAGTGTCATTCACATATCTCCATCACGTATCTGAGGCGGTAAAATTACGAAAAGAGAGATTTCTTCTTAAAAATATCTTTTGTTTTATCTTTTTGCCCTCTGAAACCTCCTGTTTCAGCGCAAAAATCTGAAACAAATGTGAAAAATACTAAGATGTACATTGAATGTGTGTACAAAATTTCAATCTTCTAAGTGCAAAAGTAAGCCCGCCAAAAATAATATCCCTACAATACCACAGATTCCTGTATAAAACAGGATCTCAGGTAAAAAATTCCTGATACATCCCCATGTACTCTAGGATCATTCTTCGTATGTCATTCTTTTCAGAATGGAACAGCCTTTCAAACGGTACAATTCAGATGTCTTAATCATGTATCTGAGGCGGAAAAATCGCGAATAAAGGGATTTTTTGTTTAAAAGTATCCCTTCCTTGTACCTTTTTGCCCCTCTCAACCCTGTTTTAACACAGAGATCTGAAAAAAAAATGAAAAATACTAAAGGCTAGATTGAATGTGTGTGCAAAATTTCAATCTTCTAGGTGCAAAAGTAAGCCTGCCAAATAATAATAATAATAATAATAATAATAATATACATAATAAAATTATTTTTAAAAGTTATTACGTCATCACGCAGAATGGCGTGGAAGCCTGCGTAACGTCTTCTACAACGTCTCCAGGCTTAAAAAGCAGAAAAAAACGAAGCAAAAAGCTTCATTGGTACTTTTTAAATCGAATAATGAATATTCTACCCTATCACCTAAAAATAGGTGAACAATTTGAAAGGGTTAATGGAAAGGAATGACTGAAATTAAATTTTTTGTATTCTATCACCGGGAATTGAACTCGAGACCACATTTGATATAGAATTGAAGAAAATGATGATGAAAGCATACGTATGGAGTGTGACGTTATATGAATGTGAGGCATGGACTCTAGAAGAGGAAGAATGGTGAATGGAAATCCCTGAAATGTGGTGCTAGAGAAGAATGATGAAAATCAGATTGCTGGATAACGTGTCAAATTAAAGAGTATTGGAAATGATAGGAAAAAAATATCATATTAAAAAGTATTTCGAAAACAAGAAATAGGTTAATTGGATATATTATGAAGCATTCAGGAATCACGTTATTAGCTATGCAAGGAGTAGCGAACCAAGTGGAAGGACATAGACCAAATCTTACAAGATTTAGAGGAGGAAGTATAGATAGGATTGCCAGACGTCCTAGTTTTCAATGAAAGAATTAAATGTCCCGAAAAAAGGTTTCAGGACGCCTGTTTGGCCCGGTTTCCGTTTTCCAGACTGAAAAAATTCAACCCGCAAGTACTAGTATGTCTAACATACGAGTATAAACCAGTGGTGCCCACCCCCCTTATGTCCATGACGCACCCCTCCAATTGTGTATCCGTAGGTATTCTTCCATGAAAAAAAATCTTTTCAATTAATTTTTACACCCCCTTAAACATATTTATATAATTTTTAACCCCCCAAATATTTCAATGACGCAGTTTGCGTCATATCTCCCCTTTGTGGGCACCCCTGTATAAACGGAAGGTTTTCAAATTTCATTTGAAATCCGGCCCACTTTAATGACTACAGAACTGAGTTGTCCATTCCCTTATCTGATAAAAGTTTCAGTAACTTTCAAATTAATATTCCATAACAACTCACCTAGCACAAGATATTAAACGCATAAAAGTATGTATTGTTTAATTTTGATACTGGATTTTTTTTCTGCCAATCTTTTGGAGGGCCTAAGTAAGTCTTTAAAGAGATTTCCTTTTTGTTTCTCGATCTGAATTTAGCGTAAATGTATTTTTTCTTGCTAAATGCTAAATTTGTATTTCTTTTAGGATAGTGTTTCTCACCCAGGTGATGACGCAATTAAGGAGAAAGTATTTCTTCAATCATAAATTGGAGAAGAGTTTGTCGTAATTGGTGCAATATTTAGAACCTGTTAAACACAACAAATTACGAATGGCTATCTCTTCTTACGTTACCTTATCACATTCTTTGTGGCTTCATTTGTGTTAACAGTGTATAGAATGAACTGGAAAATTCTGAGTAATAACTGGGAAAAGACGGACAATTAACTGATTCTGACCAAATAAAAAGGAACAATGTCCTTATATATAGTCAGAGTTTGGTGACTTGGTTTCTTGTTTACAAAATCTGGCAACCCTAAGTACAGGGAAACAGTGGCGTATTTATGGGGGCTCCACCGGCTTGAGCTCCCCCTTCATTGAGTACAAAGGTTTCTTTAATGTACTTGCATCGATAAGAGAAAACTCAAGAAATTGTCATCTAACGTCTCTTGTCGAAATGTAGAACAAAAGGCAGCATATCTCCAACAGAATAACCCATCCCTCTTCACCTTCATCCCCCACCACCATACACACACCAACAAACACTTTTAACAAACAAATATGTTATTGCAGCGAAACGCTTTAAAATCTCACTCCGTTAACACAAAATATGCCTATGTTGTATTCAGGTTTGCCGCAACATTTTCAGCCCCCGATTGAAAATTTCTGGATACGCGCCTGCAGGGAAGTAAAAAGAGTGACTCATAGTATGGAAGATTGCAAATCTGTGTGAAACCAATCAAAAGTTTACTGACCTCAGAAGCAGGCCCGTAGCCAAGGAAGATCTAGGACAGCCAGGGCTTTCCAAAAGTTTTGTTGCTCACAGGATTGCAATTATGGAAGCTAGGAGGTCAAAAGTTGGGACTAGTAAAAGCGCAAACTTTTTGCGACAACCATTTCTTTTATTCCCAGCGGTATAACAGAAAGCTGGGTCTTGCTGCCACAGCACGGCCTTCGAGCAGCTACCAGGGCTGCCAACTTTTCAAACCTGCTCACCCGTACATTCACAGCTTGAGTCCTCCACATCAATTCCGTTAAATTAGAACCTTATTTCCGTTAAACACATCCATGTATTTTTTTTTAAATCTATGTTTAGCAATATAACAAGAGTAAGTAGGCCGCACGGGGGGAGACGTCATACTAGGAATAGCTACAGTGCGCCAGGTAACTCAGCGATGAAAAATAAAATTACAGATTGCATGGGGGGCTAGACAATTACTATTGGTCTTATACAAAGTTACCACTGTGTTCGTATCTTATTTTGTGATTCTGATCACAGCAGGCTAGGTAAATAAGTCTATTTTTTAATTTTATTTATTTATTTTGGTAAATGATAACAACAATGATCGAATTGTTGCTTTTAACCAATAAAAGAAGACTAGTGTCAAAATTATTAGTTCACCCGTACATTTTGAACAGCAACTCGTATACCCGTATCTGAGTTGTTAAACCCGTACAGTTGGCAGCCATAGCAGATTCCTTATCCCCAAGGTTTGACTAAGATGTTCAGCAACTCTACACATACATATCTAATCTATGGATAGTCTGTTCTTGGGGTCAGTTTTTCAGATGGTTTTATGAGAAACTGAACAAACTCTTACGTTCACGTTTCATAAACATAAATTTCACTAACGACCCTACAGTGTGGTGTAAGCCGTTTCTTCTGAAGATATCTACGAGGGATGGTTGATTATTGGTGTTACTTTCTTCAGACGATTTTCTCAGAAATTACTAAGGCGTTTGTATCATATTTTGTAAATAACCAATATAACACACTAATGACGGAATACAGAGACTTCCATTCTTGATTATACCAGAGGTTCTCAAACTTTTGCATTGTCACACCTACGCACCACCAACTGCGGGTTCTCTACTACAAGTGGTACGCGTGTCATAGGTTGAGAAATCCTTTCAAATGAGCATTTAAAGAACCCTGCAGACAAAAATTGAAATGTCCGTTGTCCATTATGTACTATATGACTACTGAAGTTAGAAAATCTCCGTATCGAGTCGTCAATTTGATAACAATCTGCGCGTGTTATTTCAAGTGAAAATCGACAAAGAGTAGTTTAGTTGTTCAAAGTTTTTTTTTTTTTTTTTTGGAAAACGGTTACTCTAGCATGCACCATGGGTTAATATACGTTTTTGAAATACCCATTATTGAGTTGAGTTGACTTGGAGTTTAACGTACACCTTGTCTCAAAAAGGTTGAGCGCATTCTTTATTGCTGTTTCGAGGCAAAAATTTTCTAAGTCCAACTTCGGGTATCTTCGGGAAAAAGTAAACCAGGTTCGAACCTCGAAGCCAACCTTTGCAATCGGGAAAAATCTTGCAGATGTGTTTTTCTTCTTTTAAATATAATAAGACTTGTTACCAATTATCTATAAAAAAGCAACATTGATTGAAATACTTAATGATACAATATTTCGAAACTGTATTAATGCCAGCACATGCTTGTTTGTCATTTTGCTCTCCATACTTAATGGAATATTTAGATACGTAAACGAATCTTTCCATTTGTAAAAGAATGGTGAAAGTTAAGACATAAAACATTATTCTTTCCTGACTACTAAAATAAGAGTCAAAGTAGAACAAAAACAGCGTTTGCAGTGGATATGAATGTAATTATTATCTTAAATACCGTTATATAACGCTAGAAGTACTATTCGTGGAGCGCTTGTGTTAGCTCAGTGGTACGCCGCTGGATTTCAAATCGTAAGGTCGAGGGTTCGCTTCCGATCTGAGTCAATGTTTTTTTATGAAATTCTATGTTCTGCAATGCATGATAAATTATATAAAATAATTACATTAAAATACGTTAGTTGTATATATATAACATATAATCATTGCAGAACATAGTGATTATTATGTTTAAAATATAACAGGTGTTCACAGTACGTTGGTATTCTATGATAAATGTGAATGTTAAATACAAATTAAGAAAATAATATCATCTCAATAAATAAATTATGTAGTGTATTTATTTGCAGCTATTTGTCATATAGGGGTTACTTCTGAACATTCGTATTACAGCATGTCATTGATATTCTTGAAAAATTATCCGAGGCATAAAAAGAGGGTATAAACAGAGAATCCAAAGTCGGAACGCTCGCAAGAAATTCATGAACCCCAAAGGTCACGTGAGCAGACTGGAATTGTCCTTATGAAGCATGCCTCAGCAGAAGGTCTTTACATAGATTTTCAATTCAATACCTGATATATGCTTTTGCAATGTGGAAGTGGTGATGCCTTTGGTCGCTCTCTCTCACTTTCTCGCTCGCTCACTCTGTATTTATATATATGAAAGTGGATGTATGTGTGTGTTTCGACATAATTCTGATATGTCTAGAGCAATTTTAACCATATTTCTTACAATCTGGAAAAGAGTACTGTCGGGATATATACCAAAAATGCTAGAAAAGGATCGATATTAGTATCGAATCCATAGTTTCGTGGTCGCTTAGGTAAACAGTTCTACTTTCAATTCAAGTCCAATTAAGCTCCCATTAGCACCCAGGGTGGTTACATAGCGACAAAAAATATCGAAATCAACCAATATTAGAGTCGAAGCGTAAGTTTTCAGTGCCGCATTTCCCATTAGTCCAACTAGGCCCGTAACATATTTGAAGAGTGCAAAGTTTAAAATTTTAATTTTTTCGTATGAAAAAGTTAAAAAAATCGAGAGCAAATATACTATTTCATGAGCAGTCCTCTTTTACTATTCTAATATATTTAATGATAGCGTAAGAAATCTGAAAATAATTCAGAACATGTTTACCATTTATTTTTTGTTACGTAATTGTAGCTGTAGCATCTAGTGAGTGGTATTTAACTGCAATAAATTCACTAATTAAGCATATTCGAATTAAGTTTTATTTGTAAGTTAGGGATCAAGGGACGGAGAAATGTGTAGTTATTGGGGGCGCCGAGAGCAAAAGTGCGTAGGGACGCCGAGCTTCTAAATGCAGCACTGTTCGCTGAATTAATTGGTAGAAATTTTAATGCCATTTAAGACCAAATTTAGTCCTAGCAGTGGCAGTATCCGTTTGCTGTCCTAGGAGGAATGAAAGGGACTGACATCAAAATTATAAAAAAAGACCTACATTAGTGTCGAATCTATAATTTTGGGGGTCTCTTAGGTAAAGATTGGAACTTCAGATGCCATGTAAGTTAAGCCCTCATTAACACAATGAAGGAGTTTGTGAAATTTGACATGTAGAAATAATTGAAAATAACCAATGTTAGTATACAACCCATATCTTTCGTGGTCGCCAAGTTCATTGGGAGCAGTTCTGATGACCTTTAAGTTTAAGTTCAACTTCCAGTAAGAGTAAGATCCCCCAGCACATCTAATAAGGAGAGCGTAGTTCTGGAATGTCTGGGACAACCTTTACCAAACTTGGGGGACATATTACTTTCAATCAAAGAAGAAAATATTGCAGTAGTATGAAGTTATGGAAGTTGGGAGGTGTGACATGTAAAAATAATGTAAAACGACTGATCTTAGTGTTTTATCCATAATTTTCTCGGTCGTTGAGATGGATAGTGATGCTCCAAATGGAGGTTACATCCAAATTCATCCCCATCTTCACAGGATGATGGCCTGGGAGAGCTAAAAATAAAATCTCAAAAATTACTTAAATATTTGTCGAATTCATAGTTTTCGGGGTGAGAAAGCGTTTCTAATAACTTTGGAAGGTAATTTGTACCCACGTCTAGATGGGCTTTTTAATCATATCAATTTCTCACCTTAAGAACAAATTACCATTACAATTATGATATTAAGCCAACCTTCGCAATCGATGAAAAAATTATGTGGATGTATGTTTCGTCTTTTAAATGAAACAAGACATGTTAAAATCAAAGATGGAGTGGGTCAGTGGGTCGGTTGGTAAGTGGGTGAAATGGGTCAAGATTTGTGAGTGGATCAGTGGATCGTGGGTCAAAAGGACGTGACCTACTGCGAAACACCACTCACCGTGACTCACACTGGCCCACCCGGTGGCCACCCTTTTAGTCCAAAGATATTTCGTCCAAAGAACATTTCGTCCAGAGACATTTAATCCAAAGACATTTGGTCCAAAGGACAATTCGTCCAAATGACATTTCGTCTAAAATACAATTGGTCCAAAGGACATTTCGTCCAAAGGAGAATTGGTCCAAAGGACATTTCGTCCAGGGATGTTTAGTTCAAAGCACATTTCGTCCAAAGAACATTTGGTCCGGTAACGCTTGGGGGTCAAGGGTTTGTTTCTATTAGAAGAGTAAAAGTGATTCATATAACATTATGACTCAGTAGCTTCTTATTTCTAAAGGAAATTTGAAATAGAGATTTATTCCGCAATTTTCATTTTGATAGAACAAATAATGCTGAGATATTCAGAAAAACGTAAACGCCTGAAAACAACATGGCCGAACAACAGGAGTGAGGGAAAGGTTGTAGTGTGAAGTATGTTGCTGTAATAACTGCTAACATGACATCTAAAATTTTCATGTTGTGAATGAAAATTTTCATGTGTTTTCATTTTATTAATCATATCTCCAAGCCCCTCATCCTGTAAAGATGAGGATGAATTTGGATATAATGCCATTGAGTGCCTCACTACTCATCTCAACGACCGAGAAAACAATGGATAACACTCTACAATCAGTCATTTTACACTATTTTTACATGCCACTCTTCCCAACTTCAATCCCTTTAGGTATCTGAATTCCACAATATTTTTTTCCTTAGATTGAAAGTAATATGTCTCCCATGTTAGGTAAAAGTTGCTCCAGACATTCCGGAGTTTCGCTGGAATATACACGTATACATACATCAAAACATTTAGAGCTGTGTGAGCAATGCTTTTGATGTTGCTCCTGTAAATTCAAAATCCAGGAGGCATAGTCGCTCATACCAAAACGTGGCATTAAATGATATTGTGTTTGTAACAGTGTCACGAACTCAAACTATGGATTTCACACTAATCTCAATCACTTGAGACATTTTATTTTTCATCCTTTATCGTCCGCCATAATAATGGGTTTTGAACCAATTGAATTGATTTTGAGTTTAACGTCCCGTCAGCAGTGAGGCTATATGAGACGTAGACCTACTAATTAACGCGAACTACATGAGCTCTCGCTGGGGGCCGAATCTGGGTCTCCCACACCGAAAGCGTGTACGCTATACGCTTAACCACAAAGGAGCTTTACGATGAGAGTTAAATTTGGACTTTAACGCTTTCGGAGTTGTAATTATTAATTTCTGCAACAACGAGAACTATGGATTCGACACTAATATCGATCGCTTTTACTTTATATATATTGGCGGAGAGAAAGGGACCACATCCATATACAAAAGCCTTGCAGATTATTGAACTGAAATCCTTTGGAAAGAAATCCTATTCTACTTTCTTTCTCGAGTATAAATAAGTCTCTTAGACATGACTTCGTATTCGTAAATTTCCTGTTTACATAATTTTGGGGATCGGGAGTTTTGTGTCTGTAACGAAGATTGGAGTTTGTATAATAATTTATGTTTATACCTGAATGGTCTCTTTACCCTTCAGAAAGCGTAAATCACTTGCTGTAATGAGAAAATTCAGAAGTAACTTCCGATGACAAATAGCTCCAAATAAATACACTACATAATTTATTCATTGCAATGATATTATTTTCTTAATTTGTATTTAACATTCACATATATCATAGAATACCAACGTACTGTGATCACCTGTTATATTTTAAACATAATAATCACTTTGTTCTGCAATGATTGTATGTTATATATATACAGCTGACGTATTTTAATGTAATTATTTTATATAATTTTTCATGCATTGCGGAAAAAAGAATTTCATAAAAAAAAAAACATTGACTCAGATCGGAAGCGAACCCTCGACTTTACGATTTGAAATCCAGCGGCGTACCACTGAGCTAACACAAGCGCTCCACGCATAGTACTTCTAGCGATATATAACGGTATTTAAGATAATAATTACATTCATATCTACTGCAAACGCTGTTTTTGTTCTACTTTGACTCTTATTTTAGTACTCAGGAGAGAATAATGTTTTATGTCTTAACTTTCACCATTCTTTTACAAATGGAAAGATTCGTTTACGTATCTAAATATTCCATTAAGTATGGAGAGCAAAATGACAAACAAGCATGTGCTGGCATTAATACAGTTTCGAAATATTGTATCATTAAGTATTTCAATCAATGTTGCTTTTTTATAGATAATTGGTAACAAGTTTTATTATATTTAAAAGAAGAAAAACACATCTGCAAGATTTTTCCCGATTGCAAAGGTTGGCTTCGAGGTTCGAACCTGGTTTACTTTTTCCCGAAGATACCCGAAGTTGGACTTAGAAAATTTTTGCCTCGAAACAGCAATAAAGAATGCGCTCAACCTTTTTGAGACAAGGTGTACCTTTCAGCAGCAAGGCTATATGAGACGGGACCTACTGATTAACGTGGAATCCGAATCACATGAGCTCCCACCGGGAATAGAATCCGGGTCTCTCACGCCAAAGGCACGTACGAAGTATTCAGAGTAAGGCAGGCCCGTAGCCAGCCCAAAAATGTAGGCGGGTCCGGCTGAAGTTAGTGGGGGCCCATCCAACCATATGATAGTTCATCATCATATTATAGTTCATTTGAAAGCAGGGGCCGCGGTGGCTCAGTGGTAGAGCGTTCACCTCGGGTGCTTGGGGTCCCGGGTTCGATCCCAGCCCCCGCTAAGTGAACTTTGTGGTAGACAAACACCGTGTGCGTGGGTTTTCTCAGGGTTCTCCCGTTTCCTCTCACTTTCTTCATTCCACCATTTCATTCATTACTCATCATCACCGTCTCCTTTAGCATAAGCGTGGGACGTAAAACTCAAAGATTTCATTTCATTTCTTCATTTGAAAGCCTACCGTCAAAAATTTAGGGGGGCCGGCCCCCGTAAACCCCCTGGATACGAGTAAGGAGCTAGAATTATGGTTACTACACATAGATGATCTGAGTAATCATTGATGTAAAGCGGTTTAGAATTTTTAACGACTTGTGCTCCCCGGACACATTCACGCCTTCCTCCTCTGACTGGCTGCGAACTTGCTAAGAGGAGCTTGTTTTTTGGAATTAGGCTATTCTATTCGCCTTGGGAAAAATTTCAAGAGACAGTTCAACTTGGTACATTCTCTACATTTAATTATTATTACTTTTTAAATAACAGTAATAATATGTGTACAAGATTAGGTCTTTTTTTCAACATCGAAGCTATATAAGACATAGACCTATAAAATAACATAAATTCCAGTTTACCTGTATTCTCTCCAGAAAGAGAACACAAATCTTCATAGATTAAACACACACCAAAGGCGAGCGGTGGTGTATATTAATTACATAACCTCAATTAAACTAGCAATGTTATTGTTATTATATCTTAAAAGAATAGCTTTCGTATGTATAATGTAAGAACGTTACATCAACAGTTTTAGCTGAACATTTACTGCGTTAACTTGCATAATTAAGTAACTTAAAATGTATATAACAATAATACAATTGGTATTACACATAAACACATCGTTACCCGACAGGAGTATTTATTTTTCGCGATTAAGAAATTTGTTATTCCTTTTGACATACAGAAACTAACGCCGCGTTGTAGCAGATGTATAAAATAGTAGCATTTAAACTAACAACATAAAATACAGGCATAATACATAGTTACTATTCTTTTCAGCTTCTTAATAACAATGACAGCACTACGCTATTTTGCGTTATTAGTTTAAATGCAACTATTTTATACATTTGCTACTAGGCGGCGCTAGTTATGTAAACAGTAGTCTCATTAGGCGCGAAGTATTTCTGATTCGATCTCCCGTGACGCAACGTGAAGATTGAGTTTTAAATTGGAATTCAAGGACTTTAAATAGAAATATGATAGTGAAATGTCGTGGTTTACTTTTGCCGATTGTCTACATTTAGTACATCGAGCATATAGTTGAAACTGGCAAATTTTCACTCCCGAAAGGTATATTATGCAGTAGTGTATATACAACAGCTAGGTTAGTTACTGAGGTACAATTGAATCGTTTAGACCGAATATTGATCATCATGTAATAGAGATAATACTCTTTGTTTCTAAGGAACTGCCAAATTGGTCTACAATAAAATAATAGGCCTACTTGCTTTTCCTGACGGTATGCATACCAAGGTGCTGAAATAGGAACTATCTTAGTCGTCATTATGAATACACAAACATGATAGACAATTCACACCTATGTATGCATTCGATTGTATATTTCAGATTACCCGGAGAAATATACATATTTAAATGTACGGAGGGTTAATGTAGTATTGCAGAAACACTGTTAAACCACATTGAGCACGATTAGAAATATGCCTCGGAGGAAAATTATCACTTCCCAAAATCATCAGTAATGATAACCTTTCAATTTATTCTCCAAACGCCATGAAAAATAAATAAATAAATAAATGAGCTTATTTGAATAACATTGCTATGGGTTAGGATTTGCTCTTGAATTTAGCCTAAAACGCAAACCCAAACTATTGTGTAAATAGCACTTTCGGCACTCTAATCATCAATGCTACTCGCATGAGTTTTCTCTCCACTTCGAATAGTTCCTGATGCAGTACTTAATCCCCGTATTAAGTAGGTAGTAGAATACGAGTTTTTAAGGAATTATTAAGTGTTCTGCCTTTTTTGCAGGCCCTTGCACTAATGATGTGGTTGCTTTTATTTCTTTCTTTCTGCCTTCGTATCTAAGCGGTTAGCGTACGCGACTTTGGCGTAGAAGACTCGGGTTCTATCCCCGGCGGGAGCTCATGTGATTCGGATTCCACGTTAATCAGTAGGTCCCGTCTCATATAGTTTATATACTAAGTTCCATTTCCAGGCCTGAGAGCTTCCTGGGATACCGTAAGACGGGGTTACTTTGCACACGATTTAAGCAATTTTAAAGAAAATCGCATATAATTTACCAACGTAATGATTTAGAACGCTGCATTTTAAACATATAATAGCTAGATATATGCAGGCCCGTATTTATATATTGTGCGCCCTTGTGCTCTAAATAATTTGCTGCCTCCCGCACAAAATTTGCCTCGCCCCCGAAAACGACCAATAGAGTTGAATTCATAGTTTTTGGGGTCGCTGAGATGAATAGTGAGTTTTAGTCCAATTCAACTTCAATGTCATACTCCACTCTCTAGGGCAAGACTAGCTAATATGCCCATTCCTAGCACTGGGAGAATAGGTCGATGAAGAATATTTGAACCCTTTCGATACTCGGTCGAAAAAGTGTAAAAAGCTTTTTCAGGCAAGCCATCCTGAATGAGATTTTCCTCATTCATAGGAAGCAAATACCAGGGTGGTACCTAACTTATAGGTACTAGGCCACTTTGTTTCTTCCATTACCTCGGATAGTGTGCTCGCCGAGGGGCATCATCCCTCATACGTGACGGCCTAAATCGCCATAGCTGCCAAAAGCCCAGAAATCTAAATCCTAAATCTACCCTTAGATTACGACCGCCTTCCATTAACCCTTCTCACCTCCCCTGGAAGGGAATGTCACTATTCATCACAGTGTCCGCAAAAACTATAGACTGGACACTAATATAAGTCATTTTTCAATTGTTTTAAATTTCATTCTCTCCCCTCATTCCCCATGCCGATGCGGGACGAATTTGGTTTAAAGGCATCGTTCACTAACAATCTCTGCAATCCCGAAAACCATGAATATGATACTATTATCGGTCGTTTTCGATTATTTTTACATGTATGCGTCCTCACCCGTTTTCTACCCCATGACTAAAATGTAATGAGAACCTGAGTTAAACCAGGGTTCATTAAAAAAACTTACAATTTTTGTAATTGTTTAGGCAGAAGTCAAACAAGCATATTTTTGGAAGTGAACCAATCCAACCACCTTGACGGAAACAGTGTTTATTTCAGAAACCATGATCCGGGGGTCACATTTAGTATTCTGGGGGGCACTGCTGGTACTATTCTATTCAACTTATTATTATATTATTACGCATTATTTTGATCTCCTCCGGGGGTGCAGTGCCCCCCCAAACATGTCTGGAAAAAACACTGGCCGGAAATGTGCTAAACATTTAAGTTAGGCCAAGGTGCACTTACGTACCAAAAGTCGTCTAAATCGTTAAGTGGTCTAAAGAGTAACCGAGAAAAAAAATAGTTACATTCATTTTCATTTATACATATATAAATGAAATTGTGGCAAATTTTCAAACGCATTTACTCAAAAGATGATCAAACTTTGAAGCAAATGTCTCTCTTTAATTCATACTATTGAGATTTTTGTTTATTATCAATGAAAAATAACCTAACATCTGCTTTAATTGTCTTCAACGTATAACAGTTCATTTGCGTTTAATTCAAATTATATATCTAACCACAACAGCATCTATTGACTGTAAATTATAATGATGGCTCATCATGTTAAAGTAGCTTACAGCAAATGCTCTTAGGTGGCGCCTCTATCGTGTGTGTTATTATAACATTTCAAACCATCAATACGGTATGCTCAATTTTCGTTATATGTATCTTACCTACCACATCACCTATTGTCTGTAATTTGTAACAATAGTTCATCATGTTGTTTGAGTAGCTTATAGTAAATGCTATTTTGTGGCGCCTAAATAACTAATTACTAACAAATGAAGGCGTACATATAACACACTTACTATTCTGTGAGTGGGGGAAGAAAACTTTGAAGCAAATATCTCTCAAATTCATACTGTTGAAATTTGTGTTTATTATCAGTGAAAAATAACCTAACCTCTGCTGTAATTATTTTCAAGGTAAAACAGTTATTTGCGTTTGATTTTCCTTGTATATCTCAACACAACAGTATCTATTGAGTGTAATTTGTAATGTTACTTCAGTAGCTTGCAACAAATGCTCCTAGGTGGCACCTGCATCGCATATGTTATTACAGCATTTCAAATCATCAACACAATATATTTACATCAACACGTTATATTTACAAACCATGAACACGGTATATGGGTATACACGTGTAAGCACAAACAAAATAATGCCAAAATATAAATTAAAACACAGTTCCACGTTGTTTAAAGTTACCTTTTTATTGCATGCTCTTAAAAATGAATATGGGTTCAGTTGTATGTAAACTAGATACAATACAGAACGGAGAAATGTTTAGTGTTAGTTTTAAACTAAGCTATACTATTTTTTAAAATAGGGACTTAGTTATATCTTTCATCTGAAACTTAAGTTGAACAAATTTCATTTAAAAAAATGCATGTGCTAGCATGTTTTAAACCTTCGACCTTGTCCGTGAGAAAAAGAAAGCGATTGATGGTAGTGACTTGCATAGGTGGAGTGAGTAATCCCTGCCTAGAGTGCTGTGTGTAGAAATGTATACACGAAGAATAAGGGGGCAGGGACCTCATGAGACTCCGGACGCTATGCGCACCATATCTCTCCCAGGAAACCGGAGGAGATTCCACCATTCCCGATTTCCGGCCTCCACGCATGCTGGATTACAGGTGTTCGCCACAACACCCAGCCACCAAACAATGATCAAATTCCTATACTTAAGTAGATTTGATTTGAAGTAAGAAGCAATGAAAGTAATTTCCATAACATTAGGCTTACTTATCGCATTAAATGAAACAATGGTCGCATAACAGGCAGATAAAACTGCTAGAAACTCTGGCGACCGAAGCTATAGGCCTACAGTAGGTATGCACAATGCTTAAATTGTGAGAGTCCAATTTTATTGCTGTAACAAATGTGTGCAGATTAACAATACATCGGCCAACATATGACTACCGGTACAAATTCATTATTTTCTTGAAAGATAAATGTGGAGATGAAGATATAAGCAACAAATAATAATTATAATTCACTTTTAAAAAAGCGTGTTTAAAAAAAAGATTAGAAATAGTTCCTCAAGAATTAGTGTTCGTTTATTAAATATTTCGGCTTATCTTTGGATTTGGTGGGGGTGGGGGTCAGAATATTCTGCTTAAATTTCGTCCTTTCTTGCTATATTTTCTGTATTTTTTGATGGTTTAGGTTAGGTTAGTTTTTTTTTATTTGGGAGGGGGCAGAATACTTTGCTTAAAATTCGTACTTTTTTCCTATATTTTCTGTGTTGCTGGTTCTGTGATGGATTAGGCTAGGTTAGGTTAGGTTAGTACTTAGTAATTACGTTTACGTAACATCAACTCATTTCTCCTGTAAACATGGTTAGGTTAGGTGATTTTACATGATTTTGACCCCTCAGTTCCAAAAATATGCCAATATTTCTCATCCCCTTTACGAAAGAAAGGAAAATGAAAATTTTCAGTTTAATGTCTCACAATTATGCCCTTTAGGCTAAGGGAGACGATATTTAATGCAAGTGAATGATGATGGAAAAATTGGTAGAATAAAAATGTGGGGGAAACTGCAATATCCGGCATAGGCGGCGCCCACACTCACATTAACTTCGATTTTCAGATTTCCTACAATAACCCTTTCTATTTTGTATATTTATTCTTTCCTATGTTTGGATATATTTGAGAGACTTATTAAGTCTCTCATAAGTTACAATCATACCGTGTTTTTCTAGTTTTTTTCCTTTGATTAAAACTTAGGGATTATTTTTGAGATCTTAAGGTTTAATGGTGCAGAGCGTTCTGCAACAATGTTATAATGTTTTCTCCCATCCTAACCTGCACCCACATTACCAAAATCCTGGCGCCGCCTATGCTACCCGGAGAAAACCCACGGACACTATGTTGTCCACTACGAACTTACTTGGCCGGGGATCGAACCGTGGACTCTCCCATTGCAAAATATATACACAGTTTAATATGATACTACCCTTATAAGTGCGGGCGATATTTAATTGCTACGCCAGTTTTGCATAGTTTTCAGCGAAAAAAAATGAATACTAATGCGTTAGGCCTATAACCTGGTACCCAACTAAAGTCTTTTATTTGCAGCACTAGAGTTGAAAATGGCTATAGTATATAGTTAATGTAGAAATAACTTGTTTCTAAAACGTAGTTGTTCATTATCTTAAAAGCTCGCGTTCTACAAATAACTTTCCATCTATGTTGGATATGCTGGCATTAGAGGGGTTGTTCATGACGTACCCTGAAGTGTAGTGGTCGGACGTAGCGAAGGCAGGCGAGTAACTCTAGCAGTTAGGGCGCCGAAGGCATCTGATGAAGTATTATTAGAAGTCTTGTTGTTCCCTAAAGTAAAGTTGCAGTCTTTAAATTGGTGCAGATTTACAATGGGTCATCGTAAAATTTGTTAAACTTAAAATTAGTAAATGCATATAAAAGAGGACTGTCTAGGATATAAAATTCCACTGGCGGAGCATTTCTGCACAATATGTGAAACTAGTATTTTACAAGTATGAAACAATTACAAGTGCTATAATCATTATAACTGTTAGAATGAGTGAATGCCTACGAAAGACGAGTGTGTCACATTAATTCCCAGGTCAGAGTGTTTCTGCACAATGTATGGAACTTTTATTTTATGGCCACAAGTACACAGTTACTAGTGTGAAAATATGACAAGTGCTATAACCTATACCAGGGTTCCTACTGGCCAGGGAAGTCAGGGAAGAAGACTAAAAATCAGGGAAAGTCAGAGATTTTATAAAATATATTTTTTTAAAACATTGATTGTACACCAATTTCAGCTTAGCCAACAATTAATGATCACAGTATGGAACGTTGCTCACAATTTTATGGGTGGTACGTTCCTGCCAAAGGTGAGGAAGAAGTCAGGAAAATAGGTTTCTCCAGATCAGTAGGAACCCTGTGTACAAGTGCGCTGTAGGCATAAAGTGTATTTTGCACTATCCTCATTTATCCGCCTACCATTCGTTGCTGACACGCCCACTCTCTACGGACCTCCTCCACCCACGGGCTCCCTTCCGATTCTATCGTTAAAATTTATCATGTTGACAGCAGTGAAACCGGCAACAATTGATGTTACTCTTTTACCGGTTTAGTGGTCCGTAACTTCTGTTCAATTAACCTCTAAACTAATGCTACGAGCTTTGTGTTTCGTGTGTTTTTCGTTTAAGTTTCCCATTGCAATTTTTATTCATGAATAAATGCACCTCTTCCTACAATATTGTTCCTAATAAATTGTCCCCTGTACAAATTTTGGCCTCAGGAACCAGCAATCTCCACATGTTCAGCAAGTGTGTTCCTTTTTTTTATTAAAAGATAGCAACCCTAGATATGAACCACTGTAGTGCGTTCAATGCTTTCCCATCAGGAATCGAACCGGGTTTCTTTTGCACTAACAGCATTCGTCTAGGCCATAAGACGAGGAAGGAGTTTTTTTTCTTAATAGATACGAAATGTGTGAGACCTAGTTTGTGAGACATTAGTTTTCCTCCTGTTTTCAGGTAGTCGTAAAAGAAGAATGGATTGCCATTGCTATTCTTCGGCGCGTAGAACACGAAAAATATGTTATGGAAGGAACCGAGGTAGCAGCAATATTTGGCAGGACAACTACACGAAATAAAGAGCGAATGGTATTGCTTTCTCCTAACAACTCTGATATTATGGTTTGAATTATCATCTCTAAAAATATAATTCTATAGATGTTGAAAAACAAAAGATAAACTTAATTAAAAGGATTAGGTTAAAACAGAAAGGCATATCACGATGGTAGTTGATACTCCAATCTATTGTGTTCACACAGAGTATCCTTTTGTATTCGCAGCGATTCAGGTGGAAGCCGACTCGACAAACAAAAAAAAAGGGGATTTTCATAAAGCAGAACTGGATTAAGCATAGTCGAAAATACCGATAAATACTTGATATTGGCTT
This sequence comes from Thermobia domestica, assembly GCF_964235325.1. Taxonomy (NCBI): domain Eukaryota; kingdom Metazoa; phylum Arthropoda; class Insecta; order Zygentoma; family Lepismatidae; genus Thermobia; species Thermobia domestica. Next base: position 57,289,424 of record NC_137470.1, on the reverse strand, counting down.
TACTAATGCACTGAAGATAAAATAGACAAAGAAAAAAGTGTTTCTAGATATACTGGTTAGGCATATATCTAATAATACGAAATTAGTTAGAATCTCGCAAGTAGTCAATTTGTGAAATAAAGCAGTTTAAGACTTCGAAATATGGTACGCAAAAGTATGGAAAGCCTAGACCCACCCTTTCCGTTCATTTGTCTATCAACAGGTATGGCAGTGAAAACTATTAGAGATAACAAGATTTAAAGAAAAAAAAAGATTTAGTGTGTAAAGAACAAGTTTTATATCAGTTTTATTCCTCTATGGAAACCGGAAGTGATAGATTTAACCACTTCCGATTTCAATATTGAATCCGTATAGAACAAAATGGTATGAGATAGCAGGGCAATGCATTTAGAGTTCCAAGAAGAGCTTCCATCAGGACCGGCTCTACCATATGTGCAAGGCGGCAAAATCTGTCATAACTATATTATTTAAAATAACTATTTCTTGTTGGAAACAGATTTCATGATGGTGGTTGTTAAATTTACTAAGCTGGCCTTCTATTTGAATACTACATTAATAGATCATGTTTAGGTCGCATTAGTTTAAGGTCACATGGACAGGGCTAAAGCAAATGGTCAAATAAAGTTGTATTTGACAACAATAATTTGATTGTTGTCAAATACAAGAACTTAATTCTCGAACAGTAGCGAACACAAATGTTAAAAGAGCTAGTTGCACTGAAATTTCAAATTGGTATATAGAGATTGAAGCACGATATTAAATCCTATATAAAGGATAATCGTTCCTCTGCAGGTGTATTTGCTTTATCTTTTACTAACATAATTTCATTTTATTTTGTCTTTATAATCACACATATTACACCAATTCGTGCGTATGAAGAAGACTCGTTAAGGCATACATAAACATACATAGTTGTGACATATACATACTGATTACATTAAAATACTAGCCTGTATCTACAGTCAAAGAAAAAAAATAGGCATTTTTAACACTATCAGTAATCTAATTCAGTTCACATCTAGGTATTCATTCACGGAATAACAGCAGTGCTGTAATATATAGGTTTTCAGTAATCTCTTGAATTTTCCTCTTTGCTCTGTCATTCGAATATACTGATGAAGTTTATTATATAATATGGTACCCATAAATGGTGGATTCCTTTCGTATATCTTTGTGCGATGCTGTTTGGTGGAGATTTTATCCTTACGCCTGGCATCGTATTTATGGGTTGATGGTGTGTTAAGTAATTCAATGATGGTTTTAACAAAGAGCAACATGCGAAATATGTATAGTGAGGGTAGGGTTGCCATACGTCCCAGAATAGAGATCTGCGTCCCGGTGTCCCAAAAATATTTCTCCGGACGCTTAAATAACCCGGATTTTTGCGAAGAAAAAAGGAAGGAAATATTATACTTTGCTTTTTTTTTTCAGAAGAATAGGTATATAATTATTCTCTTCAACTTCTGAGCAGGGCAATTCAAAAGTTGAAAAAAAGATCATGCTGAAGTAATCCTACATACAAGTTATTGAGTTGTTAGTTTGTTAAAAATAACAGAAATAAAGTAAAAATTCAACGAATGAAGTTCTTTGAAGATATCAAACGCCGCCAGAACATATTGCCAATGAATTAACCGTTCTAAAAGAAGAAGAAGAGGGAAAATGATACAGCACGAACAGACAAAAGGTGTGAAAGGAAACATCATATCTTGAATGGCTAAAACAGACTCTGAAAGCCACGAAACAACAGATCTTAAAAATAAAAGCTTACGAAGGGAGGGGGTAAATCATCTGCTTACGTTTGCTTAACTAGGGAGGAGAAGGTCTGCTAAAATAATTAAAAATTTGATTACATAATAGTTGAACAACTCTATCCAATGGAAGAAAGTAAAGTAGTATATAATACTAATTTTCATTTTAAGTATTTCAAAGATTCTCGTAATTTAGAAGCGTCCGAAATATTCATTTTTGAAATATGGCAACCCTAACTGAGGGTAAAGGCAATATTTTAAGTTATTTGAATATTGTTCTACATGAGTCGTTTATTTTGGCCCCTGCTATAGTTTTTAAAACTTTTTTGAATCACAAACAATATATTACTTTTTAGGGAACTTCCCCAGAAGATTATGCCATATGCTAGTAAAGACTGAAAGAATCCGAAATATAAGTTACGAAATTTCATTGATCTTTTGGGCCAATGAAGATATGTGTGTTTCCCAAGAAAGATTGAGATTTAGCGACATTCCCAGAAATTTGGTTGAGTTTGAATACATTATTATTTGATTATTTAACATTATGTCAATATCTACGCAATGCTTATTTTGAATGTGATGGAAATTTTGGGCATATATTTGTCTGTGTTTATTTTTAGCTTCTTCTTTTTGAGCAAACCAGTTTTCTAAACTACTGGTTGTCTCGTCAATTTTATCGCCGATAATATTATAACTTGTGTCTGTTATAGTCAGACTTGTGTCATCGACGTACATGTAGTTGTATTTGATAATGTTACGTCATTTGACAGATCATTTACATATAACAGAAATAACATGGGTCCTAATAATGATCCTTGAGGAACACGGGTATAAATACTTTTAAATTTAGATTTATGAGTACCTGAATCAGCTGAGTCTGACACAAATGATATTTCAACAGCTTGGGTACGATTTTGCAAATACGATTTAATCCATGAGTTGACAACTCCTCTTAAACCGTAACTGTTAAGTTTATGGATAAGAATGTTATGAGGAACAAAATCGAAAGCTTTGGATAATAGATTATTATTTAAAGAAAAAAAACAGACACACCAATATTGTATTTGTAGTGTTTAGGCCTTTCTGAGTGCGAGTTTCCTTTCGCTCCCTTCGTAGTTCATGATGGGGTAGGATACTTAAAATCGTGGTTTTTAAGATTTGTTCTTTCTGGAGAAAGGGGAGGGGAGATAAACGATACCATTGCACGGAGCGGTAAATTCACTAGGACCGGCCCTGGCTTCCATCTACACCTTTCGCTTTGGTCTTATTAACCGAATGTTGTACTATAGTTTCGTTGTGCATTTGTTTTGCCGCTATAATTACACGTTTATATATACAAAGTGGCCCCAAAGTAGGTATACACCCCCGCATTGATCAAGTATAACATTCTAGTTTATGGGTTTATTTGCTTCGGCTCTTCCGAGCTTAAGATGTAAGTAAAAAAACACATTAAGAACAAATAATAAAGAAACTAAGTCTACCTTATGGATAATAATAAGAAATGATATAAAATGCAATGAGCTGATCAGTACCGTACTGTATACCTACTTTTGGGCCACCTTGTATTTTTATATTTCCTGTAATATTTTTTAAATGCTTCAGTAGTATTTCCTTCCTTCCTTAACAAGTTTAGTGTTTTCATTTTTTGACTGGAAATTTTAATACCCTGAGTATACCATTGTTTGGAAGCTTTTGTTTGTAAAGTAACACTCTTTTTGGGAAAAGCTACATTGAAATATTAACTAAAGTTATCAAGAAAACCGTTCCAGGCTTCATTTACGTCATTGTGCAAAAATACTTCTTCCTAATTTTCATCTTTAATTAGCATTTTAAAGTGCATAATATTGGTTGTATTAAAATTCTGCCTATATGCGTGTATTTTTTCTTGTCCCCGTTTTAAAAACGTAGTTTTATTTATTGGTACATTAATAATGAAGAGTTGACCGAGATGGTCAGAAAACCCAGTGTTTACTACCCTAGCATGACTATTTAATATTAACTCATTTATCAGAAGTTGATCTATTGCTGTTTTGCTATTTTCGATTATTCTAGTAGGTGTTCGTACGATTGCTTTCAGGCCATACGTTTCTAACATAGCATTAAATTTAAAATCAAGTTTTTCAGTTTCCAAAAAATCAACATTTATATCCCGTATTACTGTTACGTTTTTTCTTCTTCCTTCGTAGTATCTTACAATTGTTTTCAGTTTGTTTGTGAATAAGTCTAAATTACAGTCATGTGTTCTATATACACATACTATAGGTAAATTACATTGCAATAATTCTATTATGCTACTTTCAAATTGTTTATCTACATTTAGATTTTCAAATTTCGTATTTTTGTTTGCATCCAAGTCTACTTTAACCAATATGCACAACCTCCCTCTGTTCATGTGACATCTACATGAATTTGCTAGTAATCTGAAACCTTCTACATTTAGAGACTATTTCATTTACCTTATGCTCTCGTTCAGTTAAGCATATAATATCTACATCACGCAAATTATCTAGCATCGCTATTTCTAACATAAGCCTTTTTTGAGTGTTCCATCCCTGCACATTTTAGTGATAGACTATTATTGGTATTATGCTTGGTTTATTTTGTTTGTGCTGCACACATAAAGAAAATGAGTGCAGACTATTAATTTTCAAGAGTAATTGCAACAGTTTTATATTCAAGTCCTTTTTTTAAAAAAAAAAATCGCAATATTGAAATTTCTGAATTTTCATTTTTCATGTGTTCGAAAAAGAATAGAAAACGGTTTCATTACTAGTAAAATTAATCTAATACAAATATTTTTGCTCTTTTCGTAATGGATATTTACACTGATTTTTTTATTGTTCTAAAAACATAAGCTTCAGAGCCAGCTGATTACAGAGAACGCTCCTTTCGCTCACGCGATGATTATAACTAGTGGAAATTTGCGATTGAATTCCGGTCTGCTTCTCGTGCGCTTAAAACAATGACCACCATGCTTGTACGTCACACGTCGGTACAGGGGAATATGGTTGCGCAACTCACTAAGGAAACGGCTTAACGAAAGATATAATGCATGCAACTCTATCCATCACGACTCTGGAGCTCACTAAAGAAATAATAAACACTTCTGACCAGAGTATATACACTTGTTTATTAAAAACTAAATTCCAGTGTAACAGTTTCAACAACGTAACGTTATCTTCATCAGACACCAACCCAGACACCAACACAAACTGGAATTTAGTTTTTAATAAACAAGTGTATATACTCTAGTCAGAAGTGTTTATTATTTCTTTATATAATGCATGTTTTTCAAATGTGTACGACGTTGCTAATAACACAAAAAATAAGAAAAGTAACAGAATTTAAGGCTTCTTTGACAAGAAAGCTATTTGTCTATTTATTTATTACCAATTATTTGAACATACTTGAATATCTTAGGACAAAGTTGTAGTGTATTAATTTGCAGCCTGAGACGACAAACAAATTAATGTTCTGATGTTTGGGTCACCAACCGACCCTACGAAGTGTATTTTATTCATTCTTAAGAAAAAAATCATGGTTATTTGATAGTAGAGTGCTAATTTATTGTATGCAAGTTCGCCGTGGATTCGATAGTTATGCGTTCAGGGGCATGCCCAAGGAAATTAATACATGAAAAAATTTTCCCAAAAAATCTTTACTGAGTTCAACACAAGGACGCACAAACTGAAGAAATCGTGTTCTTAAGCATTCCGAGAATTCACCAGTGCTATTATCGAACTACTTTACACATTAGCAATATTATTTCACCATAATATCTTCGCGCTTACTATCGTTTTCTTTAGAAATTGAATACTCGTAAATTGTTGATATGAGTCCATGTGAACATTTACAGATCGACTGAAGTGTTTTGAACACATGAGTTAACATTTAAATCAATAAATAAACAGATACACAGTAATGATAACCAACTAGTTATAATTGGCTTATTACTGAATAAAATATACTGAAATTTCTATTTTAATTTTCCACGAATACGCCCTGTAGGCAAAGGGAGACGGATGGTTAATGAGAGTGAATGATTATGAAAGAATCTTTGGAATGGTCATGTGGAAGGAAACATCAGACTCGCGAGAAAACCCACAGATACAGTGTCGTCCACCACAAACTCATATGGCCTGGGTTCGAACCAGTGACTCCTCACACTAGAAGCGAGCGCTGTGTCCATTGATAATGAAAGTTTGTGATATGTCATGCTGAGCAATAAACTCAATATTCTGTTCCAGTGAGTGAAACAATATAAGATAAATCAAACTACGCGGACGAAACTTAACCAAAGGCTGAACTCTTCAAACGTTTGCTTTTCTCTCTCTCTTTCTTTCTTCTTTTCTTTTCTTTTTTAATTGTGGACCTCGGAACACAAAACGCAATACTTTCACGATATAATTTTTTACAAATGTACCACCATATAGGCCTACCCAAATATTCATCACCTCAGAGCTGACGAAAGAAAGAATATAAATAAACTTGTTTTTCATTCATATACTTAGAAAACTATTTCGTGTGAGGATATTGAAAGGGAAAAGTTAAAATTTCAAAGTAACAACACACTAATATTAACGAATTTATGTCAATATACCCATTGTTCAGGCTCGAAAAATCCTAGGCGCCAGGTAATCAAGGCTATTGGAAGTACAAGTCTGGCTCCTATATAAGTTAAATCCAAAATAAAATTATTTAAGGCTTTTTATGAAATTGTATTATTATGGTGCCTAAGTTTGAGAACCGGCGCCTAGGTCACAAGAAAAATTTTCAGCACTTATCTTGTTTATGATGTTCTTTCAGCAGCTTAATCATCTATACTCGCTACAGCCTTCTTCAGCTTGAAACTGCCACGAAGACCAGAAAAGAATTTTCCTTGTAGAAATATAGTAGAAAAGTAAAACGCTATATAATACGATTTTTATAGCATTCAGGTAATAATAGTTGTAGCAATGGTGTGCGGTAACCAATTGCTAATATGTGTAGTAAATAGTGGAAAAAATGTAAGGATGTAGTAGGATAGGATTTTTTTTTAAGTGGATTAACAGGTTTTTGGTGCAGAAAGCGCTTATTTGTAGCCGTAGTATAATAGCATGGAGATTCAAGCCAAATCTTCAAAATAAAGAAAAGCTATAATATGGTGGCGTAGATATTATCAATCTGCGCGTGACTTAATTTGAACTAATATAGTACTTAGACTATTAATGTTTTTGGTATAATATAATAATGAAGTAATCGTGCTTAAGTGTACATGTATCTAAAATATTGTAATGATAGAACATTACAAATTATCTTAAACGTATTTTAAGCTAGGAAAATAGATCTTATTAACACGTTACTTTTATATACAGTATTACTTATTTTTCCCATTTCCTTTGACTATTCCACTAAATTTATTTGTAGTTTGCAGTAAGAAACTGGAATATGAAATGATTTGCTGAAGCTTCTAATGCGACTCTCAGAGGTATGCCGATCTGTGACGTCACGCCAAAATCCGTTTTGCTGTTGTGACGTAAACAACACATTTTCGTACTGTTTGAACCATTGTATCTCCGTAATGAAGTAATTTTTTCTGAGATTTTTGGTATGTGGTATATTGAAGACCAGTTCTACACGATAATTTCTTTAACTTTGTCGCTGCTGAACATTTTTCTATGCGAGATATAAAGCTTCAGATCAGAGTTTCACCCGCTACCGCCTGCAATGTGGCAGGTTGACCACCGGTCTTCAATATACGTAAGCGCGAAGTGATCTTCTTTTGTTTGGTTGTTTTCACGCGGCAAAGGAAGATGGCTTGAGGTGAAAACACGGCGATTTGCTCAACTTCTAGGAGGGGAGGTAGGATTCCGTTTTTATTCTTTTTTCCTTTTCAACACGTTTTGTAGCCTACTTTTCGTTGATTGTCTAGACTTTCGAAATTAGTAATATTTAGTTAGGTGACGAAAGTAGTAGAAAATGGATCGATCTGGGCCAGACCTGGAACAGCGTTTAACAACTCACAAGCCACTGGGAAAATGACCACCGTGCACCGTGAGCCCACGGTCTTTTACGGCCTCCATTTTAGGGGTGAATTTATTCCCTTTTATGACCACTTTTAAGGGGGTGTATTCGTTCTCTTTTACGAGCACATTTTAGGGGGTGTACTCGTTACCTTTTACGAGCATATTTGAATATAGCAGAATATGAACATACAACAGAACAGATTCGTTCCCATTTATGAACACTCTTTCAGGGGTGAACTCGTTCTCTTTTATGAGCACATTTTAAGGGGTGAACTCGTTCCCTTTTCCAACCCCTATTTTAACATAGCAGAAACTACACTGAGATTATGAACACACAGAAGAGAAGATAACACATAGCAGAACAGATAACAGATAAGAATATGAAACATAGAAGCTGTGAATTCATTCTCTGTTATGAGCATATTTTTCAACCCCTACGAACACATAACATAACAAGGGTATACTCGTTTTCAACCCCTATTTTAACATAGCAGAACTAGTAAAAGAGTATGACTTATTTTTCAGCCTTAATTGAAGACAGCAGAGAATAGATAATATTCAACCCCTATTGGAACATATAGCAGAGAATGGGGGTGTATTCGTTTTGGATTCCACCCTATTTGAACTTCGTTACCTCTTACAAGCATATTTTAGGGGTGTACTCGTTTTAATGTAACATAGCAGTGGGCCTATTTTTCCACCCTTATTTGAGCATAGTCCATTTTTAGGGTGAACTCGTTCCTTTTTATGAGCATATTTTTCAACCCCTATTCGAACATAGCAGAACTAGTAAAAGAGTATGATTTATTTTTCAACCCTTAATTGAACATAGCGCATCACATAGAGACTACGAAACATAGCAGGGGTGAACTCGTTTCAAGCCTTATTTTAATTACGAACACACAGCAGACCAGAGAATACTAAGATTCATTCCCTTTTAGGGGTGTACTCGTTTTCAACCCCTACGAACATATAGCAGAGATTATTTTCTTTTACGGGGGTTGCAACACCCCCAACCCTCCTCCTTTCTCATCCAGGGCTTGGGACCGGCAATGGCGGAGTTTAAAAAAATAACATCATCATACTCTCATAAATGAATAAAGCATAATATCATTAGCATCAATAGTAGTGAGTGAGAATTTGTTTAAAAAATCCTGCATCGAATACCCAGATGCACGACATGCTAAATATAGGAAACAGTAATGTCCACAAAATTGAGATAAATCACCTTGGATACGTCTATTATTCCATGTATAATACAGACAGTTTCGTTTTAAAAACCTTATATGATGTTGTATATAGGGAGGTATACCATAGCTATCGAAATACTCTCCCACACACATATTAGATATATAAACAGCAACCCAATGTTCACCAAGCTTATCACTAGAATCAGTGTTTATAATTATGGCGGCTGGAAATGTATGAATAAACAAAGGTAACTCATCAGCAGCATATACACCAATAAAATGATCTTTAGGCAAATTTTGTTGTAATGCTTCATAAAGCTCAATTGTATTTAACATTTTTTTCTTTAATTAATATATATTTTTCTCTGGAAATCAATTTCTAATTCTGAAGAGAATTCACCATAAATAATTGTTGTTACAGGAGATGGCAGTGCTTCTTTAAAATGAACCTCTAAACGTACACTTCCTTGCCGTTGTGGACTAGTATGAAATGCAGCATTTGCGCTTGAATCAGGAGTTAAATCAAACACCAGTAGAGTATAACCATTAGGATATTCAGCGAGTGAAATATTATTACCTTGATTAGAATAATAAATACCTGAACCTGTAAATAACGTAGAATATGCTTGTACATATAGCTTATTATCAAAATCTGGTTGTAAAGGTTTGAAGGGCATTGGATTTCCATCAACATACAATGTAAAAAATGACATACTAAAATGTTGAAAATTGAATGGATTTGTTTGATAAGTACCATTGAAAGCAGTATTAGTAACAAAACCAATAATAATACGTTTAGGCACTATGCTTGAAAACAGATCTGGAAGTGTACTATCCATAATTCCTTGTGGCAGAGTTTCTGTCTTCACCTGCACTTTTGTTATAGGATATTTTATTCTAAATTTAGGATTTTGTAATACTTTATTTTGTGCTATTTTAACTGCTGGTGATACATCAACCTTTTTCACAAGCAATGTTGCATCTGTAATTACAACTTTTCCATCAGCATCTGCGTCACCCATTAGACAAAATGTAGGTTTAGCTGGAATTAGTTTAATACGCAATTGTACACCATTCAGTAAAAATTTCTCCTGATTGAAAATATCAGCATGAATATAACCCAATAATTCAAATGACTGACTTAAAGCAGTGAGAAGAAAACGTTGTTTAAATCCTACATTAGCATCGGCCACACTGTCCATATGCCCTGCAGTATCTTTAAACCACATTGATGTTTGAAGATGCGTTGTTTTAGCTTCAGTATTATAATTTAGTAGTTTTTCAATATACGATCGATATGGATATGTATGTGAAGAGTAGGAAATAATTTGATTATTTAAATATAATTGCACTTCACTGAACATTGCATTGAGAAAATCATTTACAGGGCCGATTTTCTTATCGGCAGAAGTTAAATTAGAACCATCTGATTTAGTAATTTTACCTTTAACATATAACATTGTGTGCGGTAAGTCAATATAGTCATCCCCATGACCGGGGACTACAAATTCTATTGGTGCATTATCAGCTATTGAAGCCACAGGTTTATATGGAACTATTTTATTACCTATAATACTGGTTTGAGTGGGTAAACCAGCAAATAAATCTAATTCTGATTTCATGCACTCACACTGCATTTTTCTCTTACTATTAATATTCACACATGGTAAAATTTATAATACCATATTACGTCTACGAAAATGTAATTTTACACATACACTGCCATATTGCAAAGGAAGTGGATTACCTGTACTATCTCTTAAATCAATAATAATTTGATCAAATTGTTTACGTTGCACAGTGACATAATGAGGATTATCAAAAATATGTACATTATTAATACCATGCTCTGTAATATTTGTATTTATAATACGTAACAACGGAGCTACGGTGTCACCCACCATTTGTGGTTCTACAATATCACTGTAAATATACATAAGTGTAGGTAGCGCTTTTTGTAAATCAGGTGGATAACGAGCATGAAGAACAAGTGCAATATCTTCTTGTTGAATATGATCAAAGCCTAGTATTCTGGCTAGTTCAGGAGATAGGCGTACTTCTATATGCTTCTCTTGATCTTTTATTACTCTATTAACCTCAATTCGTTTCACTGATGCTTTGACTTTTAATTGTAAATTTAATATATCACTTTTATGATTAATTTGAGTTAGAATATCATCAACATGATAATAGTGGCCTGGTAAGATTTGAGTTATTTTCCAGTTTTTGTATTCATGAGACGATAATAAATATTATTTGTATATTTGGAAACATTCTGAAATGAACTTGTATAATGCACTTCAACAACAGCTGTCTCCCACACTCCCTTCTCCGGTACAATAGGTTGATATAATTTAGTAGTATAACAAGCAAGAGTATTTTGAGGAAAATATTCCATAGAACTATTGCTAGGAAGTGTGAGATAAAAACTATCACTTTGCTCCATAATTAATCAATCAAAAATATCTTTGGATCTTTTTATCCGTTTCACACCAGCTCCACTAAAATGAACTTTCTTTCTTTTTCTTCTTCTTCCAGATCCTTCCAACACTTGATTTAATTTATTTTGAGCTTTATTTTTTAAATTTGTTTTAGCTTCTTGCCATCGATCATGCAAAGACTCTTCAATAGGTCTATTATTATCTAGTACATCTCCTGCTACATTAATTCCTGTACGTATCAATTCTTTACCAACAGTTTTTGCACCTTGTTTTAATAAAGGAAATACAGTACGAAATAAACCTCCTAGAAAACTACCAATGCCATAACCTTCTTGATATGCTGTACCTCTATACACGTTATAATTACCTCCTGCTTGATATATGTAATAATTGAGGTAGGGCTCATTCATCTTTCTTTCTATATACTTAAAAATATCAATAGATTACAATAGAATATTATTATTATTATTGTTTATAAGTACACCATTTGCGTTTACGGGGTTGAGGACCATCCTCTTCGTCTTCTTCGTCTTCTTCGTCTTCTGTTAGTTTTCTAATATAATCTATTCGTTGAGGATTACCAATGTACTCTAAAGGTATATTGGCTTTTGCTAATAATGTAGCAAAATGTTTCCAGCCGGCAACTGAAATATTTTTCTTACGACATCTAACAAAATCGGATATCAAATCCACTATATTTGCACCTCTAATTAATTTATTATTAATATTCACATTTCCATTATCGTCCCATTGAATATTTGGATTTTGTTTCAATTTACGTAATAAAGGTCTCGCTTTACGTTTACAAATTTCAGGGAGAGTAGATATTATTTCATCATCCTCCTCATCATCCTCATCCTCTTCTTCCTCCGTAGTAGTAGTGGTAGTTGCTGTTGTTGTAACTGCTGCCGGTTTTTGAATTATATTTAAATATTTTTGTAAGACTTCTCTATATTTTGTCCATTTTTCTTCTGCATTTAAACTTTTATTATTTAAAATTTCTTTCATTTCATCATCAAGATTAGATATCGTTTGATAATGATGTAATTTTTCTGGTGCGATTAAAATAAGTTTTTGTGCGTTTTGCATAATTATTTAATTAAACTAGATAGTATACCTCCAATAATAGGTGCAAGCAAAGCAGTAAGAAAACCACCTTTTTGTATAATTATTCGTTTTTTCTTTTGTTTTAATGACGGACCTTTTTTCACCAAATATCTCAGTTCCTTTTTATATTTTTTTAGCTTATTTATCTCTGTTTTATTTAATGGAACATTTCCCTGTAATACGTTATAGGAACATTCACAAATAGAGCGAATTAAATCAGGATCTGCATTTTGTAAAATTGCCTTACGTGCTTTCGGTTTTGACTTTGCTAAGTTTTAACATATGTGCATTTTCCTTACTAATCATTTTTTACGGCTATTAAAGCACAAATAGTTGTTAGAATATAAACCATATTACAATTATTATTTTTTACAGGTACATAAACATAATTAAAAGAATCTGTTGGAAAGATATTTGTTCGAACTCGCTGCTCATCAGGAGTATTTTGTTTTAAATCAAAGAGTAAATAACCATGTGCAATTCGAGTTGCATCTTGATATGCTTCTTGAATAAATTTTGTATTACCTGGATACAATTGTCGTGCGAGATAATTAATTTGAGCTTGGTCTCTAGGATTTTTAAAACAAACAATATAATGACAATTTAACGAAATATCCCGCATTCCTTTTTGTTGATGGAAAATATTCTGTGTGATAAATATTACACTTATATTTCTATGATGGCTACCCTTAGTAAATATATCTCCAATCCGATGGTCACACTCACGCATTAAATCATCTATAATGACAAGATGTGGACCCTCATGTGCTTGAAATTCATTATTTTGAGGTAAACCTTCTTTAAACGTACAGTTTGAAAGAGTATCATACAACGGTTGCCATTCACCATAACACCATACAATATTTTTAAATAACTTGCTATAATGGTCAAGAAATGTTTTAACAAAATATGATTTTCCACAACCTGTAGGACCTGCTACCATACATGTAAAAGGAATTTTCCATTCCATCTCTATTGCTAGAATTTAAAATATTTGTGACGATATGCTTCACCTATAAATTCTTGACTTCTCTTTTTTTACAATATAGTATGTTTTAAATCGATCCAAGAATTTTCACTTTTTGGCAGACCTAACCATTTCACATAGGCCTTATTATTTTTCTTTCGCAACACTTTTTCAATTAAATATGTGTTTGGAAATTTCGTTAATTGTAATTCATGTCCGTAAAATCTTCCTTCAATAGGTTTATTATTTGAGTCTACTAAGTGATATGTCGGAGGATTAGTGAAGAAAACTTTAGCAATTCGAAAAATTTCTGTACTCCAATTGCGTGTAAAACCTCTATCAAAACCAGGACGCTTAAGTTTACTAATTCTTACATATTCACCTATCTTAAATTTACTTTTTCTTTTTATCATAGAAAAATTTTTGCAATAGATGTTTGTCAATAGATGTTTTTCATTTTCTTTTTTAATAGCGTCGATAGGTTTCATTTTAATAGTGGAATGAATAGTATTATTATATTTATGTAGTAATTCCGGCAGAATGCCAATCCATTTATAATTTCCCTGCAGTGTAATTTTTTCCACATTAAATTACGTAATGATCTATTAAATCTTTCAATAATACTTGCTTTCACATCACTGTACGTGGAATAATGTTTAATGTTATTTTGGTTCATCGCCTTCTGAAACTCTGAGTTAAAAATTCTCGACCCCTGTCAGTTTGTAAAAATTTAGGGCTTTTGTTTGCTTTTCTCAGTACTGTTATAAATGCTTGTGTAATTTCTTTCCCAGTTTTATTTTTCACAGGAATAGCCCAAGCATATTTAGAGAATGTATCTATCACAGTTAATAAATATTTGCAATTTCGATTAATTTTTGCTAGACCTTTCAATTTTCCACTATTCATTTCAACTAAATCAGCTTGCCATAAATCATGAATCCCTTTCGTTATAACGGGTATTCGAGGATAGTTTCGTCTTGCACTTTTATGTAATTCTGCAACTATTTGTTCTCGAACTGATTGTGACATATTTTTTTAATACTAATATATCCAAAAAATTATATCGTATTTACAATATACAAATCGTACATTTTACATCTTTATTATTATAATACCCCCAAGGAACAGTGTGTATATTACAATTTAAAATTTTTCTTTTGTCATCATACGGATCTAATGCTAATTTTCTTACCTGATTTGTTGTTAAATTATGGTATTTACTTTTAATTTCAAATTGTGTTTTATAGATCGTTTCGTTTTTAAATATACATGATTTATAATCGTTAAACGTAATTTCTTCTTTAACTATATTTTTCTTGATCCCTTTACATTTTTCAATTCTTTATTTTCACCAGTTTTTATAGCATAATTTTTTGCTCGTAACCCAACATATTCAATCATAGGAACTCCACCTAATTCGTCTTTCATTTTACCCAAAACGTGTTTATTTTGTGTGCTATATAAAGAATTATTTTCAGGATAATTTGAGGTGTCAAAATACTCATTCATATCTTTTATATCGTTAAAAATATTGTTAGTTTTAATTTGGTAAATGAAAGAGTCAGTATCCATATATGCAATTCTAATTTTATCTCCATATCGCGGTTTCATTATATTATAATGGAAGTTATATATAGCTAATTTTGATAATTCTAAAACTATCGCTCCTACGTAAATTGGTTTATTAAGGGTTACCGATTTTTTTACCATATGAAACAATGCCAAATTATCAGCCAATTTTACCCAATTTTCAAACTGATTTTGCGCTACTAATTTGTTACACTTTTTTCATTGTTAATTAATTTTATATCAATTCGTTTTCGTACATTCTCCATAGTCTTTCCGTATACAGAATTATTTAATAACTTATAGAAATCTTTTTCAAATTCAATTGTAGCATGTGCACGGCGTTGAGTATTTTCTTGAATATAAGATGAAAGCCATTTAGATTGACGAAACCATCATATTTTATGTACTTTTACCAATATTAAACCTTGTTTTAGATAAAATTGTAATACTCTATAATGCAAGATATAATTCGATTTCGATTTAAGTGTCAATAGTAATCTTGAATATTTACCATTCGGTGGAACTTCATTAGTTGGAGCACACGGAAAATCAGAATGGTATTCGTGTAAATAATTTGGATACTCTAAGTCCACTTCTAGAAAAAATCCCCATTCACTATCCGTGGACCAATTGATAATTTTATGTTTGTCTTGCCAATTGTCAATTTTATCCTCCCACCGAAAACCACCATATGGTAAATAGTCAATCATTGATAGTCCGTACAGATTGTTCATGTCAATATACAGTAAATAAGATTTTTCTTTTTCCGCATCAAAATCATGTACGTAAGGATTATTAGCTTTGGCATATCTTAACACAGCTTGAGTAATACCTCCGCGAATCGATTTTTCTACAAACATATACATATTGGTATCTGATAAAAGTTCAAGTTCAATTTTTGTTCTATATAACATGGCTTGCCATGCCAACCCAGGTGCAGTAAAACAATTAATCGGATCAATACAAAAAGCATTTAAACATGACTTTCTAAAATTCTCCAACACATCTGCTGAGAGAAGTACATCACATTTTAAATATAGATCGTGGTAGTCCCCTAAATTTTCACATTTAAACACACGCCAAATCAGTTTTGCATATTGATAATCAGTCTCGGAAATTTGTGTTCCATTCAATTTGCTACTAAACGCCTCTCTTCCAGGAAATTCAGTTTGTTTAAATGTATCTAAATTTGTTATGTATTCATAAAAATAAATTCCCTTACGGAGAATTAAAGGAAACTTTTCATCAGAAAATATTGCTTTGTATAGACAAATTGCTCAGGTTTTAATTTTGACACCAAATTTTCCAGACTATACGGTAGGAATTTAAATAAGTCTACAAAACGTAACTCGATAGGTCTACCATTAAAATTAAAGTGCTTAGAGAATGTTATGTATTTCTCAGTGCTTTCAGCAATTACAAAAATATTTCCAGGGGTGCAACCTAATTCTTTCACAAATAAATGTGCATCATACCCAGACAAATTATGGAAGAAGATAGGGATAAAATTACTTTGACGCTTAATTTGTAAATTACACTTGTTGCACACCGTGGCAATAAATTGACCAGTTAAATGGTTATGATGTTTCACTTTTCTATTGTTACTCGTATATTTACTATCACAAACTGAGCATTCAGTGGATAGGTTAAACTCCTGTAACTGAGAACTATTTAATGGCATTAATGGTTTTTCTTGATCTAATATGTTTATGATTTTTCTTAATTCATTCTCCATAGCAGACATAAACTTCATCGATACATTTTCTCCCCGATAAATAACTAAATCTGATTTCATATAGTTGTTACTCCAACATACAATATAACCAAAACTGCATGGTATATGTTGGTGAATTTGTATTGTATGAGATCCACTTTGTTTATTTATAGGTTTTAATAAACTTTCCATATCTGCAATTATTATCACATCATTCTGTAATAACAATTTCAATTTTCGAAATTTTAAAACTTCTCCTTGTTTCGGCATGTTAATTTTGGTTGGAGTGTGTTCTTTACATAATTTGTCATGTTCATCTAATTTTGATTTGTTATAAAAATATATTAAACATCGTCTACAAATAAATGTTTGATGAGTACCTAACTGATGTCTGACTAAACCATTTAAATTTGTAATTAAACAATAATGATAGTTTAAATATAATAAATCAATATGTTTAAATACACCTGTATTTTCGCTTATACGTAACGGAAAAATAGTTTCATTATCATAATTAATGCCATATATATTAATAGAAATTTGTTCCTTAGTAAATACAGAATTATACATATGTTCAAATTTGCTTATGTGTGCTATTTCGACTGGAAATTTTTCAAATAACGGTAATAAAGTATTAATATATTGTATGTAATTATTCACACGATGTGGATGTTCTTTTGCGGGATGCAACGCAGCTAGAATACTATACATAAAACTTCTATTATCGTTATTATGAATATTTAAAACACATTTTGTGAATAAAATCCATTGAGGCAATTTTATATGACTCTTCAATAACGCATTGAGATTTTTTATTAAACAATAATGACTGTTGCAATTTTCTTCACAATACAGTAAATCTATACGTTTATCTACACATGTGTTTTCGCTTATACGTAACGGAAAAATAGTTTCATGATCATAATCAATGCCATATATATTAACGGAAATTTTTCCTTAGGAAATACAGAATTATACATATGTTCAAATTTGCTTATGTGTTCTACTTCGACGGGAAATTTTATATTGTTTTTTTTTTCAAATAATGGTAATAAAGTATTAATATATTTTATGTAATTATTCACACGATGTGGATGTTCTTTTGCGGGATGCAACGCAGCTAGAATGCAGTACATAAAACATCTATTATCGTTATTTTGAATATTTAAAACACAATACTTTTTGGATAAAATCCATAGAGGTAATTTTATAAAAGAAGAAGCGGAAAGAGGATCATATTTACTGATTTTAATTTCTAAGTGATGGTTTGGTTCAGAACATAAAGACCACCCTGATTTCTTAATTGCTCTATTTTCTTGTTCAACTAAAATTTTATTAAATAGTTTTTCTATTATAGAATTCACATCTGTACTCGGTAAAATAATTTCGTTACCACTATTTACAAAGAATCGACATGTTTCTAAATCTACTGGTTTTACAAAAGTTGTAGCCAACGAAAAATTTACTTTAAATGCTGAATTATCTTGTTCCTGTTTTAATATATCTAAACAGTCTTTTCTTTTATTCTTTAAAACCATCCACTATCCTCATTTAAATCAGTATCACATTTTAAAATAAAATTTTTAAAATTATTATTAAATAGAGTATCAGAATTGATAATATTTGATTTAACCTTTTTTGTTGCCATTTTTTAAAAAACTAACTCTTCAAAGTTACTATAATAATTTTGAAGTGAGTTTTTATAATATAATATTAATATTATTATTATAAAATGCCTTACTTACAAAAGAAAACAAAACCACACTATTAATAAACCACACTAATAATATAAACGCGCACACACACACAAAAAAAAATATCTGAACTTTACGCTTCACGCGGTAAACATGAAGTGATTACAAAAAAACATGTCGGTCAGTCTTTTATACCTGTCTGACAGCATTACGTCATATTGCGCAATAGTATGAGTCATCCTCGGGAATTCCCCTCTTTTTTTTATACCTTTGTGATTGATTACATTACGTTCAGGGATTCCTATCGTTGAATGACAAGTTATTGTCTGTTAAAGAGAAAACTAGGTCAATGTTTTTTAAAATCCGGATAAATGACGTAATGAGAATTATCTACATATGGCGGACGTTATTATGTAACTGATAACAAAACACGGAAGTTTCGCATTCTTTAAATAATCATCTCTGCTATGTTCAAATATAGGTTAAAACAAGTTCACTCCTTAAAAGAATCTTTGCTATAGAGTTCGATTGTATTATCTGTTATGTTCAAATAAGGGTTGAAAAATGAGCCATACTCTTCTACTAGTTCTGCTATGTTACATAGTCTTATGCTAAGGGGTTGAAAACGAGCACACCCTTGCTATGTTTCGTAATTAAAATAGGGTTTGGAAAAGGGAATGAATCTTATGTATTCTCCGCTCTGCTGTGTGTTCACCACCCCTATTCTCTGTTATGTTCGTTATGTTCAAATAGGGGTTGGAGTAGTTTTATGTATTCTCTGCTAAGTTCAAATAGGGGTTGAAAAACGAATACACCCCTATTCTCTGCTATGTTAAAATAAGGGTTGGAAAACGAGTTCACCCTTAAACAGTGCTCATAAAAGGGAACGAGTTCACCCTGCTATGTTACGTATTCTTATGTCATTTCTGTTATGTTAAAATAGGGGTTGAAAAATAGGTCAACTGCTATGTTACATTAAAACGAGTACACCCCTAAAATATGCTCGTAAAAGGTAACGAAGTTCAAATAGGGTGGAATCCAAAACGATTACACCTCTATTCTCTGCTATGTTCATAATGTTCAAATAGGGGTGGAATACACCCTCGTAGTCTTATATAATTTCTGCTATGTAAAAATAAGGGTTGAAAAATATGCCATGCTCTCTTATTAGCTGTGCTATCTGCTATGTTAAAATAAGGGTTGGAAAACGAGTTCACCCTTGAAATGTTACGTAGTCTTATGTATTATCTGATCTTCTGTATGTTCGTAATTTCTGCTATGTGTTCGTAAGGGTTGGAGAATGAATACACCCCTTAAAATGGAGGTTGTAGTTTTACGTGCTCTTCTATCTGTTCGTAATTAACATAGGGGTTGGAAAATATGCTCATAACAGAGAACGAATACACCCCTTCTATGTTTCATATTCTTATCTGTTATCTGTTCTGCTATGTGTTATCTTCTCTTCTGTGTTCATAATCAGTGTAATATCTGCTATGTTAAAATAGGAGTTGGAAAAGGGAACGAGTTCACCCCTTAAAATGTGCTCATAAAAGAGAACGAGTTCACATGTGCTCGTAAAAGAGAACGAATACACCCCCTTAAAAGTGATCATAAAAGGGAATAAATTCACCCCTAAAATGGAGGCCGTAGAAGACCGTGGGCTCACGGTGCACGGTGGTCATTTTCCCAGTGGCTTGTGAGTTGTTAAACGCTGTTCCAGGTCTGGCCCAGATCGATCCATTTTCTACTACTGACGAAATCATGAAACATGGTTATGTGGCTTCAAAAAACATGTATAGCCTGCTGAACATTTGGACACAGTGTGTAGTTTTCTGAAATATATTTGAAAAATACTTTTTTCTAAATACCTTCATTTTTAATAGATTCTAAGGTACCTGAAGTCAGATTTTTCGGTGGGTCTAACCAATTTTAGGTCTAATCTCATAAATACTAATTGTAATGCCGTTTTAAGGTTCAGTCAGATTAGAATACTAAATTTATTCTCAATATATTTTTTTCTAGATATGGTACGAGATCCTCAGCAGATACCCCAGTTTCTTGATTAGAGCGATATTGAAGGTGGAAACAGCGATGAAGATCATATCTCGATTGATCAGAGTTCTGACATACCAAGGAGCAACTACATGGCCAAATCGAACTCGAAAAAAGTTTGGGTATAGGAGGAACGGTTGTAAAAGAACTTGCTAAATCGCTTAGCAAAGGTACTAAGATATATTTTGATAGATATTTCACGAGTATTTATCTTCTAGCGGTAGCACAAGATGGCGACTTACAGCAGAAGAGAAGATTTATCCGGTAGATGTAATGATGACAAATCTCAACACAGCGTAACAGTTGGACTAGACAATGGGATAGGCGTGTGTTTAAGTGGTCAGAAAAATAACTCGAGTAACGTAGGTAACTCTATTCTTATCAATAGCCAAAAAACTGCTAAAAGTACAGTGAGTGAAGTTCAAACAAATGGCGATCAGGAAAACGCTCAAATCACAGAAATCTTTCCTCAAGAAATAACGAAGATTTACGAAGAAATTGCAACCCTTCGTACAATCATTGAAATGCTAAATGAGGAAGTGTCATATCTTAAAATGAACCAGTGTAGTGATAGAAGGTGTGTGGAATCGCAGTCTGGTAGTGCAAAATCAAAACAGCTGGAAGTGAAGTGGTGAAGGAACACAAAACCAAAATTGAACACAACAAAACCACAACAAATTCGAATCATTATAATGATACAAATAGAGAACAACCAAATAGTGCTAAATATTCTGATTCCCGAAGATTAAACTACACTAGAAATGTGCCTAGACAATCAATTAAAAATCAAGTACAAGGAACATCCGACACCAGCAGGGTATCAACAAGTGCAAGTTGTAGGACACAATGGAAGACAGTACAATCAAAGGGTAGAGAAGTGCAAAGTATTTCCAATACGGTAGATGAAACCAAAAATAAAATACGTCTCAGCAATAGGTTTGATGTTCTAGAACAATTCAATAGCTATAGAGGTGAAAAGGAAAATGCTGCGGAAAGCGTGAAAAATGGAAAAAATGAAAAGACGGTAACAATAAAATAGAGGAAAGTCAAAAACGACAAAGTAGTTTTCAGGGAAAGAGAAGGGGTAACATATATATTGTAGGCGATAGCCATGCAAGGAGTATAGCCAGAATTATTCAAGAACAGGAGGTGAACATGCAGGCTAGTGGTTTCGTTAAACCAGGTGCAGGTTTAGGTGAGGTAGTTAGCTGTTTGGCACAAAAATGTGAACAAATGTCAAAGTGTGATACGGTAGTAACAACTGGGGCATCAAATGATGTGGCAAAAAACGAAGCTGACAACGTGGTTAGGAATTTGAAAAACATCTTGCCTAATCTCACACAAACAAATGTAATTGTATCTACTCTGCCTCATCGGCATGACTTAATCGGTACATCAATTGTAAACAAGGAAGTTGAAACAGCAAATGCAAAAATCATTAAATTGTGCAGAAGGTTCAAAAATGTAAAGGTACTAGACATAAGTATGTATCCTAGACAATACCATACCGTACATGGTCTGCATCTAAACGGTAAGGGGAAACAATGCATGGCTGATAAAATATGTGTATTAGTGGAGCAATCGGAAACCTATAATGACACTGGTGTTATAGCTTTACCATTTAGCAACAGTCTCAAAAGTAAGACCACCGTTGCTGTCAGCTCTGATGTAAACAGTACTAATGCGTATAAAGAAAGGGAATTAGACAGGATCTGCCTCGTTCAAAAAATACACGCAGATACTGAAAGTACTGTGGAAAATCTTGAAAAAGCAGGTAATGTAAGTGTGCCTAGTCCAACTCAGCGAAAATCAAATAGAATAAGAAAGGTTCCTACAAAGTATGATGATAATAGTTTTTTAATGCAAGTCCCAATAATAATTCCAAGCACTTAGCCAATAGAGGCAACAGTGACGACAATGTAATAAATGCATATTACCAGAACGTGCAAGGTATAGCTAGCACGGAGCAAGGTAAACCTCAACATAATGCTATACAAGGGTGCACGAAAAACAATACAAAATTGTTTACAGAGTCATATAATGGCATAGCAAAAGAAATTGAGCAAATAGATAATAATGAAGTTGGTCGAATTAAACAATCTAACTTAACTAGACTTCTTAATGTTAGAAACATAAATGATATAATTTTAGCACAAAGTAACTCTGGTCTGTTTTCAAATATTTCATTTTCATTTTCATTTTATTTATCCTCCATTCTTTACAAACTTGGAAATAATTTTCCGATAGTACATGGGATTCGTCATGGTTAATTGATGCAGTACATATATATTAGACACATTTGTTAAACATAATTCATACTTTTATACATTACAGTAATTTGAAATATCATTATACAAATACTACAGCATACCTTATACATAAATGAACCTATCTTGTTACTTTGCTACTACTATTTACATTGTGACTATTTAATTGATTATATTCATCTATTGTATAGAAGCAATGTGACAATAGGTATTATTTTAATTTTCTTTTGAATGTAACATTGACTTGATTATCTTTAGTTTGTTTGGTAACTTATTGTATA
The DNA here is from genome assembly GCF_964235325.1 of Thermobia domestica. Lineage (NCBI taxonomy): Eukaryota > Metazoa > Arthropoda > Insecta > Zygentoma > Lepismatidae > Thermobia > Thermobia domestica. The sequence goes on along the minus strand of NC_137470.1, from coordinate 57,266,389 downwards.
GCATAATACCAGCATATTTTACTCCCTTTTCGTACATTGCTGTTCTATGGTTTGGTGGGTGAAAATTAGTCTTATTTCTTGTGTTGTATCCATGCATGTCACCGTTTGTTATGTACTCATTTATGTTGGATCTTACAAATTCTATTAAGCAATATATATACAAACATGGTAAAGGTAGTATAGCTAGTTCTTTAAAATATTTCCTACAGGACTCTCGGGGTCCTACACCAGCTAGGATTCGTACAACTCTTTTTTGAAGAACAAAAATATCTCTACTTTTTACAGTATTTCCCCAAAATATTAATCCATATCTTAATATAGATTCAAATGAGCAGTAATATAATATTTTTGCTGTATTTCGGTTTATAGTATTTTTGATGGTTTGTACGGCAAAACACATTTTTCTTAACCTATTCGCAATTTTTTCTATATGATAATCCCATTTTAAATCTGCTGATATATGTACACCTAAAAATTTTACAAAACTAACTTGTTTTATTTCGTTTTCTCCTATTTTTATACTTCCTTTATCTAGATTGTTGTTTGTTAATTTAAAACTTATTGACAAGGTTTTTTCTGAATTTACTATTAACTTATTATGATGTGTTATAAATTCTGACTTTGAAAATATCTTGCTGTTCCACATTAACGTACAATCATTAAGAAACAAATTAATTGAAATTGAAATTTTTCTTGACTCATTACCGTGCCATATTCTTTGCGTTAATGAACACTGGCTTGGAAATGAAGAAATACTTCTATACCTACCTAAAAATTATCATGGCAGCAAGCTATTATAGAAGTAGAATTACCCATGGCGGAGTAGCAATTTATTTAAGAGATGGCTTCACCAATGACTATATTGTTATTAACGTAGATAATTTCTGCTATGAGGGGGAATTTGAAATAGTTGCAATTTTATTTCCTAACGCGAAAACAATTGTGGTATCAATTTATCGAACACCAGATACGGATGTCAATGTCTTTCTTGCACGCTGGGAAGACCTTACTAACTACTTAAGTAAGCATGATAAATATAACATATTATATCTGGGGGATGTAAATATCAATGTTTTAGTTGATACTAGTACCAAGAATTATTCTTCTGATATACTTAGATCATATAACTTTTATTTTCTAAATGAACAGCCAACAAGAAAGGAAGCTTGTTTAGATAACATTATTACAAATGTATATAGAAATGATTTATCGTGTGGTGTAGTACAGTGCTCATTGTCAGATCACGATGGCCTTTGTCAAACACAATAATACTAGGGTGGTGACCAAGAGTTTTCGAGTACTTAGTTTAGATAATATCTGTAGTTTAAGACATAAATTAAAAGAAATTGACTGGCAGCAAATATTCTTCAGATGTAAAAATGTAGTAGAAGCGTGTGAATTTTTATGTATAATTTAACACGATGCCTAAACGAATGTTGTCCAAGAAAATTTAAACGCTATAACTTATCTACAAACAAATTACAGCAAAATGTTAGTAACTGGTACACTCCGCAACTAGCAGAGCTTCGTAAGGTTGTCATTGCTTGGTACAATAGGGCTAAATCGGGCTGTCCTGTGGGAAAAGAAAAACACATCAGAGCTAAAAGACACTACAGAAAGGAAATAAGTGCGGCAAAAATTAAGGCAAACGACAATTTTATTGTAAACCATACAAATAAATGTAAAGCAGGGTGGACAATTATAAACAGGGAAATAGGGATAAGAAAAGAAAATGATTCAATATCAATATCCCCTGTCACTTTTAATGAATTGTTTGTAAGTAGTGCTAAGTATGTAAATGGTAATACAAGCAATATTTCTAAGTCCGCAGAAAACGGTGTTATAGACTTTAAAAGTATTCTAAGTTCATGTAGAAATGATACTAGTAACTTGACATTTAAATGGACAAACGTAACACCTGAAGCAATTTTGTCAGTGGTTCGTAAGTTTAAGACATCTGGTAGCGAGGATTATTATGGGTTTACTAATAGTACGATTAAAAACATTATAGACGTAATAGTGGAACCCCTTACACACTTAATTAATTGGATACTAGTAGAAGGAGTGTTTCCAGATTGTCTTAAGATTGCGGTTACTATTCCCATACATAAAAAGGGGACAAAAACTGTCCCAGCAACTATAGACCAATATCTCTCGAACCAATTGTATCAAAAATTATTGAACATTACATGAAAGAACAACTAACTCTGTGCTTTGAAATTAACAATCTCATTAACTGTGCACAATATGGGTTTCGGAAAGGTATGTCCACAATTAAAGCTGTTAAAAAAGTTGTATTTGAGATAATTGATGCCTTTGAAAACAGTTCATTCGCTTGCGCAACATTATTAGATTTAAGTAAGGCTTTTGATACTGTTTCACATGAAATATTGATTCAGAAATTACAGTATTATGGGATCAGAGGAACTGAGCTCCTATTGATCAGGTCTTATCTTGAAAGTAGAAAACAAGTTGTGTGTGTACAAAATAAACAATCAAACGTACTTGATATATTAACAGGAGTGCCACAGCGAAGTGTCATTGGACCTTTTCTATTTCTGGTATATATTAACGATTTACCTGACTACGTATTAGAAACCACTGTTATGTATGCCGATGACACTACATTTATAACGAAAGATAATAATATCAACGCAATACACACGAAAAATAATAAAGCAATAGATAAATCTACTGTTTGGCTGTTCCACAATAAATTACATTTGAATCATAATAAAACAAAGAAGTTATACTTTCATCTCAGCAGCTCCACAACTGATACAAAAGAATGCTCCTCAGTTAATCTATTAGGGATACACTTAGATACGAAATTAAACTGGAATGTGCATACTATGCAACTTTGTAAAAAATTATCAAGGGCAGTATATGTGTTACGTAAATTAAAAAATATCTGTAAGTAAAAGTCTATTAATCACTGCATATTATGCTTTCTTTCACTCTCATCTTTCGTATGGCATACTATTATGGGGTAATTCCAGTATTTAAGTGGCAAAAAAGAGCGATAAGAACGATAACAGGAATTCCAGAGAGAGAATCTTGCAGACATTTTTTCAAAGATTTTGGAATAATGACCATCCCATCCTTGTACATATTATCGTGCCTTATGTATATCAAAGAAAACTGTACAAATTATGTTACTCGAAGTAGTGTTCACTCACACAATACAAGGCGCAAAAATGAAATAAATATTCCCCATGTGCGGCTGTGCAAAACTCAAAATAGTTATAAATATATAGGGATGAAATTGTATAATCTGTTGCCACTTAGAGTGAGAGAAATGGAGATTAAAAATTTTAAATGTTTTTGTAAAAAGTGGCTCTTAGGAAAGTGTATATATAGTATTTCAGAATTTCAGGAAGAGATTTCAGGATTAGAATAGAAAAGTAGTACTAGGTAAAATATAAAATATTGTATTGATTAATTAAAATTGTAAATATTACATGTACGCAAACTTAAATTTTGACGTTGTCTATTACAACATCATGTTGTTTAACGAGAATAAATTATTCTTATTCTTATTCTTGATTGCTTGCGTGACAACAGTATATTAGGTACTGAAACATGTATGAGTGCGAATCTGTCTATTCTTTCATAACTGCAAACTGATGCAAGTTTGAATAAAACAGGGCGAGGTTTCTTCGATGAACTTGTGAGAGAAGATGAAGTCATTGCAGTTACTAAATGGATGGATAACTGACCCGTTATTCTGGCTTCAACATGCCATGGGTCTGAACCACTTGCGTATACGAAGGAGTACATTCAAGTACAACGCCCATATGCTGTGAATAAATACAATATCAATATGATTGGAGTGGACCTAAATAACTGGCTTGTTGCTTTGTATAGAATAAATACCAGAACAAGAAATGACGAGTAAAGTTTTCTTTCCCTTCATAGATTTAGCATTAGCAAACGCTTGGCTGTCATACGTGGAAGAGAAAAAGCGTTTTGGGGTTTCGAAGAAAGCAATCGTCGACTTTTTGGAATTCAGGTGTTATGTGGCAGAGTGTTTGCTCTGTGTTTAGCAAAGGAAAGAGCGTAACGAAATTGGACGTGATAACACAGCACAACTAGAACAACCAGAACAAAAGAGACAACACTCAACTTGATTACCTGCCCTTGATGTTAGGATTAGTGGTGCAGAACATCTTCCTGTTGTTGCTGCAGGACGAAAAACCTTTCAACGTTGCAGGAAACCAGGGTGTTCCAAATTAAGCTGAGTTAAGTGCAGAAAATGTGATGTATTCCTCTGTGTGCAAGAACGATTTTTTTTTAATTTCACGAAAAATAAATTAGTAAAGTGTTACCTTGTTATTGGTTAATATACAGTATGTAATAGATAAAAAAAAATTATATACGAAAATACAGAAGTAATGTAAATCTTACATGAGGAACGCATTATACTACTCACTATATTTACAAGAAAATATACACTTCCAGAATTTTACTCAAAGAACAAAAATCAGTCAAGTAACAAAATAAATATTTTTGTAACTGTACGTACTAGAAAATTTGGGTAAAATGTACATTCATAGAATACTACTTAAATAAAAGTGATTAGTGGAAAGAAAAAGTATATTTGTCAACACGATACCCCATTCTCTTATGACATACGTGTGTATATTATGTTCAAATGTTCAGCAGACTGAACATGATGTCACAGGTCCTCACGACCCCGAGGTCTGAAACCTAAAGCATTTTTCTTTTTTTGTTAGAAAGACTATAAATGATTGTCTCAACACAACCTTTCTAGTTTAGTTTATCAAACATTAGCTCGGGACTAAGGAGGTTAAATTACCACTTTTTGATCAAAAAGGAAGTGTCCATTTTTCAGGAAAAAAAAACTGTTTCTTACCAACAGCCTCAAAATTTCCGGAAATTTTAAACACTAGTGTGGAAGTAAATACCAATAAATCATTAGATCCGTGTAAGACGCTGGAACTCTGAAACAATTATGAAGTAATAATAGAATGCCCATCAAAAAGCCCCGAGTCATATTCCCATGATCTTTGAGCATATTCAGAGCGTACGTGCCTTTGGCGTGGGAGACCCGGGTTCGATTCCCGGCGGGAGCTCATGTGGTTCGGATTCCACGTTAATCAATAGGTCTACGTCTCATATAGCCTCACTGCTGAACGGGACATTAAACTAAACACTAACTTAACTTTGAGCATATTCTGATCGAGGTTAGTTTCTCCAAATGTTATACTATTTTAACAATTATTTAGATTCTCACATCAATTTTGGCCAGATCAAATTAAAAAAAAAGGAATGGAGTTTTGTAAACTGAGCTCCTTCTGGAAAACCATACCAAAAAGTCCAGGGGGCAGGGGTGTAGCCAGCAGGTTTGTGTAGGGGGGGGGCGTCGTTTATGAGGGGGGGCCAGAAGCAATGTACAAAGCCAAAAAATGTATTGCTGCTAGTCTGTAAAACTAAAAACACTATTTTAGCTTCTTCTTCTTCTTCTTCTTCTTATTATTATTATTATTATTATTATCCATAAATTATATTCAAGATAGTTTTTATTATGCTTAATCCAGAACTACTGCCCGGGACCAAACGCTATACTTTTGTGCATAACTATAAAGGTAACCAAGAAAGTTCTGTTCCTTTTCGTGGAGGTCTGTGTTCGATTGGACCTCACATCGTGAGTTGAATGCGAGTGGAGATAAGGTGAAAGTCAGTTATTGTTGTAGGTATATCCAACATACTACCTGGTTGTGGCAATTCAGACACACCGTGAACTTGCATAAAGACAGAGGGAATATGGGACTTCCACAGAGCGTCATAGGAGCATGTATGCTGAACGAGTTCAAATGGAGGTCAAACACCACTTTAGCGGGACAGAAGATATGCCAGGCCTTTGGTGAGGGTGTCGTGATGACGCAGACATTGCAGCGATGGTTTAACAAGTTTAAGGACGATGACGAAACACCCGAAAACACCACGTGCCAGAAGACCAACGCATGTACAAAGAGGAACAGGGACTACAATTCAGTGTGTGGAGAAACCATTCGGCAGCACATCCATCAACTTGTGAAGCACTACAAGTTGGGTCGATGGGTCTCTCATATTTTGACTCCGTGTCAGGAGGCAACGCGGCAGTCGCCTGTGTTTATTTACTGTTTCGGAGCCATTTCTGGACAGGGCATTAACATGTGATATAAAGTGTGTCCTATACGAAGCTCCACGGCGTCGTCATCATTGGTTAGTGTCCCATGAACCGATTTCAAAACAACCGAAACCAGCACTGTACCAGAAGAAGGTCCTTCTGTGTGTTTGGTGCATCGTGCATCGGGAACTGCTACCAGCTGGTCAGAGTATCAATGCAACTGTGTAATGTCAGCAGTTGAGCTGTGCTCAACAAAAACTCAAAACTCTGGAGCCATCACTTCTGAATTGCAAATGTGTCCTCGTTTACGGGACAACGCTAAGCCCCACATGGCTAGCATGACTCAGGACACCATTTTTCGCCTTGGATGGGAAACAATATTGCAACTACTATATTCCCAGCGTATTGCACCGTCCGATTATCATCTGTTCCATTCTTTGGACAATCACATTAGAGGACGCCATTTCAAATCCCTAGTAAAAGTCCAAAATGCACCTCATACTTTCTTCGTTTCACGGCCCACCACGTTCTACCGCGATGGATTCCATGGCCTTCCAGAACGTTTTCAGAAGGTCGTCGATGCTGATGGGGACTATTTTTCATCTTCCAGGTTAGGTGACATATCGATGTTCGAAGGCGGTGGGTGAAAAAGCAACAACACGTTTCTTGGTTACCTTTATATTTAAATTTAAGACATTGTATACAGAACCTATCTACACAAGATTGATTTTCTTTGAAATTTCACTTAATTTCTTTACGGTTTCCTGACAAATATACTTATTTATTATTCGTGACTAAAAAAAAATAATTATTTTATTACACTGACCAGGAAACGGTCTTAAGTGTACACAACCGATTTGACTGAGGTCTGGATGTGTGTTACGGGAGACCAAGGTAAGAGACACGTAATTTGGCGTTTGGGCCCATATGCAGAAATTTCCGAAATACGGGGCCCCAAAGTGGCCCTACATGCCATAACTAGGAAGCGAATGACGTTACTGGTACAGAATGTTGGCTTAGGTTCGAATGTTATAATATATCCAAAAGTATGAGACTTGTGTTTGTTGTTAGGTCCCACAAAAAGAAATGTCGAATATACAGGGTCCGATATTGCTAGATTTTCAATAAGGCCATGAAGTTGGCATATGTGGTACAAATGCAATTCTCAACAGATGTTCAGCTGGCACGAGCCGTCGAGGGGGATCTGCTGACCACGAGGGTGTCAACGGAGCGAAAGAATGTTTGCGTTTTTCGCTTGTATTTCTAGCTGCATGGCCTTATTGAAAATCTAGCAATATCGGACCCTGTACATTCGACATTCCTTTTTGTGGGACCTAACAACAAACACAAGTCCCATACTTTTGGATATATTATAACATATTCCAACCCAAGCCAACATTCTGTACCAGTAACGTCATTTGCTTCCTAGTTATGAAATGTAAGGCCGCTTTGCGGCCCCGTATTTCGGAAATTTCTGCGTATGGGCCCAAACGCCAAAATGCGTGTCTCCTACTTTGGTCTCCCGTAACACATATCCCGACCCCAGCCAAATCGGTTGTTTACATTTAAGACCGTTTCCTCGTGAGTAGAAATAAAAGAGAGAGCGAATGAAACCCAAATTGAATAAAAACATTGTTTCTCACCAAATTTTCCATCCTCTATGTCTTTTAAAACACTTGTTAAATCATATAAAAATACACTGTACTTACAAATCAGTTTAGTACTTTGTTTTATGGCTGTATTTGTAGTACCTTGTAAAAACGTTTGTCTTCAAACTGTCAAATATAAATCGCAGTAAATTGTGTAATCTGCTGTCACAAAAAGTATCCTATTTTTCGATCGGTATAAGGAAGAGATACTATACTATTTTTCGATCGGTATGGAAAAACAATATTTCTCCATACTATTTTACCATAAATTATTAATTGTCAATAAACTTTGTTACTTTTAAATGAATGAAGCGATATAATTTTACTATGATGTTTTAAAAGCTGGTCATTTGGGGGGGCCAGGAAACCATTTGGGGGGGCCCGGCCCCGATGGGCCCCCCTTGGCTACACCCCTGCCAGGGGGTGTTGGATTGGGAAACCTATGAGAGTATTCTGTTTGTCACAGCGATAAATGAAACAGGAAATATCTAACCAGATGCATGCTGTAGTGGAAGGAAGTGGAACGATTCTCAATTCCTATGTCAAACGGAAACTACAGTTAGAAATTATTCTTCCAGCATTAACACGTAATTATCTTCCAACAGTTCCACTATTTTGGACTCATCTTATATTACAATCAATGAAATTAAGTAAAATCTTTAGTTCTACATCCCACGCTTATTCCTTGTTAGTTAAATGAGGCTGGCCATAAACGAAAGTGAATGCGTATGGAAGAATTGATGGACAGAATGGGAAATCGTAAAAGTCGAAGTGGTGTCGGGGAAGGAGTAAAAATTTCGCACTGGAATGTTTCAACATAGAGAGTTTACATATTTGAACATGTTAACAACTTACTGTTGCACTTACTATGTAACCAGTAATTCACCCATTTATCACATATGAATGAATGTAATTAATTTTGAAACTTCTGATAATAATGTCACTATATTCATCCCCCAGTAAATTGTCAGTGGGGGGAATTTTCTTCCAAAAATATTATGTGCAGGTTTAGTTCCCACTACGAGGATTTCGTACCCTATTGATGGGATAAAATATGGGGAAAAAGGAAATATCGAGAAAACTCAGACAAAAGATTGTCCACCACAAACTTACATGGACTGAGACTTAACCAAAAACCACTCAGAGTAGAGGTGGGCTTTCTACAATGAACCACTGTGTTTCCCTTATGTTTCAATCAAGTTTTTCCTTTGTTGTATGATCTTACCTAAAGACTAACAACAATTTTCCTACTCTTCCTGCAGGTTAAAATAGTTTGTCAAACATGTGACATGGAGCATGCACGAGAGCTTAAGAAGATCATGTGTGGACTACTTTGGTGAAATTCCTAGCCCGCTTCTTGCAAATGATTACTAAAACACAAATTTTAGTTTGATAGTTACATAAAATTATAAACAGTATTACACCCGAATAAAAATATGAGTGATTACCCAGTAGAGGGATATATTAAGAAGATATTTCATGATGTGCCGTAAGACGGGATAACTTAGCACAAAATATGAGAAGAGTTGCACATTCCCCTGTCAGTAAAACCATGAACTGTAAAGAGAAAGTTTCAACTGCCACCGTAAGATACAACATCTAATTGTATTTTTGCTATAATGTTGGCGGTTAACATCAGTTCTAATTACCCAGAGGGTTTGTTGTTGTAGATGTATGGAAAGCAGTCACTGTAGAGGCCGACAAAATTTGAAAGATATCACCTACAAACATTTTCGTCCAAGGTAAGTCAGTTTCGTAGAATACGACTATGTATAATGGGACTTTGAAGCAATAGTTGAAATTGTAGCGTGAAACGTTTTTAAAGTCATAGAAAAAATAAAACTGGGAGAAGGCGGTTTCAGCCTCTAATCGGGGTTACTTTATACCGGTCCAAAGTAACCCGTTACATAGGAAATTACTACTGCTGGTACCTTCTGCCTTCTAATTTTAGGCAACTTTCCTGTTTAGGTAGATGCCGGAGTGGATTTCTTGTTGGAAAATAAATTACGAACAATGGCGGATCCAGAAAAATAGTTTGAGAAAGCTTCACTCAGAAAAGCTTTGTTTTCTTAGAAATCACTAGACTTAGATGGGGATGAGGTGTGTGTGTGGGGAAGGGGGGGGGGAGCTTGAAGCTTAGAAATTACTAACATTTTTTTTTAATAAATCATGCAATTTGGGTGGGCTTCAGCCTGAAAGTCTCAAACCCCGTAAATTTTTTACTAGTTAGTGTTGGGATGATATTCTAGGACATAAAGAGCAACACTAGGACATATAGTAGAAACTTACGTTCTTTTTATTTATTTATTTTGTTTTATTTCTATAACCTCTTTTAATATTGTGTGTGTGTTAGTGTTGTGAGTGTTAGTAATAAACACGTATGAGAAACAGTGTGATAAATGCATACGAAATCATGGGAAAAAAAAACAAGAAACTACAAAACAATTAACACAAAATGAGATGATGTTTTTATACTGTGTCTTGTTTATTTCTTTTTTCAGGGTGGTGAATGGGCTGCATTACGAAGAAATGCCTACATTCTATAATGAAAATGAAATTCAAATTAAGAACAAGGATGGAATCAGAAAGGTGCATCCCAATTATTTATATTATGTATTAATCACTTTTTTTCAGGTTATTTTCTGTATTAAAAAAGGATAAATAAAGGGAAAAAAACAAACGAAAAAGAGAGGTAAAATGGCATAATTTTAAATATTAGGTGCCATGCTGAAAAGAAATGTGCCTCACCTCAACCTGCTGAGGTTTGTCAGCCCAATAAGCAGGGAGATAATAAACGAAATATCAAAAGAATGAGAGAGAATAAAGGCAAGAGACAGTTGCGTCTGCCATCAAGAAGTTCGAAAGTAATCGGCCAAGGCAAGGGAAAATGGAGTCTGTAAAAAAGAATCCCCTGTAGTCTGTCTACGGTTCTAGCTATAATAAACGTATCATCTGCATATCTGATCTTGTTAATGATCTGTCCTCCAATCTTAAAATCTCCAATTCCCATTAATGCTTCCTTCATTAGCCATTCACTGTAAATATTGAATAATTGAAGCGACATACTACATCCTTGTCTGACTCCTCTTCCACTCTCCACACTATTAGTTTCTCCTTTATTGAAGCGCAACTTCACTTGTTGTCCTATGTGCAAGTTTTTGAATGAGTCGTCGATCTCTCCAGTTGACTCCAATATCTTTAAGTATTTTCAGAAGTTTCGTCCAACTGATCCAGTCGAAAACTTTTCGCCAGTCGATGAAACACAAGCATAGCTCTTCCTTTGCATCAAGAACTCGTTCTACATAGAAGCTTGCAATGTCTACTGAATCTAAGAGGCGCGGGTTTCTGCCTATATGTAAGCTTCGCCAGCAGAGTAGTAATGTATGAGTTAATACCGGACGCAGCTCGAAATCTTTCACCAGGACAAAGGTAAAGATTATAATAAAGTGTTTTAAACAGACACAACGAATAGCTAAAAAAAATAATACAATAAATTACTGGAATTTATTAATTTTAACCATTCCTTTGTGTCCCTGTTTGAGATACCTCAAAATATTTTTTTACCTGTGTGTTTCTAAATTTTAGTTTCATCCGGAAGATCTAAATACAGTTGTGCTTGAAATATATTAACTGGTAAATTTGTTGCACTTAACTTCATGATACCTGAAGTCAGGTAATGCGCATCAATATCTCTGACATTCCGAAATAACAGTTTTTCTTCGTCCAACAGTGACGTACTTTTCTCAGATGGTCGTATTTATTATACATTTTGTTTTCTGACAGAAGATAATATAAGTTAGTCTATAGAATTCACTCAAGTTTTTTTGGTATTAACTTAGTAGCATCTAAAAACCAACATTCTCAACGAACTTAAATAGTTCGTTACTGAATTTTCCGTCTGTCCATGTGTGTCTGTCTGTCTGTCTGTCTCTGTTATTTTCGATTTTTTTCAATTTTGAGCCCTAGAGTATAAACAACTATCTGATTGAAGTGATGGAATTTTTCGCGTCATTCTTACCGTTGCCGAGATATTGGCCAAAAAATGGCCGATTTCCGGAGGTTTAAGAAGCCGTATCTCGGAAACTGTAAGTCATAGAGAGATGATATTTTGGGAATTTTTGCGAGAAAGAGAAGAAGGTGCAGATAAAAAGATTTATTTTACATGTAGGAACAATCACAGTTATCCTTCCCTCTCCATTCTTTTTAAGTTCGTTCTGGCAATGCTCTTGAAGCATTCTCAACTGGTAAATCATGACTTTATCGTTTTAGAACGCACTGTATTTTGTAAAATCCTTACTTGAGTGTCTTTTTTTTTTTTTTTTTTTTTTTTTGCTTTCCAGTGACGATAGGAGAGAAGAAAGTACGGTGATAGTGACAAAATAACCGAATTCGAGATTTCAACATACATGTTTCGTGACCTCTATATGCCGAAAAAGTCATTTTTGGATGTCTGTCTCGATGTAAATGTGTTCAATCATCTAGAAAGCATACCATTCAACGTACTGAGGCCAAATTTTAAACTTTAGGTTTTTATAAGATCTTCCAGAGGCATTTTTTAAAATTTTCTTCCTACTATAAAAAATATGGGCAATTTGCTCAAGAGTAAAATATCAAAATTCGCTATTTTCTTTAAAACGGCTCTAACGATTTCATAAATCTAGCAACTAAGGTATAAATCATTTTTCTAAGAAGAATCTCGAAGGGGTAGTTTAATCTTAAGGGTTAGTTCTTTCTACACGATCTTTTTCAGAAACGACCCACGCAATTTTGTTCATATTTCATAAATGCTTAATTAATAACTGACAATACGGCACAACTCAATTGTTCTGACAAAATCTACACGGAGTAGTTTACTCTTAGATCTGAGTCCTTTTCGGACAATCTTCTCAAAGATAGCTTGGGTAATTTCGTTTATTTTTCATGAGAGAAATCCATTCACAGCCCTACAATATTTTATGTTGTCTTTTTTAATACATGTTAAAAAAATCCAAAGAGGTACTTTACTCTTGGCAATGGGTTTTGTTTCTTTTTTTTAAATGAGAGAAACTTTTTAGTTTATTTTGTTCTTATTTCATAAATAAATATCTCATTAAAATTCTATAATAAATCATAAATTATTTTGTATGAATAAGTCCACAATGGATAGTTTACTCCTGGGTTATTTTTATTATTATTATTTCTTGAGAATTTTCTAAACTACTACGTTTATTTTCTTATTTTATAAATAAATGGATTAGTACCAATCCTAGAATAAAGCATTAATCATTTTGCGTAAAAGAACTTCACACGGGATAGTTTGCACTTAGGGATGAGTTTTCTTCGATACCAAGGATACTGAAAACGCCCATTATAATTTTGTTCATATTTCGTAAATAAATATTTTTGTAACGATTGCATTAAGCGATAGACAAGCAAGGAAAAGGGAGTAACTAGTCAATTTTTGTTTGAAATGAAATGAAATCTTTGAGTTTTACGTCCCACGATTATGCGGGTTAGGTTAAAGGAGACGGTGATGATGAGAAATGAATGAAATGGTGGAATAAAGAAAGTGGGAGGAAACGGGAGAACCTCGAGAAAACCCACGAGCACGGTGTTTGTCCACCACAAAGTCCACACGGCGCGAGCTGAGATCGAACCAAGGACCCCAAGCACCGGAGGTGAACGCTCTACCACTGAGCCACCGCGCCCTCCTAGTCATTTTTTTTGCAACAGGGAACTCACGACCATAAAGTTGAGTGTAATAAATTTAAATATGTGTTCCTTACATTCTTTAAACAACTATATTGACTGTGTAGTTAAAAAAAGTTAAGGAAAAATTCTACCGTTTTTTTAACACTTTTAAGTTCGGAATAAAATTATTTGTTAGACACGAAAATTCACAAGGAACATTTTTTTATTTTACGTGGTTCCTCGAGTATTCACGGATTTTATGCAGACAATGTGTTGCTAGCAGCTACTTCTTCATAAGGTGAATCGTTTTCTTTCCATCATCGCCTTAAACTTGTTTATCCTTTCGGAAGAAAATTCGTGCACTACCTAGGCTGTAGTATAGCAGGTCAAATTACTTGTAAATCTAAATAATAAAAAAAGAGAAATTAACTTTCACAATCCACTTAATAAGAAAGCAAATAAATAAACAAATAAAGTTGCGAAAGAAGACAGAAGATTAATGTCGCCTATAATCCACACTTTTACGTTTACATTCGCGCAATCTTCACAATACCAATCAGAACACCTATAGTGTAGAATTGTTTACAACAGTCCAATTTGTTAAAAAAGAGTTCATGAGGAGCTTTTAAACTGAAGTAAATTTTTATATACTGCTTTATGCGTTCGCGATATGGATATTGGTAGGCGAGGGAACAAGCTGCTTTCTTGTCCTATCTAAAGACAGGGGTGTTCTTACTCTATAAAAAAATTTCGTCAGTTACTTAACTGAATAATTTAAAAAGATTCTGTATACATATAAAAAGTTATCTTCTGTATTTTGAGAACTTTCGCACTGAATGTTCAATCTCCGATTAACGTTTCACGGGTCCGTTCCAAATACTTCTTTCTACAGTGTGTCCATAAAATCTGGGTACATAGGGAATTCTAATAATTTGTTTTTTTCTTTCCAGATTGAATGATGACTCTGTCTAAAGAAGAACGAGTCGAGTTGGTAGTCTTAAGTGGACGAGAAGGATGGTCGTATCGCAAAATTGCGGAAGAATTTAACCTTCGACACCCTCATCATCAAACTATTTGCTTTGTTGTCGTCGGGAAATTAATCACCAAGTTTAAAGAAACAGGCAGTGTGTTGGACAAAACCTGTTTCGGACAACCAAAGACTTCAGACGAAATGAAAGAGGCTGTCTTGGCTAAGGTTTATGTTAGCCCAAAGAAATTGCTTCGTCGGACACGTACAGAGTTGGGTGTTCCAAGGTCAGCTATCCACAAAATGCTCATAGAGAAGAAGTTTAATCCGTACAATTTACAGATATTGCATTACTTACATGAAGATGACCCAGATAAACGCATGCAGATGTGTGAATTGTTTGCAGTTAATTTGGATGAAAACGTCAATTTTACTAAAGACTGTGCGTTGTTCAGTGATGAAGCTGTGTTTCATGTCAATGGTGAAGTGAACAGACAAAATCTTTGATACTGGTCTCAAGGTAATCCACATTGGATGAGTTCATCTAAACAGCAGGACTGCTCAAAAGTGGCGGTGTGGTGTAGTTTGTGGAAAGTTCATGTGCTAGGACCTTTTTTCTTTGATGAACATATAAGGAGTGAGACTTGTCTGAACATGCTGAGAGACAAATTGATGCCCCCTCCTCTGTCATTATGTGCTACGCCTCTGCCCTCACTTGTCAGAGTATTGTCACATATATTGTCACATTATAGTATATGTTGTGCTTTTACTCATATTTTCATCGAACTCGCTCCATATTTTGTCTCATTATCCACAACGTGTTGTGTTGCCAGTGCTCCCTCCATAAGTACGGAACGGTTGCGATCGAGGGTTATTCCCGCCTATGGATTTTCTTTTTCACTAACCAAATCGATTGACCATAGTCTCCTTCCACATTTCATGTGACATCAGAAGAAGTTCCCTTGTGTATGAAGTTCTCTACATATAAGGCCTACAAGAAAATTTTTGTGGGCCAATAATTAATTTTTGGATCAGGGACCACAAAATTTTTGAACGGTCCCTAAATCGAGTTTTCGTATTTTCTACGGAATAAGCACATCATACTGAGTTAAGTGATAGTTTGGGTTTGGCTACACTATATGTAGTTCTCCAGATATAAGGCGTACAAGAAAATTTTTGATTGAACTATATTGGATCTTTTGTTCGAAAAATATAACAATAAAACAAACAAAAGCACTCCAAAAATATACTTCAAAACTTGGGTTGAAATGATAACCTTAATGCGATTATACACGGATGAATAGAAAAAAGAAATTACAAAGATGAGAAAAAATGTATTAACAAGAGAGAGAAAATATAAACCAAAAAAAAAAGAAGAAAGCATATGCGCCGATCAGTTTTCTACATAATCAGAAAATACATTCAGCCATTTATCAGAACACAGGACCAATTTCTAAAACCAAGTTTCGTAGGAATCACGTCCCTGCTCATTTACCCAGGTCTCAGCAACTGTTTTCACAACACAGTCTTAAGCGAATCTTGTTCTAGAGAGGTGCTCCTTCAATACAGGAAAAAGGAAATATTAACTGGAAGCCAAATCTTGGCAATAAGGTGAGTGGCTCCACACTTCCAATTTGAACTGTCGTAGCAGTGCTTAAGTTTGGCAAGCAGTATGGGACTTGGTATTGTTATGCAGAAGGATGACACCTTCGCTCAATATGCCAGAGCGTTTTCTTCATATGGCTTCACGGAACTGGTCAACATTGCACAGGTCACCTGGTCAACATTTTATCAACACTACACTTGGATAATGTTGGCCTTGGGATACTATCACAGTATTTGCCTGGCGCGTTTTGAGAGAAACTAAAGAAATGTTCAGTCAGAATGGCTGGCCCAGGTATTTGAAACACAAGTGTAATATGGGATTTTATTTCTATTCAACGAGCATCTTATCAGGAGTTTGGCTTACCAAAACTCCCTTCTATAAAGGTAACCAAGAAAGTTCTGTCGCTTTTTCACCCACCACCTTCGAACATCGCTATGTCACCTAAGACGTACCTGGAAGATCACGTCCCCATCAGCATCGACGACCTTCTGCCAACGTTCTGGAAAGCTATGGATTCCATCCCGGTAGAACATGGTGGGCCGTGAAGCGGAGAAAGTATCAATTGCATTTTGCCCCTCTACTAGGGATTTGAACTGGCGTAATCTAAGGTGATTGTCCAAGGAATGGAACAGGTGATAATCGGACGGTGCAATGCTTGGGGAGTATGGTGGATGGAATAGTGTTTCCCGTCTAAGGCGTAGAATGGTGTCTCTGGTCATCCTAGCCACGTTGGGATTAGCGTTGTCCTGTAACAGAAGGGCGATTCAGAAGTGCTAGCCCCATAGTTTTGAGTTTTTCTTGAACACGGCTCAACTACTGACAGTATACTGGCCCTGACTAGCTGGTAGCAGTTCCAAATGTACGATAGCTTGAGCAGTCTACCAAACCCACGGGAGGACCTTCTTCTGGTGAAGTACTGTTTTGGAACCAGCTCATGGGATGTTAACTAATGATGACGGCACCGTGAAGCTTCGTACAGGACCCTCTTCTCATCATGTGTTAACACTCTATCCAGAAATGGCTCCTTCCTCAGACCAGAAAGCAAAGAAACATTGGTTTCTGCTTGCGTTGGCTTCTGGTCCGGAATCAAATCATGTGAGAACCATCGACCCAACTTGTAGTGTTTCCCAATTTGATGGAGGTATTGCGCAATGGTTTGTTCACTCACACTGAATTGTAGTCCCAGTTCCTCACAAGTCTGGCCACAGTTCGCTTCAACTGCTGCCTGAAGATCTTCATTTTGTACGTGTGTTGATCTTCCGGCACGGGGTGCGTCCTCGAGTGTTTCGTCACCGTCCTTAAACTTGTTAAACTACCGTTGCACTGTCCGCGTAGTCACGACATCCTCACAAAAGGTCTGGCATATCTTCGGCCCCGCTGCAGCGGCGTTTGACTATCGTTTGAACTCGTACAGCATGCGCACCTTTATGACGCTGTGTGGAGTTGCTATGTTCACTCTGTCCTTACGCAAGTTCACGGTGTAAGTGAACTGTCATAACCAGGTTGTGTGTTGGATATACCCACACCAACAACTGACTATCGCGTATCTCCATTCGCATTCAACTCACGGTGTGAGGGCCAATTGAACACAGACCTCCACAAAAAGCGACAGAACTTTCTTGGTTACCTTTATATAGTTACGTTGCCAATGTGTTCTTCCGGGAGATGAAAAAAAATCTCTCAAGAACTATTTGATGAATCAGCATCAGTTTGGGGCAGAATGTAAAATATGAAAAGGTAGGACTCAAGTTTTTGACAACGGTGATATTCAAGCCGGAATAGAGTTCGAACCGGTCGGTATTTTCCAGCAGACTAGTATTTTTGTCAGACTCAAGAATATGTTTCAAGATTTAAAATACAATTATTCCTCATTTGTTTTGAGGATTATGACGGGGTGCCGGTAATTGTATTTTTCAGAGTTGGTAACCCTAAACCGACAATTTCTGGTTTTTAAGTTAAACACTATTAAGAAAAATGGTAATATAGATACTGAGAAGCGATTGCCTGCAATCGATTAAGCGTCCCAATAATACATTTTAGCTACATCCTTTATTAAAACCTGGAATCATAGAATTCCATTTCCACTTCCAGTTTCAAGTATTATCTACATAAAACAAAAACAAGAGATAGGGCAAAAATGATATTGTTTTCTTTTGTGTGTATTTATTTAGTATTTTAAGAATGGGTGTCATCTTCTTTCTCTATTCAATCTCTATTCAAACCTAAAAGTGGCACAAATTAACTGTCATAGAGTGAAAAATGTAATGGATAGAGAGAAGCGGTTTTCTGAATTAAATCACGCGTCCCGAGAACATGGTCCCTCTCTCTACTGATACTGGAAGTGGTAAAAATTTACTACCATTTCCGGTTTAAATTGAGAAGATATCACGCCATACAAACAAAACTCCTTCCCATGGTGTGCACATGATATTATTACTTGTATAGAATTACCCACCTCCTTGTTACTTTACAGAACTGACTACATCCTACTTTCTAGAAATGAAATATAAGGTAGTGTCAAGGCTGAAAAGTTTGTGTCACGAAACACGGTTGGGGGTTTGCGAATTCCGTTTGTACGATAACGGAATTCTATAAATGCATGTGTACAACAGAACACGAACGCATAAATTGTATTTTCAGTAGAAGTACGACTTTAAAATGTACCTACACAATTTAATAAAATCCAATTTTGCCCGATAAAACCTGCTGTTTTTTTTTTAACCTGGCTTCTCCACTAGGCTGTGCAATAAATAATAATTACATAGTACAGTACACAGTAATGCACAGTAAGTAATAGCTTCGTCACTTACACATCGATCCTTAAATATCACACAGTTTTTTTTAATATGACGTCCTTTTCCAGCACTGAAGCTATACCAGGAAGAGAAAACGAGGATTTTCGGTTGAACATGTGATCCAAAATACATAAACTCTCAACGAGAATTCTGTGTACAGGTGTGCAGAACCAGGTTCTCGGTGACTACTAAGCAAAATAAGGTGGATCATTTTCTTTGGTGCTATAAAATAATAATGACACGAATTCTTTGCACTTTTTTTTTTTTTTTACTGGTGATAACTCTTGAGTAGAATAAAGTTTTTAGTATCACATCTTTTAAGAAATGCTATCAAAGGTGCCACTATCTTCCACTTTGTTAGTTTCAAACTGCTATAAATAAGGGCTTAACTTTTTTTTTTTTTTGGTTTAAGGTGTGAATCTCACAGTATGAAGCTACGCAAAATGCTGACCCTACTAAAACAGGAAATGTTACTACTGAATGTATACAAACAAATGTGAAAATGAAATGAGGCCTTTCACTTTTACGTCCCAGGGCTGCCGTGTAGACGAAAGAAGTCAGTGATGATGAGGATGAATGAAATCGTACAATGAGGAAAGTAAGAGGAAACGGTGTTTGTCCACCACAAAGCAAAAGCAAATGTGAACAAAGATAGATATATTGCATGAAGGATTATTCTAATTTCAACATGCACATAGAATAAAACCTGTTCCTGCTTAATGTTGTTGGTTCAAGACCATGAGTTGAGCCTTTAGTCACTATTACGTTATATCGATAAACGACGAAAACGTTGAATAGCATCTTAATGAAAATGTATGATGTAATGAAAATGTATGCGTTTTCTGATTCATACTTATTACTTATTACCAACAACGAAACATATAGTTTTTTACAATGGAAAATCTTTTTGGATCAAAAAATCCAATATATTTCAGACAAAACTTTTCTTGTAGTTCTTATATCTGGAGAAGTAGATAGAATGTAGCCAAACCCAAACTATCACTTAACTCAGTATGATGTGCTAATTCCGTAAAAAAAAAAAAAAAAAAAAAAAAAAAACTCGTTTTAGGGGTTGTTCAAAAATTTTGTGGCCCCTGATACAAAAACTAATTATTGGCCAAGATCGCATTCTTATTATGCATTTTTTGGATCATTCCTAAAATTGTTGTTGAAAGTTCTCTATCTGAACTTGTACGTAAAGTTCCTACAAAAGTGAACAGTCAAACGAATATACATCCATGTATGTGAAATTCCATGTAGAGATAAAAATATACGGCAGGGGCTGGCCAATCAAGAGACACCACGCCAATATTGAATATTGGCACATTCAAGACTTTGCTTTAAGAGAAAAAAAGTACATAGCATATTAGTGGACGGATATCTCTTTTATACTTTCCGAGAGAGAAATGGATGGTATTTATAACTGCAGCACAAAAGATTTAGTTTAGGAGTTGGAGAGAGAAAGTTAAGTGTGGTGGACCATGAATTTTATTTTATTATTTCTTTCCTTTCCAGTTTTGGTTTTACCGAGCTCTAGGATCAATATTAACAGACGGAAACGATATTCATGAAGAAATTAAATGTCGACTAAAAGCAGGGAATTCGTGTTATTATTGAGTTCAAAATCTCCTGTCGTCGCAAATCTTATTATAACAGTCCAGGTTCGAGTGTAGCCACATTGGCGGCCGAAAGGAATGCTCGTGCACCATTGAGCAATGGTAAACGTTCAAGATTCTTGTATCGTTATTTGACTTAATCTAGAAATACAATTTCAATGTCATTGACGACACAAGTTCACTGAAATATTCATAAGAACTTTCGCTGCGCGAAACTTCATTAAATGAGAGTGTCTTATTTCAATTAAAAGAAAAAACAAACTCGTGGGGTAATTATATACATAAATAAAGAACTCATGGGGTTTTTATATGTAAAGTATTTCTTTTGTTTAGGGCACACTAAGATAATCAATAACACGTGCACAACTCATATTTTGACACATAAATGAATCTCATGATATGCTTTTGCATTTTAATTTAGTAGAACTGCTTTTTTTCATTTTACTAGCACTAAATTTCGCACGTTTTAATTTCTCATTTATTATGGTAACACTACGTCGAGATTTATATTTCTTACTAAGCTTTGAATTGCAACACTGATTCATATTAGGAGACTGATTCACTAACTTTTAATTTGTACCACAATTTTCACAATTTTTCCATTTCTTTCGAAAACTTTTAACACACTTCGCTGGTATTTTTTGAAATCTTATACGATCACTAATTAGACTTTATATTTTAAATTGGTTTTTCGGTGCGCCTGTATATTTGGATTTTCTCGTTATGATGACACGATTAACATACGGTTTCTCATCAACAAGCTTCTTTGACCTACATTTCATTTTGCATTTATATTTACTTTTGACTTTTACAAGAGCGTTGGCTTACTCACTAATCTGGCGGATGTTTTCAGAAAGATTTACAATTCCTACCATTTACAAACGATCTGCGATCTGCACCTGATGTAACAGCTGATTCAGTAACAGCTAATAACCTACTATGATCGCTGGATTTAAAATCACTATCATTCGTGCAAGAATTTTCGGAAGACAATTCATAGACGTACGCAAAACTATTTTTACATTTACAATGGTCTATCATTACACTACGGGGGTAATCAAATCTACTCTTAAGATTGGCACGCAGGACCTTTTTCGAGAACTTATGAGTTATGCAACAGGTGGAACATTTTCTTTACTTTCATACGGACTTATGCAACCTTTGTTTGTTTTTCTTTCTCTTTTTACTGTAAGCTTGTAAATGAAAGTGCTTTTTGAGAAGTTTGCTACACACATGCTTCACGTTACTGAAAACTTCATGACAAGCTATTCTTTTTTCTTTGTAACAGACAAAGTTATTACTACAGTTGGGAAGCTTAGTTAATTCAAAATTACCATTCTCGATTTTCGAATTTACAGATATTGTGCATATGAGTACAAAGAAAATTAGTTGTTTGATCTGCTTGATTTGTACACCTAGATCTTCTTCCAGATGCTATGTTCTCAACAAATCACTTAATAATAATATAAATTATTATTAGTTGATCTGTCCCGTGAAGGGAAAGCCATTTTACGGCTCGGGTCATTGTGAGGGAATGCCATTTTATAACAGTCCAGGTTCGAGTGTAAAATAAAATTAGGCGTAAAATTGGAGCAGTCCTCCGCAATTGTACTCCGTAACAATTTTTATAGAGGTGGTTTGTGAGTACTTCAAATTATAAGACCGTACCCAAACTCCCTCTCCAAAAATTGTTGTGTGAGTACCTTAGGTTCTGAAACATGTATTTTGGGATAGCCCACATATTAGTTCCTAAGTGAAGTCTTGACCCGACTATGATAGATTCCATAGTTTCGGAGTTATAGGTCTTTAAAATTCATATTTTCATGTTTTCGGCAGTGTATAACAGTAGTAGGGGTCCCCGTTGGCGCGAATGACTCATCCTCACTCTCTTTTATGACCAGGATTTTTGAAATTCGTTCCCTTTTACGGCTAAGATGAATGCTTTGGTACCTCGATTCTGATTGGCTGAGAGAGGTCACGTGACGTTAGGCCCCGCCCACGCGGGAAATTCAAACTTTCCAGGTCACGTGGTATGACGTCATGAGTCACCTGCGGGGAAAATCCCTCACCCGGGATTTTTAATGTTCGTTTCCTTTTACGGGTAAGATGTGTGTTTCTGATTGGTTGATAGCTGTCACGTGATTTTAGACCCTACGATATTTGAAATTCGTTCCCTTTTACGGGTAAGATGAGTGTTTATGATTGGCTGATAGAGGTCACGTGATCTTAGACCATGCGATATTTGAAATTCGTTCCCTTTTTATGGGTAAGATGAATCCTTTGGTACCACGATGATAGAGGTCACGTGATCTTAAGCCCTGTGACTTTTGAAATTCGTTTCCTTTTTTACGAGTAAGATGAGTGCTTTGGTACCTCGATTCTGATTGGCCGACAGAGGTCACATGATCTTAGACCCACCACACACCCCATGAGTGAAATATAGAGCGATATGTCGGTGATCACCCTAGACCTGTATTTTAGAATTTTGTTCCCTTTTTATGGTTATCCTTAAAGTTCCCATGAAGGGTTCAACCTCCTCCTTAAATAACCCTTTTTGGTATCATGATATTGTACTGAAGTTTACATTAAATATTATCGTTCTCTTTGACAGATAAGATGATTAACAGCTTTCTTACCTTGATGGAGATCATGTCCTTGAATTAGTTGCCTATGTCTCTGGAAGTAACAATGGTGAAAGAGGGGTGTCGCTTGTAGATTTCTTATAACACATTGTTGTGAGTTTAAGCGATTTATTGCTCACAAGTAAACCTTACGTTTGGGTGAATCGAGTTGCTGACTGAGACACATATGAGAAAGTAGTACTAATTGTGGTCAGTATTTCAGTGAAGTTATTGGTGCGAAGCTCCAGGAGTTTAGGAGATACAGCTACCAGAACATCACATGGAAGTACAGAACATTATTCATACAGTTGGAGGTAAAAGCTCTGTAAGACCTCTTCTAACGACAAAAAGTGAATAAAAAATATATGGGTACATATTAGGACTAGGGGGAAGTCATATAGTAAGGGTATACCTGACGGCGGCCATCTTGAAATCCGCCATTTTGAATTAAGGTTAAGTTTTTAAAATAGGAACAGGGTCATATGATACATGATTTAAGGCGCAAATTTAATCAGAAGAACAATGGTGATGTTAATTTTGATTTATGCGCAATTGGTAAAAAGTTACAGGGAAATTAAATATTGTTGCAGCATATGTATTAGTCCTTTACCCCACCTTGTAAATTTTGTGTTAATGATAATAATTAAATTAAAAGCAGGTGGATAAATATTAGGTCTATGGTAAGAGTTGGCTTGATGGCGGCCATCTTCAAATCCGCCATTTTGAATCAGACAAAAGTTTTAAACAAAACGCATAAGAGTGACATCTTATTAATAGCAATTTTTACCATAACTCCAACGGTATAACCATTTTTGCTTTATCATTAACCAGCACAAAATTAAATGGATCACTCCTTACGACTACTGGCTTGACGGAAATGTTAACGACAAATGTGTCAAGTGTAATTCGATTGCCTTTGTAAGGTGTGCTCACTGTGGGCAGAGCATTTGTGCAAGTCATGCACTCTTTTCTGAACTACATATTGATTGTACTAATTGAGGATTTTTCTGGAAGAAAGACCCAAATTCAATTATGACTCAATTCCACTTTGGTCATTTTTCCTTAAATTAGCCAACTTGTTTATGCGATAACAAATGCTGGTTAATGATTGTTATACCGTTGGATTTATGGTAAAATTTGCTATTAATAAGGTGTCAATGTTATGCGTTTTGTTTAAAACATTTGTCTGATTCAAAATGGCGGATTTGAAGATGGCCGCCATCAAGGCAACTCTTACCAAAGACCTAATATTTATCCACCAGCTTTTTAATTAATTATTATCATTAACACAAAATTTACAAGATGGGGTAAAGGACTAATACATATGCTGCAACAATATTTAATTTCCCTGTAACTTTTTACCAATTGCGCATAAATCAAAATTAACGTCACCATTGTTCTTCTGATTAAATTTGCGCCTTAAATCATGTATCATATGACCCTATTCCTATTTTAAAAACTTAACCTTAATTCAAAATGGCGGATTTCAAGATGGCCGCCGTCAGGTATACCCTTACTATATGACTTCCCCCTAGTCCTAATATGTACCCATATATTTTTTATTCACTTTTTGTCGTTAGAAGAGGTCTTACAGAGCTTTTACCTCCAACTGTATGAAGACTATTCTGTACTTCCATGTAATGTTCTGGTAGCTATATCTCCTAAACCCCTGGAGCTTCGCACCTATAACTTCACTGAAATACTGACCACAATTAGTACTACTTTCTCATATGTGTCTCAGTCAGCAACTCGATTCACCCAAACGTAAGGTTTACTTGTCAGTAAGCGCTTCATTAATGGAAACAGTGTTGCCAGATTTTTCTTACCGAAACTGCTCCGATTCTTTTCGAAACGGTTCCGCAGAGTACAAGAAATTTTAAACTAAAAAATTTTTCGAACTAAAAAAATTTCAAAACTAAAAAAATTTAAACAAAAATTTTCGAACTAAAAAATTTTGAAACAAAAAAGTTTCAAACAAAAAATTTTCGAACCCAAAAAATATTTTCGAACTAAAAAAATTGAAACAAAATTTTGTCGAACTAAAACATTTTTAAACTAAAAACTTTCGAACTAAATTTTCAATTCAAAATTTTTCGAACTAAAAATTTTAAAAAAATTTCGAACCAATTTTAAAAACAAGTTTCGAACTAAAGATGTAAACCACATTTGAAAATTTTCAAATTAAAAATTTTTCGAACTAAATTAAAAATCAAATTTTGGACACTAAAAATTCTTTAATTATTTTTCGAACAAAATCGTGTAAACCAAATCTTGAATATATTTTTCACCTTAAATTTTCAAGATTACCATGATTTGAAAACAAGTGTTCAGGGTTTCAAGAAATAATAAAACATATTTTTTTTCAACTTGTTGTATTTAACGAAAGGTATGTGGTCTTCTCATACATGTTTATTAACATAATAAATACAGGATCTAGTTAATGAATATGTTGGACGCGTCATCATCTTCGAATCTTGTAGCCGTATCCTGTAAAGAAAAAGAAGAAACGACGGATTACTTTAAGAATTTCTTTTTTTCTGAAACAATAAAAATGAGTCAATATTGATAAGAGAGAAATAAAACTTACTCGTAAATGATGGATATGTTTAGGTTCATCTTCCTCCTCGGGTACAGGATCACTGCATTTTTTTCACCGATGGATGTTTATGAACTCTTCTGGGTACTGCATTTTTCTTGGTGTTGCTCCTTTATGGTCAAGGTTCCTCCTTCGGTACGAGATGACTGCATTTCTTCCACTGATGGTGTTGGTGGTGATTTATGAACTCTTGTGGGTACTTCATTTTCTTCTTGGTGTTGCTGCTTTGTGGTTAAGGAAGGGAAAGAAGAAAAGGAAAAGGAAAAAAGAAATGGCGGCCTTATTGGGTATTTACAGTTTTTTCTTCATCTTCTTCTTTTTCCAGTTCCATCTTCTGTTTTTTAACGTACCCGTACGGAACCGTATCATAGGAATTGAATTCTTTAAATCGACGTTTTGTGTACTGGATACTGTACATTTTTTCTTCTTTGCGTGTGACGATGGTATGGTCTTTGGTCCTGCATATCTTATGGGGGATAGTGATGGTGACTTGTCCACGGCATTGATTTGTAATCATTTCTTTTAGCGTGTTGAAATTTAATTGTTGTCCTCCATTGTAATTTAATGTAAATCCTCTAATTTTGCATATGTAACTGGTGACGTTGGTATCCGGATTGTATATTTCTAGGCTGTAATTTTTTGGTCCTCCACTGACAAATGTCTTGATGTATGCTCGTGGTCCGTAAGACTCCATCTCATTCGATAAGCATCCCAAGTACGTTGAAGGTTCAATGGTTGGCTCCCCGGGCTTCTCCGTAAATATTACAGAATCCGTGTCGAAATATAAAACACGTTCCTGCAACATTTCCAGGTACTTGTACAGTTCCAGACGTGCCTGACATGTTGTAAATGCACCTAACACGACATTGGTGTTTCGGTTTTGAACAGGCACATGTTCATTGTACTCCCAGAACGCATACAACATCGTATCATTGATGGGTACAATTTGATGGAGTTTAATGTCGGGGGAAGTGAGTTTTTCATAAAATTCTTCCGGCCGATCAATAATTGTGGTCTGGCTAAAGTTTGATCTTTGGCAAAGCTTTCCCCATAGAGAGTTCCCACAAAGCTTAGATAAACTTCTTCGTGCAGGATTATTTTCAATTTTGGACGGATCCAATGCAATACCTTCACGCTCCAGGACGGTTTGTATGAATTTTGATTTGTCTTCTTCGGTCACACAGGAACTAGGCCAGCCAGACGCTTCCATTTTTGATTTTAAAAATGTATTGATATATTCCGTGAACAAGCCACCTGTTTTCGTGATGGGATCATATTGTTCAATGTCATAATCCCAAATTTCAAAAATTTCCACCGGTTGATATCCTAATTCTACTGCTTTCTGGATTTCATATGATACCCATGTTCCAGTGAGGCATCGCTCCTGATCGTTGTGTGTACACGTTGCTGTAGGGTCTGGGTTCATTTCTTCGGCACACGCAGCACACAGTGGAAAGAGTAGTTTCTTGTTACATCGGTAAGGCAGGAGACCATGATAAAGATGGCGACTTGGTAATATCGACATTTTGATTAAACCATTGACTTTATTTATTGGTGGTATATTTTCATCACCCTGTAGATAAATTCTAGGATGGCCTACAGGGTATTTAGCACACTTATTGATGTAAGGATAAAGTGAGACAATATCGAAATATTTTATTACTTCCCCCGCTTTTTCGTCGACTTGGTGGTACAATTTCACGCAATTGGTCCTTCCTCCAAAAAAGCTATCTCTTGGATTTAATGGTCTGCGGTTCATGTACGGGTGATTCTTCAGATACGTCGCCATTGCAGGATTTTGTTTTAAGAACTGATTAAATTCGCACTCCCACATTTCATGTACAATGTACCCCAATTCACGCAGTCTTGCATTTTTGCGTTGCGTTCGTTCATAACGGAATTCCATAGTGTCTTCTGGATTGCTGTAGATGGGCTGATTACGGCCTGTAGTAAAACATACTTTACACCCGTGGTAAAAGCAGCCGGCATGCTCGTAGACGTGCTCCTCTAACGTCTCAGGATCTTGGTAGTAACCATCAACATGGAATCCCGCAATAAACACTTCTTTTTGTCGGGCCGCATGTAAGATTTGTTTTTCTTCGGTTTTTTCAATGTAGGCCAGCCATTGCATTGCAGCGATCGATTGGGTACTTCTCCATCGATAGCCATGTGCCGGTAGAATTCCTATGGTGTTGGGTTTAAGGAAATTCCGGCGGAATACTAAATTGGAAGCACTGGCAATCGTAATCGTCTCCAAGAAGGGATTCACTTTGGTTTCTGTTTCAAATGACGTCATAAACGAAACGCATGCTTGTCGCAGTACATTGACATCTTGAATACAATACTTGAGAATTTCTTTCTGAAAATCAAACGTGTCATTACGATGATCGTTGTACCACTGCATGAACTTGTTTCTGTCTTCGACGGCCATTTCATCTGCACCATAATACTTCGTTTCTGGAAGTGGTCCAATATACGATTGATTCTCCTTGGTGTTGAAGAAATGCGGGAAGTAGCCTTTGGTTGCGGGTAAATTGAACGCTTTTGACAATTTACTTAATGCCATAGGTAGGAAGTTCAACGAGTCAATGAACGTCAGATTATTCAACGTTAAACTCAGTATCTTGGTCCCATTTAATATGACGTCAGGTCTCCATTGGCATTGTTCTACCATGGTCTTTAGGATGAAATGTCCATCGTATCCCTTAGCGTTGTGCGCGACACAGAAAATCCTATTTATATTGGGACGACGTTCCCGCAAGTACTGGAGAAAATTATAAACTGGATCGTCTCCTTGGAAAATATGCTGGCGCTGACCACACGTACTGCAAGACTGCTGGATATTATCGTTTTCAACACATGCATAACATACTTGTTGTGCAACCAATAAATTTGGAATGTGTACATACGTATTATCGCCAATATTCGTGTCCTGCATAGATTCTATATCATAGAATATCAACAAGGCTTTCTTTGCGTGCATGAGTGAAGGAACACCAGGTTTCAAGCATTGTCGATCAGGAAGCATAAAACATTGATGGGATCCTGGAACAATCTTCTTACAAACATTGCAAAAGATCTCATTACAATCATGAAGTCGTTGTCCACTTCGTACAAAAGAATATACTCTGTAGCATTTAGTACATTGCTTCACCATTTTGCATACAGGTTCCCCTTGATGATATACAATATTACGATGATTGTTAAAACATTGTTCGCCGTAAAATTGACGATTGCAGTCGTTGCATAATATCAGCGTTTGGTTCTTGTCGCATAGAGGTCTCTGTAGACATTTGGAGCATGTTACAGGACAATTTTTCACATGTCTGTTACGTTCACTATACTTTTTATGGCACGCTTCACAGTAGAACTTGGTTGCAAAACAAGCAGTTAAAGATTGGATGATGTCAAAATGGCCAGCCAAACAAATCAAATTTATGGGAGTGCGATTTTCGTCGTTGGGCCCCTCGTACATGATGTCATGACCTGTGAAACTGGTATACACTGTAATTTTATATTCTTTGAGGTATGCCTGGAATTGTCGAATTTCATTTACACTGGCACCATGATCCAAATTCACTCCTGCATTTGCACATAACGCATTCACTTCATCGTCCACAATACATTTCGATTGACGTTGATATTGCCAATATCGTTGCATATCTACATTCTTGTATGCCTTCAGGCCAATAGCAATAACAAGGGCGTACGCCAGGCACCTTGAATCTTGATTTTTTACACGTACAATCCCTCGCTTGCTACGTAACAATTCTTCGTTTTGAAGTACTCCTTGCCGCAAACCGCCATAGCCACGTGGAATATCCACACGATGAAAATGAACGGTGAATGGCTCGTGCAGGAGAAATGCATTGTTACTTTGTAACACTCTTTCGAATGAGGCCCACATCGTTTCCAGTGTCAAGTTTCGTGCTTGGCGAAAACTCACCCAAAATGGTTTATTGGTATTCCGTGGTGATATTACTGATAAACCAACCATCGCCTCATCGTCGACATTGGCTAACAAATGGTCTAGCATTGCTTGGAAACTATTATGTACATACTGTATGATATCGGTTCCTGCGGGCGGTGCGTTGAATTGAATTTCGAGCATTCTGCCCTCAATGTTAAATCGTCTATAATGACGAGTGATTTCATTGCGCACAGTAAAACCCGATTCGGCCATGTTAATAAAAGGAGAAAACAAACAAACAGGTACGGTAAAACAAATATGTAATGGGAAAAAAGGAATTATGCAGCGTGAATTTACTACAAAAGAAAAGAAGAAAGAAAAATCTTAATCACCTGATAAACAGGAAATCATAACATTCATGATAAATTCTTAACTAAGCAATTCATGTAAAGGTCCTGAGTTTGATTCCCTGGCGGGGCGTTCAGAATCTCATTATGAAAGCACACGTACTAGAAATCAAAGTTTTTTTTAAAAAAATAATTATGTTACTGAAATGAGTGTTTTATTGTTGTCAAACTCGAGACCATTACATCAGCATGTAACTGACCTATCATTCTATAGTGATAAAAAGAATGCATGAAATGAATGAATGTTTCATCAGTACTGAGATGTTAGAAAGTACGCGTCAGCATTTTTTTTCCCCACTCACAACGACCTTTAAATGATGCGTTTGCAAGTTGAAGAGATTCATCAAACATTAACGATACACATACGTAATTGTCGAAACAAAATCTGTATAGCGTATTTTTTTATTATTATTATTGTGACTAAGCGGTTAGCGTACATGGCTCGGACGTGGAAGGTCCTGGTTCAAGCCTCGGTGGGTTTGCTTTCCACGTCGGGGCATGTCAAGCCTTTTCTGTAATTTAATATTCTCACGCGTTATCATACATTCTTTTCAAAACTAAGCTAAATGGTTGACGTACACCTCATAATACATAAACGTACATAAATCGTCTATAATGACGAGTGATTTCATTGCGAACAGTAAAACCCGATTGGGCCATGATTAAAAAATGAAAACAAACAAACAGGTACGGTAAAACAAATATGTAATGGGAAAAAAGGAATTGAGCAGCGTGAATTTGAGTTGATTTTTTGATTTTTAGTTTAGCGTCCCTTTCAGCAGCGAGGCTATATGAGACGTGGACCTACTGATTAACGTGGAATCCGAACCACGTGAGCTCCCGCCGGGAATCGAACCCGGGTCTCCCACGCCAAAGGAACGTATGCTAACCGCTTAGCCCAGGAAATCATAACATTCATGATAAATTCTTAACTAAGCAATTCATGTAAAGGTCCTGAGTTTGATTCCCTGGCGGGGCGTTCAGAATCTCATTATGAAAGCACATGTACTAGAAATCAAAGTTTTTTTTTTAAATAATTATGTTACTGAAATGAGTGTTTTATTGCTGTCAAACTCGAGACCGTTACATCAGCATGTAACTGACCTACCATTCTATAGTGATAAAAAGAATGCATGAATGAATGAATGTTTCAACAGTACTGAGATGTTAGAAAGTACGCGTAAGCATTTTTTTCCACTCACAACGACCTTTAAATGATGCGTTTGCAAGTTGAAGAGATTCACCAACCATTAACGTAACACATACGTAATTGTCAAAACAAAATCTGTATAGCGTAAATCTTTTAACCACATATTCATGCACTCGTGGCTAAGTGGTTAGCGTACATGCTTCGGATGTGGAAGGTCCTGGTTCAATCCTCGGTGGGTTTGCTTTTCACATCGGATCGCTGTCAAGCCTTTTCTGAAATTTAATATTCTCATGCGTTATCATACATTCTTTTCAAAACTAAGTTAAATGGTTGACGTACACACCTCTGGCCCAGGTTCAATCCCGGGGCGGTTGCTCGAATATCACGTTAAGCTGAAGGGGACACTAAAATAAAATAATGGTTTCAAAGGGTATCGAACCATATTATTCTCAGACATAGTTTTTAATATTCTGTAATGCATTCTTTTCAAAACTAAGCGCACACATTTTCTGGCCATGGCTCAATTCCCGACGGGAGTTCACATTCAACATTAAGCTGAAGGGACGCTAAACCATATCATTTATCGTGCTTACTTCTAATGTGTGGGGGTTCCTGATTCGTACTCCCACTTTCCCATTCCACTAATTCCTTCATAGTCTAAATATTTCGTACTAAAAGTAAAACAGTGTATGAGTGATCCACCCCCACAAATATAAAATAAAAATGATTTTCGAATCTTGGGTGACAAATAAAATCTCACTGAACTTACCTCAAATTCAATGAACAAAAAGTCGGTGCAGTAAAGCTTAAATGAAGACACTTCTAAAAAAGCAGATCTTCTTCACTTCACAGTTGAGAGCGATGTAGGATTTGAAAAATGAAATTTAGATTTTTATTTAGGTCGTTGTGAAAACGATGTCATCATCAACCAATCAGAAACGAGGAAATTTATAAAATGACATCACAACGAACCAATCAAAACGCTCGCTGCTTTTGTCATGAATCACGAACGAAAACGATGTGTAACAATCGATCGTGACGTCATTCAAGTTTCTCAATAGTTACAACATCTAGTATCACAGTTCTGATCCCAAATGCTTTCTGTCAGGATCATGTCACTACTTGTCGTAACTGTGACGACATTTCATTTTCATCATATTCCATACGAGAATGTCAATGTTTGCTTTTTTCATGAATCATGCTGACGCGTTCGTAGTAAAACTAAAGTAATGCGATCCGCTGACGTTTGCATTTTTTCAATCATATGTGCTTCTATGTCGTCACACAAAGAAGTTTATCAGCATTTTATTTTAATCCACGAACGGAAGCGTTACACTGTCAGATTTATTTTCTTAAAGTATAAGTGTATCCTTTTCAAGGACCATGGTTCGAAACCCACCAAGCATGATTAAATCCGAATTCATTCATAGCTAAGCGGTTAGGATACACATCTTTGGTTTGAAAGACCTGAGTTTGATTCCTGGAGAAACATTTCTTAGGATTTTTCTAAAACTTGGTTTCAATTTCTAGTTCGAAAATTTTAAAAGTTTAGTTCGATAAAAAGTTTGATTTGAGAAGCGTTACACTGTCTGATTTATTTTCTTAAAGTATATGTGTATCCTTTTCAAGGACCATGGTTCGAAACCCACCAAGATCGATTAAAACCGAATTCATTTAAGCGGTTAGCATACACATCTTTGGTTTGAAAGACCTGAGTTCGATTCCTGAAAAAAACATTTCTTAGGATTTTTTCTTAAACTTGGTTTAAATTTCTAGTTCGAAAATTTTAAAAGTTTAGTTCGATAAAAAGTTTGATTTGAAAATTTTTAGATGTGATTTACATCTTTAGTTCGAAACTTTTGTTTTTAAAAATGTTTTAGTTCGACAAAATTTTGTTTCAATTTTTTTAGTTCGAAAATTTTTTTGGGTTCGAAAATTTTTTGTTTGAAACTTTTTTGTTTCAAAATTTTTTAGTTCGAAAATTTTTGTTTAAATTTTTTTAGTTTTGAAATTTTTTTAGTTCGAAAAATTTTTTAGTTTAAAATTTCTTGGACTCTGCGGAACCGTTTCGAAAAGAATCGGAGCAGTTTCGGTAAGAAAAATCTGGCAACACTGTTTCCATTAATGAAGCGCTTACTGAGCAATAAATCGCTTAAACTCACAACAATGTGTTATAAGAAATCTACAAGCGACACCCCTCTTTCACCATTGTTACTTCCAGAGACATAGGCAACTAATTCAAGGACATGATCTCCATCAAGGTAAGAAAGCTGGTAATCATCTTATCTGTCAAAGAGAACGATAATATTTAATGTAAACTTCAGTACAATATCATGATACCAAAAAGGGTTATTTAAGGAGGAGGTTGAACCCTTCATGGGAACTTTAAGGATAACCATAAAAAGGGAACAAAATTCTAAAATACAGGTCTAGGGTGATCACCGACATATCGCTCTATATTTCACTCATGGGGTGTGTGGTGGGTCTAAGATCATGTGACCTCTGTCGGCCAATCAGAATCGAGGTACCAAAGCACTCATCTTACTCGTAAAAAAGGAAACGAATTTCAAAAGTCACAGGGCTTAAGATCACGTGACCTCTATCATCGTGGTACCAAAGGATTCATCTTACCCATAAAAAGGGAACGAATTTCAAATATCGCATGGTCTAAGATCACGTGACCTCTATCAGCCAATCATAAACACTCATCTTACCCGTAAAAGGGAACGAATTTCAAATATCGTAGGGTCTAAAATCACGTGACAGCTATCAACCAATCAGAAACACACATCTTACCCGTAAAAGGAAACGAACATTAAAAATCCCGGCTCCTTCAGCTTAACGTGATATTCGAGCAATCACCTGGGATTGAACATGGGCCAGAGGCGTGTACGTCAACCATTTAGCTTAGTTTTGAAAAGAATGTATGATAACGCATGAGAATATTAAATTTCAGAAAAGGTTTGACAGCGATCCGATGTGTGAAAGCAAACCCCACCGAGGATTGAACCAGGACCTTCCACGTTAGAAGCATGTACGCTAACCGCTTAGTCACAATAATAAAAAAATACGCTATACAGATTTTGTTTGACAATTACGTATGTGTAACGTTAATGTTTGATGAATCTCTTCAACTTGCAAACGTATCATTTAAAGGTCGTTGTGAGTGGGAAAAAAAATGCTTACGCGTGCTTTATCACATCTCAGTACTGTTGAAACATTCATTCATTCATGCATTCTTTTTATCACTATAGAATGGTAGGTCAGTTACATGCTGATGTAATGGTTTCGAGTTTGACAGCAATAAAACACTCATTTCAGTAACATAATTATTTAAAAAAACTTTGATTTCTAGTACATGTGCTTTCATAATGAGATTCTGAACGTCACCGCCAGGAATCAAACTCAGGACCTTTACATGAATTGCTTAGTTAAGAATTTATCATGAATGTTATGATTTCCTGGACTAAGCGGTTAGCATACGCGCCTTTGGCGTGGGAGACCAGGGTTCGATTCCCGGCGGGGAGCTCATGTGGTTCGGATTCCACGTTAATCAGTAGGTCCACGTCTCATATAGCCTCGCTGCTGAAAGGGACGCTAAACTAAAAAATCAAAAAATCAACTCAAATTCACGCTGCTCAATTCCTTTTTTCCCATTACATATTTGTTTTACCGTACCTGTTTGTTGTTTTCATTTTTTAATCATGGTCCAATCGGGTTTTACTGTTCGCAATGAAATCACTCGTCATTATAGACGATTTATGTATGTTTATGTATTATGAGGTGTGCACGTCAACCATTTAGCTTAGTTTTGAAAAGAATGTATGATAACGCGTGAGAATATTAAATTACAGAAAAGGCTTGACATGCCCCGACGTGGAAAGCAAACCCACCGAGGCTTGAACCAGGACCTTCCACGTCCGAACCATGTACGCTAACCGCTTAGTCCCAATAATAATAAAAAAAATACGCTATACAGATTTTGTTTCGACAATTACGTATGTGTATCGTTAATGTTTGATGAGTCTCTTCAACTTGCAAACGCATCATTTAAAGGTCGTTGTGGGTAGAAAAAATGCTTACGCGTGCTTTCTAACATCACTCTGCGGAACCGTTTCGAAAAGAATCGGAGCAGTTTAGATAAGAAAAATCTGGCAACACTGTTTCCATTAATGAAGCGCTTACTGAGCAATAAATCACTTAAACTCACAACAATGTGTTATAAGAAATCTACAAGCGACACCCCTCTTTCACCATTGTTACTTCCAGAGACATAGGCTACTAATTCAAGGACAGGATCTCCATCAAGGTAAAAAAGCTGGTAATCATCTTATCTACCAAAGAGAACGATAATATTTAAGGTAAACTTCAGTACAATATCATGATACCTAAAAAAGGATTATTTAAGGATGTGGTTGAACCCTCCATGGGAACTTTAAGGTACCAAAAAGGGGAACTAAATTCTAAAATCCAGGATCACCGACATATCGCTCTATATTTCACTCATGGGCTGTGGGGGTGCTAAGATCATGTGACTTCTATCAACCAATCAAAATTGATGTACCAAAACATTGATCTTACCCATAAAAGGAAACAAATGAGTGAGGGGTTTTCCCACGTATTCTGTTCACCGTGTGGCGGGTCTAAGATCATGTGACCTCTGTCGGCCAATCAGAATCGAGGTACCAAAACACTCATCTTACTCGTAAAAAGGGAACGAATTTCAAAAGTCACAGGGCTTAAGATCACGTGACCTCTATCAGCTAATCATAAACACTTATCTTACCCGTAAAAGGGAACGAATTTCAAATATCGCAGGGTCTAAGATCATGTGACATTTGTCAACCAATCATAAACACTCATCTTACCCGTAAAAGGGAACAAATTTCAAAAATCCAGGGTGAGGTCGGGGTGACTCATGACGTCATACCACGTGACCTGGAAAATTTGAATTTCCCGCGTGGGCGGGGCCTCACGTCACGTGACCTCTCTCAGCCAATCAGAATCGAGGTACCAAAGCACTCATCTTAGCCGTAGAAGGGAACGAAGTTCAAAAATCCTGGTCATAAAAGAGAGTGAGGATGAGTCATTCGCGCCAACGGGGACCCCTACTACTATAACTCCGAAAGAAAGCATTTGTGCACCCAGGTTGGTCTATACTTTTCGTCTTATCTTGATGTCAGGAAAAACTTTCCAAACGTTGTCGGTGTTGTTTTGAAATACCCTGTATACGGTGCTCCTAAAGTTTTGAAAAACTTACACGTAAAACTCAATACTCTACATGAAAAGACATTTATAAGAACAAATTTCTGTAGGCAACAGAATTAAATACAAAGTAATGCAGTTGTATTTTAAATTTACAGGTTTTGGTTCACTTGTGTAAAATCATTACAAATGTTTTACTACCGATAAAATAAGCGACTCTCATGAAAGATAACAATATTGGATATTATTTTCCACCGGCGGTGTATCTCTGCACAGTGTACGGAAGCTGTATTTTATATTTAGAAAAGGAATGTTGTTAGTATGAAACCATGGCAGGTGCTATTGAAGCTCGTATTGTTGCCAAAACCCACTTGTTTTCACTACCCTTGCTCACGCACCTGCTCCCTTCGGACGCATCCCTACACTATAGCTCGAGGCCACCAGCTTCTCTCTGCCCTGACTCGGTAGGATATCATTGATGCTTTCAGTGACACTTAGCACAAGTTGATTTGGTTTTTGCACTTTAGTTTTCATGGGTTAACTGCTGTATCACCGGACCAGTTGTAGAAAATTTACCAGATTATTTCAAGAATTTACTTCGGTTTATGAGGAACAGTGAGTGAAAGTCAGGTGAGGGGGAATAGTTGAAGTTAAGAAAATACTTGTTGTTAGTTGTTTTTGGTGTTGTAAGCAGCACTACATGTGGAGCCGGAAGGGACTATTTAGCGGAGAGGTACACTTGTTACGATTTATGGGAAAGTCAGTGTGGAAATGGTGCGTAAATGACAAGATTGTCACATATCGTGATTTAGTTTTTTCCAGTTGTACACAAACAAGGTAGGTCAGTTGTTAAAATTGTGTGAAACACATGCTCCACTAAACAGGCGAACAGTTTGTCTTAAGCGTAGAAACGAAAACTGCAGAAAAGAAGAGGAACATCAAACCTATATAGTACATTTTGGATGCCATGCAGTATCCCCCGCCTCAAAGCTGTGCAACACATACGCCATGCATTCTATGACATATAATATGTGTTTCCACTATCCTCGCTTATGCGTATACCCACCGCCACTGACGCGCCTTCACCCCACGGATGCACCCTCATGCTACCCTGACTCGGTAAGATATCGTTCGTGTTTTTAGTGGCTGCCTAGCACAAGTTGGTTGGTGTTTCATGCGCTAGTTTTTATGTCGTATGTCCACGCTGTATTTCAAACAGTAATCACTACCAAGTGTGCCAAGGAGACAACCTAGTATTTTGGAGGAGAAACTAAATAATATTCCCATTTTTTTCAATTTTCGTGTGGTCCG
Source organism: Thermobia domestica (assembly GCF_964235325.1). Classification (NCBI taxonomy): domain Eukaryota; kingdom Metazoa; phylum Arthropoda; class Insecta; order Zygentoma; family Lepismatidae; genus Thermobia; species Thermobia domestica. The sequence goes on along the minus strand of NC_137470.1, from coordinate 57,228,753 downwards.
AAGATACAGCAGTACTAATGCCGCTTTTATGCCATACATCCGGACCCTACACACAAACTGTAAAAGAACTGTACACAAATTGTAATTTTTCAACAATTATTTCGAGTATTTCGTGTAGTGAGACAAAACTTGACCTGCACGATTATATAGTGTTAGTCAACTCTTTGCATTTAGTCAATCAGCCATTTTTCATTGCAAAGAGTTCCTACGCGAAAACGTTATATTTTTCAAAGTAATCACAAGGAAAACAATGCTAAAAGAATAGTGAAGCAAGTTTAAAACATGAAAATATAAATTAATGTGGACAATTCCATTTTTCTACCCTCCAGTAGTGTTACTGTGTATGCCATCTCAATTTTGTCGTAATCCCACTCCGAACTTGATGTCATGGGTCAAGGTTCTAGAACACAGATCCCCCTTCCCATTCAGCTGTAATAAAGAGAGGAAAGATGACCTACGGGGCTCTAACCCGCCTTAACTCGCCCACGCTCGTTCGGTAATACTATATAAATTAAATATTATACTTTGGTACAGAAAGGAACCAACCTAGCTACTAACCTATATGTGTTCTAGAACCTTCCCATGTCATGGTATCGACACTTTTATAATACTCAAGACAATATTGAATTATCAGTATGCATATTTATCCTGTCCCCGTATGCTAAGTTTTGTTTTAGATATCTAGCCAACGATTTAACGTTTCCAACGTATACTACTGAGTTGTACAGCAAACATAACACAGGCACTCGTTACATACAAGTATTTTAGTGTTGTATGCTGGATGGGTATTGTGGCGAATACCTGTAATCTAGCTACCTTAGAGGCCAGAAATTGTGGAGTGGTGGATTACCTCTGGGCTCCTGGGGGAGATTTGGTACACTTAGTGTCCAGAGGGTCGTGAGGTGCAGCATGCGGTCCCTGGTGGGTGCCCTCAGACCCCTGCTCTCAGGTAAGCCATTGCTGATTGCAAGTAAGGAGTGGCCGAACAGGGACATCTGTCTCAACACTCTGTGCGCACTACCACAGACTGATTTCTTTTTCTTTACGGATAAAATTCTAAGTTCAAATCTACGACATGCATATGTTTTTTTTACTTTCTTTTGAATAAAATGTGCTCTTCCCGATAAAAGAAATAGCAAGTTGGCCTATAGGCCTACAATTCGTTTATGGATTTATTTATTTATTTATTACAATCCTTTCAAAACGAAACTGACATTAAACTTTTCAACATTCCATTTTACATGTGTGTTGCTTTGCTCACACTAAATAATAATAAAATAAATAAATAAATAAATAAATATAACAATTCTTCATAATCTTAAACTTTATTCTTTCCATCCTATAGACCAGTTCCCATATACTCCTTATGGTTCAACCCCTACTCACCTCCCCAAAGAAAGTGTAGTCTTTGATCGATAAATAATAAGTATATGATAACAGATTTAATCATTAGCATAATTCTATTTGTAATTAATTTAGGTTTTTAATTGTGAAGAGTTGCTCTAGATTACGTGAACACAATGATAGTGTGAGCAATTTATTTATTTTTCTTTTTGTATTCATGATTTTACATTATAGTAACAAATGCGCTACAGGCGTCACCTAGCAGCATTTGCTTTAAGCTGCGGACACTATAGAACACCTGTAAAATATTGTTCAAAATTAAAGGTAACAAATGTTGCTCTACTAAGATAGGCCTATTATGATAACTCAAAGCAGAATGAGTGACATCTTTTTAAAAATACATTGAAAGTGAATTGCAAGCATACTGTGAAAATTTTAGGGGACCAGTAGACTACCGTAAAAATTTAGAGGGGCCCGCCCCCTAGACCCCATGGATAAGGACCTGTCACATATTAATATGATGTAGACCTATCATTAATTTTTATGTCAATTATACATTGTGGATCTCCAAATTTTTTGTGGCAACAAAACTTTCGCGGAGCACATCATCAAATATCGCGTGTGGAAATGCTATGTTTTCATACAAATATACAAATATCTCTTTAAATATAATACTTCATTAACAGATAATCATTTTTAAACATTTTCTTTACCGGTCTGTTACTCTAGTAAAAAATTAATAAGTTGACACCAAATCAATTGCCAACACTGCTCAACTTACTATCACATTTAGTAACGCCATATTGTGTGGTGCTCTGGTTTTGTCAACTTACGATCTCCCGCTACTTCAACTCCGTGGGATTTTGAGTATAGCGTTGCCAGATCAGGAAGGAAAAGTATTTGTAGATATGATGACAATTTTCAGTAAAAATCCACATTAGGAAAACAAATCTGCAGTGACAGAGGTATAGGAGATCTGGCTCCTACTTGAAAACTTTCACGGTAGTAACTCTTTAGTAGTAGAAATGTTTCTAACTAAAATATTGAAAAACGCAGTACAGGTTTGGTGGCATAGGGAAGGGGGCAAGGGGCCGGGCCCCCCTCAAAGAGGTTCGACAATGTACTTTGCTACTTTGATGTTTGTAATTTTTTATATATTGTTATGTTTATATATTTTTTTGTTTGTAATTTTTCTATGTGTACCTATAACAGCACTTTGCCCCCCCCCAAACACACATCCTGGCTACACTACTGAAATATATATATATATATATATATATATATATATATATATATATATATCAGGGGCGGATCCAGGATGGACCGGGGGGAGGTTGGTTGTAAAACTTATACTTTGAGCTACTTTTAAGACCTCCAAGTTTCCTTTTCTGGGGGGAGGGGCGCTGGATCCGCCGCTGATATATATATATATATATATATAGGGTGCGGAGGAAGTCCCAGAACGGTTCGATATCTCGCGAAATATACAGATCAGTAAAACAAAAATTATACGTGTTAAATAATTAAAAAAAAAAAAACTCAAATGATAGCAAACGCAACTCCCTACCTCCACCACTTTCGGGACTACGGGGTAACTTTAAAATTTTAAATGGAAACTCCCACTTTTTTATTGCACATTTGGATTCTCCAGAAAAAGTGACAGTGATTTGACTCAAAATTGAAAAGAATGCCTTCACAGATAGCACTTGAATCGACACAAACAAAAAACGGGGCTGCAAAACTATTTGCAAATATGATCTCAGTGGCCATACGGTTAGTGTACCGGACTGCAAAGTCAGAGGTTGTGAGTTTGATTCCCGCTCAGAACAACTTTTTATGTGATTTTTTATAGCCAAATAATAAATTCATATATTTTTACTTCGATAAAAATAATGTATTTGTCCATATTTATTAATTTGCAAGATAATACAAATGGCGACAAGAATGGTTTATTTATGTTGTAAAAAAAACATATGAACTCTAACTCTATTACTAAGAACTCCTTCATAAAGATAGTTTGCAAAACAATTATCGAAATTTGTGTTCTATGTAACTGCATAAAATTAGGGCTACTAATTGAAGTTAAAATGTATGAAATTTATTTGGGGAAATAATAGGCTCCTTTCGACTGTGATCAAACTCAGAACCTCTGACTTAAATCCCATACTCTAACCGTACGGCCACAGAACACGGAACTACCAATCAGCATTTTCGTAATGTTTTACTGCACCGCTTTTTAGTGTGTCGATTTAAGCGCCATCTCCGAAGACACTGTTTTTAATTTTGGGTCAAATCACTGTCCATTTTTCTGGAGAATCAAAATATGCTATAAGAAATAGAGGTTCCCATTTAAAATTGTATAGTTCCCCCCGTTTCCCCGAATGTAATAGAGAAAGGGGGTTGCGTTTTTTATCACTGGATAGCGTTTTCAAAACTATTTAACACAGTTTTTTTTTTCTTGTTTTGGTGATCTGTATATTTCGCGAGATATTAGACCGTTCCGGAACTTTTCCGCACCCTACACACACACACACACACACACACACACACACACATATATATATATATATATATATATATATATATATATATATATATATACAGTGGCGTATTTACGATTTTGTTTCGGAAGGGGCTTTGCTAACTTTCGGGGGGGCTTTGCCTGGAAATGTGAAAATTCTGCAAGATATTTCATTTACATTGCTATACTAAGTAAGATTTCAGGGGGGGGGTTAAGCCCGGAAGCCACCCCCTAAATACGCCACTGTATATATATATATATATATATATATATATATATATATATATATATATATATATTCATCCTCACGGCATTGTCAAAGCTCTATATTTGTATTTTACATTTATTATTGCAACCGGGTGTTACTGACTTCCGTATACGGTAGCCCGATCATCACCCTTGTTCTTCGCGCGCACAGTCATTCGAAGAACTGAAAACGTACTCTGTACACAAACAGTTTATGGTTGTGAACTCGGAAAGCCTGGTACTTCTGCTTGTCAAGGTCAAAAAGTGGGAGAAAAAAGGATGTGTCGAATGTAAAGAGGGTGCAACAGTGACTGATGCTTGTAAGGGAACATATTCATTTGTAGTTCGTGCACATTCCGCCTGTAGCGCTACTGTGGCACGACGTATATTGTAACTGTATAACTCTTGTACACCGCTAGTAGGTCTATTCGCGTTAGTGACGACCGAAACTATGTTGTCAGCTCTGACTGCGATAAGGCACTGCCGTGCTGCTTTTCCTTCTCTTTTTTCCCCCTTTTCCATTTGTGAGACGCCAAACATGTTGTTTTTGCTTGTTGCACGCGCTGAACGTGTTTCGGCGAGCGAAGTATTTAAGAAGTTGACTACATATTCTTGTTTGCGATAGTTTTAAATTGGTTAACTGTTGAAAAATATACGAAAATAAAGCTGTACTTGTTAAGGTATATTAGTCGAGGACGTAGCTACTGACAGTGTTGATTACAGATTTTCTCGAGGGAGAATTTAATTACAGTAGAGGAGAAAACGAGACGTCCATTTAGACAGTCCCCCCCCCTTATCAGACTCAATCGGAAATGGTCTCAATCGTTTGTACACAAATGTGCAGGCGAAATTTTCGTTTGTACATACTTAGGGGCGCCGTCAGAACGAAAACAAAGTGGGGGCTGTCTAAATGGTAGCCCCTAACAACATGTCCTATTCAAGCACAAATTGTTGCAATCATTTGTACATCATTTCTACAGAAATGTGAAGGCGAAATTTTCGTTTGTACACAATTAGGGGCGCCGTCAGAACGAAGACAAAGTGGGGGCTGTCTAAATGGTAGCCCCCCACCAACAAGTCCTATTCAAGCACAAATTGTCGCAATCATTTGTACATCGTTTCTACAGAAATGTGAAGGCGAAATTTTCGTTTGTACACAATTAAGGGCGCCGTCAGAACGAAACCAAAGTGGGGGCTGTCCAAATGGTAGCCCCCCACCATGTCCACTTCAATCACAAATTGTCGCAATCGTTTTGTTCATCGTTTGTACAGAAATGTGCAGGCGAAATTTTTGTTTTACACAATTAGGGGGGCCGCCAGAACGAAAACAAAGTGGGGCTGCTAAGTGATACCCCCCACCATGTCCAATTCAATGACAAATGTCGCAATCGTTTCTACATCGTTTCTACAGAAATGTGAAGGCTAAATTTTCGTTTGTACACAATTAGAGGCGCCGCCAGAACGAAAACAAAGTCGGGGATGCCTAAGTGGTAGCCCCTCCCACCATGTCCAGTTGAATCACAAATTGTCGCAATCGTGTGTACTTCGTTTGTACAGAAATGTGCAGGCGAAATTTTCGTTTGTACACAATTAGGGGCGCCGCCAGAACAGAAAAAATGGGGGCTGTCTAAGTGGTAGCCCCCCACCATGTCCAATTGAATCACAAATTGTCGCAATTGTTTGTACTTCGTTTGTACAGAAATGTGCAGGCGAAATGTATGTTCGCACGCAATTAGGGGCGCCACCAGAACGAAAAAAATTGGGTGCTGTCTAAGTGGTAGCCCCCGACCATGTCCTATTCAATCACAAATTGTCGCATTCGTTTGTGCATCGTTTGTACAGAAATGTGCAGGCGAAATGTTTGTTTGAACAAACTTAGGGGCGCCGCCCGAACGAAAACAAAGTGGGGAGCTGTCTGAGTGGTAGCTCCCCCCACGATGTCCAATTGAATCACAAAGTATCACAATCGTTTGTACATTGTTTGTACAGAAATGTGCAGGCCAAATTTTCGTTTGTACATTATTAGGGGCGCCGCCAGAACAAAAACAATGTGAGGGCTCTTTCAATGGTAGCCCCCCCCCATTTCCAATTCAATCACAAATTGTCACAATCGTTTCTATATCGTTTGTACAGAAATGTGCAGGCTAAATTATTGTTTGTACATAATTAAGGGCGCCGCCAGAACGAAAACAAAGTGGGGGCTGTTTAAGTGATAGCCCCCCACCATGTCCAATTCAATCACAAGTTGTCGCAATCATTTCTACATCATTTGTACAGAAATGTGCATGCAAAATTTTCGTTTCTACATAATTAGGGGCGACCTCAGAACGAAAACAAAGGGGGGGGCTGTCTAAATGGTAGCCCTCCCACCATGTGCAATTGAATCACAAATTGCCGCAATCGTTTGAATATAGTTATAAAGAAATGTGCAGGCGAGATTTTCGTTTGTACACAATTAGGGGCGCCGCCAGAACGAAATCAAAGTGGGGGGCTGTCTAAATGTTAGCCCTCCCACCATGTTCAATTCAACCACAAACTGTCGCACTTGTTTGTACGCCTTTGTACATAAATGTGCAGCTGAAATTTTCGTTTGCACATAAATGTGGCCCCGCCAAAACGATAACAAACTATGGGCTCTCTAATTGATAGGCCTCCCACCATGACGAATTCAACCACAAACTGTCGCACTTGTTTCTTACGGTTTTGTACAGAAATTTGCAGGCGAAATTTTCGTTTGTACACAATTGCGGGCGCGCCAAAACGATAACAAAGTATAGGCTACCTAATTGGTAGCACCCCCTACATCCGATTCAAAAGAAAATCATCTCAATTGTTTGCACATCGTTTGAGCAGTAATGCGCAGGCGAATTTTTTTTTCTAAGCTATCAGATGCGTGGACAGAACGAAAAAAAGGGGAGTTGTCTAAGTGCTAGCCCCACCATGTTCGATTGAACCACAAATTGTCGCGATCGTTTATACATCGTTTGTGCAGAAATGTGCAGGTAAAATTTTCGTTTGTATTAAATAATATACGGATGTGAGTATTTTTAATATCTGCGATCAACATTAACCGGTTTGAATAACGGTTGATGAGTTTGAAAATGGTTCCTATTGCACTAGTTGAAAAAATATTATTTTTCTCTGGCACACGGAAGAAAATGCCTGATTCTAATAGAACTTTTCACGTAGAATTCGAATCTGCAATCAGTTTTTCTCCATCACCCTCAGTTTTCCCGTGACAGAGGTGTTTTCGGAAAATTTCCCCTCAAATTTCTGTTCTTTTTCTTTTTTTTAAACCATTTTCATACTTGTAGCTTGGGTACCTTAGGTATATAAACACACATATTATATTGTATGTTAGCCTGATTTATACTTAGTAAGCTCTCTAAGTTTCATAAGAATAGCATTATTCTATCTAGAGAAATAAACATATTTATATAAAAAATATGCTATGTGTACTGTTCATTTTACAATATTCATTAGTGCAGATAAAATCGCATATAACTTCCACGAAAATTACAATATAAGCACGGTTTATATCTTATTGGATTTGAAATAAAACATATTTTCAATGATGTATACACCGTGTCACCATTTTATATCTAATTAATAAATAATACAAAAGAAGTGAGTGGTATCTTCTTAATAAATGGACACTTACTTACCTCAACTAATATGTTTTAGTTGTCGACTTTCTTCTGTGTTTGGTTTCTGGGACATCTCTTTTAAGTGTCCAACAGTAATCAGCTAGCATTTTTGAACTACACTGTCACTGGTACCTCTTCTCCATGGAGGAAATGTCCTGATGAAAATGTTCCCCATACTCATCACTAACAGCACCAAGCTTTTCAGGAAAGAAATGCAGGTGGGAGTCTAGAAAGTGAACTTTAAGGGACATGTTGCAACCCATTTCATTGAATGATTGCCGGAAATCACTCACAACTTCACGGTAATTTGGGGCTTTCTTGTTTCCTAAAAAATTCTCTGTTAAACATTTAAATGGACACCAAGCTGCTTTCTCAACCAGAGTTAAGAGATCCTCAAATTTTTGGTCACGAATCAAACATCTTATTTGGGGGTCTACAAAAATCCCCAGCGTCACTAACCCGAGGAATTTTTTCCTTGAGGTAACAAGATCCTGCATTACTTTTGTCCATTGTCCTAACAAAGTCTTTGAAGAGCCCCAACTTTATGTGAAGAGGAGGTAGAATTATCTAATCAGGGCTCACCAGTGAGGAATAAACAGCATTCTTCTGTCCAGGAGTTAATACATGCGTTGGCCATTCCTTCCTGATGTAATGTTCTGCTTTGTTCCTGCTGTCCCATTTGCAGAGGAAACAACAATATTTCGTATAACCAAGCTGCAAACCCATTAACAAAGAAATGACTTGTAAATCACAGCAAACGGTCCACTTGTATTTCTCATACTGAATTTTTTCTAACACTATTTCGATGTTTTCATAGGTTTCCTTCATATTAGTTGCATAAGCCAAAGGCACTGAAGGAAATTTGTTGCTATTGTGCAAAAGGACAGCCTTAAAACTAGTTTTCAAAGAGTCAATAAGCAATCTCCACTCTGTACTTATATGTGCATGTCCAAGTGTATCCATCAGAGCACAGACATTATTACAATACACTAAATCATTTTCTTGAGAATAGTAGTTTTGAAACTCTGTATGAAGGTTTCGAAAAATACACACTTTAGTGTCACGATGGAGCAGATTCCAGCCTTAAGTTTAGAATCAAGAAGTTCTGTCTGTGTATTGGAGAGTTTTAAATCCCTTATGAGGTCATTTAGTTCACCCGGAGTTATCAGATGGGAATCCAATGTAGATGTGCTTCCTACATAAGTAGGATCATCATCTTCATTTGGAACTTCATTAGTTGCCTCAAGTACGTAATCCTCATTTACCGTAAGATGAGGAGGAGGTACCGGTACAGGTAATTCTGCACTGTGTGGAACTGGCCTAATTGCTGATGCAAATTAGGGTACTGTACTATGTGGTTAGATTTACTGCTTATTTCTTTTATCTGTGTCATACAAAAGTAGCAGTCTGAAGAATGATCTTTTGTTTCCCTCCAGATCATCGGTACTGCGAAGTTCATGTTTCGTCCACCATTTGCCCAGCCAGTCAGACGTTTAACGCAAGTACAACAAATGTAGTGAGGAACCCAGTTCTTATCCTGGTCTCCTACACAGCAACCAAAATATAACTGATAACACTTCCTCACAAGTGGAGTAAAACATCGACGTTGTGATTTAAATATCAGCTCTCCACATACATAACAGAAATTGTCCGGTTTATTTACACACTTCCTCGACATCTTGTATCCTGTAAGGTATCACACACATACATACATACACACACACACACACACACACACACACACACACACACACACAGGAATCTACACTCCATCAAATTCCCACAAAATCCCTCTAGACATTCCCTCATACAAAAATGGTGACATGGTGTACACATTATTGAAAACGTTTTATTGGAAGTCCAATGAGGTATAAACCGTGGTATATTGTAATTTTCGTGGAAATTATATGTGTTGAAGACCGACCCGACCCCACCCGTGACCCAAATTGACTGACCCGACCCGACAACCCGACCCGAGCTGACCCGATTGGCCCGACCCAAAGTGACCCGAGTGAACCAACCCGAGGTGACTTAACCCGACAACCGACCCGAGTGACTTGACCTTACAATCTAACCAGTTTGAGAGAGCTAGAACTTTACAAAACTGCCACCAGAAAAAAAATGCTGACCAATTCTTATGCATAAACCATTGTTTCGGCTTTTTTTACTTGTAGTATAATTATCCTCCTCCTCCTCCTCAGTGTTCCCCCATTAATAAACAGGCCAGTTTCCGTGAACTAGGTAAGAAGCTTCCATTTTTGCGATTTCCCGCTAATATCTGCCTCGCAACCCAACATAAAGTACCACCCTCCTTATTACAATCTATCAATTCCAACCTTCTTACACACTCTCGCTCTCCTGATATCACCCCCTTTACTACATCCCTCAGAATGCAATCCCTTAGCAAGATCAAAACTTGCGATCCGTCCATTTTTCGCTTCCTTATATCGTCTAATATTGCTCTCGTCTCTTGCATTTTTTCAGCATTTCCTAATTCGTTTTCCTCTCTACCCTGCTAACCTTCTTTATTTTACTCCACATCCAAATTTCCAAGGTTAAAATTTAGGCAATCAAGTTCGAAAGTCAAAATATAATTTGACTGAGTTCTGAAGACAAGTTCTGAAGGCTAAAAGAATAAAAGTTCTTAAGACAACATTATTTTCTAGTAAGGGATGTATATAGAACTTCTTTTAATATTTTTTTGCTGTGTAACAAACAACAATTTCATCACGTTAACATTCCGATTTTTCTATTTAAAAACAGCGTTGCTGTCTGATAGAATCATAAGGAACTAATTGCACTGAAATATCATTCTGTAGGGAATTACCTTTTATTTTTTCTTGATTAATTTATCTAGAAGATATTTGCAACGTTATATAAAATTAGCAAGTATTTTATTGCGGAGAAAGTCAAATCACTACCCCAGCAATAATAATAATAATAATAATAATAATAATAATAATAATAATCTGAAGGTGACCAAGAAAGTTCTGTCTCTTTGTGGAGGTCTGTGTTCAATTGGCCCTCACACCGTGAGTTGAATGCGAATGGATATAAGGTGAAGGTCAGTTGTTGGACGAGACGAGACGAGACAGAATTTTCATGAAAAGGTACGAGATGAGACAGAGCTCTTTCAATAGAAACATATGCACTTTTCCAGACGAGACTACCTTCACGACACATTTTCGAAACGAGAATGCCCCAAACCAGGTCTCGTGAGCAACACTAGTAAGTATATCCAACATGGTTGTGGCTGTTCAGATACACCGTGAACGTGCGTAAGGACTGAGTGAACATGGGGCCTTCACAGAGCGTCATAAGGGATTGTTTGCTGTACGAGTTCAAATTGCTGCTCCGCGGGGCGGAAGATATGACAGGCCTTTGGTGAGGGTGTCGTGACTACGCGGAGAGTGCAGTGGTATGACGGTTTAAGGACGGTGACGAAACACTCGAAGACGCACCACGTGCCGGAAGACAAACAGATGTTCAAAATAAAGATCTTCAGGCAGCAATTGAGGCGAAGACAGACATGTGAGGAACTGGTACTACCTTTCAGTGTAAGTGGAGAAACCATTCGGCACCACCACCATCAACTTGGGAAGCACTGCAAGTTGGGTTGATAGGTCCTACATGATTTGACTTGGAGCCAGAAAGCAACGCGAGCAGACACCTGTGTTTCTTTGGTGTCTCGTCTGAGGAAGGAGCAATTTCTGGACAGGGTGTTGACATGTGATGGGAAGTGGGTCCTGTACGAAGCTCCACGGCGCCGTCATTGTTGGTTAGCATCCCATGAACCGGTTCAAAAACAGCCCAAGCCAGCACTACGCCAGAATAAGGTTCTCCTGTGCATTTTGTGGACTGCTCGAGGCATCGTCCATCGGGAACTGCTACCAGCTGGTCAGATCATCAATGCAACTGTGTACTGTCACTGTGTACTGTCTGGATCCAGCAGTTCTGAATCGCAAAGGGGTCCTCTTGTTACAAGGCAACGCTAATCCCCACGTGGCTAAAATGACCCAGTACATCATTCTACGCCTTGGATGGAAAACACTATTGGATCCGCCATACTCCACGGACATTGTACCGTCCGATTATCACCTGTTCCATTCCTTGGACAATCACCTTAGAGAACGCCAATTCAAACAGCTAGTAGAGGTTCAATATGCACTTGATACCTTCTTCACTTCACGTCCCACCAAGTTCGACTGCGATGGAATCCATGGCCTTCCAGAACGTTTTCAGAAGGTCGTCGAGGCTGATGGAGACGATTTGTGATATCCCAGGTACGTCTTAGGTTACATACCAATGTTCGAAGGTGTTGGTGAAAAGGCGGCGGAACTTTCTTGGGCACTCTTAAAGTTATAATAATAATAATAATAATAATAATAATAATAATAATAATAATAATAATAATAATAATAATAATAATAATAATAATAATGTGTCCTGCCCAAAGTCAAATGTTTGACCCGAAGGCATGGGTATTGATTCCAGCTCGTACCAAGTAAGTTTTCTGGTGGACAAACCCCATGTGCATGGGTTTTCTCGGTGTTCTCCCATTTCCTCCCACTTTCTTCATTCAACCACTTCACTTATTTCTCATCATCACTGTCTCTCTTAGCGTTGGTGCATAACGTGGGACGTTAACTAGATATTTCCTTTCAATTTCACTTAATGTGACATTTAACTTGACATAGAAACGCAGAAAGGAAAAAAGTCAGTATTAATATTAATTACAATTACAATACCAATTAGTTAATATCGGGTAAAATTAAAATTTTATTACTATTTCACCTTCAATTAGTCACATTTATCATTCATTCACCAACTTCGAATTGAATTCCACAACAAAGCTCTTTATAGTATTCCGTATAGAAAATAAGTGAAGAATGTGACGACCCGACCCGAGTGACCCGACACGAGCTAACCCGACTGACCCGACCGACAACCCGACCCGTAACCCGACCCGTTTGTGAGCACTATCAGAGGGGTACTATTTACAGTACAATTTATTTTGTATGGTTTAGCATACTTTAAGGCTACCATACTTTTTGAAAACAGAAAAAACGGGACATCTTACAAATTAGTAGTAAATATTGCATTTTGTATTAATTTTATGTTTCGAATTTTACTACAGTATCGCACTAGTTATACAACTTAAAATAATGTATTAATATAGTCCATACTCAGTGGCGCATTTAGGGGGAGGGCTTCCGGGCTCAAGCCCCCTACCGAAATCTTACTTACTATAGTAAAGTATATGAAATATCTTGCAGAATTTTCATATTTTCAGGCAAAGCACCCCCGGAAGTTAGCAAAGCCCCTCTCGAAACAAAATCGTAAATACGCCACTGTCCATACTTAATCAACAGTGCTAAAAATTATTATAGAAGCTAGAAGCTGTTATACAATATAAACGCAATCAGTGAACATACAATATTTAGGCAAAAATTATATTTTCAATATTATTACGCATACCACCTTTACATGCTCTACATGTCTGTAAAGAAAAATATCCAGATTTATGAAGTTGTTTCAAAATTCCAATAGGCTGATTTATTTTTGTTAACCTAAAATGCGAACTAAAAGAAAGCAATTTGCATAATTGTTTTTCTGAAGCAGAAAAAAATGTGTTTTCGGGGCTGGTCTACAACGTCACAAGAATTTGTTGCCACCTCGGGGTATACATTCTTACTTTTAGTGATAAGAGTGCTACTTAGGAGGATTTAAACATTGCATGTTATATCCGGGGAAGCAGCGTTTGCAATAATAATAAAGATTAGAATGAAATTGTTCCTATAGTATTGTCGGAATTGAAAGCAAAAGGAATAAGTCGATTTTATTATCTTTTCAGAAATTTTGATATGTAATTAATAATAATAATAAAGAAAAAAACAGGACAAGAAGGAAAATTTCTGCACACCGGGACAAATTTTAAGAAACCGGGGCGTATGGTAGCCTTACATACTTATTTGCATGCGGAGTGTCAGTACGGAGCCACTACGTAGCAGAGTTGAAACAAAACCTCGTAAATAGGTTGCCAACTCAGGAAAACAAAATTACCGGCACACCCTCAAAATTCTCTGTACAAATGAGAAACTGAAGACTGTATTGATCGTTATTGTATTTACCAGCAATTGCCACTTGTTTAAAATTATCGAAACAGATGAATAATACTGGATATTAATCTTTATGTAACAATAGTTGATTCATAAAATGAAATTTATTCTATAAATTTCACTTCAAACAAAGGAAATTGCTTTAAAAAGTCATTTTCTACTCTCAGTAAATGAATAAAATTCTTTTACAATAAAATATAAGTGTTATCAAATTTGTTATGTTAAATAAATAAAAAAAAAATTGCCATACGTTAAAAAAATATCGATAATGTATAATACAACGGAAATTTGTGCTTGTAAAGGCACTGTTGAAAAATTTCGATGTTCAATGTTATATTCTGGATTGCAGATTCCAAAATACCTGTCAGAAGGGGTCTAATAAGAAGTTTGTACCGGTCACCGGCCTTAATCAAAATTACAGCAAATACCGGCCAGTTAGCAACTGTACTCGTAAATCAGAATGCTGAATGCACAAAAATACTTCACCATGCATTCTATAGTTTCTGCAAAATGAGTTTAATGAAGATGATCAAATAAAACAAAATACTGTGTTATAATTTTCCCTTTAACAGTCTACTTTGTGAATTTGTTATATCTTCCACTTATCAATTTCCTGTACGAGATGAGAATAACGGTTTCTGCGCAAGATAGAAAGAAAAAAATACATTTTTCTCATAAGGATTCAGTTCACGTAAGAAATAATGAATAAGTTTAATAATAAGAGCCGAGGAGTGAAAAACTAACTCAGCAATAATGATTGTAAGTATAAATATAAATATAAAAAAAACAAAAAAAAGCATTTAATTCCATCATCGTTAGGATAAGATCAATATAGTGGATCACACGATAGTGTGAACAAACCAAACCACACAATAGTGTGAACAAAGTCCTGTTAGAAAAATACTCCATAAATGTGACACATTTTTTAATGCTTCTACCATTTATACAATCCCTCACATTGTTTTCGTTCTGGCGGCGCCCCTAATAGAGTACAAACGAAAATTTCGCCTGCACATTTCTGTGCAAATGATGTACAAGCGATTGATATAATTTGTGATTAAATTGTATATGGTGGGGGCTACCATTTAGACAGCCCCACTTTGTTTTCGTTCTGGCGGCGCCATTAATTGTGTACAAACGAAAATTGCGCATGCATATTTCTGTACAAACGATGTACAAACGATTACGAAAATTAGTGATTCAATTGGACATGTTGGTGGGAAGCTACCACTTAGAGAGCCCCCAGTTTGTTTTCGTTCAGGCGGCGCCCCTAATTGTGTATAAACGAAAATTTTGCCTGAACATTTCTGTAAAAACGACGTACAAACGATTGCGACAATTTGTGACTGAATTGGACATGGTCGGGGGCTACCACTTAGACAGCCCCACTTAGTTTTCGTTCTGGCGGCGCCCCTAATTGTGTACAAACAAACATTTCGCCTGCTCGTTTCTGTACAAACGAAGTACAAACGATTCCGACAATTTGTGATTCAATTGGACATGTTGGGGAGGTATTACTTAGAAAGCACCCTACTTTGTTTTCGTTCTGGCGGCGTCCCTAATTGTGTACAAACAAACATTTCGCCTGCACATTCATGTACAAACGACATAAAGACGAATGCGACTATTTCTGATTGAATTGGACATGGTGGGGGGGCTACCACTTAGACAGCCCCCTTTTTTCTGTTCTGGCGGCGCCCCTAATTGTGTACAAACGAAACTTTTGCCTGCACATTTCTGTACACACGAAGTAGAAACGATTGCGATAATTTGTGATAGAATAGAACATGTTGGTGTTTGGCTACCAGTTAGACAGTCCTCCACTTTGTTTTCGTTCTAGCGGCGCCCCTAATTGTGTACAAACAAACATTTCGCCTGCTCGTTTCTGTACAAACGAAGTACAAACGATTCCGACAATTTGTGATTCAATTGGACATGGTGGGGAGGTATTACTTAGAAAGCACCCTACTTTGTTTTCGTTCTGGCGGCGTCCCTAATTGTGTACAAACAAACATTTCGCCTGCACATTCATGTACAAACGACATACAAACGAATGCGACTATTTCTGATTGAATTGGACATGGTGGGGGGGCTACCACTTAGACAGCCCCCTTTTTTCTGATCTGGCGGCGCCCCTAATTGTGTACAAACGAAACTTTTGCCTGCACATTTCTGTACACACGAAGTAGAAACGATTGCGATAATTTGTGATAGAATAGAACATGTTGGTGTTTGGCTACCAGTTAGACAGTCCTCCACTTTGTTTTCGTTCTAGCGGCGCCCCTAATTGTGTACGAACATACATTTTGCCTGCACATTTCTGTACAAACGAAGTACAAACGATTGTGACAATTTGTGATTCAATTGGACATGATGGTGGGGGGCTACCACTTAGACAGCCCCCCAATTTGTTTTCGTTCTGGCGGCGCCCCTAAGTTTGTTCAAACAAACATTTCGCCTGCACATTTTTTTACAAACGATGCACAAACGAATGCGACAACTTGTGATTGAATTGGACATGGTGGGGGGCTACCACTTAGACAGCCCCCATTTTTTCTGTTCTGGCGGCGCCCTTAATTATGTACAAACGAAAATTTCGCGTCCACATTTCTGTACAAACGAAGTACAAACGATTGCGACAATTTGTGATTGAATAGGACATGGTCGGGGGCTACCACTTAGACAGCCCCCAATTTTTTTCGTTCTGGCGGCGCCCCTAATTGTGTGCGAACATACATTTCGCCTGCACATTTCTGTACAAATGAAGTACAAACAATTGCGACAATTTGTGATTCAATTGGACATAGTGGGGGGGCTACCACTTAGACAACCCCCATTTTTTCTGTTCTGGCGGCGCCCCTAATTGTGTACAAACAAAAATTTCGCCTGCACGTTTCTGTACAAACGAAGTACAAACGATTCCTATAACTAGTGATTGAATAGGACATGTTTTCGGGGGCTACCAGCTAGACAGCCCCCAATTTGTTTTCGTTCTGGCGTCGCCCCTAATAGTGTACAAACGAAAATTTGGCCTGCACATTTCTGTACAAACAATGTACAAACGATTGCGATACTTTGTGATTCAATTGGACATCGTGGGGGGAGCTACCACTCAGACAGCTCCCCACTTTGTTTTCGTTCTGGCGGCGCCCCTAAGTTTGTTCAAACAAACATTTCGCCTGCACATTTCTGTACAAACTATGCACAATCGAATGCGACAACTTGTGATTGAATTGGACATGGTGGGGGGGCTACAACTTAGACAGCCCCCATTTTTTTCTGTTCTCGCGGCGCCCTTAATTATGTACAAACGAAAATTTCGGGTGCACATTTCTGTACAAACGAAGTACAAACGATTGCGTCAATTTGTGATTGAATAGGACATGGTCGGGGGCTACCACTTAGACAGCCACCAATTTTTTTCTTTCTGGCGGCGCCCCTAATTGCGTGCGAACATACATTTCGCCTGCACATTTCTGTACAAACGAAGTACAAACAATTGCGGCAATTTGTGATTCAATTGGACATGGTGGGAGGCTACCACTTAGACAGCCCCCATTTTTTTTCTGTTCTGGCGGCGCCCCTAATTGTGTACAAACGAAAATTTGGCCTGTACATTTCTGTACAAACAATGTGCAAACGATTGCGGCAATTTGTGATTTAATTGGACATGGTAGGGGCTACCATTTAGGGGAACTCCCTCGAGAGGAATCACTCTACTTATTTATTGCAAAAAGCAGAATTTAAAAATTCGCATTCGTCCAAAGTTATCGTGTGAAGTA
This sequence comes from Thermobia domestica, assembly GCF_964235325.1. Classification (NCBI taxonomy): domain Eukaryota; kingdom Metazoa; phylum Arthropoda; class Insecta; order Zygentoma; family Lepismatidae; genus Thermobia; species Thermobia domestica. The sequence goes on along the minus strand of NC_137470.1, from coordinate 57,211,094 downwards.
ACAGCCGTTTGTATGTACGTATTAATATTGATAAGTTCCACTACGCGATCCCAATTAATAGTTCATATACCCGCGCCACACACACACACACTAGCATTTGTACACACGAAAGTATACCTGGTAGTATCCATACGCTTACGCCGGAAACTAGAAACAAACAAACACACACACACACACACACACACACACACACAGGGAGAGAGAGAGAAAAAGAGAATATCTTGTTGTACCTTTATACTGAATGCACTATTACTCACAAAATTAGTTAAAAAAGAAAAAAGAAAAAAGTTGTAAATGAAACTTTCAAAGATTGGTACCACTGCTGCGTGTCACACATGAGATTGTTCCATAATGATTGATTCGTAATATGATGTATATGGGTTTCTTAATTGTAGTATAACAAAATGCCTTCAAATTGACCACTAAATAAAAAGTGAAATTTATTTCTCAAATTTTGTAAAATCGAAGTCGGTGGGCATTATGGGAACAGTCTACAATAACAATATATGCAAATAAATATATTAATATACTTCACGTTTTCCAGTGGGTGCAAGAAAGCTTCGAATAGTATTTGTTGCCAGAAGCTTTAGCTGATGTAAATATATATATATATATACATATATATATATATATATATATATATATATATATATATATATATATATATATATACATATATATATATATATATATATATGTGTGTGTGTGTGTGTGTAAATTAGACGTGGAATGGGGAGATAGAGAAAGCAATGATAATAATATATTCATGTCTGGGAATCCCATTAAAGTTTGATATAGAGTCAATCCGTTTCAAGTGATCAAACATGTGCCGCTCGATCATTTCCATTTTTTTTATGAATGTTTATCCTATATCAGGGTACTTCAAAACCATAATGAATTATCTTTTACAATATCCCATGGCGACACAGCGGCTGCCGCCATTTTGTGTTTTTTAGCAGAAAGGGGTCAAAGTATTAACTAATGACGTCATACTCTAGGAGGAGTTTTGTTCATAAATTCAACTGCAAATTTGTTGTTGTGAAGTAAAATAAAGTAGGATGAATGGTTAGTCCAGTCATGGCTCTCAAGCTCGTTTCTTTCCTCTAGTTGTAACACTCTCTTATCAGACCCACAGCAGCATTGGTTAAGAATGTCGCTATCAGCAGAAGGCGAGGAAAGCCAAAATGCACCCTTGACAAAAAAGGCCGTAAGTATTCCTTGCTCTTGCAGCTTTCTATATCAATGATATTTAATCATGTTTATTCTTGTTTTTACTGTCAACTCATGCAAAAGACTGTTGTCCTTTCGTTTGATCTACATTACGTAGTCAGTGTTTACAGCGAGTAAGTGTTCACTGACTTGGACAGATGAAGAGGGCGCCTAAATGGAAAATGAAGTTTTTGTCTTAAATGTGAATATTTATGAGATAAAATGTTATGATAAAAAAAATTTCCAGATAGCTTCAGGTAAATACTGTAGAGTCTGAGATATAGATAAAATACATAAAAGAACAATAAAGTCTTATCTTTGCGTAGTTGGTTGTAAACCACATCTTCACAATTGAAATGGACTCGTACATCAGTTGATGCCAATGCCACACTCACAAATGATGCTAGTTTGAGTAAAATTTCTTGCGTCGGAGGGAATTTTGGGAAAGAATTTTTAAAAGAGGGGAAAAAGGGAGATTTTTCGAATATGAGATAAAATGTAGGGAAATTTAGCTTTTCAATAGATGTTTTATTAAGCACTACAGCAGTACCCTAAAGACGGTGGCATTCTTTTCACAATCCCACTCTATGCACAGAATACAAATGTAACAGAATCTTCATTCCTCTTCCAACAGCCTTTCCACGACCTTGCTAGAGAATATCATTGCCAAATATGTCCTTGAAATGGGAATGGATCAACAAACAAAAGGTCAACTGCACATATTGCTTATGAATTGGGTGGCGTTATCACAGTATAAAGAAATGTCTTCAGCAGTACTCCGCTTTGTCATAAACAGTGTCAGAGCAAGTGTTTCGATTCAATGACCACAGTTAAGGGTTGAGAAAGAACAGCATATAAATGAAATTCACATTATCGAATTTCAAACTCCAAGCCTTTCTATTGGCCTGTTCATTGATCCAGGGAGGGAAGGGGGCGAATACTAAGAAAAGACGGGTTGTACAAATAGTGTTGTCAACAGTTCGAGCGGCTCGGCTTATGGCTCAGTCACCACCGTGCCGAACCGATAAGTGAGCCGAGCCAACAGCTCACCCAACCGAGCCAGCTCGAACCCTCTGCTTAGTTGGGCCGAACCGAGCCGATAGCTCACCCCTACCGACCCAGCTCGAGCCGATGGTTCGCCTGAGCTGAACAGAACCGAGTTGATGGCTCATTCCAATCGAGCAGGCTCGAGCTGTTGGCTCAAATAACCGAGCAAAGCTGAGCCGGTTGACATCACTATGCATGATGCCAAGTAAACTATATTTGTGACAAGAGCTTAAGTAGCGAATAGCTGTAGAGAGAGCTGTTCATTTTAGCAATAGCCGTAGCTCAGCTACTTTTCCGAAAAACTAGCTAATACCTGTAGCGAGCTACAATTTTCATCGTGTAGCTGTAGCTGTAGTGCAGCTACTTTTGGAAAGTAGCTTTCCGATCACTGCTTATACTAAACTAATGTTGTCAAATGGTGAATAAACAATGTACTTGCCTTCTACGTGTGCGTCTCGGGTCTATTCTGGGCGAGCTTGCTCGCCTCGATTTCAACAAGTGGTAGCAGGAAATTTATTACTTTTTTCAATTGCTTTTCTGTATTCTCAGAAAGCTCTTAAAGTTAATGATATGATTTAGAGTACTCGGGTCATAACCAAGGGAGGAGCAAAAACCATAGCCTTACTCACATGAACCGATGGAAACTACTAAACACTACTTAAATCTATTAATTCTTCAAGATAGCTATACAAGAAATTTATCGAGTGGGAAATTTAGACCTGAATTTACAAGAACTTTGTTTCGTAACAGTCCTCTTTAAACCAAGGATTTCTTTACGGAGATGCCAGATACAAGAAGACCCACTAAGTCCGACATATAGTCACTTCCATAAAAGTAACATCCGATCTAAGCTCTAGCGTCCAAACTCGATCCATTTGAATGTGTTTAATGAAACGTGCCGACTTTAATGGTGCAATTGGTTTAAATGGGTCGGCTCACGGCTTGTTAACCACAGGACCGAGTTCAGAAAGACCGCTCATATATCACGTCTACCGAGTCGATGGCTCACCTGACCAAGTAAAACCGAGCGGCTGGCTCATCGCAACCAAGCCGGTAGCCCATCCCAACCGAGCCGAACCGAACCAAGCCAGTAACTGTAATCAAAATCGAAACTGATCGAAAGGTCATTAGGATTGTAAGTAACACATATTTTCTTAGACCTCTCGTTGTCAATCACAACAGCGTATACATATGCTCGTTCCATTATAACAGTTTAAGAACGATTATCAATCCATTCTCTCCAGAGATGTTATAGAAAATTTAATAGCATCTCTCCTATTAAACTTTAGATGAAGCGATGTTCTTAAACATTTGATAATAGTACTAATACAAAGTAGAGTTCTGATTATAAGTTACTTATATTCAGAGATCCTCCGACGGAGATGATCCGAAAGTCTGGAACCCTCAGAACTTTTAATTTTTAAGAAAATTAGCACAATCTCAGCCATCAAATACACATTTTTTGGCGTTATGTAGGCTAATTCGAAAAATCTTCGGACCCAAAAGAGAAATATTCGGTGCGCTGCTGTTTATGTTTACATTGTGTCATTCATTGTCTGATTTTGAATGCCTATGTTGGAAAGAAACATGAAAGGATTTAATTGTTTTATAGGCCTAAGGGGCCCTCAGAAGAATTTTAGCGGGTGGACCTGATTTTGAAGTTCTGCCATTGGATCGAAGACAAATAAATATTGATTAAGGGACACATTTGTATTTGTTGTGTATTAAACAAGTTTAGCTAAAATTAATAAAGAATTATTTGATATCAACTATATCTCCAGAACGATTAAATGGACTACTTTAATGACAATTAAAAACTACATACTTAATGAAATGGATTCGGATGCAATGGTAAGGTATTTTGCCAAATTGAAAGCCAGAAAAGTGTCTTTATGACAGAACTTTTCAGCGACAAAGGAAACGAGAAATTAAGCTAATTACCATAATAGTATCACTAGAAAATACTGTGTAAATAATATTTTTAATGAAGCATAAGAGCATAGCTTTTTGTCAAAATCAAACCTGTGTTAATGTTAAACTTGAACCTCATAAGTTTCATTTTGTTCCGACTTTTATGTTTCAATTGTACTTGAAAAAAATACATCTTAGGTATATATCTTAGTTGTGTCTTGTGCTTACTTAATAAAACATGTTATTAATTATTAAAAATGAAAATAAAAAAAATGAAATCTTTAAGGTTTTACGTCCCTTGATTTTCCAGCTAGGATAAAGGAGACAGTGGGGATGAGCAATGAAGGAAATAGTGGAATTAAGAAAGCGGGAGGAAATAGGAAAACCCCAATAAAACCTAGGCTGTTTACCATAAAGTTTACTTGACGCGAGCGGGGATCGAGCCAAGGACCGCGTGCACCAGAGCACTGAACCACTGAACCCTGTTACTAATTACTTGTTCAGCATTCATCGACAGTCAATTAGTTATAATTTCGCCGTTTTTCCTTAATATACCTATGGAAAGGGAGACTATAGATATTGAAGAAATTTGAAACAGTAACAATTATTTGAAGAATTGTTGTCCATTATAACTCTCTACTCTTTTATTATTATTTGGGTTGGGGCGAATAATTGTTTGCTTACACTTAAGAAATATCTAGAAGAGGCCCTGTTTTAAACCTACCAGTATCTAAGTTTTCTTCTAATTCTTCAAAACAGTAGGTCTATTTAATAGCCAATGTTGAAACGAAACAAGTGAAAAGATTTGTTTTGTAGCATTGAAAAGCATCACAAAACTCACAAGTCGATATTTTTATAGACATCTGAGAATTTAAGTTTATATGTCTGTTTGTGATATACAACGAAACAATACTAATACGAATATATAGCTAAATATACACACACATGCACACACATGCACACTCATAGACTATTACAGTCGCGGCCACCGTTAAGCGACCCTTACCCATACCCTTCGTAAGAAACAGCTCCTTCCACAAGCATGACCACAAGTGACCACAAAAGTGTTTTCTGCACGTGCTGAGGGACAAGGTTGTCACATTTTCTCTTGAAAATGTCTGGACACCATATGTTCTTCCTTCTAGAGAGAGCCATTGAGAAAGCCGTAGTAGAAACGTACTGACTCGTGAATTGTGTAATAAAAAGTGATCTAAGAAATATGTTATGATCGGGTGCCAACAAAATTCAAATAGGGCGAAAATACCAAAACTGAACACGAATTATTTATGAGTTTTTAAAAAGATATATACACTATTATATGTTAAAAATTAAAAAAAAAAAGATTATATCTAAAGTGACTTACTCATCAATACTTTACTCAAACTATTATAGATAGAAACATGGATTTGTACAGAATATTCCTTTGTCAAAAGGCAAGGGCTAATAAAACAATTTTAAAAATATATGTCCTATAGGAGACAGAAAGAGTTCTTTTTTTTTTTTTTTTTACTTAAAATAGAATATATCATAAATTTTTGAAGTTAAGAAGATGGAACTAGGGGATAAATTCTTCATTAAAATTAACAGAAAACACTGATTGCGAAAACTTCGCTCCTATAGGAGAAAAGAGGGGGTTTGTATTAATATTCAAATTTCCGATTATTTGTTTAGAAAATGCCGAATGTGAGGATTCGCTTAAGAAGGAGTAAAATTCAGCACATACACTTCTCATTAAAAAAAATTACAGGCCGCGACCTTCGGATTTTCTTTCTTTTTTAAAAAAATTCTGTTCTTGAGAAGGGGAAATGAGGTCAATTTCTATAATATTATAATTTTAGTTTTACTAAAGAAATATCCTCAGGCAATTAGAAACAAAGATTAGTGCAAAATGTCAGCAAAATTGCAAATTTGATTAGCACTCGCTTGATAAATCTGTCAGTACCGAAACTTAAAATAAAATTGAAAACAAGCTGTTGAGAATGATATCTGTAAATACTTTACTTTTGTATTGAAATCAATGTAATTCAATTAAGTGCAAGTATCTTACATGAAAACATATCCTAAGGTTAGTGACGTGGGCTGGGTCTATGGTTTCATCATTGAAGCCAATAAACTGGTGATATTAAATAAATGTTGTTTAGAATTATTTTATATTATTCCGATATGTGATCTTCTTTGATTAAAGTATGGTCACTGGTTTGGGACGCGCAAAAACTATTTAACTCAGACTTGACTAGTGTTGTCCACGAGAGGAGATGTCTTGTTAAGGTTGAAGAAGTATCGTCTTGTCTCGATTCTCAAATAATTCTTTATCCTCTCTTTCGAAAATGTTCTCGTTTTTTAAGTAATTTTATATCCTTGAGTTTTGAGAGTAATGTACGTCAATTTTTGCACTTAGTAATAAGAAAATTAAATGCTTTATGGGGATAAGTGTTGAATAATTAGCATTAATTAAGAAAGATACATATCGCCCGGATTTCTTAACCAATATTCATATCGAAACCAGACCATAGCTAGGGCTAGCTTCGACCACCTTCAGCCAACTGAAACTTTCGTGTTTTGCTTCCTCTGCTTTGCTTCACTTCCAAGTACACGATTCTTTTATTTGTTACTTAGACTTTTCTGGCCAGAAGGACATGATTGCTTATCATCTGGTACCGCCGAAAGAAATTAGACATTTCCAATCAGCAAGAAAATACGTAGACACCACAGCATACTACAATCTCTTCGAACAAAATCTCAAGGGAAAGTAGAGAACTAAAACTTACCAACTGACAACTGTGAAAAACATTGTATAAAGGGTGTGTGGGGGAGGAAAAACGAAAGGAAACTCCACCTACACACAAGCCGTCAGAAGAACGAAAGTGGGGAATTTAGCTCAGTTCACAGGCACTGGATTCGGACGGCTGTCCTTTAAAGTAAAAGATCATTGGGATATTAGAGTTAATAACGAAGAAATTCTATGAAAGAAGAGAGACAGGGCTAGGGTTAGGATTATCGGTTAGGGTAGGTGTACCTTCATGACGTCCGGGCGTGCGTTGGTCCCTCTCTGGTCTCCTGCTATCTTGCTATGGATCTGGTCCTGGACTATTGGCGGGATATCGCGGGCATCCGCCAGTTCGTAGGAGAAGTCCGAGATTAGCTTCCACTCCGCACCGTTACTCCCGGCTTCAAATCTATATCGCTACTCCTCGAGACGGAAGTAACCGGGGCTATTTAAGGAGGGCCCCCAGGCTCGGTGACTATTCTGGTTGATATCGAAAGCGAGTCCCAGACGTCATAGGAGGTGTGGTTTTAGGTGTTGGGAGGAGACAGGAAGGTGTCTCTCGTAACTTTATTACAATAAATACATAACATTCATAAATTGCTGATGTAGCAAAACAACAACCAGTTGACTGTTGACAGTTCAGGACGCAAGCACTCTACACAGAAACTCCACAAAACACAAATAAAATTAATAGAAACCTGTCACCAACATCATTGTCTGCATAACTCAATGCATTATTAATATCAGTCTTTGTGAATCGAAGCAAAGACACATTGATTCCTTTACACTCCCCCGTCTGGAACTGAAGATATATAAAAAAAAACAAGTTTATTTTATATCATCGTTCATTGAATAATATGCACCACTAAATTGATAATCATGTGTATATATACTTATCACCGAAGAAAAAAAACACCAAAATAAAATGAAAACAACACAGAAAACAAAAAAAAAATGTTAATAATTCGATATTTAGGTTAGAAGTTCCAGTCTTCTTCATATTACTGCACTTTTCTTTCTTTGTCTTTTGTGTTAAAAAAAAAGGACAAAAGCACACATATCCATATATATATTTGTAAACACAATAAACGTTCACTTGACGTATAAAGAAGCGTTCATTGAAGCACATGTCCATGTAAACACAAAAGCACGTGGAATTGTTTATAACTACGTAAGACCTTAAGAAAAATTTGCTGACTCGGAGCCCTTGAAAATATATCGGTCAGTAGTCTTTGACGATAGCACTTCCAAGATGAAGATGGCCTGGCTGGCCGTAGATCAAAAAGCTTCCACTAGGACGGCGCTGTAGTCTGAACAGATACGAAGCACAGATCGTCGAATGATGCAGTGTAACGGAACGAAGACGGGTATTATAATTATTTGTATTAGTTCGTATTCAAGAAAAAAAAAGGTTCAACTGATGAGTATCGAAGAGGAACTCTAGGTAGAATAAATAAGGTAAAGTAGTTATGAAAAGGGTTGAGAAAATAAGCTATGGGTTAGTTAGAACGGGGAGGGAAAAAAAAAACAATGTGAATTAAGGAGGGAAGGGAGGGGTCATGTAACTACTGAAGTGTGACAGGGTTTCACGGCAGAATTGTGTGATGTAGAAAATAGAGTTATAATCTCCAAAGGTAAAAGGGAGGGAAAAAGGTGAATAATAGAAGATTACGGGTAGAAAACACAGGCACACAGATGAGTTTCAGATGAAAATCCAATATGGCGTCAGAAGACGCTATCCTCGTAACGGTCCATCCGAAGCTTTTATTTAAAAAAAAAAAACGCTGCATCTTGCTGGAAAAGTAAAACAGTGATCCACAATCAATCCATATGTACTCGATGTAGCATTCCTGGGGGGGGGGGCGGTGGCCTCTTGAAGGTCTACGATGGACGGCAACCTCTTCTTCATTTGCTGCTTAATGAAGGCATGGGAGGGAGAAAGAAACAGGTTTTAGGTATGAATTTAAAATAGCATAGAATTGACTAGAGAGAACTGAGACTGAGTAGAATGAGAATGTGGGAGGAAAAGTAAGAAAAGGGTTACAAAAATGTAGTTGCGGTAAGAAAAATAGAAAATTTAAGTAGCTGGAACGTAAGTGCAAGGCTAATCTTAGTACGGTAGAAAAACGAAAAGTAAACGTACGGGGGAAGAGAAGTAGAGGAAGAACAAGACAAAATTAAAAAGGAAACAAAAATTAAGCATTAATATGACTTGTAATTGGTGCCCAACGACCAAATAATACCATACAACACAGAATCAACACAAGGCAATCTTGGAGGGAGGGAGGGTGTATGAGGGTGGGACCAGAATAATCATAAGGCTGAAACCATTTCCTGTTTCAGCTAATCTTCTCAAAAACAGGAACGGGGCCAGGTTATGCCGCCTAGCACTCGGCTAAAAAAAAAATATTATGATTATTCCAGTAACATGGGGGGGGGTCGGGGGCACAAAAGGGGGACCGAAGAAAGAAAAATTAATGTAATAAACCAATTGTATGTTTGAAATGTACGTACGCTAGGTTTCATTGTTGAGGGTGGTAGGTATACTCAGAATCAAAATAATTGTGATCCCAGTAGAAGTTTACTTAAATTGATGAAACGTAACCAAATCCAAAAAAAAATGGATTCTATCCAAATTCTATCCAAAAAAATTGGTAGGCAACTAGCGGCAAAACTACAAATAAGTGAGATAATTACGTAAGAAATGAGTTTTTGTAGAATCTCGTGTGTCGTTGATCATAGGGCGAGATTCCGAAACAGATGTCACTGTAGATAAGGGTAGACATTGCTTATCACTAGTATTTTGACGGAATCGGTCATTAGAATGCCGCTTGTATAATTTATAGAGTAAAAGAATTCCAATAGATAATAAAGATATCTCGAGCACGTGGACAACAACCCAGGCGGTGTCACGGAATGAGAAGGTTTCTTCCGCTCTCACTGTTAAAAAACAGGAGCAAAAAGCCAGAAGTATCTAAAAAAAACAAATGTCTAAATAAGCATGAAAACTGATATTTTGTATCGCTTAGTGGCTAAATCTAGTACCTCCTAAATCTTCAGGGCTAAATCAAAAGCAGAAATTCTAGGGTAAAATATGCATCTTTCAAGACTGCTATTATCCAAAAATAGCTGGGCAGAACGTGCCCACTCAAATAAGGTATCGTAAAAAAAAAAGGGTATTGCAACACTTCAACACAAAGGAGAATTACTCCACAAAACTCAAATATTTCTCTTGTCCGAAAAATGGACACATCACGGAAAATAAACTTCACAAAACTCCCTTCTTCCCTTTTTGTGTTGAAAAAAAAGCCACTAACTTGACTCATTTAAAATAAGGTGGAATTTGACTTCAGACACCAAGGACAGATAAACTAAAACGTCAATAACCTGACAAATCAATCTGTCACGACACAAACAACACTGTAAGGTCCTGTAAAACAAAATCATCCCGGGAACACTATGATAAAACAGGAACCAAACAACAGAAGCAAATTCCGATTCCAACAACCATGAGTCATAGATCCAAACAAACATAGACACAAAATAATGCATATAACGATTCTGCTTATACAAAAAAAAGGGGAAAAAAAACTTAAGATTCCCTGGGTTGTGCAGAACGGACTTGACGTCTCAAATTACATATTAAGAAACACTGAATGAACGTTGCCAAACTCAAAATTACGACTAATATTGGGATCACAATAAAATAAGTAGTATGTAAGTTATTAAATCGCTTAACAACAAACTCAGTATGGTTAATTTTCAATTTCTGTAATTCCATATCTAACTCAGTAAGGGTTTTGATAGACGCAGAAAAATTTAGATGAGGGAGAGAAAAATTTAAATCAATGTTCATATATTCATGTTCCATATTTATCGTTTTCCGAGTGGGTAAAACCATATTTTGAATAAGCACTGTTTCAAAATTGTCATATACTATAAATTGGGTCAGGTTAATTCCATATTTGATAGGGGTAGTATGTAAAATATTATGGGAAGTTCTAGAAGTTATATGACCTGGTACTAACGAAGAAAAAAGTAAACCAGCTGGCGTATATAAATGAACAAATTTTGCATCAGAAGGAACAATTTCTAGGTTGCAAAAGGTTAAATTCTGATTAAAATATATGTCCGTAAGACATTTTGATCGATTATTGGCGCTTAAACCTGAGGTTTCGCAAAAGTATAAAAATTTCTTCCAAACACACTGTTGATTGTCAATTTCTACAAACTGATTATCTGACAAGTAGGCCTCTTTAGGCAACGAATACCTGACAATCTTGTTTGTCATTAAAATACCTAGGTTGTGAATCATAAAACGCTGGGAAATTTTATCAGGAGTAACTACAGGTGTCTTTAACATTAGATCAATGTTCCAGGAATCAAAATTGAAGTTTATAAGAAAAACTGAAGATACCGTATAGAATAGACCAATATCGTGTGGGAAAAGAGTATCCTTTAGAATAGCATGGCTCTTAACTAGAGAAAGCATCTGAACAGAATTTAAAATACGATAGGTTAGTTGATTTTGTAGAATATCAGTTAGCATCTCGGCAACCTTACGTCGGGATTCATAATAATTTTGCATAATCCACAATCGTCTTTCATGGGTAATCACATCACAAAAAAGGTTCGAAGTCTCGTTTTGAATTTGGAGTACGGCGTGCTTAACAGCCAGAACCACGCCACGTACTATTTTCACTTCATTATTAAATGCTTTCTTAATGTTCTGAAGTTCGGATTTCAAATAATCATCGTGGTCTTGTAAAATACTAAGGGATTGCTTTATTCGTTGGGTCTCAACAAAATTGTAGGAAGAAAATCCAAAAGAGGATATTCCTAAGAGCCATGAAACTATGGAACGAGTAGGACGGTGTTGATGCATACAGTGTAAAGAACTATTCGAATACTGAAATGCACATGGTATAACAGCTTGTAACTTAGCATAAAAATCTCGTTCCATGGTAACTACATCATTAAAAGGATTTACTTTGTTCTCACATGAAGTAATGTTTAAATTTGAAAGATGAAGGTCCAAATGTATACGTAAAGTAGTATAGACAGTGTCCGTTGTGTGCACAGCGTATCCTGCATGTGAAATGGCGATACCTAATTTTTCCAAGGTTGCTTGCTTGCGGTAGTCTATATCCCACTCGGAAGAAATACAGATAATTTGCAGAGGAAAGAAAACTAATACCCAATACATCTGAAATAAGAGGAAAAAAAACTCATTTCAGAACCATTGTATTGAATAGGTTATACTTGTTACTATTATTGTTAACCCATTTATCAACCTTTACTATAAGTCAAAACTTCTCTATTTCCAGGTATGTCATCTCAAATTATTGTCAGTGAAAAAAATAACAAAAGACAAGGGAGAAAAAAAGAATTCTAGCGGGATTCCTTCGGTTGCACGAATGGTGGTGGTAACTTGCATGTTATTTTTTTTTTCTTTGCTTCTGACACATACAGCAGGACGACTATACATAGTCCGTCCATAACATACACGTACTAATCTAGATTATAGTTCCCTGGTAGGCCAGTAACAAACTAATCCAATATAATTAAAATATGTGTTCTCTTTCAGGTCTATTGTGGAAAGTAAACATGCATCAATCGCTCGTACGTTCGTTGATTTTCTTTGTCAAATTGACAGAACACAACCATGTCCACCAAATCCAAATTCTCTTCCAAAAACTTCCGTATGCAATCCAAAGCAATACGGCATGCTTCTTCCTTGGGAAAAAAGAAAATCCCGGTGGCAATGTTCGGAAAGGCAATGGATCTAAAGCCACTCTTCAATGCGAGACTTAAGGCTTTTTCATAGCACGCTTGTAGTTTCCTTGGGTTCTTGTCTGGTGGAGCGCTAACGTGTATGACGTAGGAGGCAGGGAGGTTATAGGCATTGGTGACACAAACATCTCCAACTTTTAGGTGACTAATCTTCTCGCAATCCTGAAGTAAGTCTGGTCCAGCAGCCTGGTGGATCGCTCGGTCAACACCTCCACGTGGCTCCAATGACGTGTTCGTACTGTTCACTATACAGTCTCCGGAGAGCGAGGTAATACTTCCAAAATATAGGGCTATTTTCTTGTTGATCTCGTGGTTGGCTGAAAACTTTGGGCACATTTTATCTTTTAAGTTTGAGGTGGGGGAAGCCATGTCGTACCAAGTCGGTAGGTCCACCATAGAAACTATATCCCTGACAAACATACAATGAGGAACAGCATCATCTCTGTCCAAAATTGGTTCTTCAACTAAGAACTGGGCGAAATCACCATTAACAGCTGGTAACTCGGGATCCTTGGCACCTTCACCTAAGACAGTAGGGGAAGAGGCATCTAGCTTCTGAACATCCTTTTCAGCATCTTTTCCTGGTGGGTAATACTTTTTTAAACGGTCAACAGCGAAAGAATCAATCTTAATTTGCCCATGTCCTGTCCGAAACTTTACATAGTAACTGTTGTCATGTTTGCTTCCTTGAATTATACCTGGACCAAAGTATTTCCCTGAGAAAGCTTTACAGTTACCTTTCTTAACGGTTGAATCAAAAATCCAAACCAGATCGCCTTTCTTAAAAGTTTGCTGTTTCTTCTTTCTGTTGTACGATTTAGCGGAAATCAGAAATCTTTTATACAAGTTATCATGGGCTCTTTCCCGTATATATCTTAAACGTTCTAATCGATCTTGGTTATCTGAAAATTGACACTGTGTGTCCAACATGGCAGAATGTAACAGTTTAGGAGAAAAACCATGGAGGCACTCAAATGGAGAAATCTGCATACTCAAATTACATGTGACGTTATAGGAAAAAACAATCTGTGATAAAAGTTCAATCCAATTGGACTGGTTATCTTTGTCCAATGCAAGTTTCAGTTGCTGTTCAATATGTCTTATGGCGACTTCCACCTGACCTAAAGAATAGTGTCCTGCCACATCTGCAAAGTGTAATTGGATATCAAAGATATTACACAGTTCCTTGAAGACTTGACTCGTAAAAGCTGAGCCACGGTCGCATGCCAATTCAGAAAAAAGACCATATTTCAAAATAACTTGCTCGTACAAAAATTGAGACACAGAAGCAGCTGATGTATCGGGCAAAGAAGCAGCTATACAGAATCGAGTTCCCTCGTCGACACAAACAACCAAATAACTGTGTTTAAGGATGTTATTGCTCGGGTATTTCCCGGAAAAATCTATATATATCCTATAGAAGGGTGGAACGCTGGGATGGGTCTGTAGATTTCCTAGAGGCTTGCCACTCCTCTTCTTCAACACTTGACAAACAATACATTCCTTGCACTTCCGATAGACAAATTTCTTCATGTCCAAAAAGTATACAGACTTCAACAGCAAATTATACGTTTTGGAGAATCCAGCGTGGTTTGCTGCGAGTTTTTCAGCATGGCACTTCTCAAAAACTCGGTCTCTCAAGGACAGTGGCACAGCGACTAAATGAACTTTCCCAAGAGGCGTGGAATTGACTTTGTATAGGGTAGAGTTCCTCATGGTAAAGTGTGATGCTCTTCGCTCGAAAGCAGGATCCTTGTCAGGAGCATCCTCCAAGTAGGCGATAATCTTGCTAAAGTATTGATCTTCTCGTTGAGCTTTTCTAAGATCAATAGCGTCATTATCTTCAATGAAAAATATACGGGGATCTGCCGCACTTGCGTCCTCATCGGTAATATCACGCTTGTGGTTAACAAAACGGCTGAAAGCATCAGCTTCTACATTGCTGGCTGCGGCGACGTGAGATATAGTAAAATGGTAAGCTTCAATTTCCGTCAGCCAACGAGCTAGTTTTCCAGTTAAGTTCTTGCTATTCTTTAAATATGTTATGGCTTTGGAGTCCGTGTGAAGGAAAAAATGTCTTCCCAAAACAAAATAGCGGAAAGAACGCAAGGCATATAGCAGAGCTAGGAGTTCTAGATGGTAAACAGACAGATTCTTCTCAGCAGGCCCCACTGCACGGGATGCGAATGCAATAGGCACCAGTTCAGATTCGGGATCGTCGGATACGGGCTGTTTTGCGACGGCAGCCAAACCTCGGATCGAAGCATCCGTGTATATATGCAAGTCACGTTCGGGTTTATAGGCCAATAAGGTGGGAGCTTCCAAGATGGCGGTCTTCAGCGCTTCAAAGGAATCCTGCTGGGATTTACCCCAGGTAAAATCAACATCCTTCTTCATCAACTTCTGAAGAGGATCCGCGATAATCGCAAAATCCTTGACATAACGCCGCAAAAAGGAGCAAACTCCAAGAAAACTCTTGACTTGTTTCTTCGTCCGTGGCCTCTTGTAATCTCTAATGGTGTCCAACATCTTATCGGAAACGGACATCCCAAAACTCCCAAGCTTGTGGCCAAGTACGACCAAAGAGTGGTGAGCGATTTTGGTCTTCTCGGGGGACAACTTTAAACCTCTGGAACGAAGTCGTTCAAACAGAATCTTGCATAAGTCGAGCATTTCAGCCACACTACTGGAAACTACATAAAAGTCGTCCACATAATACATGATGTTTGATGAAGGAACTCCAGCAAGCGTTAATTTCACCAACCTATTCAACGCTGCGGCACTGGAAATGTGTCCCATCGGTAAGCTGTTGTATACATAGGATCCGAAGCCTGGAATTGAGAATCCTGTGCACTCCCTACTCTTCTTAGTAAGCTTAATTTGGAAGAACCCGGCTTTCATGTCCGAACTCGTGTAAAAAAGCTTTCCCGCCATGCGTCCTAAGATGTCCTCCATCGGTGGCGTCGGATAATTACAGGGCATCGATTGCAGGTTTAAAAATCTGAGGTCCGAAACGAATCTGAAGTCTCCAGAGCGTTTTCTGACCAAAATAATAGGGTGATTCCATGGGGAAGTCTCTGCCGAAATTACATTCTGACGTAGGAGAAGATCCAACTGTTTTTTGACGACATCTCGAAGGTGGTAAGGTACTGAATACGGAGCCTTGTTCACTGGGGTCTCATCAGATAGCCTAATTTCATGTTCAAAGCCTCTAGCGACGCCCACGTCTGTGTCCGACCAAGAGAAGACATCCGCGAAGGAGCGGATAAGATCGTAAAATTTTTCCTTGTCCTCCGGGGCGAGGTCTTGATTGACGTCCACTCGGGTGGGATCACACATCTTCTGTGATGCGGCTAACTGCTCTGGTGGTGGGGTGTATTCCTCCATGGTGTTTGCCACAACTTCATCCGAATCGACAGGCACCTCCTCAAAGTCCTCTGCCAGACCAAGAACTGTTCCCATGCGTAACTTCACTGTTGTGGTGGTGGGGTTGGTCACATAAACGACTGGTGTCTCACCATTTACTAAAACTCGTGGGATAAAAATTCCCAATAACTCTTCAATTCGCTGAGACGGGGACAATAACAACTTTTTTCCGGTGATATCAAGCGAATTTCGGAGACGGACCAAAGTATGTGACCGCGGTGGCAACACAGTATTTTCAAAAACTCGAAAAACAGGAGTAGAACAGCTAGCAACTTTACTTGTAAGGACTTTGGATAAATGCACCTCTAAATTTCGCCTCGGCAATGAACGAGACGGTAAACGACCAAAGTAAGAAAGAGTAAAGGTATTTCTATCATAATCAATTAAGGCTCTATGAATATTCAAAAAGTCAGCTCCAAGCAAGGGACCATAGTCAAAGTGTGGAATAACTCGAAACACGTGAGAGAAACGTCTCCCATTAATATCAAACTGGAGAATCACCAACTCAGAAACCTGTATAAACTTGCCAGTAACACCTCGTAAACGAGTATTGATGCGATATCTCCTAGCACTTTCTGGTACTAAATTGGAACCGACGCAACTGACCTGGCTGCCAGTGTCGAGCATAAATTCAGTCTGGACTCCTCCCATAATAACACTGATATGAGGCAACTCATTCTGGGTGAAAAGAGGGACCGTAATTCGGAGAGAATGGGTAGCAGTGGTCCAATTTGCTACCCTAGCAGTTAGTTTAAAGTCGCCCTGCAATATCTAGCGATATGATTAGGGCCTTTGCATCGAAAACAGATTATAGGTCCCTTTTTTGAGGAGTCGTTGTTTTGGGACGACCCTGTATTTGATTCGGACCGGTTAGGATCGGTTTGGGGCACATGAAAACTATTGGCACCATTATCATTGTTTTGTTGCCTGTTATTACGTGGAAAGTTTCGTCTATTGTTATTTCTTCTATTGCGTGAGCCATTGTCATTGTTTTTGTTTTTACTGCCATCAGAAAAAGCGGATATTTGCAACGTTAACTTAGATAATTGTTGCTGTAATTCAAGCAAACGGCCATTGACGTCATTACTCTGCTGCGTTTGCTCTCGTGGCGAGTCAGCAGCTCTAACAGCTGTTTCCTGTCTATATGCTGCGTCAGCAGCTGTTACATAAGGAAGGCTGTCTGCCGGCTTATTGCTGACCAAGGCAGACTGCAAAAGCACTGAGTTCTTTTTAATGAACTGATCTAATTCCTTCCTCTTTGTCAGCAATCGTGCTTTTTCCTCTAATATTAACTCATCGACGAGTGCAGCGAGATTTTCATATTCTTTTTTAATAACAGCACGAAAATATTCAGGTTGAAGACCTTCGATAATGTACTGTATTTGTGCTTTTTCTGAGGCTGTAGGATCTGATCTAAGAATGAGATCCTGTTTTGAGTAAACGTAATCCATCACGCTCTCATCCGTACCTTGCTCTCGAGCCCTCATCTGCGCAACAGTAAAATGGGGAAGCGCATGATCTTTAAAGGTTTGACGGATTCGTTCTTTAAACTGGTCATAATTCCACTGCGCAAATTCGGGTTTCGATTCAATTGCTGAATACCAATTTTCAGCACCTCCTTTCAGTAATGATCCTAAAATTAACTTCTTACGGGCTCCTGTCCAGCCGTTGACTTCGGCCACAGTTTCGTATTTCCTCAAAAATCTGTCCACATCCTCCCCGAAACGAGCATAAAACGGCTCAGGTCTAATAATGGAATTCATATATTGAACGGGACCTTCGCCTCCTGCATTATTCGCTGCAGATGCCATATCTGATACTTTAGGACTTAAAGAAATGGAAGAGGACCCAGAAATCTCAGAGAAGGTATCGGATAAACGTAACTGCCTACGTAAGTTATACAAATATTGGCGCGTAACCTTAGCGGACTTAGGGGAAGAACACGCGGCAGGCTCAAAATATACAGTATCGCTGTGGTCTAAGATTTCTTCTGTAGGCACACCTAACTCCTCATGTAAGTAACGCAACATAGACAAAAATCTCTAAGAATTTGGGCACACAACTACACATCACATTAATACTATAACTCAATAATTAACTTAAAAATAATAAAATAATACCGAGAATACGCTAATATACACAAAAAATAAGAAACGCACTATACTTCGGAGAGAGTTAGGAAAAAAAGACATCTCGCCAGGACCCAAGTGTCATGCAAAAAATAAGAGGATACATAGGTGAGCTATTTTCCAATTGAGGAGAACCTCTCGGACTCTAGCGCCACTACGCCCCTAAACGAGGAAGTCAGATCGGTCAGAAGTTCCATCTGAACGCAATGACCTCCGTGTGCGGACTCGACCAAAAGGCCTCGACGCTAAAGTAGTACTTTTTGCTCGAAAGTAAGACGCACACCAAAAGAGCATTCACAATAGGGTGAAACCCTCCTCGTACAGTGCTACGCCCTTAGCAAGGTTCTGCTCGGGGTACGTCCATACCTCCGCAATAAACCTCGCACAGACTCGGCAAAAATGCCTCACTGCAAAAGTAGTGAAATGCGAAAGACCCAATAGACAAGAGAGCTTATTGGCCTCCACTCTGGTGAAACCATCCGTCTGTTGCGGAGATACGCCCAATAACTGGTCTCGATCGGGGTGCGTGTGCTACACTCCCGCAAGAAAACCAGTCTAGACTCGGCACTGAAATGCCTGCTCCAACAACAGCTATTGGCCAGAAAAGAAAACAAGAAAAACATGCACTACTAGAAGACTGAACTAAAAACATGCAGAAATAGAACTAACAGGGCAAAAACAATTCTCCACCAAGTAGGACACTAGCAGGAGTAAAAAGAAAGAGTAAAAAGCCACATCTCCACCATATAAAGGGTGTGTGGGGGAGGAAAAACGAAAGGAAACTCCACCTACACACAAGCCGTCAGAAGAACGAAAGTGGGGAATTTAGCTCAGTTCACAGGCACTGGATTCGGACGGCTGTCCTTTAAAGTAAAAGATCATTGGGATATTAGAGTTAATAACGAAGAAATTCTATGAAAGAAGAGAGACAGGGCTAGGGTTAGGATTATCGGTTAGGGTAGGTGTACCTTCATGACGTCCGGGCGTGCGTTGGTCCCTCTCTGGTCTCCTGCTATCTTGCTATGGATCTGGTCCTAGACTATTGGCGGGATATCGCGGGCATCCGCCAGTTCGTAGGAGAAGTCCGAGATTAGCTTCCACTCCGCACCGTTACTCCCGGCTTCAAATCTATATCGCTACTCCTCGAGACGGAAGTAACCGGGGCTATTTAAGGAGGGCCCCCAGGCTCGGTGACTATTCTGGTTGATATCGAAAGCGAGTCCCAGACGTCATAGGAGGTGTGGTTTTAGGTGTTGGGAGGAGACAGGAAGGTGTCTCTCGTAACTTTATTACAATAAATACATAACATTCATAAATTGCTGATGTAGCAAAACAACAACCAGTTGACTGTTGACAGTTCAGGACGCAAGCACTCTACACAGAAACTCCACAAAACACAAATAAAATTAATAGAAACCTGTCACCAACATCATTGTCTGCATAACTCAATGCATTATTAATATCAGTCTTTGTGAATCGAAGCAAAGACACATTGATTCCTTTACAATTGATGGTCATAAACAATAAATTGAAGCGTTCTATAAGGAATGAATTTTTTTGAGAAAGCATTCCAAGCTAAGATTTTCACTTCCTTCTCTTCGTTTCTTTAATTTTCAAAACAATACCAAAAAAAAAAAAGTTTTAACTTTTAACTTCTTTTTGTGTTGTTACTCAATCGTGGATGAAGACGTAAGACATACTGTCTTTCATTCTTTCTTTATATAAACTTAAAAAAAATGCTTAAATTTACAAATATATGATTCATTTTATTATGGCTTGCAAAAATCGGAAAACTATAAAGGGAAGAAAGGAAAATCACTCTACTACCTGCCTTTAGTTGTAAACTATAGCGCCAAAAGTTAGGCTCTTGCAGAAATTGAGAATAAATACCTTTTAAGTGCGTAAATTTTTCCCTTTCAATATTTCTTTTCCTTTAAAAAATTGTCATCCTGAAGAAAATAGAATCCGTTTTTAAAAAAATGAGATACTTCGTTAGCTCATTTTCCCTACAGATCTTTTATGGGCAATAAATAAACATATCACTTTATCGAAAACTTTCGAATACTAACATAATGCAAGTTGTGTCTAGGTTGAACTAAAAAATAAGTTTTTACTTCTGCTGTTCCCATATGACAATCTGGAATGGAAACCTTCAAAACAGAGAGAAACCAGTTCATTCAGTTTAGAAATCTGGCATCATTAAGTCCTTCGCGACCTCCAGTGCAGTTTGTGGTTGCTAAGCCACAGGGGGTAGAGGAAAGTCTTCCTTCTTCCAGGAAAAATAGTCGCTTATCCATGGCCCCGACTTTATACACATGAAGGAAAGGGAGCAATTTAATTATCGTCGGATAATACATCATTGTATATTTTATGATTCATCTTCTGCACCAAACTTTTGGAAATAAGGAAATCGTAGCATGAGTATTTCCTGATAAGCTTCTTAGAATGCAACAATCTTACCATAGTACACGTACTAAGTCGATTTCTTTTCCTCGTCTTCATTCTTTTAATTAAAAAAAGAAAAAGAAAATTTTCTACACAAGCCAACGAATCTGGCAGGCAAAAAAGTTGTATGATGAAAGTCGAAAGTCTGGGAAATATTTGTGATTCATCTCCCTTTATTAAACTTTTGACTGAAAGCCAAAAGTCCTTTGGAGATGCATCAGTAATTATATCAACATCAGTGTTTCTGAATATTCGCCAGTCTGTGTATAATTCCTATATATGGCATTCATCGATAATAGATGGGATGGCGGCCGCGAGAGACGTAATTGAGACAAATGATCTGTTTCCACAAGTTCTGGGATAAGTACTGCTAGATTTGTCGTCGTATTGCCTTTAAACGGAAAACTTTTGTAATTTTGTAAATTTTCATTATCAATCACATTCATTAAACGTCTGTATTCGTTTGTAAGGGTTTTTCGTCGTACCCTAAACTTTGCGTTTAAATTTGAGATACTTGACATAGGAGGTAGTCTATAGCTGATTTTTGCATGTTTTGTGTTGGGTTACATTCCGCATATTTTGGGAAGGCTATTACTTAAGGAGGTCCTATATTGGTGACAATATGTTGAAGTTTGGTAAGCTTCAGAGCTGCTACTTAAAAATATGTTAAAAATGATATTTAAAGATAATATGTGGTATTTTCGTCATTTTTGTCTAATTAAAGCAATTGCTATGTAGAACCGTTCCTAGAGATTTCGGCGCCTGGGGAGGAGTGTGAATTCGGCGCCCCCGTACACTCAACTTACCAAACTTTTCCTTTTTTAAAAAAATATAAGAGTAGCAACTTTTGTTATACTACACTGAATTTTTATCAAGTTGCTTGGACAGACAATTGCAACAGCCAAAAGAGATCATTATGTATTCTTTTACTAATAAGATGTTTCCAAGAGGCTTATTTTGGACTTTATGTTAAACTTGACAAAACTATCTTTAGTTGTATACAAATTCAGTTTGAGAAAAGTTATGGAAATTTACAACTATTTACAATACATTAGAAATTATGTATTTTTAAAGTGTTCGAAATGGGTGACAGCATTAATTTTCAATAGTAATTATACACTTTTGTAATTTTATTCTGTATGCGACCACATGAACAGCATTTTAATTTCGATTCTTTTACGGTAAAAGAATATTTTGTGAAATGTAACGAAAATTCAAAAGGAGCCTACTTTGTGAATTTCTCAATATTGATTGATGGAGGTGAAGAATATGTTTAATGTTTGTTTTTAAATTCCAAAATATAGTTTGGCTACTACATATGTCTGAAATTATAGTAATTGCTTAATATCTTAATGAATGAAAATTCTGAATTTAAGGTTATTTATTATCAATGGCAGATCTAGAAGGTAGAAAATGGGGGGCAGCCATAACCCACACTATGATGGGTATATCATGAGTGTACTATAAACTTTCAAAAATATATAAAATATAAGCAATAGCCTAAATTATTTTTGTCACTCAAAAACTGAGGCGGGGCTATACCCCCGGCCCTGGGCAAGATCTGCCTCTGCTTATTATTAATTAACATTAAAAATACACTAACACACACACACACACAATTATATACTATGCACGAAAAGATATCCTGGAGATATAAGTAGTTGATGAAGAAATGATCCCACTAAATTTCTTCAACTTGGAAGCATTTCATGTCAATGTAATAAAAAAAAGTTCACTGGTAGTGATCAATCTTTGAAAAATACTAAATTCGTTGGGTTAAGTTTTGACCTCTTTAGCCCCTGGTCTACAACTGCTTCAAGTTCGAAAATGTTATTATTCCCATTGTTTACCTTCATTATTAATATTCCCGTGCAAACAGTAGCTTCCGTGTGTCTCTTCACTCCTTTCATTTTCATAGCTTTATTTTCACCATCGTGATTAATCCGATTGTGTAGAAAAGCGTGATTAAGTAAACAAACTCATTACAATGAAAAGGCCGAACACGTATTTCAGACTTTGATCATTTCTGATTTTGAAAACGCTTCTGCGTAAGTTGTTACTCGGCACATTGTATATCACATCATCATTAACTAATCATATAATAACTTTCTTTAAATAATAAATAAAAACTTGTGATACTTATTGAAACGTTCAGGTTGCGAGCGGAACAAGCAAGAAAATTTTTAAAAAATCTATAGCTTTGCAAACCGACAACAATATTCATTTAATAGGGAGCCAACACTTTATGTCGACAACGCGTTCTTTACTCATTTAGAACACGTTTTCTTTCTTCTTGCTTGTTCGGCGCCCTCTTGCAATCAGCGCCTGGGGCCACGGTTGCGCTGCCTATCCCCCGGCTGTGTTGCTAGGACGTATTTATCTATAGAATTAAACAACTTGAGCTTGGGTGAATTGTTTACCAAATATTATTTGTTTTTATGAGGGCACAAAAGAAATTGTTGCTGCTTGAACAATGTATTTTATAATGCGCATTTTACATATTTGCATAAGTGTAGAAGTGCATAACAATACAATATATATTGAATTATAACAAGTGCGTAAACAATAATAATAAGAAAAAAGAATTACGACCAGACCCAGGACAAAATACAAGATCCACTATTCACATTACAACATCAAGCAGTACAGCTGCGTAAACTGAATTAACAAAAGTTAGTACATTAACCTTGTATTTTTTTTCTTCACCTGCCTCCATAACTAACAATCCCAACTTATTTAAAAAAATCGGAATATTTTCTTTCAAAATTGCTGTACTTTTGTGGTACGTTGTATCAAATCAAAACTGAACGTCAATTAAATTAAATTTATATGTTAGCATATTGCCATATCATAAGACACAAGTATATATTTCATTCAGTAGAGACCAGGACACTCTTTTTATTCACCAATGGAAACAGAAGTGTTTTTTTTTTAAAAACACAATTAACTAACTGGTTCATACTGGCTTTGCCATCTTAAATAACTTACACTAGAAATACTAATCGCTCAGCAAAGTAACGTTTATTCAAAAATAATAAATATGTGAGAGTTTCGCAAATTAACTGAAGATATTGGCTTCATCAGACTCTGTAAAAACGGAGGAAAATAAAGGAACAGTTAAAACAACACAAAGATGATGAAAAGAGAAAGAAATGCAAATTTTAAACACGTGAGGGATACAGGAAATAATATTAATTGTTGTGAGATTGAAGTGCTAGCACTTGAACAAAGGGTGTTAATAAGAAAGTGGAAGGTCAGATTCATTGAAAAAAAAAAACTGTGGTATGAATTGAAACCCAGGATTTAAAATTGACGAGCAGTGGGGCAAGTTGTTGGAAACACTTAATTTGTAGCTTAGTTTTCCACTGGACCAGGGAGGGAAATGGATTTGCGATGTTTGGCTTAATTCTTGTCAACTTTTGTTATGATTGGCTGTAACTGTTTTGATCAGCCAATCAGCGTTCAGAACCATTTTCTGTGATTCTGTTATATTTAGATGCAACTCTTTCTTGTTTTCACAGTGTCTGATGAAACCATTATGATTAGTTAGTTGGTGAAACTGTCACACATTTATTATTTCTAAATAATCGTTGCTTTGCTGAGCGATTTGTATTTTAAACGCAATTTCAAAAATGTAATTAAAACGTAATATTTCTTAAATAAAAGGATGTAATAGCTTTTCTTCGAAAACGTTATAGTCATTACACACACGAGAACATAAATACTAATAATTTACGAAGTTGAATTATAAGTGGAATATCTTAAAGATATGAGCAACAGTTCTTCTTTACCATTATTTTTGCGCCTTAGCTTTGGTCATATCTACCAAATAATCGTTAGCCCTTTGATCGCAAAACTCCGCCTCTTTTAAAGACCATTCAACCTTTATAATTAGTGAAACCAGTTACTTTAATTACTCTTGATGTGCATTTATATTGACAAATTCTAGATAATTACCATATAAAGCTGTTCTGTACATCTTTGACCCCTTCACCTTCCATAGCCATCTTTAACACTTTTATGTAAGAAAGTAGTGAGTTAGCCCACGAACTATATGTTAATATCACTCGAAAGTACCTTCCATGCCAAACCCAATTGGCTTATAAAGGATTCGTTTACGAACGTCCATACTTTTTTCATAAGCCAAACGGTCTTCTTGGGGATCAGTTAGAATAGCTGCCACTTTGGAAATGAATTCCTCGTACCATATCGGATTGATATATTCACGCAACTTAAGCAGGAAAACCATCTCGTCATACGACATTATTTTAGCAGGACCATACATAGCTTTAGCATTCTCGGAATTAAAGAGGCAACCAATATATAGACCACGAACGTAAGTAGAATTAGATAGTATCACACTAAGTAATATATTAAAGCCGCTAATTATGATTAGGGTAATAGAGTAATACCACAGGAAGTACGAGATGGCCTCTAGATCGATACTCTTGAAATTAATCATGTTCTCAATAGTGAATGTATGATCATGATATGCGTGAAGAACACACGATATAAAAGAGTACACCGCAGCAATACCTAGGTTGTAAATGTTACAAGCCACAAACTTGACTGTGCTGAGTCGAAATTTATGCATATTACCTACAACCATATTTGCAACACAAGTAAGCGAATTGTGGGAAGGAACAGCCTTATTGATGCGACGAATAAATTTCTCTATCATGCCATCGTCAAATATTTCACATATGAGATTTGGTACGAATAGATGAACCAAAAAATGAATCGAAGACAATACCAACATGAAATCACACCAATCTTCACACCAATCTACAATCTTCTTTTCAATGCCATCACGAACTCCTATTTCCCCTGTTTCATTGTCGAAATAGATGATTTTGGAGCAGAGAGTATCGGAAACGTTCATCTGCAAGATGGTCTCACTAGCAGCGAATAATCCAAACATTTCGTTGTGTACGACAGCAACACTGCATACTAGAACAACTGAGATGGCCATCCAGTAATATGTCATGACAGCATCATTAGTTGCTGTCACAGTGGTGAATATGCCAGGATTGCCGGTGTTTCTCTGAGCCTTCATATTCAATCGGGAGTAACCTGAAATAGAGAAAGGATGGTGTATGTGTTTTAATTAATCATAATACAATATCGTTTTAGATTTATACTCTAACTAGCTTATTTAGTTGTTATATACAAATAATCATATTTTATTCAATAATAGCAGAAATGCGTGTTTTTCGCACGGGGATAATAGATTTATGAGAAATATTTGAATCCCCTTCTCCCTACAGTATTTATTTCAATGAAACTTTAATGAAAAAATACAGAAGCGTACTACTTTTAGCGTAAATATTGAAACACTGTACCACCACAAAATACGCCTTTAATCAAATTGATGTGAATAAATAACCCAGCTTGAAGTGAGTACTGATTATCTTCCAAAAGTGTTTTAAAACGGATCAGACGTTTT
Source organism: Thermobia domestica (assembly GCF_964235325.1). Taxonomy (NCBI): domain Eukaryota; kingdom Metazoa; phylum Arthropoda; class Insecta; order Zygentoma; family Lepismatidae; genus Thermobia; species Thermobia domestica. The sequence continues at coordinate 57,184,921 of NC_137470.1, read as the reverse complement.
CTCGACCCGGAAAACTAACAATTCGACACAATCTCAGTCATTTATAACATTTTATTTTTCATCTCCAGCACGCCCACCCTCTGCAAACGGAGTGAACTTTTATATAAACGGCAATGGAAGTGTCACTATTCATTCCAGCGACCCCGTAAACTATGTATTCGACACTAATATCAGTTATTTTAAATTATTTTTTACATGACACAATTCTTCCCCACTGAGAGTGATAATAGGGGCTGAACTAGAACTTAAATGACATCTGGAGTATCATTCTTTATCTAAGCGACATCGAAAACAATGGATTCGATACTAGGATTGGTCGTCTTATCATTCGTTTTTATGTCTGCTCGTCTCACTCCGCCTGGAAGTGCTCAGGGGGTCTTGCCTCCACTGGGGGCTGAAATTGGACTTAACCGGACTCAGGACTGACACCAATTAACTTAGCGACGCTGAAAACTAATGATTCGACACTAATTACTGTCGTTTTTGATATTTTTAAATGCCACTGTTTCATACCCCTGGGTAAGAATGGGGGCTAAAATCGGACTTAAACGGCATAGAAAGTGTCACTATTTATCTGAGCAACCATCAAATGCTTTGAATTCGACACTAACATCGGACGTTTTGACCATTTTTATATGTCTTCCCCAACTACCTTAGGCGTGCAAGAGGAGCCTTACACTAGATGTGAAAAGGGAGTAACAACGTGCTGACACCAAAAAGCCGTTTGGTAGGCCTAGAAACCCCGGTAGAAATTGCTTTAAGGTTGATATGTTGACTACATGTTACTCACCTGAAAGCTGTCAGGTAGGACTAGGAGTTTAGTAACAACTGCATTTGGGTTACTTTTCTGATCATACACCACTCAACTAAAACCATTCTAGTAGGCCTTCAAACTGAGTAACAATAGCGTTTGGGTTCATGTGAGGACTACACAAAACTCAACTAAATGAAGTCTGGTTAGTTTAGAAGTCCAGTAAAAATTGCTTTGAAGCCTTTGTGGTGACCACACATCACTCAGCTGAGAGTCGTTTGGTAGAACATAGTTCGGTGCTGTAATGTCAGGGAATTCGGAATTATTATTATTATTGGTAAACAAAGTATGGTTCTACGAATTGAATGCTGAAAAAGGGCCCTAAACTTCAGATCAACGAACCTACTAATGACCTCCACACAAAGAGTCGAATCTAGGAGCATGCGCACATAAAACATGGGCTTCAAATTGCCACAGACACACGCATTTTAGTTGAGCTGAGTTGATTTTGAGTTTAACGTCCCTTTCAGCAGCGAGACTACGGAACGGGACCTATTGATTAACGTGGAATCCGAAACACATGAGCTCCCGCCGGGAATTGAACCCGTGTCTCCCACGCTAAAGGAGAGTGCGCTAACCGCTTAGCCACGAAGGAGCTCAAAAGCACTTTCGTGTAGATAGGAATATTGGTCGTTGACATTAGCAATGAGTGAAACTTTTCAAGTAATACGATAAATAAGACCAACTGATACGCAAGATTCGATCGATCGTTACCCAATAAAATAAAGATGGCCCTATTTCGAATTCGAGGGACTGTGGATGGTGGTCCTTATCAGCGTAAATGAAGCCAGGCATACACAATCCAGAAACGCATATTTCATCAATTGTCAACAGATGTAAAGGTTATTCCCTACAGGGTGTAATTCTCAGAAATGTTTTCAATAGAGTTTTCAGATATACTCTGATTTCATGAAGGGTCCAAAGTGGCAGGAGTTAAACCTTGACAACAATAGACATTCAATGCTTCGGAGGAAAGGCGGAAGTGCTAGGAACCGACTGCTCCATGCTTCTTTGTGTTCGCAATAACGTGTGGTGATATGTGGATGGGTGTGAGTATCTTTCACGTTTTCCTCACTTATAAGCGTGAAAGAAAACATCGCACCATGCGTTTCCCAGAGTACGAGAGACCATGCTGCTGACGTTCGTTAACACTTCCGACATCGCGCTAAAGGATTCCGTGTTCATTGCTATCAAGGCTTATCGTTTTTATAGTTTGGACCAATCATGAAGTCAGAGCATATCTCAAAATTCGGTTGATGGCGTGTCTGGAAATTTCACCCCGTAGAGAATAATCCGTACACCCATTGAACGTTAATGAAATATGGATTTTTTGATTTCGTATGCGTGACTTCCTTTACGCTGATAAGGACCACCATCCACAGTCTCTCGAATTCAAAATAGGGCCTCTTGATGTTTGGCTTCTTCGCGATTTTGGACAGCCCTAGCTATAAAACTATGCACTTTTCGCCAAGAGTCCACTGAGAAAAAAAATTGTAGGTGACATACTTAAAAAGATAGGTTACATGCATAATTCCTGTAGTTTTTGGACTTAACGTACAGCAGACGTATAACTGAAAACGCATGTTTTATAATACTTTCTGTATAAGTGTTCCATCAATACGTACTTTCCGTATGAAACAATATAGACGGTCAGCATCTCACATACAAATATACGTATATAACATACAGCTGAGGAATGTAACATAAGTATATGCATGTGAACTACGGAAAACTGTTACATGTCAGACATCCTGCAACCGCATCATGTAACATCGAAGGGCAGTGCCTATGTAGCATATGGATAACGTGTGCTCCGTACTGATTTCTGTAGTAAGCAAGAGGATAACGTATATTTGTACAATATACCGCTGTCCGGAGAACGGATTTTTCTCTGTGTCCATATGAACCTTTTCTCTTATTTTGATGTGAGGAATCACCTCTTAAATTTTATCGGTATAGTTCATTTACACCACATTTTGTATCGTTTTTTCACGATCACCTTACAGTTTTGTCTCTTTTTGCAGCTCGAAAAAAAAGTAATCACACATTGCACTATAAAATTAACTAAGTGCATGCACATATTAGGAAAATAATACTTTGAATCTATATATCTTCGAAATATAAAAAAGAGAAAGAAAGACAGATAGAAAAGAAAAAAAGAAACTAGAAAACAGAAAAAGTCGATATCTTTTTAATGATCGTAGCGAAGATTCAAGATCTTCCGTGAAGTTCTTTTTTCAAGTTTCTGTTAACTTGCTATTTTACATCATTTTGAGCTTTGGAATAAAGTTTCATAAAATAAATAATAATATCTTCATCATTGTCGTAAACATTTAATGAAAATATGTTTGTTAATGCCAGCTAGTACACATTGCTTTGCTAATATCAGAATCTTTTTAACCATGCCTTGTATATATTCACAAGATGGCACAGAAGGCTTATATAAAATATTTGTTGTAGCGTTTTTTTTTCTTTTCTTTCGTACGTATAAGGTGTTGTTTTCTAGTCTGGAAAATTTCTTGAAAGTTTTTATGACATTCTAACAGCGTTTATTAAACATTGTGATTATTAAATGAGTGCAAAAATTGTGAAGGATAACTCTTCAATTCAAAAGAAGGACATGCTATAAGTTTAAGTATATTGTGAGACCAAGAATCTCTAATCCTTGAAAATATTGTAAACAATCCGGTCAGTTGGTGAGTATTTCTAGTTATATGCCCGTAGCCAAACTCCCTGTATAAAAATAGTTGCATGAGTACATTAGGATTCTGAAACAATGTATTTTTGGATAGGGCACATACTAGTCCCAAAGTGAAGAATTCACCCAATTACGGTAGGTCCCATTGTTTTAGAGCTATGGACCTCTGAATTCCATTTTTTCATGTTTCCAGCGGCCCATAACTCCGAAATGACGGATTTCTGCACCCAGGTTGGTCTATCTTATCTTGGTGTCAGGAATCACCTCTCAAACGTTGTCGATGTTGTTTTGAACACTCTGTACATATACAGGGTATTAATGAACTAGACCGACAAACTGAAACAGATGATTCCTCACATCAATATAAGAAAAAAAAGATCATATGGACCCGTGGTCGAAAGTGCATACTTTCTGAGCTAGGACTGTCCAAACCCGTGGAAAAATGAACTTTGGAGGGTGAATATCTCCTTAACTATTGGCTATCGAGCAAAAGCGGCATGCTTTTGTCTTAGTCATGTAATCTACTTTATCCAAAAATACATGATTCTGAATCGTTCAGTGGCGGTGCAAGGAAGTCCCCCACTGAAAGTGGGATCCCATATATTCCATTAGAACAGATGGATCTGGTTCATGACAGATGAAACAGCGTTCCATCAAGTAACAAAAAGCAGTTGACAGACCATCGATAGTATGAGCAGAATTAAGATGGCAAAGGATTTTTGGTGTGTTGTACGTGTTTGCATAAGTACAGTAGGGACTGAATGTAGTGGATAAAATGAAATTAAATAAAATCATTACATCTGCAGGTTGATGACCCACAATCATGACCTGTATGCTAAAGGAGACAGACGTTAAAAGTACCTAACGATTTTGGAAGAATTGGCCAGACGAGAATTTACGAGAAAATGGGAGTATCCTCGCAAAAAAAAAAAAAAAACCGAAAATAAGAACAATAGATACAATGTTTTTTTTTCACAAACTCACTTGGTCCCAGATCTAAGGTGGGACCCCTTGCCATAAGGTGCACACTAGCACTGAGTTACCATGTACTTCTTTTGCCATAAATTGTTTACAACGTATGGGAGTTGATGACACATAAAACAACAATACTGGTTATGTAGAAAATAGGGAAAAGTTGTGTTGAGAAGGTAGATATCTCGAGGAGAGTTGGTAAAACTTATCCTCCTAGATTTGTTTGAAACAAATTAACATTTCACAGTGTTCCATTCTAGCCTAAAAGAGGCGGATAATTAATGAAATAGGAAAAGGGTTGGGGAAATAGAAATATGGTAGACAATGGAAGAATCGCGAGAAGGCCCGTGGGCACTTCTGGAAAGACACCTGCTCATTGCGATGACCAATATGGAAAGTTTCTTGGCCACGTGGGTCACGTTGTACGTAGTAATAGGAAATAGAACACATGGCATTGCTAGGCAGTCACAATGGTGAGAGTGTCATTGAATGAATGAGGAGCACACGAACATGTCTAAGAACAATCTACACTGAAAGTATCCCCTCCCTTCACCTCCTCCTTCCATCTTTGATGTATGAACATATAAGATTATTACACCGTGGAGGTCTGCACGGACTCGGGTCTACCTAGGTACAAAGCATATCTCATTTCGGGCTCGGGCCGGGCTTGGCGTGTAAATTTTTAAATATACAATCATATTTCTCGGGCCTTTTCGGGACTATGTAAATATACTGTACTTCGATATTTATCGGATTGTTCTTTCTGGAGAACTTTTAACGCACAACTCCAAAATTAAATCTAATCGCTGTAAATAATAATAGCTACAATTTGCCTTAATTATTAAGTTTCTGTAATTCGGGCTTATTTCGGGCTTATTTGACTACCACACGGACTCGAGCCGGGCTCGGGTCTAAAGGATAAAACGGATTTAGGACTCAGGTCGGGCCTCACATTAAAAATTCATAGGCAGGACACACCCGGGCTAAAAATTCCGGCCCGTGCAGACCTCTATCACAGGGACAGCGAAAATAAATTTCAAGTAAATTGAAAACTGGAAGTGAGGGTTGTACTCGCATTGGCCAGCCACAACGGATGAATATCATCATGCGCCGCCTTGTAATCAAAGAATCCCGGATTCGATTCCTAGAGGTTACAAGAGGCAAAACTGTGAAATGTTGATTTGTTTCAATCAAATCTAGGAGGATAAGTTTCCCAACTCTTCTTGAGATATCTACCTCCTCAACACAACTTTTCCCTCTGTTTGTTATAACCAGTATTGTTGCTTTTACGATTCATCAGCTCCCATACGTTGTAAACAATCTGTGACAAGAGGGTACAGGTAACTCAGTGGTAGTGTGCACCTTATGGCAAGGGGACCCACTTTAGATATGCGACCAAGTGAGTTTGTGATGAAGAACATTGCATGTATTGTTCTTATTTTCGTTTTTTTTTTGCGAGTATACTCTCATTTTCTCCCAAACCCTCATGGGATCAATTCTTCTAAAATTACGGATGGGCACGAGCGAGGTTTTTTTTGAAACTCGACTCGATTCGAAAAATACATTTTTGAACACGACTCGAAAAATTTCCTCCACTTCGACTCGAATTCGTCTCGACCCAAATCGGGCCAAATTCTGTGTGTAGTTTGAAGTAGGTTCTACTCTCTTCAAGTATTCTACATAGACAATATAATTGTTATCAATGATACTACTACTACAAATTATTGTTATTAAAAAAACTCCGTGTATAAACATGAAAGATAGGCGGTTTGTATCTGAATACTAGAAACTAATTGACTGCCGATCTTGGTAGTCGTGAAGTCTTAGGAAGCAACGACGTTCACGAGGTTCTGGGTTTGAGTCCCGGAGGAGTAAATATTCGGGATCGAGCCAAAACATGTTAGTAATGTTCAAAACTGCTCGGCCCGCGATTAGGGTTGTCAACGGCTCAAGCAGCTCTGCTCATAGCTTATTCACTATCGAGCCGAAGAGAGAAGTGAGCCAAAACAACAGCTCACTCAACCGAGCCGGCTCGAACCATCGGCTCAGTTAAGCCGAGTCGAATCGAGTCTGCTCGAGCCGATGTCTCACCTGAGCCGAGTCGAACCGAGTCGGTGGCTCATCCCAAACGAGCCGGCTTTAGCTGCTCGCTCCATTGAACCGAGCCGACCCGGTTGACATCACTACATTGGTTGGGCTCCTGCTTGAGCTCAAAAATTAGACCGTGCAGTTCTCAGCCTTGATGGTAAGAACGACTTATATTGGTGCTCACATTTGAGACCGTCTCGTTATAAAAATTCAGTATCGTCTCGTTATAGAGAAGAGACGAGACGCGAGCACTGTCCCGTCTCGTGAACAACACTAAAAGTATTCCACATTACTGCTTACATTTATCATGGCTTTTGCTCTCCAGTCTAATCAGATAATGATTTCAAAATGAGTTAAAACGAGCTGAACGAGCGATCAATTTATCAAACTCGACTCAACTCGAAACTCGACCTCAAAAACAGTGACTCGATTCGAGGAAATTACCTTTGACTCTACTCGTGCCCATCCCTATCCAAAATCATTACATATTATTAATGTCTGTCTCCTTTACGATACAGGTCATGATTATGAGTCATCAAGCTGCAGATGTAATAATTTTAATCCTTTTACCCACTACATTCAGTCACTACTTTACTTATGCAACCACGTACAACACACAAAAACTTCTTTGCCACATTAATTCTGTTCAAAATATTGATGGTCTGTCAACTGCTTTTTGTTACTTGATGAGATGTTGTTCCGTCTGTCATGAATCCGATCCATCTGTTCTAATGGAATATATGGGACCTTCCACTTCCTGTAGGGGTCTCCGTTGCGTGAGATAGTGTGTGTGTGTATCATTAAGGTTAAGCGTCCGTTTCACCAGCGAGGCTATGTGGCACGTGGACATAACCTACAGCTTAACGTGGAATATGAACCACATGAGCCTCTGCCAGGAATTGAATCCACGTACACTAACGATATAGACATGACGGATTTTTTGATATATATATATATATATATATATATATATATATATATATATATATATATAAATCATCCAATCAGGATCAAATTTGGAGTGTTTTAGACCTAAATCTGCTGAAGAAATGTGTCAAATATTACATTATGCAGACTTTGCGTTCATCTGAGTTTTCCAATATAAGATTTCTAAGTCATTTTAAATAATGGGGGGCGCGGTGGCTCAGTGGTAGAGCGTTCACCTCTGGTGCTTGGGGTCCCGGGAGTAGTAGAAAATGGATCGATCTGGCTCATATGAGAACAACCTAGGCCAACTCACGAGCCCCTGGGAAATTGAGCACCTTACACCGTGAACCCACGGTCTTTTACGACCTCCATTTTAGGGGTGAATTTATTCCCTTTTATGAGCACTTTTTAGGGGGTGTATTCGCTCTCTTTTATGACCACATTTTAAGGGGTGAACTCGTTCCCTTTTATGAGCATATTTTCCAACCCCTACGAACACACAGAAGATCAGATAACACATAAGAGTACGTAACATAACAAGGGTGTATTCATTCTCTTTTATGAGCATATTTTCCAACCCCTACGAACACATAACATAACAAGGGTGTACTCGTTCTCTTTTATGAGCATATTTTTCAACCCCTATTTTAACATAGTAGGTAACATAAGATTATGAACACATATAAGAGCATCAGATTACGTAACATAACAAGGGTGTATTCATTCTCTTTTATGAGCACATTTTTAGGGGTGAACTCGTTCTCTTTTATGAGCACATTTTAAGGGTGAACTCGTTTCCTTTTATGAGCATATTTTCCAACCCCTATTTTAACATAGCAGAAACTACTCTGAGACTATGAACTCACAGCAGAACAGATAATACATAAGAATACGTAACATAGCAAGGGTGTATTCGTTTCCAACCCCTATTTGAACATTTTATCATAGCAGAGAATACATGGAGACTATGAACACACAGATATACATAGCACAACTAATAAAAGAGCATGGCTTATTTTCCAACCCCTATTTTAACATAGTAGAAATTACACTGAGACTATGAACACATAGCAGAGTATAAGACTACGTAACACACAACAACCTCCATTTTAGGGGTGGACTCGTTCTCTTTTATGAGCATATTTTCCAACCCCTATTTTAACATAGCATAAGACTACGAATACATAGCAGAGGTGTATTCGTTTTCAACCCCTTAGCATAAGACTATGTAACATAGCAGTTACGAACACATAGCAGAGCAGATAATAAACACAATAACCTCCATTTTAGGGGTGTATTCATTCCTTTTTATGAGCATATTTTCCAACCCCCTATTATAACATAGCACAGATTACATAGCCGATCTAATACGGCTTATTTTCCAACCCTTATTTTACCTTAACAGAGACTACGAAACATAGCGGACATAGCACAGGGGGTGTATTCATTTTCTCCACCCTTAATTGAACATAGCAGAAATTACACTGAGACTACGAACACACAGCAGACCAGCGAATACATAAAATTCATTCCCTAAGGGGTGTACTCGTTCTCTTTTATAATTACTTTTGCAACCCCTATTTTACCATAGCAGAAATTACATAAGATTTTTTTTCAACCCCTATTTTAAGACAATGAATACCTATGTAACATAGCGATTCGATACGCTCTTTGAACCGATTTGGATGAAACTCGGCATATGGGGGTTTTCGACCATGCTGAGTAGGAATATCATACTTATTTCTACCTGGGTAATATAGCTTATGTGGCATACGCCCTTTCTATGACAATTTTAACCGATTTGGATGAAAATCGCTATATGAGGGTTTTCGGACATGCTGATTACGAATATCATATTTCTTTCTACCTGGGTCTTATAGTTTATGTGGGATACGCCTTTTGTATGACACTTAAAACCCAATCACTCGTAAACGAAGCAACATATTGAGATGGTGTTTCCACATTTAGTAATTGGTTAGCAACTACTACAAGTTCCAAAAATAATGACCATCGAGGTCAAAGGTAAAAATACTTAAAACCTAATAACTCAAAAACGAAGCAACGTATTGAGGTGCTGTTTCCAAATCTAGTAATAGGTCATCAACTAGTACATGTTAAAAAGTACTGACCATCGAGGTTAAAGGTCAAAATACTTAAAACCTAATAAATCGAAAACGGAACCACATATTGAGATGTTGTTTCCATATTTAGTAATTGGTTAGCAACTACTACAAGTTCCAAAATAATGACCATCGGGGTCAAAGGTCAAAATACTTAAAACCTAATAGCTCGAAAACGGAGCCACATATTGAGACATGTTTCCATATTTAGTAATTGGTCATCAACTACTACAAGTTCCAAAATAATAACCTTCCAGATCAAAGGTCAAATATTTAAACGCGAATAACTCTTAAACAAAGCTACGTTTTGAGGTGCTGTTTCCAAATCTAGTAATACGTCATCAACTACTACATGTTCTGAAAACACTGACCATCGAGGTTAAAGGTCAAATATTTAAGCTTTAATAACTTTAAACAAAGCCTGTGTGCCCTATTCAGTTTGTACCAAGCAGAGAGAAGTGAAGAATGAATAAATATGACTGGCTTACTTCGAGAAAGAAAGCAACGATATACATTTTAACTGGCTGCGTATTTTAAATCATTTTGTACTATTTAAATAAACAATTGGATAAATTTAACCGGCTCAGAAGTTCAATACTATTTTGTACTCTTGAGTGAGCTTTACAATTTTGTAGCAAGAAGGACCATTTTTTAAACTAACTCAGAATTTCATTTCATTTTGTAATACTCAAATTTGGATGGAGTGTTTAGTTTTGTACGAACCAGAAACATTTGATTGGATTATTTCCTTATGTACCAACTGGAAAAAGTGAAGGGCCATTATTCAAATAAACGAAATAATAGAGTATTTAGTTTGGTACCAACTAGAAAAAAAGAAGTGAAGTATGAATAAAATTTAGGTGGACTATTTTCTTTTGTACCAACTGGAAAAGAGAAGAAGAGCTACTTTAACTAGCTCATTATGTACTGTTTAAAGAAACGAAAATTGACTATTTAACTAGCTCAGAATTTATGTAAGAATAATTTCGATGTTCTACTTTTTATACCAACGAGAAAAAATGAACTAGCTGAATATTTAAATATACGAAAGAATAAATTTAAGTGACCTATTCAATTTTGTACCAATGAGAAATGGCATTTTAACTGGCTCAGCAAAAGGCGAAGAAGGACTATTTTATATAATTTTACTACTCAAATAAACAATGGAGTATTTAGTTTTGTACCACCAAGAAAAAAATAAATTGCACCATTTTGGAGTATTCAAATAAAAAAGGAATAAATTTGAGTGACTTATAATTTGTGTCAACTCTAAAATCAATAAAACGAAGTAATGCATTTGAGTGAGCTATTTAATTTGAAAACCTAAGTTGAGTATTTTATACCATTTTGTATTATTTCAACAAACAAAGGAATAAGCAAAAAAAAGGATCATTTTATATCATTTTAAAGTAGTCTAATAAACGAAGGCATAAATATGAGTGAGCTATTTAATTTTGTAGCAACCAAAGGATCATTTTAACTAGCTGAGTATTTTCACGAAAGAAAAAAATTGTACTAATCAGAAAAAGCGAAGACCCATTTTAACTAACTGAGAGTTTCTGTACCTTTCTGTACTATTTAAACAAACGATGGGATAAATTTGAGTGACTTGTTTTTTGTACTAACCAGAAAAATCGAAGAAGGTCCAATTTAGCTAACTCAGAATTTATATACCTTTATACTAGCTCAATGAACGAAAGAACAAATTTGGGTGTTCTACTTTTTTATACCAAACAAGGAAGAACCATTTTAACTTGCTGAGTATTTTATACCATTTTGTACTACTCAAATAAACGAAAGAAAAAGCGAAAAAAAGACTTTTTGACTAGCGCAGAATTTCTGTAACGCAAAAATTAATTTGGATGGAGTAACAAGAAAGAAAGCAAAGATATGCCATATTAACTATTTAAATAAACGAAGGGATAAATTTAAGTGACCTATTTAATTTTGTACCAATGAGAAATGGCATTTTAACTGGCTCAGCAAAAGGCGAAGAAGGATTATTTTATATAATTTTACTCCTCAAATAAACAATGGAGTATTTAGTTTTGCACCATTTTGGAGTATTCAAATAAACAAAGGACTTATAATTTGTGTCAACTCTAAAATCAATTAAACGAAGTAATGCATTTGAGTGAGCTATTTAATTTGAAAAACCGAAGTTGAGTATTTTATACCATTTTGTATTATTTCAACAAACAAAAGGAAAAGCAAAAAAAGGATCATTTTATATCATTTTAAACTAGTCTAATAAACGAAGGCATGAATATGAGTGAGCTATTTAATTTTGTAGCAACCAAAGGATTTTCACGAAAGAACAAAATTGTACTAATCAGAAAAAGCGAAGAAAACCCATTTTAACTAACTGAGAATTTCTGTACCTTTTTGTACTATTTAAACAAACGATGGGATAAATTTGAGTGGTCAGAAAAATCGAAGAAGGTACAATTTAGCTAACTCAGAATTTATATACCTTTATTCTAGCCCAATGAACGAAAGAAGAAGTTTGGGTGTTCTACTTTTCCATTTTAACTTGCTGAGTATTTTATACCATTTTGTACTACTCAAATAAACGAAAGAAAAAGCAAAAAAGACCTTTTTAACTAGCGCAGAATTTCTGTAACACAAAAATTAATTTGGATGGAGTAACAAGAAAGAAAGCAAAGATATTCCATATTAACTATTTAAATAAACGAAGGGATAAATTTAAGTGATCAATTCCATTTTGTACCAAGGAGAAATGCCATTTTTATCTAGCTTAGAATTTCTAGTGCATGTTGTATTATTTAAACAAAACGAAGGGCTAAATTTGAGAAAGCGAACATGAACCATTTTACTCAAATTTGGATGGAATATTTAGCTTTGTATGAACCAGAAAAAAAGTGAAGAAGAACCATTTTAACTAACTCAGATCTTTATACCATTTTGCACTACTCCAATAAACGAAATTTTATTTTTGTACCAATCAGAAGAAAATCAAAGAAGGGTCATTTTAACTAGCCAGCAGAAAAAAAGGAAAGAATTAACACTTTGTACTAATCAAGTAAACGAAGGTATAAATTTGTACTAACCAGAAAAGGAGAATTTAGTTAGTAATTGGTTTATACTAGTGCTCCTTTACTTATTTTGTTTCAAAGTACTGACGTGACGTCTACCATATTGACTAGGAACTGCTGAAAAATTCGTAGCCCAACCCAGAAGGAGTGCACGTGGATTGGTGAAGTTTTACTTCTTCTTCTCTTCCCCCGAGAGTCAATATACTACCTTGTACAGTGCTCTAGCTTTTGCAGAAAAGTTAAAAAAATCTAGATTTCCTCGCACCACTGTTCGTAGCACTACCCCTATCAGATATAAAATGGCATCTTTCAAGTGTTATTTAAGTTTGGGAAATAAGTACACGTAATAGTTAGACGGAGCTAAATCTGCGGAATAAGAATGATGATCTAGACATTGAAATCCTAGATTATGCAATGTCAGTTATGTTCGCAGGGGCTTGATGGACAGGTGTATTCTCCTGAAGGAACAGAATTCCTTTCTTTTCATTTTCGGCGGCGTTGAACTTAGAATTTTCTTTCAGTTTTGTAAGTAATGTAGAGATTCTGGATTAAATATCTGACCATTGAAGAGGTAGTCTACCACTCCATACTTATACCAGAAGAATGTTCCAAACAGTTTCTCAACCTACTTCTGTGTCTTGAACTTCTTGGGGCGATGGAGAAATGAGTGCTACTACTCCATTGACTGTTGTTCCGATTCAGGATCATAGTGGTACAACCATATTTCATCTATGGTTACTATTCGTCAGCGAAATTGATCAGCATATGGTCAAATTGGAAGAATACTTCTCTTAATGCCGTTACCCTTTTATTCTCCTGACATATATTTTGGGAACCCATTATGCCGAGAACTTGAGCATACCCAAGCCATTCTGAATTATGCTACCGACGAGTTCCAAAGAAATGCCCAGAATCCCTGACACAAGTTTTGCTGAGAAGGTAAAAACTGAGAAAACGGGGTGCAGACCTCAGACTATAATAAATATAAATAGCTTAAATTATTTTTGTCACACAAAAACTGGGGTGGCCTAGGCCCTCCGGCCCCGGGCTATATCCACCATTGGCTGAAATGCTGCAATTTTCAAGAATAATGTCACAAATTGCATCCATGATTCCAGGAAGAGTCATTGCTTTTTATCATCCTGGATGTAAGGCATAATTTGTTGAGAAATTGCTACGTTTATACTAAGCCAATTACTTCTTCAACACTATATATAACGGAGGAGAGTCCCGCGGTGTTTCACTGATTTCCTAATTAATTTACTTCGGTGACTTTCCTTGGTGGAACAAAAATGTTATAACAGTAAGGAAATGGATGTTCGTGACATTATCTGTTTGGGCACACACAATCACTTCAGAGGCCTGAGAAACAATAAGAATTTCATTATTAATATGAAAATTTATATTTGTACATACAGAGATATGTTTTTCTAAAGTACGGTTTCATTTCTCTCTCTCTCTCTCTCTCTCTCTCTCTCTCTCTCTATATATATATATATATATATATATATATATATATATATATATATAGAGAGAGAGAGAGAGAGAGAGAGAGAGACAGAGAGAGATACGTAGCATATAGACGAATGTGTTACTTGTAGCATACGCGAAAGTAATTCAATTTATGTTTAGGCTTCAAAAGTTTCATTGAAAAATATTTCATGTGCAGACGTTACTTATTTGTTAGTTACAAATTTTATTTGAAATAAGTTTAATTTATAATCATATAGATCTAACATAAAAACAGCAACGAAATACACAATGTAATGTAAAATAAGTCAAACGTAATAAATATGTCATTTTTGGTATGGCAAATAGCCGCCACCCGAAAATGTATCTACCTATCCTTTGCCCTCCTAACAAAGGAGGGCAAAGGAGGGGTAGATACATTTTCGGGTGGCGGCTATTTGCCATACCAAAAATGACATATTTATTACGTTTGACTTATTTTACATTACATTGTGTATTTCGTTGCTGTTTTTATGTTAGATCTATATGATTATAAATTAAACTTATTTCAAATAAAATTTGTAACTAACAAATAAGTAACGTCTGCACATGAAATATTTTTCAATGAAACTTTTGAAGCCTAAACATAAATTGAATTACTTTCGCGTATGCTACAAGTAACACATTCGTCTATATGCTACGTATCTCTCGCTCCCTCTCTCTCTCTCTCTCTCTATATATATATATATATATATAGAGAGAGAGAGAGAGAGAGAGAGAATTTACGAGGAGCTGCTGAAAATGCCGTAGTCCAATCCAGAAGGAGTGTAGGTACTAGGTAGAAAAATGAAACCGTACTTTAGAAAAACATATCTCTGTATGTACAAATATAAATTTTCATATTAATAATGAAATTTTTATTGTTTCTCAGGCCTCTGAAGTGATTGTGTGTGCCCAAACAGATAATTTCACGAACATCCATTTCCTTACTGTTATAACATTTTTGTTCCACCAAGGAAAGTCACCGAAGTAAATTAATTAGGAAATCAGTGAAACACCGCGGGACTCTTCTCCGTTATATATAGTGTTGAAGAAGTAATTGGCTTAGTATAAACGTAGCAATTTCTCAACAAATTATGCTTTACATCCAGGATGATAAAAAGCAATGACTCTTCCTGGAATCATGGATGCAATTTGTGACATTATTCTTTAAAATTGCAGCATTTCAGCCAATGGTGGATATAGCCCGGGGCCGGAGGGCCTAGGCCACCCCAGTTTTTGTGTGACAAAAATAATTTAAGCTATTTATATTTATTATAGTCTGAGGTCTGCACCCCGTTTTCTCAGTTTTTACCTTCTCAGCAAAACTTGTGTCAGGGATTCTGGGCATTTCTTTGGAACTCGTCGGTAGCATAATTCAGAATGGCTTGGGTATGCTCAAGTTCTCGGCATAATGGGTTCCCAAAATATATGTCAGGAGAATAAAAGGGTAACGGCATTAAGAGAAGTATTCTTCCAATTTGACCATATGCTGATCAATTTCGCTGACGAATAGTAACCATAGATGAAATATGGTTGTACCACTATGATCCTGAATCGGAACAACAGTCAATGGAGTAGTAGCACTCATTTCTCCATCGCCCCAAGAAGTTCAAGACACAGAAGTAGGTTGAGAAACTGTTTGGAACATTCTTCTGGTATAAGTATGGAGTGGTAGACTACCTCTTCAATGGTCAGATATTTAATCCAGAATCTCTACATTACTTACAAAACTGAAAGAAAATTCTAAGTTCAACGCCGCCGAAAATGAAAAGAAAGGAATTCTGTTCCTTCAGGAGAATACACCTGTCCATCAAGCCCCTGCGAACATAACTGACATTGCATAATCTAGGATTTCAATGTCTAGATCATCATTCTTATTCCGCAGATTTAGCTCCGTCTAACTATTACGTGTACTTATTTCCCAAACTTAAATAACACTTGAAAGATGCCATTTTATATCTGATAGGGGTAGTGCTACGAACAGTGGTGCGAGGAAATCTAGATTTTTTTAACTTTTCTGCAAAAGCTAGAGCACTGTACAAGGTAGTATATTGACTCTCGGGGGAAGAGAAGAAGAAGTAAAACTTCACCAATCCACGTGCACTCCTTCTGGGTTGGGAAACGAATTTTTCAGCAGTTCCTAGTCAATATGGTAGACGTCACGTCAGTACTTTGAAACAAAATAAGTAAAGGAGCACTAGTATAAACCAATTACTAACTAAAGATCAGCACTCTGACAATACATTTTATTGGGAATCAATTTCATTCCATAATTTTATTATTATCATTTGCAGGAAGGGAAAACACAACTCTTTTCATCTCCTTCAAAAAATTAAGCCCTAGTAGTTGCAAACTAAGCTGTTATAAGCACATCCTCTGAATATTGGAAGCCGAGAATAATGTTTCAGAAAAAAGAAGTTTTAAATAAAACAAAATATGAAACTGAAAACTTCAAACCTGGACAAATACAAACAAGTTACGTAACTGGTTTTACCTTTCTTTTGTTTCCAATCGAAGTTGATCCAATGAGAAGAAAACAAGTCGACCAAATCTAGTATTGTTCGCTAGGCACAATTATTAAAAATCATAAGAAAGAAGTATAACTAAAATTTACCTCAAAAGGGGCTAAATTAGAAAACAGAAATATGCGTGCATACCCAGACGCTTAAAGAGGAAAGCTTGACGATTAATCTGCCACATAGTAAATTCATGGAAAATAGACTACAATTTGTCAATGAGATTGGTTATGATACTGATATATAATACTACATGAAGAATGTTTAAAGATTGTAAGAGTCTGGGGGGGCAGTCTAGCGGCAGTCAGGGGGGCAGAAGTAGCTACTAGGGGGGCGCTCGCCCCCTTGCCCCCCTCTGGCGTCATCACTGTATTGTTATGTTTACTTTTTGAACTTAAGCACTTTCTGTACTTCGGTGGCATCTTTTACTTTCCCTTTCTGTATATATGTACCTGTAAGGCGCACACAAATGGTAGAAAAAAATTATTCGAGCAAAGCACATCTCTTTAAAATGAATTAAGTAGAAAGTTCATTAAATATGAGAGAAACTATTTGCAAACAAATATCAATAAATACATCAAGATATTTAGAATATTTGATGTATAATAAATATACATTATACACGATTAATGTAAAATAATCATTGAAATTAACAATAAAGCATAATTTTAAAAAAAAAGCATAATTAAACAAGAAATAAAGCATAATGTGGCTTGCTCTAACAATTAAGTTGTATGAAGACGAGAAGAAAACGAAAGCTGATTCCTTAACGAATTTCTTTGATCATCTTTGTGTCTACAAAAACGCATTCCTAGAAACCTACAAGCTAGGTATCATCTCTGTGATTATATCAGTTTCTAGTGCTACATGTGAAAGGTCATTCTCTTCTTTGAAAAGATTAAAGACTTGTATACGCAAGTCAATGACTCATGATAGGTTGAAAAAATTAGTGTTACTTTATATTGAGAAGAAAATTGCCAAATCGTTAGATCTTTAACAAGTTGTGGATATGTTTGCTGCTGCCAACACGAATAGAAAGATCCTATCAAGTAGAGGCATGAACCTATAAGTTATTTTCTTTACCTGTAAAAGTGTATTTGCTTCCACTTAAGTCAACCAGCTACACATATTTTAAATGCCATGATTAAATAACTATTTACTTATATTAGAAATCAATTGCATTAATGAATCCTAGTTGTTTGAGGTACTAAATTCTTATATTTTCACTGTTTTCCAAAGAGCAAAATCATGAACAATAAAGATGGAAACATTCACCTTGAATACACACACACACACACACACACACACACACACACATATATATATATATATATATATATATATATATATATAATATTGGAGATGTTCCCCTCAAAATCCTCTTGGGCCCTTCATTGCCCCCCCTGAAAAAACTCTAGCTACGCTACTGGACACCATGCACCAGAGATGAATTCTCTACCACTGAGCCACCGCGGTCCTGCTTGGGCTTGGTCGTCCATATCCAATCTCTCTTTGGCGTTGCTTAAACAACTTCTAGTTTTGTTCTAAATCCAGACTCCATATTGGCGTAGATATTAATATTACAGTCGATTGGCAAAATCAATCTTCCACATTTAAAAATTAAAGTACACACAAGTAGAAAAATAAGCATTTATCATGAAAACACTAGCTGCAAGTGTTCAAAATAGATTTATGGTTTCTATAAAATCAATTGAAAATTGCTATTTTTAATTAGGCAGCTAGTGAAAAACAGCAGCTTTCGACTCCAGCCGAGTTTAAACTCAACCTAAACTCAGTTGACCAAAGTGACCTGACCCGACCCGACAACCCGACCCGATAACCCGACTGACCCGACCCGACAACCTGACCCGACAACCTGACCCGTCAACCCGACCCGAGTTGACCCGATTGACCCGACCCGACAACCCGACCCGAATAAACCGACCCGACAACCCGACCCGAGCTGACCCGACTGACCCGACCCGACATCCCGACCCGATTAGCCTGACCCGACAACCCGACCCGTTTGAGAGCACTAGGATAGATTGAGTTTTCGAGCGTAGGATACTTATTACTGAAGGTATACTAGTATATGTAACATCGAAAGAATCATTCTCGCTTAAAGGTAATATAATGAAACGTTTTCCGTTGCAAAAGTGGCCCACTTCGTTAATAAATTATGATCACATGTCTGTCGCATTTTGCAATGCAATATCACTTAAAAATCGTTGATATTAATATATGCAGGGTGTTTCAAAACAACCCTAACAACGTTTGGGAAGTGATACCTGACTAGTGTTGTAAAAGTTCCGGAAATTTGAACTTGTTGGTTAAAAACACCGGAAAAAATGAAAAAAAGAAATAAAAATCTTACATTAGGTTAATTTTACTAGTAGTGAAACAGTAGTTTTCGAACATGTGAAAAATATAAGTTCAGAAATTTAAATATTGCATTTAAAAATACTCGAAAATAAAACTGTTGCAATTATTCTTGAAAATTAATAGTCTGTATTCATTTCCGTTATGTGCTTTTAAGGCGTTTATTCGTGGATGTCCATTAATTACAGAACTTTCACATGTATACAAGTCTACCAACATGAAGTGTTTCTGTTGCAACAAATAGGTCTCTTAAGTGAAACTGAGTCCTTAATATGCTCTTTGAAATATTGAAGTTTTGTTAATTTTAACCAAAATACTTCTTAAAAGAAAGAGCAATAGGCATATTTCTCTAATACTCATGCACTAAAACGTATAATTGGTATTATTTAATATTCTAATAATAGACCTTTATATAAACTTTATGTATCCTCGTCGCCAAAAGTGCCTTTACATCGCTGTGACGGGTATGCGATCGCGCAGTACTGCAAGGAAGGGATGGTTGCATAAGAAATTGTGATTAATTTTGAAGAGTTTTTATTTTGACTAGGGAATTAACATAGGTGAAGGGAGAAAAGACACAGATTTGAAGCATCAGTGCACTGTTATTGAAGCATCAGTGCACGAAAAAATTCTTATTCTCAGTTTTTCTATTTATTGTTTTATGTGTTAAACACCACAATATGTATCACTGATATCGCAGATCGTATTATTTTTAAAATCGTGTTTGTAACCTATTGTCAAAACATTCATCTCCAGACATGATGTAGAGAGAAGAGAAAGAGATACGACATCTGTAATATATGTATATGTGATTCACTAAGTAACTGTAGAAATTAGTTAAAGGACACATAAGAGAGCGAAAAGCAGGTCTAGAAGTCTGAACTTTTTAGAAACGTCCTAGATAGGTGAAAATATAGTTAAAAATTGCGAAAGGTATCATGTAATTTACCTTTCTTTTCTAGTATACTTTTTCTTTCACATCCAAACATCTCTATTCAGAATTACGAGATAAAGGTGAGGAGAGAAACATTTCCATTTCAAGAGTTATATTAGGAAAAAAATCTATTGACTTAGACTAGTTTCGAACTCGCTACCCTTGAATCCATAGCTCAGCGCTCTACCGATTGAGCTAACAACTTCTGCAGGAAAAGCCTGATTTCTGCAACTACCGGTTGCTGAATGGTGTGTATTAACCAAGTTGGCCGAGATAATAGCTTCATATAGCTACGGCAATAATAATAATAATAATAATAATAATAATAATAATAATAATAATAATAATAATAATAATAATAATAATAATAATATAAAGCAGAAGAACAGAATTTAAAAAGTCGCATATGTTAAAAGTTTGATGTGCAGAGTAAGTCCTAATATGAGATTTTATTAATTATATATAATAAATGTAAGCGTGGTTTATTTGTGCGTGCTACTCAAACTGCGCAACTCACTACCGTAGTTCCATAAGGGTTGTACGCGCATGGTACAGTAGCCTTGCGTCCTCCAACCGTGAAGAATGTTTCGGTTTGAACCTATGCGTGTCCTAAGAGGAAGGAGGAAATTCAAAGAATGAAAAGTGGTTTAGAAATTATGCAAACGTAGAATATCTTACGAGGTGAGGTGATACAGAGTTCAGCGTGTCTTTCAGGTACTGCTCTATAGAAGACGTGCATCTACGACTTAACGTGAAACCCGAACCACGCGACTCCTGACGAGAATCGAAATCCGTGTCACCTCTAATTCTATTATGGGAGACACAGGAACATGTAAACATAATCGAAAATGAACTATATTAATGTTAAATCCATAGCTTTTGAGTACCAAATTTCTCAAAAGTAAATCCCCACGTTAAGCGAGTGTGCATATCCAGGCTCCTAACTATGAAAACATTTACGATCACTCTAACCCCAATCATTTCACAGATTCAACCTGTTGCATATAAGTTATTAGGACGTAAAATTGAACATAATTTATACGAAAAAGACTTTTATGCATTGCAAGACCTGTAACTGCCAAATATTCACCACACACTTATAGTCGTATCGACATAAACAAAAAGAAGTGTGAAGCAGGAAACTACTTTACCCAAAAGTCAAAAGATACGCACTGAAGACATACGAACGGGTCGAGCGGTTTGGGTGATTCGTCTTTCAATTAGAAGTTCGTGTGTTCAAACCCTGAAGGGTGTATTCGTTTTTGTTTCTTTTTTTAAAGTGTGTTCCTATTTTCATCAGAGAACTGAGAACATTTCTTTAAATAAATCTTTGGCAACTACTTTTCTCTCAGATTCCATTAGAAGGGAACATTATATGAATTGCAAATCTAAAATCCACAGCTGAGAACAAAATATTATGTTCAATATTTCATTATTATCCTTTGATTTGTAATGAAAAACTAATTATAAGCATTGACGATTTCAGAAGATTCTCCCCCGGTAATGGTCAATATATGAATGAGAGAAAACTGATAAAACATTATTAGTCCACTTTGAGCATGATCGAAGATAACTTATGGCCACGAAGGGGGAAATTTATGTCGACAGAGTCTCAAATTCTCCCACAGGTCATGCCCTGAAATCATCACTGTTTGAAAGGTTTCCTTAACAAATAGAATATTACATTTATTTCTCGTTTTACGTTTTGAAATGGAAAAATCATAATTTTAAAGTGAATTATAATACGATAAACATAAAGATTTATAGAACTAATGAAGTAAATATTCTTGTGTAAGTTATCGATTTCTAATCAGATTAAAACTCGATTAAGATTCTTGTGTAAGTTATCGATTTCTAATCAGATTAAGATTCGTTTGCATCGCACTTTAAAGTAAATCCTCTCTCCATATAATTCTTACTGGAAAGTATGTTTAACTCCAATTACTTAATCAATATTTTTAATAATATATTTTTATTGTAATACTTTTACTATTCAATGTTGTATACACTACATTTCCCAAAGCAAAACCTCCCAAATGTATAGTGGACTAGTGAATATTATCAAATAAATTATCATTTTGTTTACGTAAATACTTCATCGCCTCATTTGCAACTTCGTACTTTAAATAATAATAATAATAATAATAATAATAATAATAATAATAATAATAATAATAATAATAATAATAATAATAATAATAAAATCATAAGCATACCTTTATCAGAATTTCAGGCTTAGTCAATAAATGAATTCAACGTGGTCTCTATTCGAAGTTCTATTTAATCGAAACCGATAGAAATACAGAGAGAAACTTCGAGAACAGATAAAAGAAAAATGTTACCTTGGTGGGACTGGAACTAATCTTTAAGAGTTCGTTTCAAATTACAGACAAATGGCTTAGGCACTTTGTTTCTTTTCTTTAAGGTAACTGATTCACCGAATGTATCTGAGTAACTTGTCTCTATTTTCTGCTCGGTTATATACGTTTTATAATCATTTCCGTTAATCTTGAACGACAGGAACACGAATACCAAAACCTCTAAGAGAATTAAAATTCCAAACTCCCCCACCGGGAATCGAATCCGTGACCCCATTAACGTAAGGCACACGTGCTAGCCACTAGACCAGCGGGGAAAGCAAGTGAAATGCATTTTGTAGTATCTGAAGTTTACACCTATTTCATCCTGCTGTAATAATGTTTACCGTATTCGTTACTTTGAAGAATGATATATGTTATTCCTATAGGTTCTCTTACGTATTCGTCCGTAAATATTATATAAATTATCAGAATTATTCATGATCTTCCATGGAAATTCACTGGCGCATGCACAGTAGACAGGCAGTGTAATTGAAAGGTGAGTTCAACAGATATTATATACTTCGCCGACATTATTTAATAGCTATGTAGAAGAGATAGCAAAAAATGAGTTTTCATAATGAAGATGGAATTTCGGTAGGAGATAGAATGATGAGGTGTATACGGTTTGGGGTTGATATGATAGTTGTTGCAGAATCTAAAAATAAAATTAATAAGATGTAGAAAACTTGAGAAAGGCTTCTGAAGAATATGGAATGAAAATAAATGTTAGAAAGACAAAATCCATAGTGACTGAAACGAAGCGATCGGTGTCAAATATAGAAGTAGGAGCGGGAAAAAACAGGTGACTAGTTTTTGATGTCTGAATAGTATTATTAGTGATATGACATGAGAACGTGAAATAAAAGCAAGAATAGAAATGGCGAAAGAAGCATTTAGGATGAAGAAAATACTATTTTGTGGAGCCTTAGAGTTGAAAAGAAAAGACTCATAAAATGCTTCGTGTACTGTATTTTACTGTATTTATAGGACAGAAACATTGACATTACGCAGAAATGATGAGAAACAATTGGAGGCTTTCGTAATATGTGCGTGGAGAAGAATGGAGAGAAATAGCTGGGTCGAGAGGAAAACGAATGAGATGGTTGGAAATGGAAGGAGAAAAATATTATTAAGAAGAGGAAGAGAAACTGGTTGGAATATTGGTTAGGAAGGAACTGTATCATGAGGGATGTGCTAGCGGGTATGGTGGCAGGAAAGAGATAGAGGGGACGAATTAGACTATATAGAAACATAATTAGGCTATTGGCGATATCAAAACAGAAAAATTGTATGTGAAGATGGAGAGGTTAACAAGATTGTGGAGCATGGCAGCTAATCAGCTACGGTAAGTGACCGCTGGTAATGGCGGAATACTTCTGATATAATGATGCTGATTATGCACAGAAGAAACAGAAAGATCCACTTTACTGTCATTGCTAATACGAATCACAATGCAAATTTCTACAAGTTGTCAAAATGCCTAGCTCTAAAGGCTGTAGAGAACTATCTGTTAGTCTGCGAGGAGAAATTATAGTCTAGTAAAAGGGGAACAAACTCTCATTCAGATCGCTTGGGTTTTGGGCTGCGACGAGAAAGCAGTGAAGAAATTGATTTAGTGGTATGAAAAATAATAATAATAATAATAATAATAATAATAATAATAATAATAATAATAATAATAATAATAATAATAATAATAATAATAATAATAATAATAATTTATTTTACAATTCATTTCTGCCAGTAGCTTTCGCCCCCTTACTCCCACTTCATGCTTACTCAGGAGGAAGCTGCGCGTCCCCAGGTTGGGAACCACTACTTTCCAATAAGGAATTCTGATAGCTTGTTAGAAATTTGCATTCTGACTAATATCAGTAAACTGCATTCGTCTGTTTCTACTGCGCATGCACCAGTGAATTTCCATGGAAGATCATGAATAATTTTGATAATTTATATAATATTTACGGACGAATACGTAAGAGAACCTATAGGAATAACATATATCATTCCTCAAAGTAACGAATACGGTAAACATTATTACAGCAGAATGAAATAGATGTAAACTTCGGATACTACAAAATGCATTTCACTTGCTTTCCCCGCTGGTCTAGTGGCTAGCACGTGTGCCTTAGGTTAATGGGGTCCCGGTTTCGATTCCCGGTAGGGGAGTTTGGAATTTTAATTCTCTTAGATGTTTTTGTATTCGTGTTCCTGTCGTTCAAGATTAACGGAAATGATTGTAAAACATATATGACCGAGTAGAAAATAGAGACAAGTTACTCAGATACGTTCGGTGAATAAGTTAACTTAAAGAAAAGAAAAAAACTGTCTAAGGCATTTGTTTGTAAATTGTAAAGAACTCCTACAGTCGGCGAGAACTATCTTGGCAGTGACGTCAACGCTCTCAGTTGCAAGGCTACCAACTTACGCTATTCACAAATAGTGCTTAGATGGTACACTGAACGCTTCGCACGCCACGTCTTAACTACAGTTTAAAGTAATGCTGGTAGCGAACTAGAGATAATTTAGATAACAATGTATTTGAATAATGCAAGCATATATATGTGCATTGTTACGACAAAGAAAGAAAAAATAAGATTAGATTCTATATTTATGTCGTCAAACGACAATATCTTTCCTTTTAAAAAGCAGTTTTCTATTTCCAATAGATTTTTTTTTAAACCTAAATCCCAACATGCGCAGTATTTGTTGTAATGCCCACTCAAAACCTTTGAAGTCAATGCTTTTCTTAAGTTCGTACAATAATTTATTTAAGGTGGCGACAATGTCGTCAGCATAGAGACTGTGAATTGTTCTACGAGGTACTACTTCATCGAAAGAATCTAAATTTATTTGTCTTTTCTGTATATTTGGCCTTGCTTTACAGGGTGTTACGACGGGTTGTCCAGACTTTACTCCTTCTCTTTCACAATTCGCCACACGGATCTCTCACTGACACATGTTGCTCAAGAGGTTTCATGAACACTGTCAGATTTATTATTGTTTGCTGCAAGAAAAGTTGTAAACATTAAAAACAATGTCTCCTGCATCACAATGCAACGGCTTGCCTTTCTTTAAGGTACTATCAGCCATTCTTATACACTAAATTTCGAGAACGAGAATAAATTAAAGGATTGACAACTTTCACCAGTCAGCATAGACTGTACAGCCCTACACAAAGAAAACACGCGCTTTTCAGTTCATTTCATTTCGCTTTTGTTTTTTAATTTGTTTGAATGTGTTTTTCCTGGAATGTTGTTCTTATGTCCTATTGGTAAATGTTATACTTTTCGAAGCTACATTCACTAACCCCCCTCTGTTTCCGCGACCAGGAAACAAATTCATATATCATCCTCTAACTCAAGAACCGTGATAGGTAAAGACATGGGAGTTTCTTTAAAATAAACTTTGGACTCCCCTTCCCATTTCGTCCACAGCTTGTTTGTGTCTATCTTCAATAGAACGAAAGTTTGTAGCATGTTGAAATCTGAGTGTTGTTAGAACAGAATAAACATAAATGGCTATCATTTAAAATTATTTTCCACATACTTATAATATAAAATTCAAATATAAAATAACCATGTTCTTCATGAAAATTATATAAATATAATAGCAAAAAATGTAGCATTTATGTCTCCTCGAACTCCAGTTATCGTTATACAAAGATGAGAAGTATATTTACCGAAAACGAATCTCCCATTTCTAGTCCTGGCCCCATAGTATACCCCCGTAAAAAAATCGAGGTCCAGAGAATTTGATTTTTGATTTGTGTTCTCGGATCATTATTGAATTAATTTAGCTTGGGTAGACATTTCTAATCCGGGCCGATTAGGTTCTGAACGTCATTTTAACCCTTTCGATACGGTGCGCTTTTTGATGTTTTCGTCGACGAAGTTATGCAGGTGCTGCAGCTTCCCTAATTATCCTATTGAAACTTTCTATGGTGCGTTGTGTTGGCCAAAGACAAGGTTTTGAGATGCTGGTATATTTGTTGCAAATTAGCTAATAAGAGGGAAATTATAAAGGGAAAAATGGGATTTTTTAAAAATTTTCACCTAAATTCGTGAATTAAAATTTCTCATGGCTGGAAACACTGCCACTAGATAGATGCAACTCATCTTAAAATAAACTTTGGTACACCACTAATATATCCTAGAAATAGCATGTCGATATCTAACAAACTAAGCATGTAATTTGAAAAACATATCATTCTATCTTTTAAAAAATCGCCATTTTCTGGACGTCACTTTTAAGAATGGCGAATATATTTTAATAATGACTTAATATTTCGTAAATCATGAGATCTACATTCCACATTATTCTGTCAAAACGTAGATTATGAAGGTCAAATATCCTTATAAACATAGAAAATAACCTATTAGAGCAACCTTTTAGTCATTTTACAAAATAGCGAATATTATATAGGAAACTATAATCAAGAATGTTATTTTTTTTGGTTTGTTTGAGTTATGCCATAGTGGTTAAAGGAGACATGGACCTATTGATTATAGACGAATCCAAACCACTTTGTAGTTCAACTGTGCCCCTACCGGGAATCAAACCCGGGACTATACACTCAAGGCATGCGTGCTAGCAACTAAATTAACTGTAAGTCTAACGGCAAGTTATGATGGAGGCTATAATAAATAACGAATAGACATGTATTGAAATAAACTAAATATAAATAGGTTTCAATCCTTATTGTGATCAGCAAAGAATGTCTAAGATCATGAATAGAAGTAATTAACACAAGTAGATAAAACACATAAATTTACCTATGGGTACACAAGTATACACATTCAAATTATAAAGAATATCCATTATAAGTAATGAATACGTGTATATAAATTTGTTTGATTTACATTTGTATGAAATACGTGACAATTTTCTTAAGCTATATTAATTCAATAATGATGCAAAATTGCAAATCAAAAATTAAATTTTGTGAAACACGATTTCTTTTTACAGGCGTATATCATGAAGCTGGATTTAATTATGTCCATTTGCAATTAGAACAGCGTATCGGCATTTCAGAAGAGCGTATCGGCAGGAGCATCTTTTCGTAGCCCAGGTTTTGCAATTACATGTTCACTGAGTAGAGGCTTTAAAAATTTAATAGGCTTAAGAACAGCATCAACGTTTTCCCATCGAAACTCACAGAGGTCTTTTCGAACATACGAACGATTCAAAACATTTACACATCTTCTGAGTAAATAAAAATGCTCTTTTAATGCATCCATTCACGGACGTTAACGTTGGCGGAAGGTCACTTAGTGGGAATGATCTCTTGAACTTATTGTAGGGAAGTTCATCAAAAGTGTCAGCATCACACTTTGTTTTCCACACTCGCACAAGATACTTATCGACGACTTTGAAGTCACAGTTGTCGTCAATGTCAGCAAATTCTTTTAGAAACTTCACTGGTTTAGCAGCTAAAGCTCCACGCTTAGTTCCTATTTTGCTCATAACATCATCACCTGTAAGAATATGGGCCTTGATGAGAACATTGTAAATCTCTGAGTTGAGTCTATGATACAAAATATGAAGAGGGATGAAGCGTCTTTTTACACCTGTTCCGTAATATATCCATAATTCTTCCAATCCTTAACTTATAACTTATGACTTAACTTAACTTCTCCTGCTTCAGCTGTGGATATAATTCTGACCCATGTGAAAAGATATCTAATAGACGTGCATTTACAGCATTATTCACATGTTTTGTGACGAACTTATGCAGCCGCACAGGCTCAATCATTTCAAACGGATTTCCTCATCGCTGCATAAAATGAACAAGACTCTCAACATTTCTATTGAAACGTTCTCCTCTCTTTCACATTAGCTCATGATGAGGAACAGTTTCACGGTGGTCCATTAATTTAGAATTAGTCACCTCTTTGAAAATGTTACAAATAGAAAGTACTTCGTGGTAAACTAGTTGCCATTAAGCAACATAGTCACTTTTAGTGTTTGACCGACAATTCCCTTGAACTTTTCTGATCACTGAATGGTTTGTTCTAATTGGAGCCCTTATTTTGGCTAAACCACAGATAATACATGGAAGGTCCACTGGTTTGTGATTAGGTGTTGAAGGTGGGCGAGGGGTTGTTATAGATCTCCTAAGTTGATGGACGTTGGATTTGGCCGAAGCTGCCTTCTCGGAACACTCAGAATCTTCTTGTGTACACTGGATTCTGCTAGTTGTTGATTAATTCTTTCCAGGCCTTTTTTCATTGTGTAAGACTTGTAGCACTTGCTGTTATTGTGATAAAATATTGGCTCTTGTTCACCAATCAATTTCAATCTTTTGTGGACTTAATCTTGTCTTATTTCAGCTGCGTTTCGAATTCACTTCTGTCCAGCCTTGGTATATGTCTGTCTTAATTTTGTGTCACTTTGGCATATAACACATTTGTCTTTGTGGAATGGGTTCAGAGAGTCTATAGCTAACAAAGTTTATCAGGAGATTTCAATCAGCTGCTATCATCTTCATCACTCATGTTTATGTCACCAAGTCAATAGAATACCTGCAACACACAAAATGTAACAACACCGAAACTAGATATTACCTGCCACTGCAATTGCAGTCACTGCTTACTGTCTAAAGTTATGAAGAGAAATTTTCACCAATACTGTCTGCCAATATGAAGAAAATATCTACCAAACCAATAAAAAAATCACACCATGCTATTTCTGTAAGCGGCAGTCTTCAAGAATATCTTCTGCAAGCAAGGGTGTTATACAGTACTCAATTTTAGTCTATAGGTGCGAGTATTACTAAAGAGACACACTTTTTTAAAAATTGATTTTCGTTCCCCCTTAACACACACTAGTGAGATTTTTCTTTTTCTTAAATTCCAAAATATCTGAATTCATAACTTTGAAAAAACGTTTAAGAGAAAAAAATATAAAATAGTCAACCAATCAGTTTAGCGATAATTCCAGAAGTTGACCGATCATGTTAAAGGTTAAAGGTAATAAAAAGAAACAAAGGGGGGGAGGAGAACTCGAGAGGTGATACAACAAACTGGAAATTATTTCTTTTTATAAAGATAATGTTGTTACTAATAATACTATTAATAAAAGCGAATATATTTCAATTGAAACCCTCTAACAACTGCATGTAACAAAGAGATTATACAATAAAAATCACTCATTTTTGCGAAATTAGACTTAAATTTCTTTAGAAAGTAAGTGAAAATGTTATTGAAATATGTTTTAAAAATATTTTCTTTGCAATAAATAAGATTCAGATTCAGATTCAAATAAGAATACTTAACCATATTTTCTAAATTGAGCTTTCATTCCCATTCGTTGATGAGTGCGTGGGCCGTAGAAGGCTACACCTTCTCTTGGCCAGAGATATTAAAGACATTCATAACCTACGTCTGACACAAGAATGTTGAATGTAGGTCTCATGATTCACGAAATATTAAGTCATTATTAAAATATATTCGCCATTCTTAAAAATGACGTCCAGAAAATGGCGATTTTTTAAAAGATAGAATGATATGTTTTTTAAATTACATGCTTAGTTTGTTAGATATAGACATGCTATTTCTAGGATATATTAGTGGTGTATCAAAGTTTATTTTAAGATGAGTTGCATCTATCTAGTGGCAGTGTTTCCAGCCATGAGATATTTTAATTCACGAATTTAGGTGAAAATTTTTAAAAAATCCCATTTTTCCCTTTATAATTTCCCTCTTATTAGCTAATTTGCAACAAATATACCAGCATCTCAAAACCTTGTCTTTGGCCAACACAACGCACCACAGAAAGTTTCAATAGAAGAATTAGGGAAGCTGCAGCACCTGCATAACTTCGTCGACGAAAACATCAAAAAGCGCACTGTATCGAAAGGGTTAAAATGACGTTCAGAACCTAATCGGCCCGGATTAGAAATGTCTACCCAAGCTAAATTAATTCAATAATGATCCGAGAACACAAATCAAAAATCAAATTCTCTGGACCTCGATTTTTTTACGGAGGTATACTATGGGTCCTGGACTATTCGGTTCATTTCCTTTCGCTTTCCTGTTGTAGAGAACGGAGCGTGCTTTTAAGCTGGTATTTCTGTTCGCGCATTTTCTCCTTCCTGGGATTGGACTTAAATTAAACGAAGCGTCTGCTTTAACCAGTGGGATAGCATTTGAACAAGAGCAAAGTCTACGTTACTGCCAGGATAATTCTCGGGCACTGTAAAAGTTACTTCCAATCCCACCAAAGTAACATTTTTCTTTTACTTGTTCTCGAAGTTTCTCTTTGTATTCCTATCGGATTTGATTAAATAGAACTTCGAATAGAGACCACGTTGAATTCATTTATTGACTAAGCCTGAAATTCTGATAAAGGTATGGCTATGATTTTATTATTATTATTATTATTATTATTATTATTATTATTATTATTATTATTATTATTATTATTATTATTATTATTATTATTATTATTATTATTATTATTATTTAAAGTACGAAGTTTCAAATGAGGCGATGAAGTATTTACGTAAACAAAATGATAATTTATTTGATAATATTCACTAGTCCACTATACATTTGCGAGGTTTTGCTTTGGGAAATGTAGTGTATACAACACTGAATAGTAAAAGTATTACAATAAAAATATATTATTAAAAATATTGATTAAGTAATTGGAGTTATACATACTTTCTAGTAAGAATTATATAGAGAGAGGATTTACTTTAAAGTGCGATGCAAACGAATATTCGATTTTTAATCTGATTAGAAATCGATAACTTACACAAGAATATTTACTTCATTAGTTCTATAAATCTTTATGTTTATCGTATTATAATTCACTTTAAAATTATGATTTTTCCATTTCGAAACGTAAAACGAGAAATAAATGTAATATTCTATTTGTTAAGGAAACCTTTCAAACAGTGATGATTTCAGGGCATGACCTGTGGGAGAATTTGAGACTCTGTCGACATAAATTTCCCCCTTCATGACCATAAGTTATCTTGGACCATGCTCAAAGTGGACTAATAATGTTTTATCAGTTTTCTCTCATTCATATATTGACCATTACCGGGGGAGAATCTTCTGAAATCGTCAATGCTTATAATTAGTTTTTCATTACAAATCAAAGGATAATAATGAAATATTGAACATAATATTTTGTTCTCAGCTGTGGATTTTAGATTTGCAATTCATATAATGTTCCCTTCTAATGGAATTTGAGAGAAAAGTAGTTGCCAAAGTTTTATTTAAAGAAATGTTCTCAGTCCTCTGATGAAACTAGGAACACACTTTTAAAAAACAAAAAAAACTAATACTTCCTTCTCCTCCTTCCTCTTAGGACACCCATAGGTTCAAACCGAAACATTCTTCACGGTTGGAGGACGCAAGGCTACTGTACCATGCGCGTACAACCCTTATGGGACTACGGTAGTGAGTTGCGCAGTTTGAGTAGCACGCACGAATAAACCACGCTTACATTTATTATATATAATTAATAAAATCTCATATTAGGACTTACTCTGCACGTCAAACTTTTAACATATGCGACTTTTTAAATTCTGTTCTTCTGCTTTATATTATTATTATTATTATTATTATTATTATTATTATTATTATTATTATTATTATTATTATTATTATTATTATTGCCGTAGCTATATGAAGCTATTATCTCGGCCAACTTGGTTAATACACACCATTCAGCAACCGGTAGTTGCAGAAATCATGCTTTTCCTGCAGAAGTTGTTAGCTCAATCGGTAGAGCGCTGAGTTATGGATTCAAGGGTAGCGAGTTCGAAACTAGTCTAAGTCAATAGATTTTTTTCCTGATATAACTCTTGAAATGGAAATGTTTCTCTCCTCACCTTTATCTCGTAATTCTGAATAGAGATGTTTGGATGTGAAAGAAAAAGTATACTAGAAAAGAAAGGTAAATTACATGATACCTTTCGCAATTTTTAACTATATTTTCACCTATCTAGGACGTTTCTAAAAAGTTCAGACTTCTAGACCTGCTTTTCGCTCTCTTATGTGTCCTTTAACTAATTTCTACAGTTACTTAGTGAATCACATATACATATATTACAGATGTCGTATCTCTTTCTCTTCTCTCTACATCATGTCTGGAGATGAATGTTTTGACAATAGGTTACAAACACGATTTTAAAAATAATACGATCTGCGATATCAGTGATACATATTGTGGTGTTTAACATATAAAACAATAAATAGAAAAACTGAGAATACGAATTTTTTCGTGCACTGATGCTTCAATAACAGTGCACTGATGCTTCAAATCTGTGTCTTTTCTCCCTTCACCTATGTTAATTCCCTAGTCAAAATAAAAACTCTTCAAAATTAATCACAATTTCTTATGCAACCATCCCTTCCTTGCAGTACTGCGCGATCACATACCCGTCACAGCGATGTAAAGGCACTTTTGGCGACGAGGATACAAAATCCTACATGTAAACAAATAACTTTCCAGTGCGACAAATAACTATACATATCGAAATGAAAATGACTGTGCTTGTAACTTAATAACTCTTGAACTACCCGACCGAACTCGATAAAATTTTCAACATTGATGAGGTTCCCAATGGTTTTTATCATTTTTGAAGGTGCAACTTGAGGGAAGAAGGGAATATATATATATATATATATATATATATATATATATATATATATATATATATATATATATATATATATAATATTGAATATGACCGATATTAGTGTCGAATCCATAGTTTTCGCGGTCCGTAAGTTGACATTTTTGGTGCCCTTTATGTCCAAAATAAAACGTATTATTCTCGTGCAAAGAACGGATATTCTGCTAGTCTGTAATTATAACGAACGCAAATTTGCCATATTCAACCCTTTAATATATTTCTCGCTGCTCAAATTTACTCACTTTATTTATTTATTTATTTAACAATCACAAGATATAGCTCCGAGGCCATTTTACAATGGATTTCCAACAACAACAATAACAATGGAAAGGATTTGGGAAGGTATCGGCCAGGGCCTGTTTAGTAGGTACCATCTCGGCATTTGCCTGGTAGGACTGAGGGAAACCCTGGAAAACCTCAGTCAGGATGGTCGGCAGCGGGATTCGAACCCACGACTTCCCGAATGCGAAGCCAACAGTAGTATTGGCCCCACTCTACCGAACTCTCGATTATTCAATTTTGGGTCCCCATGCACCATAGTGAATGAATTAGGGATGCTTTGGCCCGGGATTACGTCACCTATTGAAATTTTGCTTATGCTTATTCAGGGGCCATGCACGCTGGTACGAATGAATCAGAGGTACCTTGGCCAGGCTATGACGTCATTGAATTGGGAATATTGGATCAGAGGTCATGATGATTTTTTAAAATTACTAAAAATATGATTTTGATGATTCATTATGTTATGAAATAATACAGGTTTACGAATGCTTTCGTTCCCTTTTATGGCATAAAATTTGGAGATTGTTATATCTTTGATGAGATGGACTAACACGGGTGCAAATGAAATCTTTAGTTTTACGTCCCACGATTATGCCGGTTAGGCTAAAGGCCCATACAGCAGAGGTGAACGCTCTACCACTGAGCCACCGCACCTCTACTGGTATGAATGAATTAGAGGTAGTTGGTTCGAGCTAATATGTTCGTTTGACGTCACTGAACTGTGATTTTTAGCTTGGAGCTTATGATGGCTTGTTTCGTTCCCTTTTATGGGTATAAAATTACCAAAACAAGGTTTGATCTCTTTCTTGATGACCTATTACATTATGAATTAGTAGACCCCAGTAATAGTATAAATTAGTATTAATATGAAACTCGAAAACTTTGGAGTTCCTTTGTGGCTAACCGGTTAGCGTATGCGCCTTTAACGTGGGAGACCAGGGTTCGATTCCCGGAAGGAGCTCATGCGGTTCGGATTGTTATCCCTTTGATGAGATGGACTAACACTGGTGCAAATGGAAAATCTTTATTTTTACGTCCCACGATTAGGCTAAAGGAGACGGTGACGATGAGAAAGGTATGAAAGTGTGGGAGAAAATTGGAGCATAATGTTGTCCACCACAAAACTATTTTTCGCGGGGTTTGAACCAGGGACCCCATACAGCAAAGGTGAACGCTCTACCACTGAGCCACCACGTCCCTTATTAGTGCCAATGAAGTAGAGGTATTTGGATTGAGGTAATGTGATTGTTTGATGTCGGGGTGAGCTTATTTCACTTTTGGGACCCCCCACATGGACCATAGTGAATGAGTTAGAGATGTTTTGGCCCGGGATTGCATTACCTATTGAAATTTTTGCTTATGTTTACTCAGGGGGCAGAGATCACTCAGGACACATAAGATCACATTGATTTACATCAGGAGTTGGGGGGGGGAGTATCGCACCTCGTACTCTTTGATGAGTATAAAAATATTAAAATTTGGACGTTTTTAACTTATCCTATTATCTTTCACGAGACATTTTTCGTTATATAATAGAGTACAATGATTTACTTTTTGGAAGTTATCGTTCCCTTTGGAGCCTTATTACGTTATATGGAGGCGTATTTAAAATTATTTCCTTAAATTTGATAAGTACTTTGTGATCCACTTTGTTCCGCTTCAGGGGTGAACATGGATACCTTGCAATCGTCCCGAGTTCGATTCTTGGTGCTAGTTTAGGAAATGTTGAATTTAACGTCCCCAGCGAAAACGATGGTGATGAGAAATAATAGGACGAAACATGAACTTCCTTGACTGAGGATTGAAGCAGGGACCTCACACATTAGAGACAAGCGCTAAGCGACCGTGCCCCATTGAGAAATTTTAGTTTGTTGATTACTATGCAATGGTCCCGAGTTTGATTCTTGGTGCTTGTGTTAGGAAATTTTAACGTCTCCTCGCAGCTAAGCAAAACGGTGATAATGAGAAATGATGAAATGAAAAAACATCATAAACTTACTTGCTTGCGGATTGAAGCAGAGACCTCACACATCAGAAATAAGCGCGTGGATAAATAATAATGACGTTACATTTACTCTTTGCTTAAATCTGATTAGTTCATTGTAATAACTCTTACAAAACATTGATATTGGTTTGAATGAATTAAACGTTCAGCGTTTGTGTTTAGTTTAATTAGTAAGGGCTTAGCTGATGGAAAACTGTTCCGACAGCACTTGTTATATGCTTGTTATATGTTGTTTAGGTTCATGATTAAAAAGTTCTCAATATTGTGTAATATTTCTAAGCTTGATTGGTTCTTTATTACAGTATATGGATGCATATAGGCTTTTATAGAACAAGGGTACATGGACGAACGTGATTGGTACCTACTTTTTGTGGGTTAATTTGGCAGAACCAAAGTCATGGTCCCCAGAACTAATGTTAGTATTTGATCACCTAAAATTGCTAAAGATATAATTTGGTAAGGTTTCTAGTCTCATGTATTCTCTTTATTACGTTATAGCCATGCACGGTCTATATTTAGTCTCCGAAGGTCATGAGTTTGATTCTCGATGAGAGTTTATATGACTTTGATATTAACTTAAATTCTTGTGCTGTCTAGGATTTATGCTCTACATAGACGTTGTCTGAGCTCTTCAAAGTAGAGTTTGCTGTTACTTTATTTACATATAATGAGGATATGCGTACCTAATTGCACTCCTCTTAAGCTTTTTGATGAGAGAACCACGATACTTTAAGGTCACCTTCTTAGTCCTGGTGTTAGTTCGTGTAATTTATACCTTAAATAAAATTGACTGTTTAGTTTAAATCATCATTTCAAAAATATTTTAGTATGTGCCAAAAATTTTCAGTGAATGCAAAGAGGGAATCGTTTCACGGTTAAGCGCCAACCGTTATCCAGTTTTAACTATTCGATTAACAAATAAACGGTTTTTAACTATTCGATTAAATTTTGAGTCCACTAATTTCCAGTTATTACAAAAGTTCAAGTGAAAATTTGAAACTAAAATTTTTCGAACTCAAATTTTTCAAATCAAAAATATTCAAACTGAAATTTTCGAATTAAAAACATCAAACTAAACTTTTCGAACAAAAAAGTTGAAATCAATATTTTCGAATTCAAATTTTCAAACAAAAGAAATCAAACTGAAATTTTCGAATTATAAACATCGAACCAAAACTTTCGAACAAAAAATTGAAATAAAACTTTTCGAATTCAACTTTTTAAACCAATTTTTAGAACTAAAAAGTTGAAACAAAAATTTTCGAACAAAAAATTGAAATAAAACTTTTCGAATTCAAAATTTTTCAAGCCACACAATTTCACACTGAAATTTTTAAACTAGAAATTTTAAATTAAAATTTTCGAAAAATGAAATCAAAATTTTCGAACCAAAACATTTCAGTCCAAATTCTTGAACTAGAAAGTTGAAACTAAAATTTTCGAATTCAAATTTTTGAAGCCAAACAGTTTCACACTGAAATTTTTGAACCAGAAATTTTAAGCTAAAATTTTTCGAAAAATGGAATCAAAATTTTCGAACCAAAACATTTCAATCCAAATTTTAGAACTAGAAAGTGAAAACTAAAATTTTCGAATTAAAAAATTTTTATAACCAAATTTTCAAATCAAAATTTTTTTGGACCTAAAATTTTCAAACCAAAATTGTCGAACTGAAAGTTAAAGTTTCGAACAAAGGAAATAATTCGAAATTTTCAAACAAACTTCTTGAAAATATTTAACCATACCCGTTTACTGATTTTAAAATTTAAATTATCGTGAAGAAATATTTGGGACTAAGTTGAGAGATGAACCGTTTGGTAAGCCATAGCCAGACCGAGACATTGATATTGCTTGAAATGAAGTTTAATCAAGTTTTATTTCATCAGACAGTCCTAACTTACGATCCGTTTTAGTGCATTTTTGTTTCAGATCAACGGCCAGTCATAACCGGACTTTTTTTTTCGTGTCATCATGAAAGCACGCAAAGTTTCTTCTGGTCATAGCCGCTACGCTACGACAAACCCGAATCCCTACCACAGAACAAACTAAAACCCATATTTTTCAAGACCTTTAATCGAACCTGAGACCATTTTAAGAGAAGGTTACTTACCACAGCGATTCCCATCTGATGAGATCAAGAAACCTTAAAATCAATCATGCTTGGTACCCCTTAGAACAAAACAAAACAAAATGCTAAGATGTACAAGTTCTTTCAGGTGACAATCATCTACCGCTCTCCCTCCCCCCCCCCTCTCTCTCTCTCTCCTGTAATAACAAAGTACAACTCAAGATAGGTTGAATGGTTGGATTTCGAAATGAAAACAAATGCGACTTCCTGTGGCAAGGTCGGTTAAGATGATTTCTGCAAGTGTCAGCATCAGCTGTACGATAACGTTTCATGGAAAGACTGACGAATGAAGTTTACGCACTGTTGTGAAACAGAGATCCTTAATAGTAGAACGGCACAACACTGGTGAGGGAAGAAATCAAACTAACATCACAAACACGTTTTCAAGAAATCCTATTGCAGAACACGAAGCAAACTGAGCTTTGAATGATGTCGCAAAACAAAACTGCAAATGCTGCATTCTTTACCGGTGACAAAACTGAGTGACTTCAAGTGCAAAATCATGATTTCTTTAAATTAAAGTCCATCAGTTTACAGTATAATATTGTTTCAAGAGATTGGCTGGGTCGATTGATCTCATCAGATGGGAATCGCTGTGGTAAGTAACCTTCTCTTAAAATGGTCCCAGGTTCGATTCAAGGTCTTGAAAAATATGCGTTTATGTTTGTTCTGTGGTAGGGATTCGGGTTTGTCGTAGCGTAGCGGCTATGACCAGAAGAAACTTTGCGTGCTTTCATGATGATACGAAAAAAAAGTCCGGTTATGACTGGCCGTTGATCTGAAACAAAAATGCACTAAAACGGATCGTAAGTTAGGACTGTCTGATGAAATAAAACTTGATTAAACTTCATTTCAAGCAATATCAATGTCTCGGTCTGGCTATGGCTTACCAAACGGTTCATCTCTCAACTTAGTCCCAAATATTTCTTCACGATAATTTAAATTTTAAAATCAGTAAACGGCTATGGTTAAATATTTTCAAGAAGTTTGTTTGAAAATTTCGAATTATTTCTTTTGTTCGAAACTTTAACTTTCAGTTCGACAATTTTGGTTTGAAAATTTTAGGTCCAAAAAAATTTTGATTTGAAAATTTCGTTATAAAAATTTTTTAATTCGAAAATTTTAGTTTCCACTTTCTAGTTCTAAAATTTGGATTGAAATGTTTTGGTTCGAAAATTTTGATTCCATTTTTCGAAAAATTTTAGCTTAAAATTTCTGGTTCAAAAATTTCAGTGTGAAACTGTTTGGCTTCAAAAATTTGAATTCGAAAATTTTAGTTTCAACTTTCTAGTTCAAGAATTTGGACTGAAATGTTTTGGTTCGAAAATTTTGATTTCATTTTTCGAAAATTTTAATTTAAAAATTTCTAGTTTAAAAATTTCAGTGTGAAATTGTGTGGCTTGAAAAATTTTGAATTCGAAAAGTTTTATTTCAATTTTTTTTGTTCGAAAATTTTAGTTTCAACTTTCTAGTTCTAAAAATTGGTTTAAAAAGTTGAATTCGAAAAGTTTTATTTCAATTTTTTGTTCGAAAGTTTTGGTTCGATGTTTATAATTCGAAAATTTCAGTTTGATTTCTTTTGTTTGAAAATTTGAATTCGAAAATATTGATTTCAACTTTTTTGTCCGAAAAGTTTAGTTTGATGTTTTTAATTCGAAAATTTTAGTTTGAATATTTTTGATTTGAAAAATTTGAGTTCGAAAAATTTTAGTTTCAAATTTTCACTTGAACTTTTGTAATAACTGGAAATTAGTGGACTCAAAATTTAATCGAATAGTTAAAAACCGTTTATTTGTTAATCGAATAGTTAAAACTGGATAACGGTTGGCGCTTAACCGTGAAACGATTCCCTCTTTGCATTCACTGAAAATTTTTGGCACATACTAAAATATTTTTGAAATGATGATTTAAACTAAACAGTCAATTTTATTTAAGATATAAATTACACGAACTAACACCAGGACTAAGAAGGTGACCTTAAAGTATCGTGGTTCTCTCATCAAAAAGCTTAAGAGGAGTGCAATTAGGTACGCATATCCTCATTATATGTAAATAAAGTAACAGCAAACTCTACTTTGAAGAGCTCAGACAACGTCTATGTAGAGCATAAATCCTAAACAGCACAAGAATTTAAGTTAATATCAAAGTCATATAAACTCTCATCGAGAATCAAACTCATGACCTTCGGAGACTAAATATAGACCGTGCATGGCTATAACGTAATAAAGAGAATACATGAGACTAGAAACCTTACCAAATTATATCTTTAGCAATTTTAGGTGATCAAATACTAACATTAGTTCTGGGGACCATGACTTTGGTTCTGCCAAATTAACCCACAAAAAGTAGGTACCAATCACGTTCGTCCATGTACCCTTGTTCTATAAAAGCCTATATGCATCCATATACTGTAATAAAGAACCAATCAAGCTTAGAAATATTACACAATATTGAGAACATTTTAATCATGAACCTAAACAACATATAACAAGCATATAACAAGTGCTGTCGGAACAGTTTTCCATCAGCTAAGCCCTTACTAATTAAACTAAACACAAACGCTGAACGTTTAATTCATTCAAACCAATATCAATGTTTTGTAAGAGTTATTACAATGAACTAATCAGATTTAAGCAAAGAGTAAATGTAACGTCATTATTATTTATTCACGCGCTTATTTCTGATGTGTGAGGTCTCTGCTTCAATCCGCAAGCAAGTAAGTTTATGATGTTTTTTCATTTCATTATTTCTCATTATCACAGTTTTGCTTAGCTGCGAGGAGACGTTAAAATTTCCTAACACTAGCACCAAGAATCAAACTCGGGACCATTGCATAGTAATCAACAAACTAAAATTTCTCAATGGGGCACTGTCGCTTAGCGCTTGTCTCTAATGTGTGAGGTCCCTGCTTCAAACCTCAGTCAAGGAAGTTCATGTTTCGTCCTATTATTTCTCATCACCATCGTTTTCGCTGGGGACGTTAAATTCAACATTTCCTAAACTAGCACCAAGAATCGAACTCGGGACGATTGCAAGGTATCCATGTTCACCCCTGAAGCGGAACAAAGTGGATCACAAAGTACTTATCAAATTTAAGGAAATAATTTTAAATACGCCTCCATATAACGTAATAAGGCTCCAAAGGGAACGATAACTTCCAAAAAGTAAATCATTGTACTCTATTATATAACGAAAAATGTCTCGTGAAAGATAATAGGATAAGTTAAAAACGTCCAAATTTTAATATTTTTATACTCATCAAAGAGTACGAGGTGCGATACTCCCCCCCCAACTCCTGATGTAAATCAATGTGATCTTATGTGTCCTGAGTGATCTCTGCCCCCTGAGTAAACATAAGCAAAAATTTCAATAGGTAATGCAATCCCGGGCCAAAACATCTCTAACTCATTCACTATGGTCCATGTGGGGGGTCCCAAAAGTGAAATAAGGTCACCCCGACATCAAACAATCACATTACCTCAATCCAAATACATCTATTTCATTCGCACTAATAA
Organism: Thermobia domestica; assembly: GCF_964235325.1. Taxonomy (NCBI): domain Eukaryota; kingdom Metazoa; phylum Arthropoda; class Insecta; order Zygentoma; family Lepismatidae; genus Thermobia; species Thermobia domestica. The sequence goes on along the minus strand of NC_137470.1, from coordinate 57,143,985 downwards.
GGGACGTGGTGGCTCAGTGGTAGAGCGTTCACCTTTGCTGTATGGGGTCCCTGGTTCAAACCCCGCGAAAAATAGTTTTGTGGTGGACAACATTATGCTCCAATTTTCTCCCACACTTTCATACCTTTCTCATCGTCACCGTCTCCTTTAGCCTAATCGTGGGACGTAAAAATAAAGATTTTCCATTTGCACCAGTGTTAGTCCATCTCATCAAAGGGATAACAATCCGAACCGCATGAGCTCCTTCCGGGAATCGAACCCTGGTCTCCCACGTTAAAGGCGCATACGCTAACCGGTTAGCCACAAAGGAACTCCAAAGTTTTCGAGTTTCATATTAATACTAATTTATACTATTACTGGGGTCTACTAATTCATAATGTAATAGGTCATCAAGAAAGAGATCAAACCTTGTTTTAGTAATTTTATACCCATAAAAGGGAACGAAACAAGCCATCATAAGCTCCAAGCTAAAAATCACAGTTCAGTGACGTCAAACGAACATATTAGCTCGAACCAACTACCTCTAATTCATTCATACCAGTAGAGGTGCGGTGGCTCAGTGGTAGAGCGTTCACCTCTGCTGTATGGGCCTTTAGCCTAACCGGCATAATCGTGGGACGTAAAACTAAAGATTTCATTTGCACCCGTGTTAGTCCATCTCATCAAAGATATAACAATCTCCAAATTTTATACCATAAAAGGGAACGAAAGCATTCGTAAACCTGTATTATTTCATAACATAATGAATCATCAAAATCATATTTTTAGTAATTTTAAAAAATCATCATGACCTCTGATCCAATATTCCCAATTCAATGACGTCATAGCCTGGCCAAGGTACCTCTGATTCATTCGTACCAGCGTGCATGGCCCCTGAATAAGCATAAGCAAAATTTCAATTGGTGACGTAATCCCGGGCCAAAGCATCCCTAATTCATTCACTATGGTGCATGGGAACCCAAAATTGAATAATCGAGAGTTCGGTAGAGTGGGGCCAATACTACTCCAACGCTCTACCACTTGAGCTTCTTCGCTCGGTAATTGTGCGGTGTATGTATGTATGTATTTATGTGTAAATATGATCATATTTCTTTTTAAGTTATTTGAAAAATATACAAATAATAAAGAGGGATTTTACCAGAAATCAGAAAACTAAAAAGTAATATTGTCACGGACGCTCATTAATATCATCGTTAATCTTTGTCCGTGATTGTACTTTTAATTCAATATTCTTAAAAAAACAACAAACAAAAAATAATAAATATTTCAAAATCAAATTGTGTTTAATTAATAAATTCTTTATCTGTAAAACTGCTATGTAATTCTGTCTTTAAAATCGTTGCCAATCACTGAAGTCAGCTAGCTTTCACAATTCAACACATAAAGTCCATGCATTAACAATTATGATAACAAAAGTAAATTTCAAAAGTTTACGTCTTCACGTATTCCACCACAAGTAAAAAAGTTCCATAACCTCGTCTCAAATCAAGTAACAAAACTACTGGGCTCTTCCAAAGTCAAAAGTAGTAACTTCAAAAACCTATCAGGAGGAACACCTAATTACTAATGTAAATCATATTGTTTATCTAAACTACATCAATAAAAAAAGGTATGTACCTATTTCATATTTGTCAATGCCTAATCATAAGTCAGTGCTTGAAAAGTATCAAATAAACGCTACTAATCAAAACTACACACATTAAAACATTCCCCACAAATCCTATTCTTTTATTTCAACCAAAATAATTAATAACAAATTTATTGGTATACAAACTTATCAATGACTAAATTATTAAAAGAGTTTTAGTTATTGCTGATTATTGTTATTGATTGCTGATTTAGTTATTGATGATTTGTCAGAACATCCTGTTGCTAGAAACAAGATGAAACATGCCTTTTAGGGTTACCATCAGCTATAGGTTCATGAAAAATCATGCCTTTTCTAGTCGTCTTGTATTGGTTAGCTAATTTGAATTCCCAAGCCCCGCCCCTCCCGCAAAGACTCTTGAACGGCTACCGGATCTTCATCAGAGTCCTTTCAGTTATCACGATTGAAGTCCGCCAATTGATTGTGTTTTCAGCTTAAAACTGTAGTGTGTGTTTTGCGATTTCAGTTATTTCGATTAAAGCTTACCAATTGATTGTGTTTTCAGCCTAAAACTGTAGTGTGCGTTTTGTGATAGCGGTCTCTTATTAAAATAGGTAAGTGAAATATATATATGTTCTTTCTTCATTTAGTTATAAAGGCAGTTGAAAGAACAACTGTATTTATTCATAGTTCCGTTCAGGTTCTAACATTAAAATAAAACACAGACACATACATACATATATGTGAATGTCTGTTTTGCTAGTCTCTTTCTTTCTCTGTTTGCTAGCACATTGAACTCCATCTTAAAATGGTTTAGTTTCAAGAGCAACAGATAAGATGCCATTGTCAAATGTTTTGATGATTCGTATTGCAGCTAGATAACAGACTGACCTAGTTAAAAACACATACATATAAGTGAGCTTGGATGATGCTTCTGTTCGCTTTACGTTGATTTCTAAGAAAATAAGATGGAATTCTTGAATGTTTTCTGGTTCGCATTGCAATTATATATCAGTTGACGCAAGCAGTGTCTGTAGGCTTGGTGTTTTAATTTTGATAATATGATGCATACCTGTCTGTCTTTCTGTAAATGAAATCTTTGAACAATGAAGAGTTTTACGCCCAACAATAAAGCCAACAATGTCTGTCTGTCTTTCTATGTCGGTTATGCTAATGGAGACGGTGGTGATGAGTTGAGTTGATTTTAGTTTAGCGTCCCTTTCAGCAGCGAGGCTATATGAGACGTGGACCTACTGATTAACGTGAAATCCGAACCACATGAGCTCCCCGCCGGGACGGTGGTGATGAGAAATGAATGAAATGTTGGAAAGGAGATAGTTGGATTAAATTCACGTACACAGTGTTTGTCCACCACAAAGTTCATTCTGATTGGAACAGGATTTTGAACCTACGACCTTTCATGTATACGGTGTTTGTCCACCACAAAGTTCACTTGATGGGAACAGGATATTGAACCTCTGACCCCATACACCAAAGTTGAACGCTCTACCAGTGAACCACCGTCACCCCCAAACCCCCGAGCTAAGATCTAACGAGAGAAACACTGAAATGAAATGTGAATTTTACGTCCCACTCTTATGACGATTAGGAATAATAATACTCTGAACTTAATAACACATCATCTAAGGGGTTAAAGTTGGGGAAGTCTCCAGGGTTGATATCGAGACACGTAAAAATAATTTAAAATGAACGATACTAGTGTCAAATACATAGTTTTCGGGGTTGCTGTGTTCAATGATGATACTTTGAACTCAATAACACATCATCTAAGGGGGGAAAGTTGGGGGAGTCTTCAGAGTTGATATTGAGACACGTAAAAATAATTTAAAATGAACGATACTAGTGTCAAATACATAGTTTTAGGGGTCGCTGTGTTCAATGATGATACTCTGAGTTCAATAACACATCGTCTAAGGGGTTGATGTTTGGGGTCTTCAGGATTGATATCGAGACACGTAAAAATAATTTAAAATGAACAATAGTAGTGTCAAATACATAGTTTTAGGGGTCGCTGTGTTCAATGACGATACTCTGAGTTCAATAACACATAATCTAATGGGTTGATGTTTGGGGGTCTTCAGGGTTGATATCGAGACACGTAAAAATAATTTAAAATGAACAATAGTAGTGTCAAATACATAGTTTTCGGGGTCGCTGTGTTCAATGATGATACTCTGAACTCAATAACATCATCTTAGGGGTTGATGTTTGGGGGTCTTCAGGGTTGATATCGAGACACGTAAAAATAATTTAAAATGAACAATAGTAGTGTCAAATACATAGTTTTCGGGGTCGCTGTTTTCAATGATGATACTCTGAGTTTAATAACACATCATCTAAGGGGGGTTAAAGTTGGGGGTCTCCAGGGGAATAAGTATAAAATTCACGTAGAGAGCGTTTATACATTAGATAATACACTTGAAGCAAACTGTGAACATACATTTGTTTCACTCCCGTGGAATATGAAAAAAAGTTATAATTCATTTTAACTATTGAAAAGGTATGCTACTTTTTCCTTGAAACTTCTGCTTTTTCCGTATAACGAATTGAAATTATGTGTATATATACTGTTTATATTTATTTGGAATATGTGTATAAGTAACGAAATGCATTTCTTTTTTATTTTAGGTTGAATACAAATATACGTGTATCAGACTTTCCTTATCCTTACCGATATTATTATTATTATTCCTTCGTTAAATACTTATATATAACCCTTTTTATTTATTTATTCGTATATTCTATTAAACACTTTTATTTATATTCCATTTTAAATAATACTTATAATCTCTATTCACTATTTATATATATATATATATATATATATATATATACATATTGGAAATTTTTTTTGCATTATGTATATACATCTGGGGGGTAAAATGGAAAACAAGTGTACGCAAGAGTTATTAAAAGAGATTACTGCATTTATTAATGACATAGAAGAAGAAGAAGAGAAAATCGCAATAAAGAGACGCAAGTTCTTCTAAAAGAAATAGATGTCGTAATCGGAATAGAAGAAGAAGAAGATCATGAAAAGAAGGAAGAAGAAGATGAAATGAAGAAAGGTACACAAAAGGAGGAAGAATTTATAGAAGGAGAAGAAGAAGTAGAAGAGATGATCATCAATACCGAAGAAAAAGAAGAAGAAAGAGATGAAGCTAGTGAAACTCAATTTGCAGAAGAAAAAGAACAATTATTAGAAATATTGGAAAGTGCAGGTAATAGAATGATAACAGAAGAAGAAGAAGAGGCAGCATCCGTCCGTATTGCCCAAATTTAAAAATGGTTAGAAGAAGGAACAAAAGAAGAAGAAGACGTCGAAGATAGAACAAAAGAAGAAGAAGAAGAAGAATTGCTAAATTTAACGTTCTCCCAAATAATAGGAGAGAATTAAATGAGGAAGACAAGATGAGTTCTACGAAACTGAGCTAGAAAAATGGATTACCAATTTATTTCCCAATCCTGAAAAAGAAGAAGATGATCAGCAAGAAGTAATATATCCATCAATTATGGAAATATTAGCTGAGGCTAATACAGAAAATACAGAAATAGAAATTGAATTAGACGAAATAGAAAAAAGAATGGACGAGTTGCTATCAGTATTTGAAGCAGAACGAAACTCAAATGTACAAGTAGGATTTGGAAATAACAGTCTTAATGATGAAAACAATAGATTTCATATAATAGAAGAACGTAGAAGAATATACAGAAGATACAATATGGCTGGTACAATGCTAAAATTCCGTCTAGCCCCCGTGCGTGCATGGTGAAAATCCTTTTACTGCAATTGAAACAAGTCTACGTGCTTAAATAGATTATTTGCTACGTGATGTGGACCAGCATGATTACGTAGGAATAACAATCACAAATGAGAGAGAAGGACACCGCCCGTTTTGGTTATCGTTCAGAGAAGCAAGAAATCTCTCAGTAGAAGTTCTATGGACAAGTTATGAGAAAGTAATGCAAAGTAATGCGGCTTTTCTTATAAATGAAGATTGCATCGTGAATTTTCATCATGTACGTATGCCAAGAGGACAAGGTGGATTAAAACAACATGTTATGAATACTGAAGAATATGTAAAGCCAAAACGTGGTATTATCACAATTAAGAATAAAGGCACAAGATGTTTAGCACATGCAATCGTCGTTGCCATAGGACTGAAAAAATACAAGGGAAGAAATCAAACTGAATACAATAGTGACAACCCAGTCACTCTGTGAATGATTTGGGGATGCTTTTTAGAGTGAAACTGAGTGCCTTCCACTCACCATCTAGAATGAGTGGGAATGATTTACTATTCATATGCGAGAGGTTTACCAAATGGGAATTACTCCAAATAAGAAAACGTTAACTTCATTTGATTAATAATAATTATATTTCCCATAAATAAGATTTTATAACTGCAAACGTTTGTGATGCGTTAATGACGGATAATTGGAATATTTGCCAGACGAGTATCGCTATGATCGAGTATTGAGCCTTTGAGCCCTGAGTAGGAGTAACACATACCTGATGGTTATGATGATGCTCCAATGATGACCTCGGTGTTGGATGTAGATCCTCCAAGTTGACGCTCCCAATTACTGGTTGGTGTGGACGAGCATTGAGTTATGGAATTTTCCCAAATGCTTATGTCGACTCGACGTTCTGCGTGGATCGAATAACGTATTCTATGATGACTGTCCGTTGACTGTCATTTGGCTGTCCGGCTATCTTTGACTAAATTATCAAAGACTTAATTATGAAGACTACTAACTATTACTTGTAGCCGATTCTAAAACTGTTTCAAGACTCTCTCCGGTACTTCCTCCAGATTGATCCTTCCAACTGATCGTCTTGGACTGATCTTCTTGCACTCCTCCTGAAGCTGTCTTGTAATCCAGTTTTGTTCAACCTGGTCCAACTCCTGTCGTCTGCTGGACGGCACGTGCGACCCCTTTTCACGTGAAAAACAATTCTTTTCCATGTGTCAAGACTCAAAAACTGCAACTCTCGACACACTCTGATTTCTCGATTCTAAGCAATTTCCTCATATCCGTGATTTTGTGAAATGTGTGAAAGCTTACAGTTTCTCTTTTTACAATGTACAGAATTTGGCTAATGCACGGATTGACGCATTGTCTGCATTACCTTCCTGCATTGCCAGACTCTCAACGAAGACATTTTATTAACATTCTATTTACAACATTATGCTGACTCTGGAATAATAACATTCTGCAGCTTGCATTATATCAGATTCGTAACACTTAATTACCTTAACCTTAATGTTTTATAATATGCAATCCTTGCAACATGAACATTGATTAAAATTAAAATTGAAATTATACTTAATTATTAACTTGAAAATCGAGTAATGCCACATGCCCCCTCTTAAAATCTTGGTTGCTTCGCAAACCAAGGTAGACCTCGTAAGAGGGCGATATTTTATAAACTCCCTGTACAATATACAATATAAAATGAGTAATGAAATATAAATATGAATTTTAAACTGAGTAGGACATTTGTACACATAAAATAATAATGTAAACAATAATTAATTTTCCTTCACCTAAAACATTAATGTTATAAATATATTTTAAATTTTTAATCATTTTCCTAATTAATAAAATTATAAGAATGCAAAAACTTGAAAACTGTATTCACAAAAGTATACGCTCACGACATCTAGTGAGCTGTCAGAGAATTATTTGATCATCACATTAACACAAGTACTCTGTGCAAAATTACATATATGTACATTTACGGATACTCTGCATTGCTATATCTCCTCGCAACAACGCTTTTAGGTTTCCTATTACAAAAATTTTCCATCACTCTTGCTGTCCATACGTGCCAACTGACGCATTTATTGGCCGTATTAGTAATGGTTGACGATCGTTCATTTCCAGTGTCATATACATGAAAATCTAGAAGACAAAACTTTTAACACATTATTAAAACATATTACACTGATATTATTATCGTAGCAATTTAAAATAAAATGAAAATATAATTGTTTTTATTTTCATCATAAAACTGAATACTGAAATTTTAATGTTGAGCAAATAAAATTTTGTTGAAGGGCGTTTGCTACACTGCACTAGTTCCAGCTTGACAACCGCTGTTTCAGCATTTTTAATCAAGGTTAAGGTTATTTCCTCTCGAAGAAATCTGTTTGCGCGTCGGTTCGGTTCGGTGAACACTGGCTGTTAACACGCACTACGAAATTTCAGTTATTTCACCAAACTTATTGTGTTTTACAGCACAATGACATCACAAGGGAAGAAAAATTCCCTATTGATGTCCTTCGGGCACTCGATTTTTCCGTGTTTGTCAAATTTTTATACAAAACCGTCGGTTTTCGTGATTTCACAGTGTCCCATTAATGTATTAGTGTGTGCATCTTCTTCCTTAGTGATGTGGTTCATGTGTGTGTTTTCCCATTCAGTTTCAGTGCTCTTACTACAATCTACTTTACTACGATCTGGCAAATTATTACAAATAGTGATATCAGTGCTTTGTGGCATAGTTTTAAGTGTTGGTTTATTCTTATTTAATATTGTGGCGTATAGTGGTGAAACTTGTGAAAGTACGTAAGTTTCAGACTCATCTCTACCACTTGCTTCTAAATCTATATTTGATCTTACATTATTTTTACTATTTCTTACACTATTTTCGTATTTTCTCTCTATCCTATTTAATCGTAACAAAATATAACACGTAATAATTACTATTACAACTAATACACTTCCTAAAGCTAACGTTGATGTTAATAATAATATTGTATCGATGTCCATTCCCTTCGTTTTAGGATATTATCTGAAATAGACGAGAAATAGATAAAGTCGGGATAGGCCTACTTAAAATCCGTAGAAAATTACATTTATTATAGTTATTTAAATAATTAATATTCCTATCTTGTGTCTGCTTACACTTTTTTGCGTCCTAAAATTCGCATATTTTGAAGCAGTCTCATTTTGTTCTTTCTGTGTCGAGCACACTTGTTACTTTCTCAGTAATTCTCGTGCAAGACCGTTAAAACTCTAACTATGTGTGAAATCTATCTAACCATAAGTTGTAGAGCTTGTTTCACACTTAAAAACTCGTGTTTTCAATCTTTTTCTACCATAAATATAGTACTAAATTAAATACGCTATATCTCCGTATATTTAGACTTAAATTTCTTCTAACGTACGTATTTATATAATTTACACCTTATTTTAATCTACTACGTGATTAAATGTCATTTATTATATTTAATACTATTTTTTTCTATAATTTTAAAAGTATATTTCATTGCTTTTACGCTCGGAATTAGCTGTTCGCTAGAAGCAAAATTTTACTGCTTGGCGGGATAGCCACAGGAAGTTCGTATTTTTTCGAGTTCACTGGGAACTGTTCGTTTTTCGTCTGCAGCATTCTGTGAGGCCTGGAGTGGAGAGTAAATCTAGACTCTCGCGGGCTGTTTGTTCATGTTCTTCCCTCTTGGCGCTCAGATCTTCCAGAAACTCTTTGACGGAAATGAATACTGATTTTCATATGAGCATCGCTAGTAGCGTTTACAAAATAAATTCAACAATGAAATAAATAATTCCAATCATTCTTTTCAATCAAAATTAATTGATTATTACTAATTGTAGTAAAATATATTATTTCTTTTCTTTTCTTTTCTAAAACTTACAAAAATTTTTGGACTTTTTAAAAAAATAATTATTAAATATATTATTACTACTTAAATTAAACATTCTTCAATACTCTTTGTGAACTATTTCTAGCTTTATCTATGCTTATTCACAAATTTTAACCCTTTGATTCACAATGTAAATAGTAACTAAAATCCATTATTCATTATTTTATCAAATCAATCGTAGTATTTATGCATATATTATCTATTACTACCATAATAGTGATCTATTACTATTTTGTATATTCTTATCTATTATTATTAACTATTTCTATTATTATTATTACTGATGTTATTGTTTTCTGCGTTTATTTTCCTTATCCCTTCTTGAATGCTTGAATGTTTTTGACTTTATCTATCCTTGTTTGATGTTACTACCCTAGATTTGTCTAGGTTATCTATTCTCATCTATTTCTATCCTTATTTTCACTTTTTTCTCATTTACACCTAAAACGGAAATGGGACATCGTTCTGTACTGTATTACAATATAATCTATTCGGTTTGGGTAGTATGACCTATTATGGACTATTATAGACTATAGACTTTCTGTACTTTACTTCACTAATACATTTGGTGATGGTGTTTACTATTGGTGATGGCTGTTTGGTGAGTATGGAATGCATGACTTGTATACACTTTTGACACTTCCTTCGTGTTTGTTTACATTCGACTTCATCGTTTTTTTTTTTCAAAATTTACCAATACTTAACTCTATTGTTTACAACGTGGTTTACAAACTTTTAGTGACTTTTCCCGTTCTGGTGCACGGAATCTTAAAACATTTTTATACAGTATGACATTAAATGATTTTATTGTTATTGTTATTATTATTATTATTATTATTATTATTATTATTATTATGGTTCATTGTTTTCCAATTTATACTTTCTTATTGATTTATACAATCTACAGTACAACGCTATTAAAGCAACGACTGAAACAACTAAAACTAATATGATGGCTGCTATTACATACATCATGTAATTTGTTTTGATTATTAACAGTGGTACAGTAGTATCCACTTTAATTTTAATAAATTTTATTGAGTTCCTCGTGGTGTATACTGAAATTTAATTGCTTAAGCGTCCAATTTCCTATCAAACTTAGATGTTTATTATTTACGCTTATTACTTTTTTCGTTGGAATCGCCAATTCTCCAAAAATTAGGTTATCGAATGCACTGTATTCAATGAAATAAGAACAATTATTTCCAAAATTTACCTTCGTCGATGTGACTCCGAGATGTTTTCCTAGTTTCGTTACATATCCCTCTACCAAAGATGAGTATAATACTCCAGCATGAGTATATTTATATACTACCTTGCCTAGGTATTTCTCCGTTTGTTGTTGGAAACCACTAAGTGATCCATTGAAAACAATATTGTTCAAGCACTTAGCTTCATCATCTAATGTTATTTGTTCACAAAAATACAAAAAGCTCTTGAATTCGCATTTCGATCGATCTAACGTATGATACATCCCATTTGCTAAGTATACCACTTCCGGTAACTTGTAATATGTTCGATATTTGTTCGTTAAGGAACCCATTGAAATCACATTAAACATCTTTGATACTGTATTTTCATAAACAATAGGCGTTTTTAGTAATAAGTCGATATTGTTTTCATTATAGTTGTATTTCATTAAGTAGATTGATGACACTCGATAAAACATTCCTATGTCGAAACGATAAATAGAATGCTTCAGAATATCATAACTATTTATAAATTTGTTTACATCTAAATTTGATAAAATATGATAGGATAATTGGTTGCTTAGTATGTTATTAAATATTTTATTAACTCTCTCTCTAGCCATATGTGAAAATAAATTTGTTAAAATTTTCCTTTGGGCTTGCTGCAAGTAGCAATACATCTCTTGCAGTTTGCTCCTGACATTTTGAAGTATATGATGCACCTTTACTACAACACCATGCATTATTGATATTTCTTCATTATGTGATATTTTTAACTTGTGAATTTCTTGAGCTAACACGTTCTCATGTTCAGACAATTTCTGAACAGATGTTGACAATTGCTGCGTGTGTATTAGATTATAGGCTGACAATCCTATAGACCCAAATCCTAATAACATAGACCAAATTGAACGTTTAGTTCTTGTTGACTCCATACATTTACAACTGCCATTTATAAACACAAATTGACATGCAATTGAATTTATTATATTATTTCTAAATTGTCTTTCTCTATCTGCTTAATTTTCTAAAATATCATATGATTCACTACAAACTGTGTGCATAGGCACGGCTTCGTGAAAATTTACATGTAATCTGATAGTCGTATAAACCATATTTGACGCATGAACCGCCAACGAATCTTGCGTTAGAGCTATTCCTACGTCCTTTATTGTTAACTGATGGTGATCGTCTGCGTTTCCAAAATGAACCATAACTACCAAATTTATAAAGATGACCAATAATGTTGACTCCATTTTATACTGATTTCCTTTCAGTCTCGAATAAAAGTCTGTAATTAGTAAAACCTAATATTAATTGTTTTCTCTTGTTGCTATTTATTTATTTATTTATTTATGTTTTAACCTACTTTTAACCATTTATTCATTTATATGTATCTTATGTTTCATTTTATATTCTAGGTATCAACTGATCTTAATTTTAGTTTAATTGCACATTCCATACATTTATTTATTTACTCAAAACTCTAGTAACTACAATTCAAAAAGTGTCTATCGATTCGGGAAATTTCCTGATTGAGATTAGCATTTCCTCCAATCTCGGGTTTAGGGTTTGGTTGAGAAAGTGCCCCCTTTCTGACACTTCATCGGTAGACCCAATTTGTACCATAGTTACAGTAAACCCTAAGTTAAATGTTTCCAAAAAAATTTTTTTCACCAAACTTAAATTTATTCTTCGCCATCCGATGTTTGATCTATATCACCAAATTTTTCACCATTTTTACTAGCTACAAACAATTTTAATCGTCTTATGTCTATAGTATCGTTCTTCTTCTCACCCTTTTTGGTTTCATACTGTTCTTTGTATGATTTATTATTAATTTTGTCCACAATTACCCCTTTTATATTGTATCGATTTCCGAAACATGCCGGCAAACCTGCACGTGGCATTTCTCTAATCAATACTTTTTGACCGATCTCAAAACTTGGTTGGTCAAACTTTTCCTCAATTTGCTTCTTCTGAGATCTAAATTTTCTCTGCAAATTTTTATAAGCCAATTGTCGTGCCTTCTTTATGCTCTGAAGTCTCACCTCATTGTCAACAAACTCGCAAGGAATGTCTAGGTCCTGTTCGAGAAATGTTCTTGGTTCGACTCCATGCAATAAATAGTACGGCGAAAAACCAGTACCATCATGCACTTGCGTATTAATTGTAAATATCAAACTCGGTAGTATCTCATCCCAGTTTGAAAAATCCTTGTCAATGTAATGCTTCATTACTTGTTGTAATGAGCCTTTGGCCCTTTCTACGCTTCCTATCGAATAATGGGCACTTGTATTTGCAAAATGCAATTCCATCTCAAAATTTTCAGACATTTCTTCCAAGATTTTGCTACGGTGTGATGACAATCTGTCAATATGAAGCTGAGACGGGACCCCATGTTTCGTAATAAGATCTTCAAAAATTACCTGAGCAACGATCTCTGCCGTTATTGCTGGTACCGCTCTAGCAATAACAAATCTAGTAGCATTGTCTACAAATACTAGAATATACTTATTTCTGTTATTACGAGACAACTTGAATGGACCGACCTCATCCATCACAACTGACTGGAATGGAGCATACGATGGATACGTCTGCGCATGAAACGGAACTCGCCCTGTTTTTCTTTTCTGTATTTGACAGCTTATACATTCACCTATTTTCTCCATAAAGAATTTCTTCATATTCGGAAAATATATTATCTTCAGTGCACGTCTGTAACACTTCGTATATGAGAAATGTCCACCACCATACACTGAAAAATGTAAGTTCTTAAATACCTGTTCTCTTAATGTATAAGTGATACATAACAATAACTTCGTACCACCTGCCATTCGCGGTGTTGTGTATAGCCTGTTGTCTTTTACCGTATACCATCGAGCTTGTTTTTTGGCTTTTACGTCCGCATCTTCTGGATGTTCAATTGCGTGCATTATGGGACCGAAAAATGAATCCTTTCGCTGTAGTTCCCCAACATCAATATCCTTGTCAAAGGTCAAATTGACTTGTAAATCCTCGGAATTTACTTTGAACGTTTCCAATTCAATATCATCCGCTGTTGCTTCAATGTCGGTGTTCCTGGACAAAATATCACTAGGATTCTTTTCTCCAGGACAATGCACCGGCGTATACTTATACTGGGCTAAATCTAAACTCCATCTCACAAGTTTCGGAGCTAACTTCGGCGATGTTTGTAAATACTTTAACGCTTTACAGTCGGTATATAGTTCGAATTCTTTATTAAACAAGTAATAATTGAATGCTGTTAGAGAACTTATTACTGCAAATATTTCTAATTCCACTATATGTCTCGTCTTTTCTTGTGGACGTAACACGCGACTGTAGTACGCTACTGGTGTCCATTCACCATTAGCCTGTTTTTGCATCAAGACGCCACCAATCAAACTAGTCGATGCATCAGTGTACACCCTCGTGTCCAAATCTTCCCGAAACGGGGCTAATAATGGTGCATTCATTAACGCCGATTTCAATTGTTCAAAAGCCTGCTGATACGACTCATTCCATTCGAACTTGTGACCCTTTTTCAAAATCGGTTGTAAAGTTGAAGTAATTTTGGCATAGTCTTTACAAAATTTCCTAACGTAATTCGTTAGTCCAAGGAATTTCAATTGCTTAACGTTACTCGAGGCCTTACACGCTTTAATTGCTTGTATTATTCTCGGGCTAACTTCGTATCCTGCGTCACCGACAATGTGTCCGAGACCCAAAATTTTCCTTTCCACAAACTGACACTTCTCTACTGACAATTTGAGACCATAATGCCTCAACCTTTTAAACACTGATTGAAGTACGTCTACCATTTTATCTTGATCGTTTGTGTAAAGGAATACGTCGTCCATATAATAGAAAACTGACTCCGGATTTACAATTGCCAGGGTCATCGCCATTATTTTTGTGTAAATAGCGGGCGCCTAAAGATATCCCATTGGAAGAACTCGATATGAAAAGGCTCCTACGCCTGGTATGTTGAATGCGGTATACTCTCGTGACTCCTCAGAAATAGGCACTTGATGGTAAGCCGATTTTACGTCTAAAATGCTAAAGTATTTATGTCCTCCCATGCAAGTTATGATTTGATGGATTGGAGGCAGCGCAATGCTGTGCAGCTTCACGCATTTATTTAAAAATCTACAGTCGAGTACTGCCCGAATACCCCCTGATGGTTTCTGTATAAACAGAATTGGAGAGTTATAAGCACTAGCACTTTCTTCTATTATGCCCTGTCTTAGCAAAATATTGATCTGTTCCTTCACTTTATCCTTTAGCGCAATTGGAATAGGATACTTGTGTCTTCTAAACGGTACTTTCGTTTCCAACTCGATATGATGCTGGAAATGCTTAACCTGACCTAATTCATCATCCTGCCATGCAAAAACATCCGCAAAATTATAACATAAGCTCTCAATTCGCTCTCTAATTTCAGGTTTCGTCTCTGTCGAAAATTTCAATCGAGATTTGTCAAAATTCTTTCGTGATCTTAAGATACCGTCTATATCCTCATTCGACAATCCTTCCTGTTTCAATTGGTCTTCATCTACACATTCATCAGCTTGTCCTAATGTTATATTTGGCTTTAACAAAATTGATCTATTTGATGGATTTACAATTTCAATCTTATTATTCTCAGCCGATAAAAGTGCGCGCGGGATCAATATATTGTATTGGCTTTCTATCCTTCTGTCTGGCTCTAACAATTATTCTTTGTTATTCCAAGAGTTAACTAAATTAACTTCCACAGTTGTCTTTGTCCTAGGTAACAACTGTACCTTTTGACCTAGTACCCATCTCGGTCTAATACAATATTTTATGCCAATAGATGCATTATCAGATACAGTAACCGATTCCTGTTCTTCCCTTTTTCTGAACCTTGGCTTTCCAAATCTCTGCAAAGTTAATTTATTCAGTCCGTAATTTGTTTGGCAATTCTGGCTTTGTAGAAAATCATTTCCGATCAAAACTTGATACGGAAAATCTTTTACTACACGAAATTCAAAATGAAATCATTTTAAATCTCACAACAGCTATCTTATTCACTACTAACACATTCTGTGTTATTCCACGAATACGTGTTGGTTTAGAAATTACTTTTGGGCTTGGTGGAACTAGCTTTTTATTCACTATCGATATTCTCGAACCTGTATCGATTAATGCTTTATGATCTCTCCCGTCAACTTCTATCGGAACATACAACATGTTATTTTCGGTTAGTGTAGAGGCTACTATCTCTCTAATCTTCGATTTACCTCCTGTAAATGCGCCTCTGTCATTTACAGTATTACTTAGTTTAAATTATTTGCGTTCGCAGCCTGATAGTACGTTGTCCCGTTAATTTGGTTTGGTACAACTGGTACATATTGTACATGACCGCTCATTTGACCATGATTCTGGCACCATGATTGACCATTAGAACGACTAGCACAACAACTATTCCCTCGTTGTTGCCAATAATTCGTCCTTCTTCCACCTCGATTACCACTCCAATTATTATTTCTAAATCCTCTTCTGTTATTATATCCATTCGTACCTCTATTTTTATTATAGCTATTATCACGGTTCCAATTTCTATTTCCATTGTTTCTATAAAAATTTCTTCCTCTATTACGAAAATTCCTGTTTCCTCTAAAATTATTTCCATTCTTCTGTTGCTTCGATTCTCTATCGCTTCTATCCCCTCTATTATTCTGGTCTTGAAATTTTGTTGCTAACGTAATCTGCAGTTTTTCTATCTTTTTCTCTAACTCACCTAACTGAGTGATGCTCGGTGGTTCCTGCTTAATTTTAACATCTCCCTATTCCTAATCTCTTTCTTCAGTAATTATTTATCTACTTGAACGTCACTATCCTCATCTTCTACTTGTTCTCGCATTTTCTTAAGAAGATCTTTGACTGTAACTCTTCCATTCTCTCTTTTAACACGTTTATCCACCTTACACTTATTCTTTTCGATTTTCTGGAGATCTTCCACGAATTTGTCTATCCTAGAATATGATATAGTTCCAACTTTCCCCATGAAGTACGGCTGAAGGCCACCTACTATGATTCCTATTTTCTTTTTATCGTCCATGCTAGCATCTAACCTTTCGCATAATACTAACATGTCGTATACGTATTTTATAATGGGTTCATCCTCGAGATGTAACCTCTCTCTTATTCTTTCCTCTATATCTAACGTCACATTCGTTCTTGTAAATTCCTCTATAATACTCTTTTGTAATTCTCTGTAACTAATATCACTAGTATTTCGTCTCTTCAGAAATACTTTGATCCACTGTCTACCATTTCCTTTAAACACGCTTGGCAACAGTTCCTTTCTTTTGTCCTCGCTCACGCCTGCCATTTGACACGCGTCGTCAAACTCATCGAAAAATCCGACTATATCGTTGTCAACTTTTAAGTCAAACTTCGGGAGTTTATTCACATCTGAATAAAACATTACACCGTCGCCATCTTCTTTTCTTGCGAATTACTTGTCTGTTTATCACCTATCACACTACTCTCGAACGGAAAGATAGATTCAAAATCTTCTGTGTACGACTTTACTACAGGACTCGACGGAAAATTTTCTACAGGTCCTAATTTTAAACTAGGTTTAACACTTTCTTGCTCTGTAACCTTAACTTGCTTTTTCCTCCTTGAGGTACCAATATTAAATAAGCTTCCGACTTGTACTCCTCTTCCGGCTCTTTGTGCTCTCGTACGAATATTATCGTCACTCATTTAATCACTAATCACTTTAATTATTATTCATATAATACGTATATTTCGAGCATCTATAACTAATTTGGTCGGGAGGGTCGGATAAATTATCTTCTTACTGCTTAACCTTATAATCACGTTTCATAATATTATACAAAAACTAACACCTTATAACTAAATACCTTAAACTAAAATCGCTAATTTGAGAAAATACGTTAAATATTCTTAATGTTACACTTCATCGTAGACAGGGTGGGAAGGGTGGGTTTTATTTACTAATATCACGCAATATAACATAATTCAAAATGGGTTACTACTCACTGAGATCGCTACTAATTGGATTATAGCCAAAACCAGCTATCGCCACCATATTATGTTAACCTATGTATTGCACTAGGATCGCTACCTTGACTTTACGTCTTACAGCATCTCCATCATGGCAACCCAGTCACTCTGTGCCTGATTTGGGGATGCTTTTTAGAGTGAAACTGAGTGCCTTCCACTCACCATCTAGAATGAGTGGGAATGATTTACTATTCATATGCGAGAGGTTTACCAAATGGGGATTACTCCAAATAAGAAAACATTAACTTCATTTGATTAATAATAATTATATTTCCCATAAATAAGATTTTATAACTGCAAACGTTTGTGATGCGTTAATGACGGATAATTGGAATATTTGCCAGACGAGTATCGCTATGATCGAGTATTGAGCCTTTGAGCCCTGAGTAGGAGTAACACATACCTGATGGTTATGATGATGCTCCAATGATGACCTCGGTGTTGGATGTAGATCCTCCAAGTTGACGCTCCCAATTACTGGTTGGTGTGGACGAGCATTGAGTTATGGAATTTTCCCAAATGCTTATGTCGACTCGACGTTCTACGTGGATCGAATAACGTATTCTATGATGACTGTCCGTTGACTGTCATTTGGCTGTCCGGCTATCTTTGACTAAACTATCAAAGACTTAAATATGAAGACTACTAACTATTACTTGTAGCCGATTCTAAAACTGTTTCAAGACTCTCTCCGGTACTTCCTCCAGATTGATCCTTCCAACTGATCGTCTTGGACTGATCTTCTTGCACTCCTCCTGAAGCTGTCTTGTAATCCAGTTTTGTTCAACCTGATCCAACTCCTGTCGTCTGCTGGACGGCACGTGCGACCCCTTTTCACGTGAAAAACAATTCTTTTCCATGTGTCAAGACTCAAAAACTGCAACTCTCGACACACTCTGATTTCTCGATTCTAAGCAATTTCCTCATATCCGTGATTTTGTGAAATGTGTGAAAGCTTACAGTTTCTCTTTTTACAATGTACAGAATTTGGCTAATGCACGGATTGACGCATTGTCTGCATTACCTTCCTGCATTGCCAGACTCTCAACGAAGACATTTTATTAACATTCTATTTACAACATTATGCTGACTCTGGAATAATAACATTCTGCAGCTTGCATTATATCAGATTCGTAACACTTAATTACCTTAACCTTAATGTTTTATAATATGCAATCCTTGCAACATGAACATTGATTAAAATTAAAATTGAAATTATACTTAATTATTAACTTGAAAATCGAGTAATGCCACAATAGGTATGTAAAAACTCAAAGTAAATATATCATAGAAAAAGAAGCAGAAGATCTGTGTGAAGCTGCCGATGTACATCTTAGTCGTGGTGGTGGAATTCCTGAAATTCGTAAATTTCAGGAATATTTAAAGGATTATAAAATCACAGTGTATAGGGGCTTTTCAGGTAGTGATGTTTTGTTTGAAGCACCACCAAGTGATAATGAAAGAATACCTTTAAACTTACTCTTTGTAGATAAGCATTACAACGTCATTGAAAGCTTGACAGCATGTTTTAGCTGTAATTTTTATTGCGAAAGCTTTCATAAGAAATATGATAAAAAGCATGAACATTTGAAACATTGTACAGCTGTATGTTTTCGTTGTCATCAGAATCCACCATGTTACTTTAAAGAAACCCATATTACATGCAATGATTGTAATCGAGAATTTTATGGCCAGTCATGCTATGACTATCACAAGTCAGCGCCGTATCAAAATTGAAAGCCTTTATGTTCCATTGTGAAATGTTGTGCCCAGTGTTTGAAAATTTATGTAGTGAAAGAAAAACGTTCTCACGTATGTGAAGAAACTTATTGCAACATTTGCTATGATATAGTACCACCCAATCATGAATGTTACATGAAAGTGAATGAAAGAAGAAAATAAAAAAAGCCAATGAAAAATTATCGTGGAGAAGAAAGCTATGATTGTGTTTTATGATATTGAATGCACACAAGATACGAAAATAGGAGCGGAGGACGCAAACATATATGAGCATATACCTAATGTCTTGGTTAGTCATCATACATGTTACAGATGTTGTGAAGACAACGACATAAAAAATAATGTTATCGTTTGTGGAAAACGAGAAAATATATTTGACGGAGAAAATGTAATAGAAGACTTTCTAAAACACCTTCAACAGCGACGTCCAAACATTAAATCAGTAACATATGTAGCCCATAATTCTAAGGGCTATGATGCACATTTTATCATTAAGACCATGGTTGAGAAGATGAATTGGACTCCAGAAGTAATCATGAATGTGGCAAAAATTCTATCTCTTAAAATAGGGAACGTAACATTCATTGATTCGATAAGCTTTCTTCCTATGCCCTTAAGTAAATTAAGTGGTGCATTTGGTCTTCAATCGTGCAAAGGATATTTCCTCACTTTTTCAATTGACGTGAGAACCAAACATATGAAAGTACACTTCCAGACATTAGATATTGTGGAGCGGATACCATGAAAGTAGAAGAAAGACGCAAGTTTCTCCAATGGTATACTGAACATGGAAACGATACCTTTAAAATGAAAGAAGAACTCATCAAATATTGTGTACAGGATGTTGAAGTATTACGCCAAACATGTATTTCCTTTATGAATACATTTGAATCGGAAACAAATGTAAATCCCTTACTAGAATGCATTACAATCGCCAGTGCATGCAATTTGATGTATCGTAGAAATTTCTTAAAGGAAAATACGATTGGTATCATACCAAAGAACGGGTATCGATGGAGAGATGTCCAATCAATTGAAGCAGTACAATGGATAGCTTGGGAAGAAAAAAAGAAACATACAAATAACCAATGCTGCACGTAGTAAGGAAAACCGAATTGCATCAATGAAAGTAGATGGTGTATGGACAGATCCCAACACAGGAAGAATACACGTGTGGGAATATGAGGGCGATTTTACATATGGCTGTATCTACTGCTACTTTAACGACAGAGATAAACCCATCTATAACAATGCTACAGATACCATGGAATTTTTATATGAAGCAACAAAGAAGAAAATCCAAAAATTAAAAGATTTTGGCTGTGAAGTGCATGAAATATGGGGTTGTGAATTTAAGAAAACAATTGGCAGGAAATGAAGAGATGAAGAAGTATGTTAGTAATCATTCGTATACAAAGAAAACACCATTAAATCCTCGTGACGCTTTTTATGGAGGACGTGTAAATGCCATACGTTTGTATCATAAAGCACAAGAATCTGAAGGAGAAACCATTCAATATAAAGATGTTATTTCGTTGTACCCTTAAATCTCTAAGACTAAGAAGTTTCCAATTCGTCATCCTACTATCTATCTGCCTGAAGATTCAAATATTCCAACCATTGAGGAAGTTGAAGGATTAGTTAATCTAAGTATTCTACCTAAGAAAAATCTCTTACACCGAGTAATTCCTTACAAGTCAAATGATAGATTGATGTTTACACTTTGTCGTACATGCTGTGATGAATTAAACCAGTCATCTTGTAATCACAGCGATGAAGACCGAGTTCTACATGGTACATGGGTGGCAGATGAAGTAAGAAAAACATTAGAAAAAGGATACAAAATAATAGATATTCATGAAATATGGGCATATGATGTTGTTCAATATGATAAAGAAACAAAAAGTGGCGGCTTATTTGCAGAGTACATAAACACCTTCCTGAAAGCAAAAACGGAAGCTAGTAGATGGCCAGCATGGTGTGAAACAGATGAGCTAAAGCAGAAGTACATTCAGCAATTTTATGAAAAGGAAGGAATACGACTCGATGAAAATAAAATTCATCATAATCCAGCACTTAGAAGTTTAGCTAAATTAATGCTAAATTCGTTTTGGGGAAAATTTGGACAACGTGAGAACATGGGTCATGTAAGCATTATTAATGATCCAAAGGAATTATATGAGAAATTAACATCTCATGATATAGACGTTCATCAAATATTTCCAGTAAATGATGATATGATACATGTATATTAGCAATACACAGATGAAGTTCCTGTTTCACTACCAACAGTAAATGTCGTCATAGCCGCGTACACAACAGCACAAGCAAGATTAGAATTGTACAAGTATTTAGATCAACTGCAAGAAAGAGTATTGTATTTTGATACAGATTCAGTCATTTATACCCAAAAATCTGGTGAAACTACAATCCCAACTGGTGACTTTTTAGGCGTTTTAATAAATGAAGTACTCGAGTATGGTAAAGAGGCCTATATTTCAGAATACGTCTCGGCTGGAACCAAGAACTATGGGTTACGTATTTTTCATCCCAGCACGAAGAAGGAGTTTCAAGTATGCAAGATACGGGGCTTTTCATTAAACTATGAATCTTCAAAACACCTAAATTTTGATGTAATGAAGAAAATGGTAGTAGATAGTGAAGAGGATGCGGAAGAAGAAGAAGAATCTTTTCCCACTGAAGTCAAAATTACCAATGAGAAAAAAATTTGCCGCAGGAAAAACCATACTATCGTCAGCATGCCCGTAACAAAAATTTATTGGATAAATTATATAAAACGACGTAGAGTACCAAATTCATATGATACTCTTCCATATGGCTACACTACTTCCAACAAAAGAAGAAGAGAAATGTAATAAGGTCCTTTATAAATATACGTATGAAGAAAGAAAGATCATACTCTTTAACATGGACACGACTTGGAAACATCCATTTTCATGTATTGTTGCCGGACCAAGTGGATGTGGAAAAAACTTCCTTTGTAATACGATTCCTATCCAATTTATCACGTATGGTTAATACATCGTTTCGTCATATTTATTGGTACTATGCAGAATGGCAAAATGCATACAGAGAAATTTCGACAAAAGTACAATTTATTGAAGGACTACCTCGAACAAAAGACTTTTTACCTGAAACTGGACCACATCTTATTATTATTGATGACCAAATGTGTGAAGTGAACCGCAATATGGTTGATTTCTTTACAAAGGGTTCTCATCATAGAAATCTTAGTGTACTATTTATTACACAAAACATATTTCATCAGGGAAAAGGAAGCAGAGATATGAGCTTGAATTGTTCTTATCTCGTATTATTTAAAAATCCAAGAGATAAATCACAAATTAAACATTTGAGTTATTAACTAACTCCTGAGAATCCAAAATTTCTTCAAGAAAGTTTCAACGTCGCAACAAAGTTACCATATGGATATTTGTTTATTGATTTAAAACAGGATACGCCAGATGAACTTCGTTTCCAAACAAATATCTTTCCTGATGATATTTATCATTACGCTTATGTTCCAACGAAATAGAAGATGTGTTTATAATGTTTGTTTTAAACTGTGTTTCTTCATTCTGACAATATGTCTCCAGGAGTAAAACACGGAGATCTTCTTCGTACGCTGAGCAAAGCAAATCCTAAATTACGTAAAGCTATACTGGCCAATGCAGACTCTTCAGTGATTCGAAGTATTGGCGAATGTTGTTATAATGTATTAAAAGGGAATGTACCTCTTACAAAGACACAGAAAGCAAGATTAAAGCGATACAAGAGGACGCTTCGATATCTTGTTAAGAAAGGAAACTCCATCCAAAAAAAGAAGCATTTATTAGTGCAGCAGCAGGGTGGATTCCTACCTGCATTATTAGCTTCTATTTTAACTGGTGCATTATCAAGTTTCCTATTCCGTTAGTACAATGGAACACGCAAAGAAGATGATTTTAGTTCCACCTGAAGTTCTGAATCGTATACAAACACCATCATCATCATCATCATCAACAGCCCTGGAGTAACGTGAATCTAATTTGGATCAAGAAATGCAAGATATGTGACAGATATCATCGCTTGGTGATGAAGAAAAGTGGAATCAGTATAATAATATTCTTCAAAAATATTTACATTGAATACGAAAACAAGAAGAACCTGTGACACTTTCAATTACGTCAACTAAATCAGAGAAGCCTGAAGTAGAAGAAGAAATATTATTATCTATACCCAAAATGTTTCGTAAAAGAGCTGAATTACTACTACATAGAATGAAACATGATGATAATATCACGTGGAATAACAAAGGAACTGTTTACATCAGAGGTGATAAACTAGAAGGATCTCACATTGTAGATTTAATTTCTGATGTATCGCGATCCCGGAAACACACAAATCCACCGGGATGGGAGAAATTTTGTAATTATTTATCTTCTAATAAGACACCTCAAGAAATTATTGGAAATCCAAAACGTTTGTCATATATTTTACGACGAACTAAAGCATCACCAACAGCATCATCGTCAAGGGAAAAATACCTCTGAAATCGTTTCCAGAAGACGACAAAGAAGCAAAAGAAGAAGAAGAAGAAGAAAAGGAAAAAGTAGTATCTCCTATAAGGAAAATGAAACGTGCCTGTAAACGTCCAGTATGGTCAAGGTGGAAACCGTAAACAAACAGTTAAGCAAGATTTATTACAACCCTTCACATCCTGCCTCGTTTTCAACTGTTAAAAAATTGTGGATCGCTACAAAGATGAAAATTCCTATACATTGTATAAGAAGATGGTTACTGCAACAAACAACATATACGTTACACAAACCTGTACGTCGTCGTTTTAAAAGAGATTTCTATGTAGTGAATAACATTGATGATGAGTGGGAAAGTAATATTAATGATCTTCAATCCCTTCATAAATTTAATGATGGATATCGTTATATTCTTACAGTGATATATGTGTTCAGTCGATATTCATGGGCTGTGCCATTAAAATCTAAAAGTACAAATGATGTCTTAAAAGCATTGAAACTTGTGTTGAAAGACAGAAAACCAATTACATTCCGAACAGATAAAGGAAGTGAGTTTACTAATAAAACAATACAGAAGTACTTAGAGGACAATAAAATAAAACATATTACAACTAAAAATCCTGATATAAAAGCTAGTATTGTAGAACGTTTTAAGAGAACTCTAAAAGAAAAAATGTGGAAGTATTTTACAAAGTATCAAACGTATAATTATTTAAATGTATTACCTCTTCTTGTGAAATCATACAATGAAGGTTATCATTCAAGCATAAAGATGTCACCTGCAAATGTTTCTCAAAATAACCTATTACAAGTATGGCATAGTCAATATGATAATAAAATAAAGAAGAAGAAGAAGAAGAATCCAAATTTCTCAAAACATCTTAAGATTGGTGATACAGTACGAATTAGTAAAACTAAACGTAATTTGATAAAGGATATATGCACAATTGGACTTGGGAAATATTTAAAGTGAAGAAGATAATACCAAGAGATCCACCTCTTTACGAAATTGAAGATTTAAACAAGGAACCACTGGATGGATTATTTTACAGAGAGGAATTACAACCTGTGACGTTATCAAAGACATTTTACATAGATAAAATCATACGTACAAGAAGAAAAGCCAGCAGAAAAGAATACCTTGTTCATTGGAAATGATATCCTTCTTCTTTCGATTCCTGGATACCTGCATCGTCCGTAAAGAAGATCGAGAAGTACAATGGAACCTGATGGAGATTTTCACGCTACGCTTCCCAGTAATAGTTCTATGGAATATTTTCCTGATAACACCTTAACATCATACACTACGAAACTTCATCAAAGAATGGAATTCCATGAAAAGTGGGAAGTGGCTATTGTTGAAATTCATTATCCTCATTCAATATTAAATATCAATGACGAAAATAATAAACTTTTTTACAAACCTGCTAAAAGTGATGAATGGAAATTTATAACTATTCCCGTACGTTATTACACTGACATATCAGAATTGATAAAGATAATAAATACGTACAACAGATTCACAAATTTACATATTTCTTATACTCGTGAGAGTAATACCTGTTTTATACGACGTCTTCATAAAGACATAGATATAGACGTTGCATTATCACCAAGTGTTAGTGCGATGTTGGGGTTTGATCCAAGCGTTGATTTAAAGGATATGCAACAAGGCCAAAGCATTCCAAATTTACGTTTAGGACTTCCATCTACAATGTATGTGTATTGTGATATAATTCAATCTGTATTTGTTGGAGATACAGTAGCACCATTATTACGTATCATAAATATGAATCCTGTGAATCAT
The DNA here is from genome assembly GCF_964235325.1 of Thermobia domestica. NCBI lineage: Eukaryota > Metazoa > Arthropoda > Insecta > Zygentoma > Lepismatidae > Thermobia > Thermobia domestica. Next base: position 57,118,363 of record NC_137470.1, on the reverse strand, counting down.
ACATTTGGAAGTAGTGTTATAGAAATTTTTAATCCTCCACATTATGTGCCTATAGAGAAGATGCATTTTGAACACATCAAAATAGATATAACAGATAGTGCAGGCTCTCCACTGGCATTCACTTTCGGAACTGTATGCGTTAAACTACATTTTCGACCAGTGCGTCAACATCGACAAATATGAATAATCCATATTTACAATATTATCAAAAGCAAGCTCTTTCTGAAACTGGAAACGTTTATGTTGGTTCCCCTTATCAAGTTGGACATGGTATTGGAAGTTTCCTTGTAGGATTATTTCGTTCTGTCATGCCACTAGTAAAACAATGAGCTAAAACAGTAGGAAAGGAATTATTAAAATCTGGAGCAAACGTTATTACTGATGTCATCATCGATAATCAACCTATTAACGAATTCTTTCATCAACGAATGGGTGAAGCGAGATCCGTCTTGCAAGACAAAGCAAAAAATAAACTGAAATCTATGCTAGGATCTGGATATCTACGAAGGAAAAGAAGAATTACACATCATTCCATCTTTAACCCTTCATCATTACACATCATCAAGCGCAAGAAGAAGAAGGGCAAGAGGAAACGTACACAGAAAACAAAGAAAAATCAATCTTATAAGAAGAATAAGTTATCACACGATATCTTTGATTAAATCATCACCATTATGGCTTTCTTACATCATCAATCCTGCGAGTGTGTAAAAAGTGAACTAGATATTTTTTCTACAAAACAAACGCAAACCAGTATATTGGATAATCATGTTGTTACATACAAACCAATCAGTTCACTAGCTGATAATGCTCCTAAAGAGTTTGTCATCACAGGAACAAGTGATGAATACATAGATCTACCACATACTCTTCTTTACATCGAAGCTCAAATCGTTAAGCCCGATGGATCAGCATTTGGTGAAAGTGATAAAGCTGTGGCTCCTATTAATGACTTTTTAAATTCTATGTTCAGTGAAGTGGAAGTGTATTTAAATAACAAACTGATTTCATTTCCATCTCATAATCATCCATATCGATCATACATTGAAAAACTGTTAAATTATGATGATTCTGCTAAAAATACTCATCTTCAATGTGCATTCTGGTTTCAAGATACTGCTGGACATATGGATGCAACATCTAGTGGTAATAGAGGATTTCAACAACGTTATGAATTAACAAAAAAAGTGCAAAATTCGACATGCTTGGACATCTTCATTGTGATATTTTTAATCAAGATAAATTTTTAATCCAAGGAGTAGAATTACGTCTCAAGTTAATTCCTGCAAAGACAAACTTTTTTCTCATCGCTAGTGATGCGTCTGTTGAGGCTAAAGTAAATATTTTAGACGCTGCTTTACATATTAAAAAGTTTAATGTTAGACCTACAATAAAATTAGCACATAACAAGCTTCTACAATCAACAACAGCCAAATATCCTCTCACAAGAGTGCAAATGAAGTCATTCGTCATTCCAAAGGATCTTCAATCAAAAACAATTGATAATTTATTTATGGGAGTATTACCAACTCGAATGATTGTGTCGTTTACACAAAATGATGCCTATACAGGAACAATAACTTCAAATCCATTTCATTTCAAGCATTTTGACATCAATTTCTTCTCTATATACATTGATGGAAAACCTGTACCTTCAAAACCATTACAACCAATTTTCGAAAACAACCTCTATGTTTACTCATATCATACCTTATTCTGTGGATCAGGTATTCACTTTTCCAATCATGGCAACAATAGTCCTCGCCTTGACTTTCCTCAAGGATACACTATCTTTGTTTTCGACATTACTCAAGATGGAGAAGCCAGCGCTGTGCAGTATTGGAACCTTATACGTCACGGCTGTGTTCGTCTGGAAGTTCATTTTACGAAGCTTCTACCAGTACCTATCTCCTGCATTGTGTATGGAGAATTCCAATCTCTCTTAGAAGTGGATCATCAGAGGGACATCATCATGGATTTTTAAAGGTACGTTATTTAAATATCATATCATATATGTACATGTCTGCATTTTTATACATGATGTCCTCTACACTAGATTTATTGAATGCTTTGCAAACAAATTCTTTATTTCACAATCATTTCGTTGGCGTATATGCAGCCAATGAATTACCAGCACATGTTCCACTACCTGCAGCTATCATCATAAATACAGATCCCTCGAACAAACTTGGCACACACTGTATTTCCGTATATATTCATACTGACGGACGTGCCCACTACTTCGATACATTTGGATTTCCTCCATATGTAATGCAACATATTCAATTTCTACGTAGAAATTCCACTTCTTATACATTTGATAATAAACAAATTCAAAGTGTGAAATCGTCCCTATGTGGATATTATTCATATCTTTTCCTATGCTTCAAAGCTAAAGGAAAGTCCTTAAATGAATTTCATTACACTTTCTCATAAACTCCAGAAAAAAATGATCGTCGCTTGCTGTATTTACTTTTACAGGTAATCATGTCTTCATTCTTCTTCTTCGTTTCTTTTGATTACTTTCTTTTCATATTATTGCAGGTAGTCATTTCTTGTTCTTCTTCTTCTTTATTATAATAAGTTTGTATGTATTATCATTTGTTGTTTTATTTGTTCATGATTATAGATAAAATAAATTTTAAGTTTGTTTTTCAACTTTTTTTTTTCATTTCAGAGAGTAAAAGATCGTCATCGTGTGTATAGACATTATCATCATTGTACGGATTGACATCTATCTATGTTTCATCACCATCATCAACAGCAGTAGTATCATTAATTGAACTGTGTATAGTCATCATCAGTGAACAGTATATGGCAGTTGTGAAGTTATCATTACATGAACAATGAAAAAATCTAACGTTCTTTTAAAAATGTACTATACTTACCGTCGTTTTAATTGTGTAAATAGTTTCATCAGCAATAAGCAATTTGTATTCTTTTTTTCTCTTTGAAAACAAATGTTTTATTTCTTATTTTATCCGTTTCCTAATAAATAAATATGTTTTATGATCAATTATGTAATTACATACACATATCATAAAACATATTTTTAAGTCATTGAATTAAAGAATTTCATAGTGTTTTTTTTAAATATTCTAAAACTGATTTTAATTCAATGATATAATCACATAACTACATGATAATAATGAATACAAATACTTAATCAGTTATTCTTTCGTAAATTAAATCAAGTATGTGAATTCAATATTATTATTTTGATAGGACTTTTGTTTTTAAAATTTTAATGTTAATTATTTTAGTTCCTTTTTTTAAAAATTAAAAAAAAGTCCTATCATACTTAAGACAAAGTTGTATAATACTAATAATCATAATTTCAAATACTAATTTTTATTTTAACATTCATTTAAGAATTAGAATTTATTATTATTATTATTATTATTATTATTATACGTATCACTTATACTATACGATGAAAAAATGTTAGGATTTTTTCTTATAAAAAAATAAAAATCCTATCATATTAAGGTGTATGAAACGAACACAAAACACACACACAGAAATAAAACATTTCACTTTTCACTACATATATTTTTATTACATTTGATATTACGTTGTTTTGTATACATGAACAAAAAACAAATCAATTTTCTTCTTCTTTAGGAAGAGACGTTCACTTCATTGATACCCTCCGAAGGTTGAGTTTCGGTTTCCCCCCACCATGGCTGTGTCGATACACTATCAAATAAATCAGCCATAATTGAATCTATGAGTTTTTGTTTGCAAAATACTTTCATTTCCAATTTTAATCGTTCACCATCAATGTTCACATCACTGTTGTTATCAAGAGAGACACTTGGAAAACTGATGTTCATACCATTAATAATACTCTGTTCATCTACACAGGTATGGATTCCGGCAAGTCCTCTGCATGTAAGACACTGCGATTGTACATGATTACGAATAGTATCTGTACACAAGTCAAAATATTCACGTAGCACAACACTATAAACTTTACTGTTTTTCATAGCATGTTCAATACACGGTAATATTTCCAAGAAATAAAGCCAATCACTTGAAGTTAAGTACACAGTGTTTCGAGGAGCATGAAGTGTTCCTTTCTTCTCTAACATCACTAATTTTTCACCCATTAGTTTTCGCACCACCAGTTCGTTTTTTCGACCAAGAGATTTTATAAGTGTAATTTCCACTTGAGAATTTAAATAGTCCGTAGCAAATGGGGTTAAATGTACAAGTTTTTCCCACTCTGCCAAATTTAACTCCACTCCAAACACAAGTCCTTTGCCAACACGAATCACTGGTTCAAATGTATCACTATCCAGTCCAATACGAATTAATTTGGTTTTCATTGAATTAAGTCCATATTCAACATTTAACAAGTACTCTTTCTTGGTATCCATAGTTGACGCACAAGCACTCAAAGACATGTTACTCCAGTCGCTGGTCAGCACAGAATAACGACACTATGCATACAGATGACTGCGCATGCATGAAGAGGAGAAACGAAGAGGAAAATTCATGTTTCATCTTGTTTGTACATGCTACGATACACTTACGATGAGTAAACCAGTTCATTAAATTCAAGATCGTGCATGTTACGTCCAGATACATTAATCTTCATTCCTTTATATATTAAACAGACATTCCCACTTTGTAAATACGTTAATAATGCACCGTTATCTGCTTCCAATTTTCAGTACAACGTCCTGGTAAAATCACTTTTTCACCTCCTTCAAATGTCACACATGCCTTCCTACAATATACCGTTGTAATTATCTTACAGATTACAATACGAAGTGGTACTCCAATCTCCAAATCTCGCATTTTTGTAAAGGGTATCATTGATGGCTTATTAAGCTTATCTAATAAACTCATTGACGATGACATCTTTAAATTTTGACGTTCCTTCCTTTGCAACAGCTGCTAACAGAATGATCTACAGAAGCACATACGTTCCGCTTACGCTCTTCGCAGGAGGGGTGGGGGGTTTGGGGACTCAAATTATTAGCCAATAAACGACAAGAACACGAAAAGGCATGTTTTATCTTGTTTTTTACATCTGGTAGGCGTCCAAGACTATGAGCATAGCAACAGCAAACCAACATTTTCCCACGGGCTTCTGTGGTAGCCGTAAAAAGCTATGAACATAGCAACTAAAGAGGAGTAGGGGTGACGGGGGTTCAAATAAACCAAAATTTTCCCACGCGCTTCTGTGGTAGCCGTAAAAGGCTATGAACATAGCAACTAAAGGCTTGTCGAAACTTACCTCCCAATTCCAGGAAATGATATCGATTTCTACGAAAACAAGATCAAATTTCGCTGACTCGACCTTCTATGCGCCGGGACATCTACTGTTGTCTTGGTTCAGATGAAAATATTAGACGAAATCTTTAGAAGATTTAATGAGGCTTCTCCAGTTATAGCCATTCAGAATGCTTCTCTCACTTCGGAAGCACTTACTAACGTGCTATGGAATAAAATATCTAATTTAGAATTGTTCTTGTCTTGACTTTCCTTAATTTCAGCCCATTCATCCTTTTCTCTTTTACAGGCGTCTTTATCAATTCCGCGCTTAACCCATTTTTTTTACGATGCTTTGCATCTTGTCATGAGATTTCATTTCTAGAAAAATATGATATTGTCCTGGAAACTGGCTTTGAATCAATTTTGAACTGCTTCTTAAATGACGACTCTTGGATGCAAGAAATGTTTACTTGTTGGCTTGGGTGGTTTTGGTATTCGACGAGCTGTGATATGGAGATTCCTACATTCTTAGCGTCCTACCACGGATCTTATCGTTTAGTAGAGGCTCTCTTTCCTCAGGGTTATTGTTTGGACCCAGATTGTTCAGTTCAGGAAGGCTGTAGTAGGTGCGCAAGTTTAGCGGACACAAATCGCCGAGAAATTAGCAAAAGGTGTTATCAGTCATATTGGAATACACCAATTGCATCTCACTTACATAATCATCTGTTACAATCTGATGGTGTTCCGAAAGTTAAAGCCAGGCTTCTTGCTGCCTCATCTCCCGAAGGGGATGCATGGTAGATTGCAATACCTTCCTCGCCTTCACACTCTCTTTTGTCAAGAGCGGTCCCGGATTTGATTCCCGGTGAGGGCACTCGGTCGAAAAAGTGTAAAACTCTTTCTCAGGCTAGCCACCCTGAATGAGGTTTTCCTGGGTTTTTCTCATTCACACCAGACAAATGCCGGGGTGGTACCTAATTTATAGGTCCCAAGCCGCTTCCTTCCTTCTCCAATCTTTTCCTACTTTCCTTTCCCCAAATAGTGTGCTTGCCGAGGGACGTCATCCCTCAAACGTGGCGGGTTAAAGGGCCTTAGATGCCGAAAGCCCAGAAATCTAAATCCTAAATCCCCTTCATTTGTCAAATGAAAGCTTTCGAATTACTGTTGCCTTATGTTTAGGTTTAGCTGTTTATGAGCTTCATCGTTGTCCAACTTGTGGAGATCAGGTTAACCGAAGTGGGCTGCATGGCCTTTTATGCATTAAGAGCGCTCGTAGATACGCCCGACACTCCTCCGTTAATGATATAATACTACGAGCACTTAACACTGCTGGAATTCCTTCAATACGGGAACCTTCTGGTTGCTGTTGTTCGGATGGAAAGCAACCCGATGGCATTGGTTCATTGGATGAGAGGTAAATGCTTATGAAGGAACTTCACATGCACCGATTCATAGGCTCATTCTAGTCTCCCTCTATCGGTAATGAACGCTGGGGCTGTTGCTAATCGCAGTGAAGCTGAAAAGCAAAAGCAAACAAAATACAACCTTCTCGAAAATCTTGTTTTCATTCCAATTACTATTGAGACTAGTGACGCTGGGGTACAAGAAGACTTGAATTTATGAGGGAGGTAGGAAGACGCATTTCTCGTGTCGTGTTTCCGACGAAGTTCGTTCTACATCTTTTCTAATACAGCGCATAGTTATTTCCTTCCAACGTGGCAACGTCTCATCGGACCTTGGCATTTTGCCAACTGGAAAGAAACTGAATAAAATGTTTCTTTTTTAATAAGAATAAACTTTTGATTTAATTTCATGCCTTTTGAAAATTTTGTTGCAATATCTTGCGTTGATTAAGGCTGTTCATGCGGGATTTGGAAATATCGCAGAACAAATTGATCTTCATATTTTGTATTTGTCAATTTACTATTAAGAATGAAGTAAAATAATCTAATAATAAAGAAAACACAAAAACTAAATCGTACAATATAAATGTATGGATTGAAAAGAGCTAAAAAAATAGTTGCTTTAAGTATTTTTCCTGTTAGTGAAATACATTGTATATAGTCTATGCTGCAGACAGGTTACAGCAAGTAAGATTAGAGCTTCTCTATTTCAAGTGTGAAGATGTCGGAAAAATATGAAACATTCTACGGTTTCACCCCCGCCGATCCGATACGGAGGAAACCTTCCCTTTGCGTTGGGGAGAGAACCTGATCCGCATCCAACTATTGAAGGATCTTCGCCACAGCAAATTGTCCATCCTCTTTCGACGGAGATATGGGAAAACACACATCGACAGCAGTGCCAAAAGAGGCACAATTGAACTGAATTGGCTTTTAGCGTCAGGCGAAGAAATTGTTTTCAAATTATATTTTCCAATGTTTGCAATATTTCCGAACAAAAAAAAAAAAAAAAAATTCTAAGGGTTCAAAATTTCCGGAAATTTTACATAGTACAAGATATATATATATATATATATATATATATATATATATATTTATCCCGATACCGATGGAACGACCATACATTGGCGATTTGCATTCCTTCAGGCGACCTGGTCGATCAGGCGACACTATATGTTCGTCCAGTGGGAAACCGTGTTAGACGGTCTCCTCTCACCACCACTAGTGCGTAGAAATCAACTTTGAAAATTGATGTTGGTGGTCCCAACGGTGCTGAGATAACTTTTTCTTGTATAACTGTAGTTCAGGGTTTCATCGGCAGGTGCGCGACAGTCGTGAGCGTATAGCTTGTCGAGCGTATAGTTCTATATACATCAAGGCGCGTTGGACCACCGGAAGTTCTCATTTCGCAGTTGGCAGCTGTGCTCACCATTGGCTCGTGCATGCACTTTGTTCTGTTTGCAGATTTATCGCGGTTTCGGAAGCTAGAAGAAACAACATGAATGAAGGAATCAATGACTAAAAAATAACTGAAAAAACTGACAGAATATTTTATATAGTAATATACAAGACGATAAGAAAAAGTTACAATGTTTTTTAGCTTGTACATAGAATACATGTGACTATCTACAAATAATTATTATAATACGTTGTTTCAACTATTATCATACATATTAATCGTGTGGGATGCCAAATACTTTTACAAGCAGTGTTGGGCGTCTTTGGGCCACTTTCACGTAATAAAAGCCGCAAGTTACTGGCAGAAGTTTAAAAATGTTTTATATCCATTTATAAGAAAATTGTCAATCGTTTTATACTAGTTTCCTTAAACCTCGGATCTGTTTCCAGCAAAGCCATAGCAACAAGGGAAGGCGCGGGGCGGTCGTCCCAGGCGCTGATGGCTAGAAAGCGCCGAACGAGCAAAAAGAAAGAAAAAGTGCTAGAAATGATTTAAAAAGTATTGACGCCCTATTAAATCAATGTTGTTGTCGGTTTTGATACAATTTGATACAACTGTAACACTCCGACTTTGATCAAATTTGGCAGTTAGATACCACACATAAAATACACGAATAAGTGTTTTTTTTCTTTTATAATTTTCTGTGGAGGAGAAACAATTATTGAGGACCAAAGCCCATATCCAATATTTCGGAAGTTGACGCCCGAACGCAGTATGAAGTGGACCGAAGTGAATGATATTGTACCTAGTAGATGTAAAATGAGGGAATACTTGTTTCGTATTTTCCTGAAACAAAGAAATAAATGGGTGGGGCAAAGATCCTTCCAAATATTTGATTACGAAATATGAAAAGTGGTAATGAGTATACTTTCGAAGTGCTTAAATTACATAGAGAACGCAACGAAAGGATATTAAGAAACGATACACAAAAATAAGCTAACCCGTGTTTTGTAGTTTGTGCGGAAAAACTGTGTGGATGCCAAGGTCCTCTCCTAAAAAAGTACATAATGAAGCAGAAGCGCAGGAAGGAATGGACCGAAGCGAATGAAATTATAGGCTACATAGATCTTGTATATGTAAAATAAGGCAATACGTGTTTCGCAAGTAGCTAGGTGGCGCTAACTTCAGTCTTTGAATTTGAACTTTTGAGGGCAGAAACACTAAACACTCGAAATTCACTGTATTGATTCCTATTTTTAGGTCATCTATCTATTGGCAAAATTTCACCATTTTGACACTAGTTTTTTCTACCTATAGCGTATTTTATAGTATTTCGGGGTGCGCCTTTAACCCTTACAGTGTTTTCCCCATAAATAAAAGCACGTGCCGATTTATTTGCTGTTTACTGTTCGATGTGCAAATTTGAAACAAATCAGTATGGGACACTTGGGAAACACGAATTGCTTTATTTTACATATACAATATCTACACACAATTTCATTCGCTTCGGTCCACTCCTTCTTGCGCTTCTGCTGTAATATTTACTTTCTTCGGAGGTGCCTTGGCCCAACATTATTTTTCAGCAGAAACTAAAAACACGTGTTTGCTTTTTTTTTTTTGCCTATTGTCCTTACACAAAGTGTTGTAGTAATTCTCATTATCATTTAGGCACTTCTAATATATACTTATTCGCACTTTTGATATTTTGTAATCAAAGGTTTGGAAAGGTCTGTGCCCCACCCACCTATTTTTTTAAGAAAATACGAAATACGTATTTCTTCGTTTTAATTCTACGGTATCTATGCATAATTTCATTTACTTCGGTCCACTTCTTCTTGCTTTTCGAGCGCTAAATTTCAAAATTCTGGGTTGGGGCTTCTTTCCGTAAAAAGAAAATACGTATTCATTTATTTCATGTGTAATATCTACCTGCCAAATTTGATCAAAATCGGAGTGTTACACTTGGGAATTGTTACATGTTAGTACTTAAAGAAAGTTATTGCTGTATATGATTTTTAATGACGATGTGATATATATAAGGTGCTAAGTAATGATGTACTCAAGAGCGTTTTCAAAATCAGCAACAGTCAAAGTCTGAGTCTAAAATACGTTGGTGATAATGAGTTTGCTTATTTAATCATGCTTTTCTACCCAATGGGATTAATATTTCTTGAAAATGAAGACACAAAAATGAAAGGAGTGAAGAGACACGAGAGAATATGCAAGTTGCTGTTTGCGTGGGAATATTAAAAAATATAAGTAAACAAGAGGAACAATAACACTTTCGAACTTCAAGCAGTTGTAAAAAAGGAGTCAGCGAATTTTCTCTTTTCCATAGACTGATCACTACCAGTGTTTTTTTTTTTATTCCTTTGATAGGCTATATGAAATGCTTCCAATCTGAAGGAATTTGTTGGAATCATTTCTCCATCAACCACTTGTATTGCCAGGATATTTTCTTTTGTGCATACGTATCTAGTTTTGTGGTTTTTCTATCAGCACACATACCAAACGTATACACATATATAATATATGTGTGTATGTGTATTAGTGTATTTTAATATGTTAATTAATAATAAGCAACATTAAATTCAGAACTTCTATTGATTAAGAGATTAAGTAATTACTATTATTTCAAAATGTTCTAGCGAACTATATTTTGGATTTGAAATACAACATTAAACATATTCTTTAGCTCCATAGATCAATATTGAGAAATTCGCAAAAGAAAGCTCCTTCTAATGTCCATTACATTTCACTTTTTTTTTGTCGTAAAAGAATTGAAATTAAAATCCCATTTGCCTACAGAATAAAATTACAAAAGTTTACAATTATTACTGGAAATTCTATAATTCATTTCGAACATTTTAAAAGTACATAGTTTCTACTGTACTGAAATATCATTTCTTACCGATAGTATGAAATATTGCAAATAGTTGTACTGTAAGTTTCCATACCTGTTCTCCAAATGGATTTGTATAGAACCAAAGGGAGTTTTGTCAAGTTTAACAAAAATTCCAAAATAAACCTCTTGAAAGCAGCTCTTATTTGTAAAACAATACATAATGATCGCTTTTGGTTGTTGTAATGCCCTTTTAAGCAGCTTAATAAAAATTCAGTGTAGCATAATAACAAAAGCTGCTTTTCTTATGTAAAAAAAAAAACGAAAGAAAGAAAGCTTGGTAAGGTGTCTGTACTCGGTGCCGAATTCTATTTCACCCCGGGCGCCGAAATCTCTATTTACGGCTCTCGTTGACGGTATTTAAAAAAAAAAAACTCTGTTGACATGTAAAAAGTTCGAGCGGAGTGCCTACAAAACGGAATACCGGCGGCATTCATGGTAGTAGTATGGGCTGCACTTTAGGACACTTTTTGGCCCCTGGGTCCCTGCCTCAGGACCCATGGTCCCTGGCCGGGGTCAATGACCTAGGGGTACCTAGGACCACCCCCTCTAAATTTTGGCAGGGGTACCATGGCCCACCCCCTAAATTTTGGCAGGGGTACGTAGGACCACCCCCCTTAAATTTAAGAAATTGCCAAATTTAAAAATTTGGTATGGTAGAATAGGACCATAGTATGTACCTCTATCAGTATTGGGTGTCGATGTCGTTCCCTTTCATGGGTAAAAAATTGCCAAAAAGTGAAATTTCGGGAGTTTTGACCTAATTTATCCCCTTGGATGAGGTGTTATTACCCTATATGGTTATATGGGCGTATACAGGGGTCCCTTACCTATCATAAGACATGGGTATATTTGTGCACTCCTTTAAAAATTTGGGAGGGGTACCTTGGCCCACCCCTTAAATTTTGGAAATTGACCAATTTAAGCATTGGGTATTATAGTACAGGACCCTGACATATATTACGATAAATTTGGGTGGTCCACCTCGTTCCCTTCTAGGGGTACAAAATTGCCAAAATATAAACGTAAGCAATACGTAGTACCACGTGTTTGGTTTTTGGTCGATTTTATCCCCTTTGATGAGGTGTTATTATCCTATACAGTTATATGGTCATGTTTAGGGGTCCATTACCTTTCATAAGATATGGGTATATTTGTGCACTCCTTTAAAAATTTGGGAGGGGTACTTTGGCCCACCCCTTAAATTTTGGAAATTGCTCATTTTATATATTTGGTATTATAGTATTGGACCCTAACATGTATTATAATAAATTTTTGTGGTCTACCTCGTTCCCTTCTAGGGGTACAAAATTGCCAAAATATAAACGTAAGTAAGACGATGTACCACGTGATTGTCCTTGATGAGGTAGTGTACAGGGATTCATTTCCTTTGTTGTGGTACTTCTTAAGTTTGAGTACACACACACTTCTAGAAAACAGTTGGTTCTACTCAGGTCATAAGAATCGTAGTGAAGCTTGAAAATGATAAGAATATAATTTTACCAGCAAGATATTTACCCATGGAAGCATCAAAACAAGAAGAACTGCTGCGTTTCTTAAATTCTGGATCTGTATCTTTATGTTACAAAGGATTCTTGGGTCGAAGTCATCAACTTGAATTTAGTACACAGCCAGATTCGTCAGCAATTGTGATGAAATCATGAATTCAAACGTCAGCACATTTCTTTCCAATGACGTCAGCCGTAGTTGTATGAATTTGGTTGGTCGGCATGACGTCAGCAACTGTGATGAAATCGAATTCAAACGTCAGCACATTCCTTACCAATGACGTCAGCAATAACTATAAACCAGCAAATACAGTGTCATCCCACGAAATCATTTGAGCAAGTGCTTTTCAGGAGGAAAGATATGTACTTCTAACGATAAAGAGTTCATCTTCGCAAGCTATTATCCAATAAATATATTTCAAACAAAACATGTGATGATTGGTATCAGTGCTAGAACATTTGAACCTGTGATTCGATTGGGCAAAGCAGAACAATTTGGTGTACAACTGACCTGTGAAGAATGGCAAATATTATGTTCACGAATCGACCAAATGAACGATTATTTTCATGATGAGCTAAATGTGACCATAGTCAAATCATTAGGCTACGTTTATATTTTGGCAATTTTGTACCCCTAGAAGGGAACGAGGTGGACCACCCAAATTTATTATAATACATGTTAGGGTCCAATACTATAATACCAAATATATAAAATGAGCAATTTCCAAAATTTAAGGGGTGGGGCAAAGTACCCCTCTCAAATTTTTAAAGGAGTGCACAAATATACCCATATCTTATGAAAGGTAATGGACCCCTATACATGACCATATAACTGTATAGGATAATAACACCTCATCAAAGGGGATAAAACCGACCAAAAACCAAATACGTGGTACTACGTATTGCTTACGTTTATATTTTGGCAATTTTGTACCCCTAGAAGGGAACGAGGTGGACCACCCAAATTTATCATAATACATGCTAGGGTCCTGTACTATAATACCCAATGTTTAAATTGGTCAATTTCCAAAATTTAAGGGGTGGGCCAAGGTACCCCTCCCAAATTTTTAAAGGAGTGCACAAATATACCCATATCTTATGAAAGGTAATGGACCCCTAAACATGACCATATAACTATATAGGATAATAACACCTCATCAAAGGGGATAAAATCGACCAAAAACCAAACACGTGGTACTACGTATTGCTTACGTTTATATTTTTGGCAATTTTGTACCCCTAAAAGGGAACGAGGTGGACCACCCAAATTTATCATAATATATATTAGGGTCCTGTACTATAATACCCAATGTTTAAATTGGTCAATTTCCCGAGAACTGGACTTGGGAAATATTCAGAGTAAAAGCCATTGTACCAAGAAACCCACCCCTCCCGGGTGTACAAATGTACCTATGTCTTATGATAGGAAATGAATCCCCATACGTGACCATATAACGTATAAGGTAATAGGACCTCGTCCAATGGAATAGATTAGGTAAAAGAACGAAACACGTGGTACAACGTATTGCTTACATTTATATTTTGGCAATTTTGTACCCCTAAAAGGGAACGAAATTACATTAATATATATTAGGGTCCTATACTATTATACCGAATGTTTAAAATGGGCAATTTCCAAAATTAAAGGGTGGTCCAAGGTACTCCTCCTAGGGGTGCATTAATATACCCATATCTTATGAAAGGTAATGAACCCCTGTATACGCCCATATAACGATATAGGATAATAACACCTCATCAAAGGTGATAAATTAGGTCAAAAGACCAAACACGTGGTTGTACTAAATTTTGGCAAATTTGTACCCCTAAAAGGGAACGAGGTGGACCACCCAAATTTATCATAATACATATTAGGATCCTGTACTATTATACTAAATATGTAAAATGGTCAATTTTCTCGCATATGGTCATCAATAATAATAAAATGTGGTCCATCTTGAGGCTGAAAATCTTTCATTCGTGGAAGTCCTTCGTGAAATTCTACTGGAACCGGCATTGTTGCATACACGTCTTGCCATTCTGCATAATACCAATATATCTTACGAGACCAATTTAAACATTGGGTATTATATTACCGGACCCTAACATGTATTATGATAAATTTGGGTGGTCCACCTCGTTCCCTTTTAGGGGTACAAAATTGCCAAAAATATAAACGTAAGCAATACGTTGTACCACGTGTTTGGTTTTTGGCCCAATTTCTCCCCTTTGATGAGGCTCTATTACCTTATATGGTTATATGGTCATGTATATGGGTTCATTTCCTATCATAAGACATGGGTACATTGACGCACCCTTTAAAAATTTGGGAGGGGTATCTTGGCTCATCCACTCGGTTTTAGAAATTTTTTAATATAAGCATTTGGTATCATAGTACAGGACTTCAATATGTACCACTATAAATTTGGATGGTCCACATCGTTCCCTTTCATGGGTAAAGAACTACCAAAAAAACAAATTTCGGAGGTTATTGACACCTATTTAGCACGTTATATGGGTATGTACAGAGGTTTATTACCTTTATATGTTTATGTTCCCTTTTAAATTTGGGAATTATCAAATAACAAAATTCGGTAAACGTTTTCTAGGACCCATTGGTGTTCCTCTTATGACCAAATATTCAAAATTTAAAGGTTATTGACCGGCTTTATTATTGAATAAGTACAGGATTTATTACTTTTTCATAAGACACAGGTGTATTTGTGTACCAATCTTAAATTTTGGGAGGAGGTACATTTCTTATTGTCATATAAATAATTGGTAATTGGATAGTATCTCATTCATTGGGTAAATCATTGTCAAATATGAGTATGATCACGTGATCAGTTATTAACCTATGATGGGATTAGGAGTCCAGAACATTGGTACATTGAAACTTTGTAGGATAATTTGAGAATGCGTCATTGGTTTTGATTATTCCCGTCAAATATAAACGTAAGCAAGACGTTGTACCACGTGATTGTCCTTGATGCGGTAGTGTACAGGGATTCATTTCCTTTGTTGTATTACTTCTTAAGTTTGAGTACACACACACTTCTAGAAAACAGTTGGTTCTACTCAGGTAAACAATTGACGGACATTATTGACCTTATTGAACATATAATGATATGATTAACTCTAAGACTTAGGTATATCAAGAGAAGTATTCTTTAAATTTGGGAATGGTGATAAACAGAATTTTAACATAAGGTGCGAAATTTGAAACAATACATTGAACTTTAGTCACAGCTCATAGTCTAAGATCATTGGTGGTGATTGATTTGAAATCTGATATCTAACCATATTGAATCTTATGACTCATAGACGAAAGGCAATACATGCTACAACAGTTTGAAATTTAATCATAAGGTGATGTAATCTGACACTAGCAAAGTTATTGTTAATGCAATTTGATTGGATGATCACTATCTTTCCTGCAATCTGATTGGTTGATCACTATCTTTCGTGCAATCTGATAGGTTGATGAGTTTTAAATCTTTTTCTGCATTCAGTTTTGTTTTAACATTTAAAAAGTTTTTGATTTTTTTTGTTTGAAACTTTGGTTTGAAATTTTTCGTTTTAAAAATTTTTTGTTTGAAAATTTTCAAAACTTTGTTTGGGATTTTTTCGTTTGAAATTTTTGTTTGAAATTTTTTTTCGTTTGAAATTTTTTGTTTGAAAATTTTTGTTCGAAAATTTTGTTTAAAATATTTTGTTTGAAATTTTTCGTTTCCAAATTTTTTGTTTGAATTTTTTTGTTTCAAAATTTTGTTTGAAAATGTTTTCGCTTCAAAATTTTGTTTGAATTTTTTTCGTTTGAAATTTTTTGTTTGATTTTTTTTTCGTTTCAAAATTTTGTTTCAAAGATTTTTTGTTCTAAATTTTTGTTTCAAAGTTTGGTTTGACATTTTTTAAAGTTTGTGCACTCATTACTAAAGAACCGGAACTGTTTAGAGCAAAAACCTCTTGCAACATTGTGGTGCAATAGTACACGTCAGAACATGATAATGCAACGTCATCAGTTTTTCATCATATATAAGTATCGTTCGAGTTAGAATTCATGATAACATCATCATGGCTACTTGTCTGCAGTTTCTAAACACGCGTGATGTGATGAAATCATTTACCAAGATTACTGATTTACAACAGAATGTACCTTATAGAATCTTAGCTAGCCAAATGATCCCTACAAAGTTTGGATTAAGAATCGTAGTGAAGCTTGAAAATGATAAGAATATAATTTTACCAGCAAGATATTTACCCATGGAAGCATCAAAAAAAGAAGAACTGCTGCGTTTCTTAAATTCTGGATCTGTATCTTTATGTTACAAAGGATTCTTGGGTCGAAGTCATCAATTTGAATTTAGTACACAGCCAGATTCGTCAGCAATTGTGATGAAATCATGAATTAGCACATTCCTTTGACGTCAGACATAGTTGTATGAATTTGGTTGGTCAGCATGACGTCAGCAACTGTGATGAAACCATGAATTCAAACGTCAGCACATTCCTTACCAATGACGTCAGCAATAACTATAAATCAGCAAATACAGTGTCATCCCACGAAATCATTTGAGCAAGTGCTTTTCAGGAGGAAAGATATGTACTTCTAACGATAAAGAGTTCATCTTCGCAAGCTATTATCCAATAAATATATTTCAAACAAAACATGTGATGATTGGTATCAGTGCTAGAACATTTGAACCAGTAATTCGATTGGGCAAAGCAGAACAATTTGGTGTACAACTGACCTGTGAAGAATGGCAAATATTATGTTCACGAATCGACCAAATGAACGATTATTTTCATGATGAGCTAAATGTGACCATAGTCAAATCATTAGGCTCAAATCATGAAGTGGTGCTGCGTACAGTCCTCGAAGAGAAGATCATGCTGTTACGTAAAAAGAGTACATTCCATGTCCCTCGCAACATGGTGTATCTAACACAAACGGAATGGAACAAATTCATCAGCGTATTTCAGTGTGTGAAACATGCAGTGGAAGTGTGCAACAAAACAAGGATATTCCTGAAAAATTACTATTTTGAAAAATGTGTTATGCATATTGTACAACATGTATCTAGATATTGTGATGGTTGTCAACATCGTTCGTGGGTGCATACCTGTATTGATAAACAGTTTATTTGTGATCAAATGGACATTGAGTTTCCACCAATTGATATCGCAATAGACCTTAAAAGACTTCAATTGGAATTAAAATTATACGCTAAAGACAAACTAGTGCAAGAAGTTCAAAATACATTGTATCGACAATATCCAGAACCACTATCTGGTATGGATGTATGTGGAGTGTAATAAAATGATCCATTTCAATGAATTGTGTTTTTTCATTTCAAGTACAACCCTATATTCTGATGTGTACTATTGCACCACAATGTTGCCAGAGGTTTTTGCTCTAAACAGTTCCGGTTCTTTACTAATGAGTGCACAAACTTTTAAAAATGTCAAACCAAACTTTGAAACAAAAATTTAGAACAAAAAATGTTTGAAACAAAATTTTGAAACGAAAAAAAATTCAAACAAAAAATTTCAAACGAAAAAAATTCAAACAAAATTTTGAAGCGAAAAAATTTTCAAACAAAATTTTGAAACAAAAAATTTCAAACAAAAAATTTGGAAACGAAAAATTTCAAACAAAAAATTTTAAACAAAATTTTCGTACAAAAATTTTCAAACAAAAAATTTCAAACGAAAAAATTTTCAAACAAAAATTTCAAACAAAAAAATCCCAAACAAAATTTTGAAAATTTTCAAACAAAAAATTTTTAAAACGAAAAATTTCAAACCAAAGTTTCAAACAAAAAAAATTCAAAAACTTTTTAAATGTTAAAACAAAACTGAATGCAGAAAAAGATTTAAAACTCATCAACCTATCAGATTGCACGAAAGATAGTGATCAACCAATCAGATTGCAGGAAAGATAGTGATCATCCAATCAAATTGCATTAACAATAACTTTGCTAGTGTCAGATTACATCACCTTATGATTAAATTTCAAACTGTTGTAGCATGTATTGCCTTTCGTCTATGAGTAATAAGATTCAATAAGGTTAGCTATCAGATTTCAAATCAATCACCACCAATGATCTTAGACTATGAGCTGTGACTAAAGTTCATTTTAAATTTTTGTTTCAAAGTTTGGTTTGACATTTTTAAAAGTTTGTGCACTCATTAGTAAAGAACCGGAACTGTTTAGAGCAAAAGCCTCTGGCAACATTGTGGTGCAATAGTACACATCAGAATATGGGGTTGTACTTGAAATGAAAAAACACAATTCATTGAAATGGATCATTTTATTACACTCCACATACATCCATACCAGATAGTGATTCTGGATATTGTCGATACAATGTATTTTAATTTCTTGCACTAGTTTGTCTTTAGCGTATAATTTTAATTCCAATTGAAGTCTTTTAAGGTCTATTGCGATATCAATTGGTGGAAACTCAATGTCCATTTGATCACAAATAAACTGTTTATCAATACAGGTATGAACCCACGAACGATGTTGACAACCATCACAATATCTAGATACATGTTGTACAATATGCATAACACATTTTTCAAAATAGTACTTTTTCAGGAATATCCTTGTTTTGTTGCACACTTCCACTGCATGTTTCACACACTGAAATACGCTGATGAATTTGTTCCATTCCGTTTGTGTTAGATACACCATGTTGCGAGGGACATGGAATGTACTCTTTTTACGTAACAGCATGATCTTCTCTTCGAGGACTGTACGCAGCACCACTTCATGATTTGAGCCTAATGATTTGACTATGGTCACATTTAGCTCATCATGAAAATAATCGTTCCTTTGGTCGATTCGTGAACATAATATTTGCGTGAGGAATAAGGTCAATAATGTCCGTCAATTGTTTACCTGAGTAGAACCAACTGTTTTCTAGAAGTGTGTGTGTACTCAAACTTAAGAAGTACCACAACAAAGGAAATGAATCCCTGTACACTACCGCATCAAGGACAATCACGTGGTACAACGTCTTGCTTACGTTTATATTTGGCGGGAATAATCAAAACCAATGACGCATTCTCAAATTATCCTACAAAGTTTCAATGTACCAATGTTCTGGACTCCTAATCCCATCATAGGTTAATAACTGATCACGTGATCATACTCATATTTGACAATGATTTACCCAATGAATGAGATACTATCCAATTACCAATTATTTATATGACAATAAGAAATGTACCTCCTCCCAAAATTTAAGATTGGTACACAAATACACCTGTGTCTTATGAAAAAGTAATAAATCCTGTACTTATTCAATAATAAAGCCGGTCAATAACCTTTAAATTTTGAATATTTGGTCATAAGAGGAACACCAATGGGTCCTAGAAAACGTTTACCGAATTTTGTTATTTGATATTTCCCAAATTTAAAAGGGAACATAAACATATAAAGGTAATAAACCTCTGTACATACCCATATAACGTGCTAAATAGGTGTCAATAACCTCCGAAATTTGTTTTTTTGGTAGTTCTTTACCCATGAAAGGGAACGATGTGGACCATCCAAATTTATAGTGGTACATATTGAAGTCCTGTACTATGATACCAAATGCTTATATTAAAAAATTTCTAAAACCGAGTGGATGAGCCAAGATACCCCTCCCAAATTTTTAAAGGGTGCGTCAATGTACCCATGTCTTATGATAGGAAATGAACCCATATACATGACCATATAACCATATAAGGTAATAGAGCCTCATCAAAGGGGAGAAATTGGGCCAAAAACCAAACACGTGGTACAACGTATTGCTTACGTTTATATTTTTGGCAATTTTGTACCCCTAAAAGGGAACGAGGTGGACCACCCAAATTTATCATGATACATGTTGAGGCATGTACTATGATACCGAATGCTCAAATTGGAAAATTTTCAAAATTTAAGGGGTTGGCCATGGTACCCCTTCCAAAAACTTAAAGGGTGCATCAATGTACCCATGTCTTATAATAGGAAATGGACCAATACATATATATGACCATATAACCATATAAGGTAATAGGACCTCATCCAAGGGGATAAATTGAGCCAAAACCAAACACGTGGTTGTACTAAAATTTGGCAATTGTGTACCCATGAAAGGGAACGAGGTGGACCACCAAAATTTATAGTAATTTATATTAGGGTCCTATACTATAATACCAAACATATCAAAAGGACAATTTCCAAAATTAAAGGGGTGGGTCAAAGTACCCCTCCCGGGTGCACAAATGTACCTATGTCTTATGATAGGAAATGAATCCCCATACGTGACCATATAAGGTATAAGGTAATAGGACCTCGTCCAATGGAATAGATTAGGTAAAAAAACGAAACACGTGGTACAACGTATTGCTTGCATTTATATTTTGGCAATTTTGTACCCCTAAAAGGGAACGAAATTACATTAATATATATTAGGGTCCTATACTATTATACCGAATGTTTAAATTGGGCAATTTCCAAAATTAAAGGGTGGTCCAAGGTACCCCTCCTAGGGGTGCATTAATATACCCATATCTTATGAAAGGTAATGAACCCCTGTATACGCCCATATAACGATATAGGATAATAACACCTCATCAAAGGTGATAAATTAGGTCAAAAGACCAAACACGTGGTTGTACTAAATTTTGGCAAATTTGTACCCCTAAAAGGGAACAAGGTGGACCACCCAAATTTATAGTGATACATACTAGGGCTCTATACTATTATACCAAATGTTTAAATTGGGCAATTTCTAAAATTGAAGGGGTGGGCCAAGGTACCCCTCCAGGGGGTGCACCAATATATCCATGTCTTATGAAAGGTAATAGACTCCTGTATACGCTCATATAAACATATAAGGTAATAGGACCTCATCCAAGGGGATAAATTAGGTCAAAACCAAACACGTGGTACTACGTATTGCTTACGTTTATATTTTGGCAATTTGGTACCCCTAAAAGTTAACGAGGTGGACCATCCAAATTTATCATAATACATATTAGTGTCCTATACTATAATACCAAAGGTTTAAATTGGGCAATTTCCAAAATTTAAGGGGTGGGCCAAGGTACCCCTCCCAAATTTTTCAATGGGTGCATTAATATACCCATGTCTTATGAAAGGTAATGGACCCCTGTATACGCCCATATAACTATATAGGGTAATAACACCTCATCCAAGGGGATAAATTAGGTCAAAAACCTCTGAAATGTGAATTTTTGCAATTTTTTACCCATGAAAGGGAACGACATTGACCCCAATACTGATAGAGGTACATACTGTGGTCCTAGGCTACCATACCAAATTTTTAGATTTGGCAATTTCCAAAATTTAAGGGGTGGGCCAAGGTACCCCTCCCAAATTTTTCAAGGGGTGCATTAATATACCCATGTCTTATGAAAGGAAATGGACCCCTGTATACGCCCATATAACCATATAGGGTAATAACACCTCATCCAAGGGGATAAATTAGGTCAAAAATCCCCGAAATTTGACTTTTTGGCAATTTTTTACCCATGAAAGGGAACGACATAGACCCCCAATACTGATAGAGGTACATACTATGGTCCTACCCTACCACACCAAATTTTTAGATTTGGCAATTTCCAAAATTTAAGGGGGGTGGTCCTACGTACCCCTGACAAAATTTAGGGGTGGGCCATGGTACCCCTGCCAAAATTTAGAGGGGGTGGTCCTATGTACCCCCGGTCATTGACCAACTCTTCCTTGTTGTTTAATCATTCATTTTCCTCCTTAATTATTTTTTTTTTTGTTTTTGGCTGGGGTAAAAATAATTGAAGTAAATGATGTAAGATAGTTCTCAAAATAATTTAGTGCAAACATCACTACATAATTATTGGTCAAATAATTAAGTTCTATTACTGACGGTTTTATTCAAAGTAACATATAATCTTTCATACGGTGTGTAAATTGAAGAAACTTTTTCTAATAAGAAAGTAACTTATCAATACTTGTATTTTCACTTCCAGTATGTGTTTGTGATAATGTTTGTGACATTTTACAAGTTACAAGCTTTGCTTACTTAATATTGATTAGTATCATCACTGAGCAAATCAGAATGTTTTAATTTAGAAAGTTGAACATTCACATGGGTCAGTGGGTCAAGATTTGTGAACGGGCCAGTAGGTCGTGGTCAGCAGGACGTGACCCACTGCTACCTACCAATCACCGTGACCCATTATGACTCACCGACACACTCAGACCGACTGACTCACTCTATTCAGTCCATAGTAGACAGCATCTTCTGAACACTGCTGAATTTGCCTGTGTTTCACTTTCAAGGCATCTATTTTATTCATTTTTCATTTCTTTCTATTTACTTATCTGAGATGAGTATATCTATGTGAAAAAAGAACTTCAGGTATTTTGAATATTGATATTTGTAACTGTTGTAACAACAATAGGACTTACTACCTGGCTTTCGAGATACAGCCTGTGAGTTTTTAGAGGAGCTAACTACTGAAAAAAATACATTTTTGAATCACCTGTAATACATAAATTATTACATAAAAGCGAATGTAACTATATGTGAATGATGATCACGGACAAATGGCAAAGCCAAATGAAATGAATTTTGGTAGATAGTTAGACCCTAATCTCAACTGGGATGATATCATATCGCTTTTATTATAATACATGTACTAAAGGGGGAGAGGAGGTCCAAGTTTATACGAAAAATTGAGTATCTCACAAGTCGTTCAACTTAGGGAGTGAAATTCTGTATATTAACTCTTTACTAAAAATAAGCAGAACGTGTTTTAGCAGTTTTTTAAATTTCTCTTCTATGGGGGAGACTTTCTATATATTGGAAATTGGTAGTGGGTTGATCTGTAAAACTAATCAAAAACGATCGATATTAGTTGAGAAAAAAAAGAAACAATTATTAATTGAGTCACAAAGAATACAGTCTCAATTAATTAGAAAGCAGTAATAATTAGAAAGCAGTGGTATCATATATCCACTACTTTCTAATATAATAATTTTTGATACTTATGTTTATTATATGGATCCTTCACAGCACAAGGCACTGAAGCTATAAGGTTGCGAGAAATATATATATATATATATATATATATATATATATATATATATATATATATATATATATATATAAAACATGTTATATATATACAAAATTTGTACTGTAAGTTTAATTACATGGAAGTCTTAAGTTTTCACTGTATACTTAATTATATGGAAAACTTTACATCTTTATTCACATTTACTTTGGTGCACTATACCTTGATTTGAGACTTTCAAATTTCATCCCATTTTCCACTGAAAAGTATCTGTAATTCAGCAAGGAAATAATTATATATAATATTTCAAATTATCGTAATTTTACCCATGACAAACACTTTACCATTTTATATTGCAAAGGTCAGATCCACCCTATTGTAACAGAGCGGTGCTTGAGCGATTAACCGTAGAAATTCAAACTCCGATTAGTGATAATTTCACAGCAATGTATAATTGCAAGTGTAAACTCTTTAGTCAGTGGACAGGAAGACGTGGATCATGGGTTAAAGTTGATTACGATGGGTTTTGATGGGTAGTGGGCCAGAGTGCGTCACGTTAGGAAGTGGGACATATTGGGTCACGGTTTGTTGAAGTGGGTCATGGTGGATGGTGGATCACAGTGAGTCATAGTCATGATGGGTGGTGGGTCAATGGGTTGTGGGTCAATATTTCATTGACATACATCATCTGAACAGTGATCAGAAATAACGAATTGAAGCAATCATCAATCCTTCTGATCACTGTTCAGACATTTTCTCCTTTATATATTTTCCTTGGAACAACGTTAACATAATAGTCTAAATTAATACTTGAAGGCTTTGAAGGTTGCCATCACTTTTTCAAGCTTGACGTATTATAAAAAAAGTAACAATGCACTGTAGTGCCTTTCTTTGCTAAACAAACGCATGCTTAATTAGATGCGTAACCGTGGTCTCAATTAATGCGGATAATCAACACTATTGCATTGCTGTCACTACTGGAACTGAGATTTCTTTATAGATTAATTGGTATTTTAGACTTCAAGACTTTTACTTCCCTCCTGATGTGACACTCGTCAGTGAGCACGTAAGGTTGTAATGAAAAATGAGACTGAATTAAATTGTTCATTACGAAGTAACAGCCTGAAAAAGGTTTAATTTAAAGAGGGTGAGTGTCAAGAAAAAAAAAGTAGATTTTGTTGCGGAGGTTGATAGGTAAATATAAAAGTTCGTAGTAAAGCTATACGTATAAGGGTAAAATTTTTAAGGGATGACAATAGTTTCAAGAAGCAAAGAAATATGAAGTTTGTTTACAGGGTGTCCAAAAAGTCCCGTATCATAGATGAGAGCACATTTGTTCAATGTGTCCTCTGTTGAATTCTACCCATGTTTTGAAGCGGAATGGTAAAGAATGAAAATAAGGGGGGGGCAATTTGGGTAAATTGCTTCCCTTATATATCCTTTGTTTTCGTGCAAGATGAGCCCCGTCGGGAATCTATACGCTGAATTACAACATAGATTAACCGTACTCCCAGAAAGCGTAGTTCATCGAACTCAAAGTAAGCCTCGGGCTCATTGACGATCAATACAGTTTGGCTGAAATCTAGTGTTCAAGTAGTTTAGTATGAGCAAGACGTGGTGTGCTAGGGCACCAACTTGCATGAACCATGCTTTCTTTATATATTCTACTAACAAAGTGCAATATTCTTATCCATGTTCAGGAAATGACCATCTTATCCTCCTGTCCTCCCTTCGTTTTCAAATACCGTATTTACGCAATCCTAAAACGCGCATTTTTAATTATTTTTCAACCCCAAAATTGAGGTGTGTCTTACATTCGAGTTTGCAAGTTTAGACCTACATTTTGCACTGTCAGTAAGGCCCAATTTACAGCAGAAAACGATTGAGTTTTGACGGAGAAAGCTAATCTCGTTAGTCATAATTCTGTGAAAAATGTGTACTAGGAATACCCACATTTTGCGAAAAATGGAAAATTGTTTTATCCGGAAATTTGAAACAAAATGGAAGACGAAACATTTTCATTGTGTTTTCACATGTTTATTTATCTTTTTCATTCTTAAAAGTCAATGCCGAGTAGGTTTTTTTTTTCCTCACATTTGAGGACGTTTTAGACTCGCGTAAATACGATATCTAAAATGTCCTACAACCCGCTTTAATTAAAACCTACGCTTGAAACTGCTAAAGTTTTATTCTTATGAACTTTTAGTTGAGATGCATATTCAACAATTTTTCCTATGGCCACGGACTTTCACCCCAATGAAACTATGTTGGGAACATCGGAAACACTTAATATATACAGAAGTGAACATAATGTTTAAAATTGTAAAAATGTTGTTCTCACCGCAAATTCAGTTTTACCAATTTCTTGTATATTACAGCACTTTTGAAGTATTCTGTAGATATATAAATGAAAGTCAACGCTTTACTTTTACATAACAGAAAATTACATTTGAAGAATAAAACGCCATACAGTTTACCGCAGTTGCATATTCACCCATTTAAAGGAAAATAAACGTTTTATTTTCAAAGAACTAATCACTGTTTGAAACTGAAAGAAATGTTTTCAAGCCTCAGATGTTATTTCACTTAACCCATTTCAGGAATTATGCAGAAATTTTAAAGTAACATGTATACAGGGTGTATCAGATCACACCGTCCCAGGCTTTTTCTCGGCTCGTAGTGCCCGTATACACTTCAAACAACAAATGGTGATGCTTTCATATTTGGTTCTTCAAATAAGCAAACTACCTTCAGGTATTCTTATTATGATAATGCCATTAAGCGATCAGCTAACTGCTTCACATGGCATTTGATACATAGATTTGGTGACTCAAATACTACTCTCAAATACAGACTGTCACAGCGAAAGTAAGGAATGAAATTACCTGTTGCGCGTAAGTTTGGATTTGAGAAAATACTTTTCCCGATATGTATGGAAAAGAGCTGAAATGTCATGTGAAACAGTTAGCTGATCGTTTAATGTCATTCTCACGGTAAGAATAAATGAAGATAGTTTGACTTAGCTGAAGAACTAAATATCAATGACAGGTTCAACAAAGATAAACAGAGTGCTATGAAAGGCTTTTATACGAGTTTAAGAAGTGACTTCCCAATTTATTTGTTTGAATACCTGTGTCTACAAGTATATTTAAATCTTTGAGTTTTATTTCCCACGCTTATGCCGGCTAGGCTAATGGAGACGGCAATGATGAGAAATGATTGAAATGGTGGAATCAAGAAAGTGCGAGAAAACGGAAGAACCTGGAGGAAACCCACACACACGAGTAGGGTACATATGTATGTTTTGCCCCAATTTCCCCCTTAGCCCCTAACTGTCCCAAAATTTTATGAACCCACCCCTGACTGTTGTATTTTAACACAGAGGGATACCCCAAAGTGAGATTGAATATGCTTATATGACATTAAAAATCATAAAAACTTACATCTAAAAACTTACATCTAAAACTACATTACACTACACTATACATAATTACACTTTTATTCTATCCCATAATGACCCCAAGCTAATGTATTTATATCATCTCGTGCTATATATCTTTTATCGTCCGAGGAATCTAGTGCCAGCTTATGGACGGTTATGCTATATATATCGTGCTTATAACTTCTAATGAGGTTTATATCCTTATACGTTTTAACATTTTTAAATAAACTTTCTTTATAATCATCAAACTGCAACTCCTTGGCAACTACACATTTAGTTACTCCTTTAGCTTTTTTCTCTTCTTTATTTTCTACTCTATAAGCATACATCTTTGATCTCAATCCAATAAACTCTGTCATTATCTTACCTTTATTCTCATCTTTCATCTTACCTATTACTTTTTTGTTTATTAGTGGTAGTCCATATATGTTATTTTCCTTGTATTCACTCGTGTCAAAATGGTCAACTATTTCTACTATATCTTTATAAAAGTCTTCAGTCTCAATCTCATATATAAAGCTATCAGTATCCATATAACATAAATCTATATTGTTTCCATATTTCGGCTTCATAGTGTTATAATGAAAATCATACATTAATAGCTTCGATAGTTCTAACACACTCATACCAACATATATTGGCTTATTAAATGTTAATCGCTCTTTTTTCATGTGTATAGCACACAAGTTCTCACTAAATATTGTTCTGTAATCAAAGTTAGGTTTAGCAATTAATGCTTCTACCCTCTTAGGATCACATTCTAATTGTATGGGCTGTCTTTTTCGAATATTTTCCATAGTCTTTCCAAATACCGAATTATTCATGAGCTTATAAAAATCTTCTTCAAACTTGTTTTTAGCTTGCGTCCTCATCTCTGTATTTAAATCAATGTATTTCTTTAGCCAGTTTGATTGTTTAAACTCTAATACCCTATGCACTTTCTTCAATCTCATTCCAAGTGACATATAAAGTTTTAAGTTTCTATAGTGAATTACATATCTTTCCTTATTGTAAAGCGTTGTTAATAATTTCGATTGTTTTGAGCCGGGTGGACACATGTTCTCTGGAGCTAATGGTAAATCAGAATGCTTGTTATGTAAATGCTTTGGATATTCTAAATCTACTTCTAATATGTAACCAGTTTCTGAGTCATCCGGAATGTTCATTATATCTATGTAAGGTTTAACCCATTTAAAATCTTTATAAGGCATGTATTGACTCATAGCCCATCCATATAAGTTGTTTGCGTCTAGATATGCTAGGTATGTTGAACACTCATCTTTATTATAATCTTGCATATATTTGTTGTTAGCTTTTACATATCTTTTACTGCATTGTGAGATTCCTCCTCGTATACCCTTTTCTAACATTAGTATTTTATCATAATCAGTCAACATTTCTAAGTTAATTTTAGTCATCTTTAACATTGCATCCCACGATAGACCTGGTGCTGTATAATACCAAGCAGGATCTAATCCATATGCCTTTAAACACACATCTATAAAGTTTTCAAATATATCTGTTAACTGAAGGACATCTGTTTTGTTATAATGTTCAGTTAAGTCCTCCAATAACTCTAGATTGAATTCTTTACAAACTCGCACATGAAGCTTATGACGTTCAGGACTCATTTTTTCTCATGTTAATCTGTTTGTAAATTTGTCTGGAGATAATGGAACAGGTTCTTTCAATTTTTCAAATGAATCAACATAATCAAATGGATAATCACCTTTAGTATTAACTAGATCAAGTTTATCAATCGGGAAAAACTTTAATGTTTCTCGAAATTGTTCTGGCTTTAAATTCTTTGTTAACTCTGCTAAACTCTTTGACATAAATCTAAATGAATCAACAAATCTTAAATTTATTCCATCTCTTTTTGGTCCTGCTTTTACATATTTTTCATATGTTATGTACCTTTCTTCATTGTTTGCAATCAGTTTAATTTTCTGCGTATCATAAGCTAACTCCTTAATAAACAAATGCGTATCATAGCCAGTTAAATTGTGAAGAAATACAGGAACAAAGTTGGGATTTTTATAGTTTAAATTGCAATAACTGTGAGCTGCACCTCTAAACTTTCCAGTTAAATGATCATGATCTCTTACTTTTGCTTTATTTTTATTTATCTTATACAAACATTTTTTTTAATTCATGCTTCCATTCTTCTATTTTTTCACTCATATCATCTTTATCCTTGTAGAACTGTATTTTCTTCTTCAGTATATTTATTTTTTTCTCAACAGCTGGTGGTAAGTCATTCAAGTTTTTTTCACATATATGACAAGTATCCGAACTGTTATAAACTTTTATTTCCTCCTCACTAAGCGGGATCATATCAACTACCTTTTTATATATTTCCATAATTTCTATTGCTTCTTTTTGTAACATTTCAATAAATACTTTCGCAGCATCTGGACCTATATAACTAACATGAGCTTTATAGTCCCCATTTGAATATTTGACATAGTAACAAAAACTCATTGGTTTATGCTTTTGATATTTTACTGTTTTACTACAATTATGCTCTATTTTTAACTTACATAAGATACATTCAAAGTCAGCTATTATCGTAAATGGAACTCTTAATGATCGATTATAGTTTTGAAACTTTATTTGATTGTCATATGGTTTAGGAAGTTCTATTCTAACAGCCTCATGCTCTTTACAATCTATTTCATGTTTTTGCAACTCCTTCTCATTTCGAAATTGCCTTGTTAAACATCTATCACAAAAGTATAACTTCTCAGTATGTTTTGTCACTTGACTTCTTATTGATCGTGATAAGTCTTTTATCCAACAAAAATGACTGTTTTTTTCATCTTTTACATATAATAAATTGATATGAGTTTCCTGCTTATTTTTTGTGATTTGAAGTGGATATACATTATAGTTCTTGTCATAGCTGTAAACATTGATGGAGATATTACTTCTTTATTCAAACTTAACTATATCTTTTAACTTTACAGGAAACTCAATACCATCACAATATTTCTTTTGTAATTCATTAACAAGTTGTTTATAATGAGAGGGTCTTTGAGGATTTTTTGAAACGGTTCTATCAATAGGTTTTAAATAACTTGCAATAGAATATAAGAAACATTTATTATCTTTATTTTGAATATTCATTACTGCTTTCTTATCTTTAATCTGCTTTGGAAGTTCAATATAGGAAGAAGCTCTTAATGGTACATACTTATTTAATCTGATTTCTAGGTGTTTAATTTGATGTAACGTCCATCCTGATCCTCGGCCTTGAAATTCTTCCATTTCTCTACGAAGTTTTTGTTTGGCATAAGATATATATTCACTTAAGTCAGTTGATTCTAATATTCTCTCGTTTGATGTTTTGAAATTGCGTTCTTGTATTTCTTTATCTTTTATATAATCACAAATGAGAACAAGGTTTACTTTAACTGGATGAAATTTTAATTCCTCTTTGATTTTGTTAATAGCAACTCTTCCACTTGTATCTAAAAAAATTATTGGGTCTTTATATCCTCCTGTGTTTTCAACTTTAACGGTTTGTAAGCGCTTCTTGAATGCTGTTTCTTCTAATTCTACTTTTATAGGTATACGTGCTGGTTTCGGTTCTTCAATTACTTCTTGTTTAAAGGGGAATATATCTCTAATCTGCCTTCTGCTTTGTTCATCATCATATTGTTTAAGAAGGTTTATTAGTTCTGCTTTTCTTAATCGAGAATATTTTTTGGTTCCCTTTTCTTTACATTGTCGCCTTAACTCTACTACAGTAAATCTATTATAATTACTCATCTTATTTAATATATAGAAAACCTTTATACTCTTCAATTTTTACCTACACCAAAATTTTTTACTTCATTTTCGTCCATTTTTTTAACACATCGTTCAAACATCTGCATGTGCCTACATATGTTTAAACTGTGTTAGTCTAGAACTTTCATGGGAAGACCCATCAAAGTTACATATACACATATTAAAAATTAAATCATTTTGTAAACTTACTCATCATCATCATCATCATCATAATCATCACTACCATATTTATATTCATCATCACTACTCAAATCAGATGTTTTTTGCTGTGTTATTAATAATTCTTTTTCCTTTAACAGTATTTGCTTCTCTAGTAGTGCTGCTAAGAGTTTAAGATCATGATGAATTAGTTTAAGTCTATCATGTAATAAATCAAATTCTTTCTCCATATTTATTATGTAGAAAACCAACAAAAATGAAATAAATTTAAAAAATCTAAGAATAAAAACAAACATGACTAGTGCTAAGGAAATATTATCTTACAAACCTGTATTTGATTGTGTATGTAAATATTTAGATATTGGTGGTTATAATGATGAAGACAAAATAAATTTTAGCGTGTCCATAGGTATGTTAGATCATTTGTTCAAGAAACCTACTAAAGAAAACAACACATTTCTTATACAAAACATTCTCTACGCAAATGTTATGAATTTGTCTGATGAGATATTAGATTCACTGACTAATGGACAATGGTTATCTATAGGTTATGATGATTATGAGGGGGAATATAACTATGATCACATTACAGAAGACTTCATACGTAAATATCTGCATAAAGTTAATTTGAACGAAATATGTTTATGGAAAAAGTTATCAGAAGACTTTATAAGAGAATTTGCAGATAGAGTTGATTGGAAGGAAGTATCGTATAACCAAAAGCTATCTGAAGAATTTATTAATGAGTTTATAGATAAAGTTGATTTTGATGCTATATCTTATGGAAGCAAACTCTCTGAAGCCTTTATACGAAAACATGCAGATAAAGTTTCTTGGGGACGCTTATCTGGAACTCAACATTTATCAGAAAACCTTATAAGAGATTACGCTGACAAAGTAGATTGGGAAATAATTTCAATATTTTAAAATTTAACAGAAGGATTTATTGCAGAGTTCAAAGACAGAGTTCATTGGCATAACATTTCAATTTTTCAACACCTCTCTGTAGAGTTTATATATTTATTTAGACAATATGTAGATTGGAGAGTTATAATAAGAAAATACCGTAATAATCCTGATTTAGGTGGTATATTGAATTTAGCATTCGATGTTACAGCAGATGGTTTGTTTAATGTTTAACTAATTACCTTTTATGAGTATTATATCATAAAAGTTGTAACCTTAATTATCTAATATTAGTCTTAATTATCTTTTATGATCATTATACCATAAAAGTTGTAACTTTAATTATTTAATATTAACCTTAATTATCAGATAATAACCTATCATATAAACAATCAATTTCTTTAATCAATTCTTCTTCTGATAGTGGCGTCCAAAACTCATTACCCTTACCTTTACGAATATCTAGTTGTTGTTGCATTAGATTGAATAACTTAATACTGTTAGGATTTCTAAACTTTTCATATATTATTACACGATTCGGATATTTTTCTTCTGCCTCATTAAGAGGCTTATATAGGCTTCTCTTTTGACATCTGATAGCATAATAAGGGAAAGGATCATTAGGTTTGTTTTTCTTATATATGATTAGGCAATTATCTTTTGAAACATCATCTGTATATGGTGCTGCTATCTCTCTAAGTCTTGTGTTTTCTATTTTTAATTTTTCCATTGATTGTTCAATCTCTTCTACCTTTATTTGTAGTTCTTCGTTATTGTGTTGGTATTGTTTAAAACCCTGAATAAAGTAGTCTTCTATAATGTTACTACATTTATCATAAAAATCAAACGACAACCATGAAGCTATTTCTAGAAGTATTCTTTTGTAAACATATGTTCCTGAAATTAATAAGTTACTTTTATTCATACCTTTCGGTTCTATGTAATATGATGATTTTTGCTGGAGCACATCTGCTCCAGCTAATTTTTTATCATAATATTCTAGTAGTTTCTTACTTTTTACTAATCTTAACCAATCTTTAAATGATTTTCCACTCTTATCACACAGTTTAGTAGCATTGAAGTATCCTGTACTCTTATCTATAATCAACTTGAAATCACCGAAGATACCATACCAGTAATCATCTTTAATCTGTTCATAGCAAATATCATTTAAACTATACGAGTTATCCATAGTACTTATATTTATTATATAGAAAATGTTAATTTTTACCGGAGCATATCTGCTCCACTTAATTTTATGTAGAGCAACAGAGCAAAAGTGCTCCATTGCTTTTTTTTCTCATTATGTTGTTAATTTTTGATAATTTCCACAGCTGGTTTACCAGCGCTGGAAATGTATGCTATGAAGGGTAGCGTTTCGATACCCCTATCTCATTCGAACTATAATTTTATGGAATAATAACCATAAAAGACAACAATTATATTTACACTACAACATTACTCTTATCTATCCAGCTATTGTGCGAATCATCAAAACCTAGCCATTTATCATATACTTTATCACCTTTCCTTCTTAACACCTTTTCTACCAAGTATTCATCCTTATGTTTCGTCTTTAATAGTTCTGGTTCGTAAAATCTACCTTGTATATCCTCTTCTTCTAAATCTTTAATTCTATATGTAGGCGGATTAGATGGAATAACTTCACTAATAACAAATACTTCTGTTGACCAATTAGGTGTATATCCTTTCTCAAATAACCCTTTCGACTTACTTATACGAACATAATCACCTAATTTGTATTTGGGTTTAACACGCTTATATTCTTTTTGATACACTTTTTCCAATATTGTTCGCTCATTCTTCTTATTAACTTCTATAGGCTTTAAACCAATTGTTCTATGTACTCTATTATTATACTCACTAACCAGTGTTGGTAATATCTCTATCCATTTATAATTTCCTTGTGTTGTGAACCTTTTCCACATGTTCTGTTTAAGTGTTCTATTAAATCTCTCAACAACAGAAGCTTTCTTACCACTATAGGTTGAGTAATGATTAATCTTATTTTCCTCCATTAACTTCTTAAACTCTTTATTGTAAAACTCTTTACCTTGATCTGTTTGTTAGTTACTAGGTTTTCTCGTTCTTAATATGGATTCGAATGCTTCTGTAACATTCTTACCACTCTTATCTTTAACAGGAACAGCAAACGCATATTTAGAGAACACATCTATAATCGTTAGCAGATACTTATAACCTTTATTTAATTTGGAAACACCTTTTAATACTCCACTATCCATTTCAACAAGATCAGCTTGCCAAAGATCATCGATACCTTTTATAACTACACTTAATCTGTCAAAGTTTTTTTCTAGATGGTTTGTGAATTTCTTCTCTAATGTCTTCTCTAACACCTTTACCTTCTTCTAGTCAATCGGGCTTTTTAACGAATTGAGTTTTAGTAACACCACATACAGAACAAATACCTTTCTTTAGATATCTTCCATTCTTTGTTTGTTCAATTCTAATGGTATCTTTCTCCGTATCTGTTAACTTCTTACACTTAACACAATACATCATCATTATTTATTATATAGAAAATCAACAAAAAAAATTAAAATTTATCATTACCTAATACTATACTTTTAACATTATCATCATCATCATCACTTGATTCGTTTTCATCTTCTATTTCTACATACATAATAATCAATAATAAATTACCTTCTTTCAATTCAGAATCTTTAGATGGTCTAATTGCTAACTGATCATTTATATTAAAGTGTAATGGAAAACTTTCAACTAAAACGTCATTTAAAAATAAGTCTATAAGATGTTTATTAAAACTCGATTCTATATGCATTAACCTACCTCTATAAAGAAATTTGTAGGCAGCAGCTAAATTATGTACAAAAAAGACTGGTTTCCCAAGATCATCTTCTGCCAATCGACATGGAACTTCAAAAATTTCTTTTCTTGTAAGTAAATTAAACTCTTTTTTCACTGATTCATGCTGTTCTAATGTTACAACATCTTGTTTATCAATAGCATTAGATACATTACCAAAAATATCCATATTTATTATATAGCAAACGTCTTTAGGAAAGCTCTCTTTCTATGTACATCACAACAAACAATAATTGACCTTCTTCCATAGCTGAATTTTTATTTGGTTTAATCGTTATTAAATCATTCTTCTTAAAACCAAAAGGTATATTTTCAATCAAAGTATCACCTAAATATATGTCTAAAAAGTATTTATCCAAACTTAAGTCCATGTGCATTATTTTCCCATTATAGAGAAATTTGTAACCGTTAGAGAGATTAAATATTCTAAAGATTGGCTCCTTGACGTTTTTAGCTCTTAATCGATATAGTAGAGGTACAGTTTCTTTCTGCATAATCAATTTAGTAGTATCATACTAACCTTTTGAAAATCTTCTTTCTTGACGTATGTGTCTTGTAACGTTTCTAATGCATCTTCAAATCGTTTTCTATCGTTCTCTAATTGAGCTTCTATTGACCTAAGTTGACTTACACTAACATCATTTAAATTCTCCAACAATTTTAATTTTTCTTCACTAATATCAACATTATCTTTTCTATCTTTAACATTACCAAATATATCCATACTCATTTATTATAAAGAAAATGTCCATCCTAATTTTTCAAAACATTTCTTTAACATCTCTATTTGTTTAGATGAGTGTTTAAAATCAATATCAACATGAACATCGTGCTTTTTTAACAAATAGTACAATAGACATTTCAAGTTAATAAACAATACTCTTTTCGGATACAGTTCTTTAAAGGTTTTGTATAAGTTTTCGAAGTCGTCTATAAGTGTTTCTTCCATATGTCGTAAGTTTAATGGTTTTTGATCGGTAAGGTGATGGTGTATTAAATAGACATCATCATAATATTTTGTGTATTTGTTTTTCTTTAGTACTTCTAGAACATCTTTTGTTGATATTAAATGTTTTGGAATATCTCCAAATTCATCATTTAACACCTTGAACACATCTTCAGGAATAATTCTATCCTGTAAAGCTTGTAAACGAGATAACTGTAACTTAAATCTTTTTATAGTATCATACCATGGTTTTCTTACGCAAGCTCTCATTCCTTCACAAGTACTGTAAACAAAACCATTCGCTACAGAACAATTATCACAAATATATGTACCCCTACCTTTTGTTAATGACTTACAACCACAATTATTGCATTTTAATGGTCTAGAGCTATAATTTGACAACAACTCCTTTAAGGGAATTATTGGACGTAACTTTACCAACTCTTCTTCCGTGTACAAAAATTTAGGTATTAACATTCTCCAAAAATCAATAACATCATATACATTGTTTTTATCTTTTAAGGCTATCTTACTAACATACTTAAAATACTGATAAAAATTAAATCTATCTAGTGCATCTAGTTCATCCTCATGCTTCTCAAAATAATCTAAAAATCTATTGTGTATAGCTTCCATATTTATCTTAAAACAAAACTTTTATGGATATAAACCATAAAAGTACTTAAACTTAATAATATTTAATCATTTTTAATCATATACATAACATCACTAAAAGAATACCCTTGATTTAGAAGATTTAAAACCTTAACACAAAGATGACCACATATAACTGAACTAAAGTCTTGTATTCGTTCGTCATTGTAAAATAAGTTTTCGGTACCAACATATTGTACTAGTTGTTTAGGAGGAACGCCACCATAAGAATCGAACACGTACTTTATGTTGTTATCTTTCCAATAGCATATCCAATGAGTACCAATGTTTTCTGATTTATCAAAGTTAACTACACCACATTCATTTATATAGGGTTTTTGTGAAAGTTCATCACTCATAAATACGCCTCTAAATTGTTTTATCTTTAATTCTTTAACCAACCTCTCTATATCGAAGTTGGTCAATGGTTTTAGTTTTTTTGATTTCTTTGGTTTACCTGCTCCTTGCTTTCCTTCCAATGCCATATTGTGTCTTTTTTGTTCTTCAAGTTCTTGTTTATTCTTCTTAGCATCCAGTACAGTTTTAGTAATCGCTGCTGCACCACCTGCTAATGAGCCAACTGCTCCTAAAGCTGCTAAAATGCCTGGAATTGTAAAGATAAAACCACCCATATGCTCTTTCTTAATCTTTTTCATTTGTGCAGTAGTTAAAGTTTAATCCATTCCTTTATCTTCTTTAATTTTCTTAGATTTATCACTAAGTTGTTTCTTTGTTAATACATGATCAATATTTAAATCCTTTAGTTCGTTATAAGGAACACTAAACATACAACCTTTAATAGAACACATCTTCCTATTTATTTAAGAGAAAATCTTAGTTTGTAAAAATACAGTTGTTGTTGCTCCACCAAAATCAATTAAGGAATCATTCTCATCTGTTATCCTTATCTCAAAATTGTCAAACTTGTCTTTGGATATAGGGAAAAATAATGGATAAGTAGGCTCGTAAATAATACTATGTTTGAACTCAGCATCTGTTTTGAATGATGCTATGATCCCTGTTT
This sequence comes from Thermobia domestica, assembly GCF_964235325.1. Classification (NCBI taxonomy): domain Eukaryota; kingdom Metazoa; phylum Arthropoda; class Insecta; order Zygentoma; family Lepismatidae; genus Thermobia; species Thermobia domestica. Next base: position 57,081,073 of record NC_137470.1, on the reverse strand, counting down.
CTCTATGTGTGTATTCTGTATCTTTAACAAACATACCATCTGCTATATTACAGTGAACATTTATAGTATCGAACGGATGAAACTTTGGCAACTTACTTCCAATATGTGTTTTATTCTTTTCTAAAACTTCAAAAACATTAAACCCGAGAACAGTACCTATACCCCCAATTGTAACGTCATTACTATCAGTTTCAATTTTAACTCTATTTCTTAAATGATCTTCTGATAATGTTATGTTGATGGATTGAGATTTTAAATATTCATTAAGACTGTTTAAGCTGTATTGCCTTCTGGTATAAAAACTTGTCTATCACCATATGAGAAACTGTTTTTTTCTGTTGTTATGTTTGGAGTTAGATATGTACTGTAAAACCCAACTAGTCCTATACTTAAATAGTTGCTACTGTTGTCTAATTCATAATAGAGTTTCTTCTTTAAAACAGAAGTATCACTCGTTAACTTAAATACCTTAGCCATTTATTATATAATAAATGAATGAGTTTGATTTACCTAAAGATATTCCAAGAGAGAAAGTAATCAAGTTAATAGAAGATGTTATTCAAAAGTTAGAATACAGTTTAAAGAAGAAAAAGAGAAAACTACGAATTGTTAAATATGCATACTACACTTTGATCACGTTATCAGTCATACTTTCTGCAACAACTGGGTTTATTAATATTTTTATACCTGTAACAATTTACTCGATATTAACAACGTCTCTTGCAACTGGAAGTGCTATAATAACAGGTTTGTCTTCTAAGTTAAACATAAGCAAAAGAAAAGACGAATATAAAACCATTGTCACTTGTATTAACTCATTTAAAGAACAGTTAGAGATGATAATAACATTGAATGGTGAAATGGATAACGAATATATAAAAGATACGTTGGTTAAGATCAGAGAACAACTTAAAGATATTAGATCATAAAAGAGTCGATTTTCTCTATAACAAATGAGTAAGAAAACTATTAATTGGGATGTAAAAGAGATGATAGAAGAAACAACAGCTAAGAAAAGAAATGGAGAGCTTATACCTGATGATGTTCGATGCCTTATAGTGGGTCCGTCTGGGTCTGGTAAGACGTTTTTGCTATTTAATTTTTTATTACAGCCAGGTTGGTTAAACAATAATTACTTCTATATATATTCTAAAAGCATGAATCAGCCAAAGTATTAGCAGTTAAAAGATCGATTTGAAAAGGCAGAACTAAAGTTTAAGAAACAAATAGCAAGGTTCTTAAGCGGTAATGATTCTATTGTACCTATTGATGAATGTGAAAAATACTCTGTAGTTGTGTTTGACGATTACATTTTGGAAAATCAAGATACTGTTAGAAATTACTTTACAAGAGGTAGTCATAGACATTTAGACTGTTTCTATCTTGCACAAACATATTCAAAAGTACCTAAACAGCTTATAAGAGATAACGTTAACTTCCTATGCATATTCAGACAAGATGATACTAATCTTAAACATGTGTATAATGAGTTTGTTGGAGGAGATATGTCTTATGATAAATTTAAAGAGATATGTTCAAAATGTTGGCAAGATGATTATGGTTTTATAGTAATTGATATGACAAGGAAGGTAAACAATGGTAAGTATAGGAACAAGATAAAACACTTCTTAAACGTTTGATGTTTATTGACGTTTATTTATGTTCTTTAGCGTTTATTGACGTTTATTTATGTTCTTTGACGTTTATTGACGTTTGTTCGTTTTCTATATAATAAATGGATGAGAAAGATATTAATAAGAATATCAAGTTAAAGGAGTTCTTGATAAAGGGCTTCAAATCTTGGAAGAAAGAAAGAGCAGGTATATATGATAAATTTAAGACACAAGAACAACCTGTAATTGATGCTATTCAAAACTTGGGTAGTGAGATCAAAGAAGTAGCAGAACAAAATAAAAATCTAATAACTGAACTTGTTCCAGTTGTACATAAGACGGTTTCAATAGATCCTAGTCTACTAGAAACACCTAAAAAGATAACTTATGATAGTTCCCCAAGTAGTAGTGATACGCCTATAACAGGAGAAATAAAACAAATGAGAAAACAAATTAAAGACAAAGTTGAAGGAGTAGAGCCTTTAACAACAGCACAATCATTTGGTAAGATTGCAACGAAATATTATAGTAAAAGAAATGATAGTGTGTTTGGAATAAGAACTGTAGAAGAAGATGGAAAAATAATAAATAAAATAGGAAATTCTGAAGTTAAAGTGAATGGTGATGATTTGATAATTAATGGTAAAACTTATAAGGGAACAGAAGGTCTATGGGAATTGTTAACGACGAATACTAATAAAACCATTGAAGATTATGATGATGATGATTTTGAACATTACAAGGAAATAATAATAGAATCAGATGCTGCCTTCCAAAAATATAATCGAGATAAAAAAGTAGCATCTAATAGAGGTTCTAAGTACATTAATATTATCAAGCCTATTTGGGATAATTATATTAAACCATCTTTACCTCCAACTCCTAAAAGGACTGGTGAAGGAATTAAACAATATACAGAGATACCTAAAGAATATATATGGATGGATGATGTGAGAAAGTTAATTGATCGGTTAATAGTTATAGATGGAGAAGAAAAGGCTGGTAATAATAACTTTTATAATGAGAAAGTAGGTATAGTGAGTATGATTAATAATAAGCTTTCACAATTTATTCCTAATGATCCAAAAGGTATAGGTTATTTGATTAAGATCTTAAATACATTACCACCACGATTCTGGAATGATAAGAAGCTTGGAAAAGGACTAATGAATAAGATTTTAAACATGAAGGGGATACCAGAGTTACATATACCAGGCTTCAGATTTTGTGGGCCTTTTACGAAGCTTCAAGAAAGGTTAGAGAGAGGTGATGAAGGCATTAACCCATTATATGAGGCTTGTAAAGAACACGATATATACTACAGAGACAATAAAGATACAGAGTCAAGACATATTGCTGATAAGGAACTAGAAACTAAAGCATGGAAAAGAGCATTTAGTAGTGATGCGTCAATTGGTGAAAGATTAGCTGCTTTTGGGGTTGGTACTGCTATGAATTCTAAGGTTAATTTAGGATCGGGATTATAAGTTTTTAATTGTTATTATGTATGATTCTTTTATGGGTATATCCCATAAAAGCGTTGTTTCAAGATTTTCTTTATAATAAATGGATAGTGTTGAGAGTTACGAGTTACAAAGCTTTAAAGCTAACACAAGAACATTTAATAATTTGAATGAAGCTAACAAAGATATTGAGTTTGATTTTGATGTGGGTGATGGCTTTATACATCCACACAAAGCAGATTGTCATATGACTTTTGAAGTTGTTGGTGCATCAGTCGGAGGAACATTTGGTGCAAATGATACTATAAAACTTGTAGATAACTTCTTACCATTCTTCTTTTCTCAAATTGAGGTTAGAAAGCATGGTGTTGTTATAGACAAGGTTGAGCTACCAGGAATAACATCCACAGTTATTGGAACATTAAAGATTTCCAAACCAGAAGTTGAATATCTAAAACAAGCAGGATTTGAAACAGATGATAAACTTGGTCTAAGAAAGGACTTTAGTGTTTTATATCCATTAAGATTAATTCCCGGCTTTTTAAGTGATTATAAAGAGGTTATGTGGAAAGATGGATTGAGAATAACATTTACAAAAGCTAACAACAATAACGGTGTCTTGTATAAATGGACTGTATCAGGAGCAGGTGCAGCAGCTCCTCATGATGGAAAAATAACAATAAAAAGTATGGAGATAAGAATGCCTATTGTTGAATACGAATCTAATTATGAAAACAAGTTAAAGTAGAATATTCTTAAAGAACCTAAAATCATGTTTTCATTCCATACTTATCAATGTGTTCAAAAGACTGTTGTAGGTTCTTTCTTGGAGTTTGATGTTACTACACAATTTAATTCTAGAAAATTTGATATGCCTGATTTCGTAATTGTAATGTTCCAAACTGATAGAAGTGGCAAACAAACAGCAGATGCAAGTAAGTTTGATCATTGTAAGGTAAAGAATATCTATCTTAAGAATGGGAGGAATGAGGTATTTCCAAAAGAATCAAAAAACTTAGATATTGCTAACAAGGATTATTTTAAGATGTACGAAGATTATACTGCATTTAAGAGAATAACATGTGGCAATACCGAAATGTACTATGACCCTAAAGAGTTTATAGATAACAGACCAATGTATGTGATTAATTGTAGTAAGAGGAAGAATGTATCGGTAAATGAGAGAACAAACATAAAGATTGTAGTAGACTTTGCAGAAGCTGTGGCTGCTGACACTATATGTTATGCGATTTTAATTGGACAAAAAACTTTACATATGACCCTAAGAATGAGAAAGTAGTAGAAGAGTTTTAGATAGTTAAATGTATTAAAGTTATTCCATAAACAAAATTGATAAAAAAATGATTAAATATTTTTTGGTGAAGATAAAAATTGAAGAGTGTTCATTGATTTTCTATATAATAAATACGATGGCAAGTCATATTGAACTTTTAAATAAGCTTGGAAGTCTCGAGCAAAAACAAGTTATTGGATTAAGAGAATTAGAATTAAATACAGAATATAAGATTGTGAAAATGGAAAAGATTAAAACTAAGTTTGGAAAGAGTATTTTAGTTGAATGTGAAGAGTTTAAGGTCTTTCTTCCACCTAGATTTACAAAACACTTAACAGATAAAATGATTGATGAGATCGTTAAAGATGGAATAAAAATCAAATACACTGGTTTAAAAGATAATTATCCAACTGTTGAGTTCTCTATGTAAATGTTATGTAAATTTTATGTATGTAAATGAGGATTGGTTTTATGAATTTCTCATAAAACGAACATTTTACTTATAATAAATAAACTATGGCTAATTATTTGAATAAAAAAATGATGTTAAAGCATTGAGATTCCTTCGCATAGATGAGTTAGAAGAAGGTAAAGCGTACGAGATAACATTATGGAAATTGATTCAAACACAGCGTTATGGTCAAAGAGTTTTAGTACATTTAGATGAGAAATATAAGACGTTATTACCACAAAGATATAATGATGAAACTGAGCAAGTATTGAAAGATTTGAAAAAGTATAAGCTGTTTGTTAAGTATGAAGGTTTGAAAGATTTAGATAATGGTTATAAAATACATCAGTTTTACTTTAGAAATGAATCCAAAAAATAAAACTTGTAATTTTAAGTGTATAAGTGTTCATTATCAATATCCGAACTTGTAATTTTAAGTGTTTTTATAGTATCAGACTATAAAAACTAAGACCTTTGGATATATAGAACACAATGTCATTTGAATTTTAAAGATACATGTATAAATAAGGGATTTATTTGAATTTTTTGTAATTATATCCTTAGAGTTATGCAATTTATAAGACATTCAATAGATAGGAAATTTATTTGTCTATTGATTATCGTTTGAATTTTGAAAATCGGTTAATAAACAACGGAGATATAACAAATTCGGAATATTATCCTTAGAGGTATGCAACCCACAATACATTCAAAAAATTTCAATTGGTTTCTTTATCGATTACCGTTTGAATTTTGAAAATCGGTTAATATTTGACGATGTTACAGCAAGTTCAAAATTTCGGGAATTTTTTACGGGTTTATTTTTGAGTTTTCGGGAAAATGTTATTCTTTAAAAAAGTCTTAAAATTTTATTTGACTTATGGTAGTATTTTTATTTTTCGATTTGTTGAAATTTTGTGGAGATATTGAAAAAGGGAAAAGTATCCTTTGGGTTATCCAACCATCTATGCATTTTTAAAAATTGGTTATGTTATTAGTATTCATTTACCGTTTGAATTTTCGAAATCGGTTAATTAGGGGCCGAGGTATTAAATAATAACGTTATTTGGGGGTAAAACTATCAGTGTTGCCAACTCATTTTTAACAATTATCATATTTATTAGTAATGGGGTGAATTCATCCCTATATGTTTTAAAGCGATATCTTGAAAAATTAAAATCCTGGAACGTTCCGAAAAAATATATGGAGTTGGAGACACTGCATGTTAAAACATTATTTTCGTTGGCGGGTTTATTTAAACAGTTTCTCGTTTATGCTAGCTAAGTAACACGGAAAGTTTTTTAATTTGCATAGTTGAAGTTGTCCGTTCAAATTTTTCATGAGAAATAACCTTGAATCAAGAAATCGAAGACAGACACTCCGCCAAAGGTTTCATCTGAGTTAATGCTGGCGGAGTTAATGCTGGCGGAGTTGCTTATAAAAAGAAAGAAAACATGTTGCAGCTGCTATAAGACTATGTGTATGCATATATGTATGTTGGAATGAGGAGAAGGAAAGACAATCGGATTGGACGGTCCTGTGCTGGTACAGGAATCGTTCAAATGAATCAGTGATAGATCATCTGTTCCGGAGCTGTATGTATTCCTTCTCATTGAGTTTTTAAAGCTAATTATTAACGGATTTTCATGATTCAAGTGTCAAATGAAAGCTTATAAACTGGAGATTAAGATGCAATAAATATATTTTGTGTAGGATTCCATTGTAAGTTTTTAGATGTAAGTTTTTATGATTTAAAATGTCATAAAAGCATATTCAATCTCACTTTGGGGTATCCTTCTGTGTTAAAGTACAATATAGTCAGGGGTGGGTTCATAAAATTTTGGGACAGTCAGGGGCTAAGGGGGAAAGTGGGGCAAAACATACATATGTACCCTACTCACACGGTGTTTGTCCACCACAAAGGTCACTTGGCGGAGCTGTGAACGAACCAAGAACTCTATGCAGCAGAGGTGAACGCTCTACCACTGAGAAACCGCGACCTGTAAGTATATCGTGAACAAGTTTCAATAAGGAACAATTTGCAAAGTTCTATACAAATTAGTGCACACTGATGAAGAAATATTCTTTTCCACCATCACGAATACTGAACGCTCATGAGATTGGTTTATCGTGTGTTCATATTAATTCCAAAGTGATATGTGAAAAACGGAAACGAGTTCTGGGCAAGTTGACATCGGGCTAGGGTTGCCAGACTTCCCGGTTTTCAATGAAAGAATTAACTGTCCCGAAAAAGGCTTTCAGGACTCCTGTTTTCGCTCTTCAGATTGAAAAAAAAATCAGCCCGCAAGAACTAGTATTTCCTACCTGAAAACGGAAGGTAGTATTTCTGACTCAAATGATAACGCAACAAAGAAAAGAGTATCTCTTCAATCATAAATGGGAGAGTGTGTCGTGATTGGCGCAATATTTAGGGCCTGTTAAACACAAAAGCTCGGAATTCGGAAAAAGTGTCACCAGGCAACTCTCCCGTTACCTCTCCACATTTTTTATACATCCTTTTGTGAGGCTTCATTTGTGCTAACTGTTTATAAAAAGAATGAACTGAAAAACTGTAAGTAGCTACTAATCTGAAAAGACTGGTATAATAGATTCTTACCAAATGAGTAGGAACCGTGATCTTAATGGCCATATAGCGTGAGGGATTTTCGCTTACAAAATCTGGCAATCTACGTCGGGCGAAAGAGGTCGGAATATAACATTGATATTCTGCGTAGGTGCTACTGGTCAATTTGTACTACCCCTCTTCATAGTCGTATTTCCGCGCCAGAAGAAGAGTGAGGGTCTGTTTGTTGATGCTCCACCTGAGAGTATTGCTGTAGCACAAAGTACTGATTGGATAACGACTGATATTTTTTTTAACTTAATTGCAACACTTTGTAAAATTCTGTCATTCTTTCCCTCCCATACCAGTTGTGCTAATTGCTGATGGACATGGCAGCCATAAAGAACTGAAAGTGATTAAATATGCGATGGATCACAGGATTCACTGCTCAGTACTCCTCCACATATCACTCACAAGACTCAACTCACTGATAGGTGTTTTATGAAACCATTTCAAGACACATACAATGATGCTTGTTCACTGTGGATGCGCAAGAATGCTGGAGTAAAGACATCCGAATACGATGTAGCGCATCTTGTTTCAGAGGCACATCAAAAAGTATGTCACATGGACGTAGCTCTCAACCGATTTGCCTTCACCAGAATATATTCACTGAACCCTCAGATATTCACAGACACTGACTATCTGTCCGCAAACGTTCACGAGTATCTGATCGGCACTTTGTGTGCAAAGGATTGGGCACGTCCATCCTCACCACAACAAAAGTCTGGAGATCAGGTGACATGTTTAGGATAAACGGTCTCCCGACATCCTTGATGCAGTCTTTATGGTTCCCCAAATCTCAACAGGACGATTAGCTAGGGATGCTGCTATGAGCCACATAATGATTTGGAGGACTCTGCACAATAACGCGTTAAATCCTTATCATGTTCGTCTGCACCAAAAATTCCGAGAACAAGATTTCCATAACCATCTGGAGTCAATGGCTGAGCGCCAGGAACTCATGTTTCACCACAACATTCTGTCTACGGATGAGGTGATCTTCAAGATTAATGTACGTCAACGTACACAACGCTCACTACTAGTCCAGCGAGAATGCTCACTGGGTACGTGAAGTTGACAATCAACATATCTGGAGTCTAAATGTCTGACGTGGTATAGTGAGAGGCCAAATTGGTCCTTATTTCTTCGAAGGTACTTTAACAGAAGTAGGATACGCTAATTATTTGTCAGATATTCTTTGTGAGCGCTTGGAAGAGGTCTCATTAGTAACTCGTGAAATAATGTGATTACAAGACGGTTACTCTGCTCATTTTGCAACAGTTGCCGGACAAACTGTTGCTCATTTATTTCCAAACAGGTGGATCGGAAGAGGAGGCCGTTTCCTGGTCAGCTCGTTATCCGGACCTGACTCCTCTCGATTTTTCTTTTGAGGACGTGTCAAGGAGCTGGTTTAGCAAGAGCGTCCTACTACAAGGGAAGACATAATGAACAAGATCTATAATGTCTGCCATGGACTAAGATGAAATGAAGTGTTAAGAGCAATCTACAGTGTCCCGGTGCGCATTCGAATGTGCATCGCACGTGCTGGACGATCCTTTGAACATTTATTGTGTTTTATTTTTTTGGGGGGAAGGGGGGGGGGGAGTACGATATTTTGGTGAGAATGTTCAGACCTTGCTGTTCATGTTATTTATTTTATTTATTATCTTCAGTTTGTTTATTTTTATTATTCTTGAACAATTGTTTGTGCAATGAGTTCCGAAAAGTGATTTATTAAAATGTTTACATAAGTTAAGAAGACTAAGAGAGTGTCAGTGATTTCGTAAGTTTGATTTTTTTGGAGCGGAGTTGTTGGACTTTACACCCAAATTTCTTTCATACGTAGTTTAAAACCAAAGAGTGTTTTTCTCTGTTTTTCTGTTTTAAATTGGTTCATATTCCGAAATTTAAACTAGTACTGTCCTGTAATATTGTTTTCGTTTGTTGATAAGTAGACGAGATATGCCCTAACGTTTTATACTAAATGTTATAAAGCGTTTTTAACAACTATTTAATATAACATGTGCTATCTGATGTTCTTTTGGAGTCATTACCAACTAAAACTGTTGTTCTTAGTTGCAATTCAACAGCAAATAATACATAGATGCCAAACCGGAGATTTTAACGGAAAATGTTCCTGTAAAAGTTGTTTCCTTTTCAATAATACTTCCAAATAAATTGAAATTGGTACCACTCTCCATTTAAAATGTTGGAGTTCATTCCCCGCGGAAGTATTCTCGCTACGCCACTGAATATGAAAGAATCACAGTTTGATTCTTCACATACGATTTGGTAGTTCATTTTTTGTTTGAAGTGTCTACGTGCACTGCGAGGCGAGAAAAGTGCCTGGGACGGGTGGTCTAGTACTCCTTATATATAGTAAAAAGCTGAAGGAACAGAATAAAGAGCTCGTCACTCCATCAGATAAATACATACATATCTGCTACCATAACTAGAAGTGCGTAAAACATCTATACACAGCTTCGCCGGAAGTCCGCTTCATTGTAAGGCTAATTGGACGCCCAAGCAAACGTTGGTACTTCTGTTTGAATGGGCGCAGAAATTGAGTTGAGTTGAGTTGATTTTAGTTTAGCGTCCCGTTCAGCAGCGAGGCTATATGAGACGTGGACCTACTGATTAACGTGGAATCCGAACCACATGAGCTCCCGCCGGGAATCGAACCCGGGACTCCCGCGCCAAAGGCGCGTACGCTAACCGCTTAGCCACGGAGGAGCTCGGCGCAGAAATTGAATGAAACTATACGCAAAAAAGCATCTATACTGGACTCCGAAGAGGTACTTGAGTGAATTGTCTCCAGAAGAACGCCAGTTTGGGAACAGGCAGAAATACATCAGTTTTGAAGAAAAAAAAGTTGACTACGGTTGAGGGATTTATATATATATATAAAGTATATGTTTGATTTAACATATTAACTAAAATGATTCTGGCTCCATTATTTTAACACTTTCCTGTCATCAAGCGAGAACTTCATAACATTGCAAAAAAAAAAAAAACTTCAATACGTATTTATTAATTAAGCTAACTAGAATTATATTTTAGTTTCTTTTGTAGCCATAACTCCATTCTATCACGGTGTTAGCTTTAAAGTGTTTGCATGAGTGGTGCACATATATTTGTTACCACAAAATTTCCCTATTCTAGTACAAGAAACATAAGTATTCAATGATCTTAATCCTTAAGTAGTAAATATAAAATAGTTTTCATTTTAAAAACATAATATAGTAAAACAGTCGAAAATTTCAATTTTCCCTTTTTTCCACCCTCGGCAAAAAACGTAAAAAACTTTTTTTAACCCAAAATATCCGGCTTTTTTCCAGGCCTTAACAACACTATTCCTAACACCAAGATAAGGCGAAAAGTATATACCAACCTGGGTGCACAAATGCTTCCTTTCGGAGTTGTAGGCTGCCGAAAATATGAAAAAATGAAGCTTAAAAGTGTATAGCTTCAAAACTACGGGACCACCCGTAGTCGAGTCAAGGCTTCACTTAGGAACTAGAATGTGCGCTACCCAAAAATACATGTTTCAGAATTCTAAGACGCTCACGCAACATTTTTTTTTTTTAATAGAGACAGTTTGGCTACGGGCATATAATTTGAAGTACTCACCAACAACTCTGCAACAATTGTTGCGGAAGTACGACAGGCTGTCAGTTGAGCATGTTTTAATTGTCTTGATTAGTATGTGTCCTTTCCAAATATCCAAGTTTCAGAATCCTGGGGTACTTCCGCAACAATTTTTATAGAGGTAATTGGTGAGAACTTCAAATTATATGCCCGTAGCCAAACCATCTCTATAAAAATTGCTTTGTGAGTACCTTATGATTCTGAAACATGTGTTTTTGGATAGTGCATATATTAGTTCCTAAGTGGCCTTGACCATAGTTTTGTAGCTATGGACCTTTACAGTTCCTTTTTTTTATGTTTTCGGCAGCCTATAGCTCCGAAAAGAAGCATTTCTACACCAAGATTGGTCTATACTTTTCATCTTATCTTCGTGTCAGGGATCACCTCCCAAACGTTGTCGGTATTGTTTTGAAACACCCTATACACACACATATTATATATATATATATATATATATATATATATATATATATATATATATATATATATATAATAGTGTTTTATTTCCGGAGGTACGCAACGGTACGGCGTAATGACACCTTTTAAATAAGAACAATAATTCCTCTTCTGTGTTAGAAAGGAGTTGAGAAACGTATACAGTTTTATTGAAAATCAGAGTTTTTCTTTCCTTTTCTTCTAGAAGAAGATTTGCGAATCTATGTTCCTTCTTGAAGTCCGTTAATTTTATTCAGGGACTAGAAATATTTGGGCCCTTCTGTCTCTTGCTCGCTGTCATCCCCTCGCGCTTCCCTTTTTCATTCATTTATTGCAGTGTAATATAAATCATAAAGGCTCTGAACCAACCAGTTTTTTTTTTTTTTTCTGATCTGACCTCCTACAAGGAAATAATCCCAAGAAATTTGTCCGTCCCTGAAGTTCTACTACAGACCAGTTCAAAAATCTGTTGGGACTCCACTTCTGCACTTTCTGTGCAGAGGAACCTTTGCTCAGTTCCTATTTTAGTGTATCGAATTAATTGTTTTTATTCATTACTAACATATACTACCCGCTTCGCTGGGTTGAAATGAAAATTTAAATGCACAACTCCGCATCTCATGTGTTTAGTACCCGTTAAATATGCTGTTTTCGTTTTTAATGGCATCGATTGAAACATCATCGGAAAGACCATTGATCATCTCGGCAACCCCGAAAACCATGGATTCGATACTAATATTGGTCATTTTCGACAATATATATCCCATGTTTGGTCCAATACATCGGAAGTATCACCGTTCATCTCAGCGACCCCCAAAAATTGTGAATTTAGCGCTAATATCTGTCATTTTCGATTATTTTTAAATATCTGTTCCCTCCTCTGTCCCAAGTGGCGGGGCTGATTTTGGATTTAAATCGAATAGGAAATGTCACTGTTCATCTGAATGAGCCCGAAAACTTTGGATTAGACACTAATATTGGTCATTTTCGATCATTCTTATATTTAGCTCTCCCTCCTCCGTGCTGCTACACACGGCATCAAAATTGTCACTGTTAATCTCAGCTACTCCTAAAACTATGGATTCGACACTAATATTAGTAA